>NC_091488.1:10722500-11467513 GCF_947461875.1 Haliaeetus albicilla
GGATGACCCTGGACCCTATTTCAAGCCGTGCGTCTTCTTGCTATTCGTGCCTCCTTTTCCATATGTTCGTTTCCTTCCTCCTACCCATCATACTCTTTCAAGGTCCACTTCTATTTCAGACACTTGTCAACACAGACTTCTGTGGGTATGTTTCAGTAAAGGGAAAATGGAGTGAAAAAGTTGTGGAATCATGTCTTGTTCCAAATAATTTGAATCTAATGTACATATTACCAGATGGCTAGAATAGGAGTCTCTTATTAAATAAAAATGGTTTTAAGTTAAAAGAAGCACAACAACTTAGACTTTAAAAGCTCAAGTAAAGTAAGAGTTTTAAAATACTTGGAATATTGAAATATTTTATAGCATCAGTTTGTACACTCATCACTTTCTTTTCAAAACCTTTAGATTTGTTTCATGAAACTCTAGCTACTATAGAGAATATAGTTGAAAAGTCTGTTTTAAACTGTAAAATATTTTTTGACCACTGCATCTAATGGTGACATCAATATGTTTTTATTTCTAGCATTTATATGATTTTTTTCTTATAGAAGAAAGACTTCTGAAATAGGGACCTGATAATCAGTAAATGACAGATAAATTTATTGCTTCAAAACATGTATCCTTTTCATGGGGTTTAAGGCTTAATTTCTATAAGAAGCTTTGATACAGCTCCTACAAAAGGAAAATCAGTTGTTTGGATTTTCTTTTACTCATTAACCAGTTGTCTTTTATAGACATAGCTTATAGGTACGATACAAGCACTTTTACTTAGATAAGAAACAACAACAGCAATGTAGATGTTGGCAATCATGAATGTTTAAAAAAAATCATGTTCAGTGCTGGTATTAAGCATGTAAAAATCTTTTTTTCTTGATACAAATATGTCATGTTGAGGTGGGAGGTGCAGGAAGAGACCTCTGGAGATCATCTAATCCAACCTCCCAGCTCACAGCAGGGCCAACTAGAGCAGGTTGCTCAGGACCACATCCAGCTAGGTTTTGAATATTTGCAAGGATGGAGTCTCCACAACCTGCCCGGACAAGCTGTTCAGTGTTTGGTCACCCTTAAAGTAAAAATGTTTGTTTTCTTATGTACCGGTGCATGGGGTTATTCTTCCCCTGGTGCAGGACTTGGCATTTTCCTTTGCTGAAATTCATGAGATTCCTGTTGGCCCCTTTCTCGCGCCTGTTGGTGTTCCTCTGAGTGGTCACACAGCCATCTGGTGTATCAGCTTGTCCTTCCAGTTCTGTACCAGAGATGGCTTTTTTGATAGTGGTGGTTTCAGTACCTATAGCTCAAGTATAGAAGCTCTTCATGTAGTGGATTGTCCTTTAAAAATGCAGTCTTTCAGCTAGTTTTAAGTCTGTTGCATTACAGTGTAGGTAGTTTTGACTCTTCAGAGGTATAAGCCTTGGTCCATCTTATATTCCAGTTGATTAGCAGGTATGTTACTGTCATTTTTTGTCTTTAGTCAGTAAGCTTGAATCATTTTAGATCAGATGCATAATGGATTAAGGTAAAAAGTGAGGCCAACCACTAGGAAACCTGGCAATGATTGCAGTGTGACTGTGCAAATTGCACAGCATTTTCCCTGATGTCTTCATTGCTAGTAATACAGGGTGGCACGGATTGTGGAAGACTAGGTTGTAGAAGTTTCAGATAATGCTTCTTAGCAGTGACTTCTGGCAAAAATGTTATCCTGTAAGCTGCAGTGGTATCGATATAGTGATATAGTAGTATAGAAATGCAGCAAAATTAGCTACCTGTGCAATAGCCAGTGGCCTGTGGCAGAAGAGGATGGTGGACTGAGTGCAGTAGTCTGCTGCAGCTAAATCTGCCATTGTTCATCTCTGACACACAAGTCCCATCTTCTCAACAGGCATGATGGCACTGGAATGATTAGGCTCATTTCATATCCACATAGTCTGCTTAAATGCATTCCCTTAACACTTCTGGTGGTTCCTAGGTCTGTCTTACTAAAAAGCAGTGTAGCAGAAACACTACGCTCCGAGTCTTGACATTTCTATTTGCTTCTTAGCTATTTATTTCTTACCTCAGTGTTGATAAATCACGAAAAATGACAGGTAAACTCCCCACTCTTTCCAAATAAAAAGAAATGGAAATGCATCTGTGAGTTTGGGTTATTTGTGTGACACTGGTGTAGTTGTTAGAGGGTAGGAACCTCCAGCAGAAGTCAGTGCTGGGATTTGATGGTTAAATCCGCAAGCACATTTTCAGAGTCTTTTCAAATCCAACTCTTTAATTAGATACAGGCTCTAACAATAAAAAGGATAATTTCATAGAGTCCCCTGCATCAAGAAAAGATGTATTTTGCCACAGTAGTAATAAAATTTATTTTCTAGGACTTAGTGATTATTCTGCAACCTTTGAGACTTTACTCCCCCCACACTGCTTACAAGCCCTATATTTAGACATCCGGCACAATAGCAGAGCTCTGCATATAGTGTTGCTTTTATTGCACTGTGCTGTGTCATCACTGAACAAATATTATCATCAGAGTGAAATCCTTAGGCATCTTAAAATATTGTAGGAGTTTTTCATGGACAATGTTACAAGTCCCGGCAGTTAAAATATATGTGATGACAATGGAAAACTATTTCACTATTTCACTGGCTGGCTTAATTTTCCATTAAAGCTGGCAGCACTACTTCCAATTTTGTCTTTACTTAGAAGGGTAAAAGTTCCTTTATGAAGCTTTGGGGTATATAGCTACTTTGGAGTGCCTGTGGATTTATGAATGTGCTGGCTGGCAGAAGTAGTATGGTGTGTTAGTTATATGGACAGGTTTGAGACATTCAATCACCTCTGCTCAGAAGTAGACAGCTTTATGTTGTTATACACTGAAACTTTATCTACATGGGAAAGCTAGTTAATTGTAAACTCTATTTTTACCGTATGTAATTGTCTGGTAATAATGCACCATGTTATCAGTCTTAATATACATTAAGCATAAGACAGTTTATTCCATTGAAAGTGGAGCAAACTCCACTACACACAGTTTAGACAAAGCTTTTGAAAAGTAATTAATTATCCTTCAAAGGTAGGTTGAGCTCATGCTTACATGTGCTAGCAGGGAGCCTGTCAGATACTAGTTAGCTTTGCAAATTCACGCTTTGTGCTTGCTGCTCACAGCCTTCCCTGTGTAGGCTATCTTGAAGTCCTTAGATTTTCTGGGTAGTCTTTTGAGAGATTCACCTTCTTTCTCAAAAGAATTTTATTTGAAATCCAAACATGCTGAGAAATTGAAATGACCGTTTAGAGCACTATAATTTCTATATCCATGTCTTGTAGTTGTCACCGTTTGTGAAAAAGTTACATAAGATGCCTTTAAAGTTCACAGAAGTCCCTTTAATCGTAAGCACACAGTTATTGAATGTTTTGATCTGTACTCTAACTGCCATTTTCCATACCGAACTGTGTTTACAGTTCTTTTAGTTGAAATGTTATCTGTGTTTTTCTGGTGTCAGAATTCTTGTTGGAATTTTTACTATCTCAATACATTTTACTCCAAAATATTTTATTTGGGATTATATAGCAAATGTAGTGCTTTTGAGCATTGCCGGTTTTGATGTTAAAAAAAGTGATAAAAGCATGTTTATATCCTTCTTTTGCTGCACCCACATAAATCAGTTAAATGCAGAAAAGCTTCAACTGTTACTGTGATTGAGAATTACTGGTTTCTAACGTACTGGGATTTGATGACTAATACTGATCATGGTATAGCTGTCTGTAGGTATCTGTTACAAAGATAAATTTCCTAGAAGAGAGAAGAAAACCTATAGGGAGCTCATTTTGTCATCCTTCAAATATTAAGTCTTACAGTGTAATGTTCAAGTGAAGTTTCTACACCTATTACATTCATAAAAATGAAGAGCCTAAACAGCTTTTTTTAATTGGGACCATGTATGTGTTCTTGCTGGTAGAAGTATAAAAATAGCTTCAATGTCTGGTGTTAGAATGAGTGCATTGCAAATATACATAAAATAAATTGGTTTAGACTTAAAGTTCTTTCTTGAAGTTTTAACAACGTTGTTTTGAGTGGCACAGAAGTGTCTGCAGGGGCTTTTCTAAGCACATGTAAACTGCTGCAGGCAGGTGCAAGGCTGCTCCTCCTGTGCTTGGAGCTGGAGAGCCGATGCGGAGGCACCATGGTGTAGCTCTTGCCCAGGCTAGAGTGCCGACAGCAAGCTTTTCGGGAGTCACGGGCATGGCTGAGCGCTGCCGAGTACTGGCTACTGAATTCCTAGTTGCACCTTGTCTGAGGAGGGGTAGAGCAAATCTGCCTGCCACAGAGTATGGACAGACTCCAACTTGAACTTTTGAATTTAGTGCAGAAGGGCCAAATTTTAAGCACTGCCAGAACCTATAGATCTTTGCCATGACCTGCATGTCAAGTTTACTTTTCGCTTGGCCAGATGCTGCCACTGTGCTTTCTTTAACTTACTCACTGGGATGATACCAAGTTCTGATTTAAGTTATATATAGAAGTTTCTAACAGTATTCGGGGACTCTAATTATGAAATACTGACCCTTAAAAAAATACTTCCTAATGTGGTGATTAGGTCTCTTGTCTTTTTCTACAGCATTTCACTTGGGTTCATGTAGTCCTTATTTTTTCCCAGGCTCACATAATCAGTTTTCAAGGGAGGTAAGCTAATAGTTTGCAGACAGCTCAGAAAGTGTTGGATGTGCCTTTTACTTTCTTTCTTTCTTACTGAGCAGAGATTGAGAGCTCCCTCTTCAGCCTGTCTGCACCTTAATTCAGCGAGGCAGAGGACTTAGTAGCTGGATAATAAAGAAAGATGAGCAATGGGAAAAGTGGAGGAGATTTTTTTTTTTTTTTTTTTTTTTTTTTTTTTTTTTTTTTTTTTTTTTTTTCCCTTAGCAACTTGGAGGTCGGGAAATGCTTCAGTCTGGGCTGGGACTTATTTCACAAATTTTAGAGATAGCATCTCTCCCCATCAAACTATGCTTGCTGGAAAATATCTGCATATGTCTTCTAATAATAAGGAGAGATTCTGAGAAATTTGGTGAGACTAGCAATAAGGTTACAATTGCAGCATTTTTAGGATAAGCCTAAAGTGTAAAGGCAGTCAGAGAGACAGTGTCCCATATGTGAAAATTCTGTTGTGCTCATTATTACTGTTCCTGACCTGTGCTAGGGCTAGTGATCTGTTAGGGAAGAGGTCCTGTCTACATGGTTTTTTCATTCTAATAGAAATAGTAACTCTATATAACATAACCACTATATAATATGTTAATTTTTTTTTCCTGCCATCCTTATATGTCTTACAGTTCACATGCATAAACTTGAGGACAAGGCTATGCCAGCCATGTACTAACTAGTTGATTAGCCCTTGCTTTGTTTTAAAATGTGTAGAGTTGGAGGGTGTGCATGCATGCACATTGACGGCTCAGGAGCAGAGCTTTGGGGAGAACATCCTTGTCATAGATACTGTGTGCATGATTGACATAGGAGAAAATGTTCAGGGGGGAGAATACTGAAAGATACTCTGCTGAAAGCCCTCGTTGTTCACAAAATAAGTCAACCTTTATACATAGTGGGATAGAAGATGTTTATATACTCATGTGTCAGATAGTATGAACTTCAGTACTGCATGTTAACCTTTATTTTTTAACACAGTGTAAGGTAACGGAAAAACAAAGAATTGAAAATACTTCCCATAGTACTGATTACATTTGGGCGCTGTCTCTGTAAGTGGTATCTTGAGCTACAAAAGTGAATTTGTGACCAAAAGTATTGATTTTTAAAATTACTGTAAAAACTGCAGAAAAGCTATCCACAATAGAAAACCTGAAAATAATTTGATTTTTTTTCCCTTAGAAAAACCAAACAAACAAAAACCCAAACACCTGTGCTAGAATAAACTTCATGCACAGGGAGAGGGGAGTTGTCTTGTAGTATTAGTTTTTATATATTGGAGCTACACTGGACAGGGCCTTAAATGTATTAATTTGCCATTTGTTACATTCATACCCTTATTTAATTTGTTAAGTTCAGAAAGACATTCTGGCTTCATCTCTAATGTGGATAATTATATTCTGTTATCTTCTGGCATATTCTTCTTGCTCTCCGACAATACTTACTTGATACAGTCTGTTGCCCTATTGTCCTGATGGTATTCTCTAGGGGGAAAAAACCTCATTTTGGCAGGTAGGAACAGGTGGATGTAACTTGCTTTTTTATAGCTGGAGCTCTAGATTAATAATTTTTATTTTCCTCCTCATTATTCTGCATTTGGCTCTGTTTAGTATATGCTTCAAAACCAGAGTGTTTATGTTACTTGTAAGTCGCATTGAAATTCCTTAGAAGTCTATTTGTTAAATAATCTTTTTTTCAAATGTTTACAGGTTTGGGAACAAAAATGTTTTGTCTAAGAGAAGCCATTTTTTACATCTTTTAGACCCTACAGTTTTATTTGTGCTTAGAGCACAGAAGACCTGAAATTATTAGCAGTTCGGGATTAAGTGATGCACAGGAGTTGATTCAGAACTTAACTATAACTGACCTACTACAGGATAGTGAACTGCAGTTTAATGAAGTTCCTTATCTCACAGGAGGGATTTTATCAGGAAGCAACATGGTAATACTAACCACCAAAAACTGACTTGTTTGTTAATGTTGCGAGGATTTTTCTTAAGCAACTTAAGAACAGAGGAACATCAGAGATATGGAAGTTTGGTGTTTCTTAAGGTAAAAGCAATTATTACAAAAGGGCTTCAGAAATCATCCATTACAATAAAATAAAAATGGAAGTAGTCAGGCAAAAATAAATGCTGCGAGATTGTAATTTTGCTTTATGTAAACAAGTGTCGTATTAATGAAAGCTGCTGAAGTGAAGCCATTTGGTGAAAGGAGATGCTTTGTATCGTAAAATGCAAAACACATGCCAAATAGAAAACTCCATTTGATTCTTTTTTTATTATATGTGAATAGGTTGTCTGGTCCGTAGGAACAGACTTGGTAAATGTTCTTGTTTTACCAAAGACTAAAGTGAGCACTTAAGCAGGGCAAGATCATTGCAGAGGCTGAAAAGTTTCTTTATATCCATCTTCCTCAGTGAGAATGCTGAGGAAATATTTAACAGAGACCTATTCTATTCATGCGGTGAAGTGAGGTTGTTTAGGAGGCTGAGAAGGGGTCAAACAGAAGGTGCTGGCATAGCAATTGATAGTTCTACAAGGAGCTTCCCTTGAAGGGCTAGACAATGTTCATTGAAAAGCTACAAGGAATTTAGAAATGCAGTAGCTGAGCTATTGACTAAAATATGCAAATCTCATTAAGATGCTGTTCTGGAGAACAGTAGGGTAACAAATGTGCTCATCTTGTTAAACTGTTGGAGCGTACGGATGAAAGAGAATTGAGGAGGTGATTCTGGGAAGTGTAAGTGTGATTTGGTTAGTCGTCCCTACCAATAAAACTGATTGCAACAGTAAATTTTAAGGTGGTTATAAAACAACTAAATTATTATGTTTTGTAAACTGTCTACATAGTAAACTAAATTTCTTTAAGCCTCTGAGCAAAATAACAGATAAAAGAGTGTACTACTAAATTAATTATCCTTCCTTAGATTCCTAGAGAAAATCCCCTGTTGAGGTCATTAAAAAAAAAAAACCCACACACAACCAAAAACCAAGTAATGTTGAGCATAAGTGAAAATCGTGTGATTAAAAGAAGAAAATATGCTAGGAATAAACGCTCTGAGTTTGTTATTAGAAAAGCCGATTGTTAATACATGGGAAAAGAAGAAGAGTGTGCTCTTCTTTTTCTGTCTTTTTTTTTGTCTAGTTGTGTGTCACATCTCCTTAAAGAGACTTATCAAAAGCTCTTTTCTGTACTCTTAGAAATGTAAGTATCTTTTCCCTGTGAGCAATCCTTCTGAAAGGAGAATTAATGAAACGTTATCGGAATACTGGAGATTTAACACTCGAGCTGTTTATTTCTACTGAAGTGAAACCAGCTGATTCCTAGCTCAGTGTTTCAACTGGTGCATCTAATTAACATCCTGGAGGACTGAAGTTAGAAATCCAGTATCCGTCTCAGTTGAGAGGGTCCATCACTTGCCCTTTCTAAAGCCGATGTGAGGTTAAGTCCTTCCCTTAAGCAGCATAGAGAAGTTCCTGAGTAGGCTGGTTTTGTTTCTCATAAAAGAAATAAGAAATGGCTTGGGGAGTTTTTTTAATCATTATTTATTAACGCTTGTTCACAGCCTTGAAAGAACAGGCAAAGCTCCAAACAAAACTTTTGTTTGAAAATGACTTAGAGAAGTCCATGCAAGAGGTCCTCAAACCTAAAGAGCCCAGCCAGATAACTGGGCAACTTCGTGTCAGCTGAGGGTTGCTGTTGTCATTTTTATGGTTGATATTTGGAAAGACTAATTTGAAAACTCTGAGGCATTTCTGAACTTGAAAGTTTTACCAATTGGCTTAATTGGGGAAGGCAAATGAGAGGTGTAGGCTTGATGGTAATGCATACTAAAAAGAACTAACATGCCTTTTTATAGTTCTTTTTCCTTGGTGTGCAAAGAGGAAGAGTAGAGAGCAGTCCATTGAGAAGAGAGCGTGACAGGAGACCAGGAGACATTAGCTGCCTCTCGAGGGACCTTGTAAAAGATAAAAGTATAGGACAGCAAACAGAAGATGGTTTGGGTTAAACAGTCTGGAAAAGGGCCTGATAAATGGCCAGCATGTACACAAGCGTAGGAAATAAGAAGCTTCATGAGGGGGAGTGGGAAAAGCAATGCAGAGGCTGAAGTGGACAGACATCTCGTTGCTGGTTGCTCGGTGGACCCCGTGTTGAAGCCTGGGGCAGAAGCAAACTTGGGCTGATCTTTCTGAAGGTGCTGCTCCCTGGCAATTAAGCCTGCTTTGTGAAGTCAATTAGTGAATCACTGGTTTGGGAACTCTGCAGTGGAGAGGCAGTGAGCCTAAATCTATTTGAGGGGCAGTACTTTGTGGAGAAAGGAGCTGGATTAAGTTTGTGTTTTGTTCTTAAAAACAAAACCAACAAAAGCAATTCTTGTTTTACTGGGAGGTTTCTTTGTCTGTAAGCAAAGGACTTTTTTGGCTTGAAGGCAAAATTGTTCAGTTCTTCTAAAGGCACATTACTTCTGGCAAGTCAACTTCACCATAGCAAAAGTTTTAAGAATAAAATTTGAAATACTGTGTTTTCACAAGCTAAACCCTGCTTAGAGTAAGATATTCCATTTTGTTTCAAAAGGCAAATACAGAATTCTGCAGATGGGAAGCAGAATTATCTGGGAGTAAAAAAACATAGGTAAGATTTGTAGTTTAGGGGAAAGGCAAGCATATGAAAAAGTTTGGTACCATTTGTTATAATGCTTTTCTTACTTAAGTCATTAATGTGATTCTGTTTGTCTTATAGCCTAAGAACAAGGTGATTAGGAAATGAAATAGAAAGGAAAGATGTAAAAGTCATTAAGAAAAGAAAAAAGGAACATTACTTCTTACATAGCATATAATTAACCTTTGAAATTTACTGCCAATCTATACTATTGAGGTCAAAACCAGAGCAGAATTCGAAAATTATTAGAAATACATTTGCATAATGACAAAATCCACAATTCTATTGTAGGATTTTCTGTAAGTTTAAAAAGAAAGATCTCTGGGAGTATTGCCAGCTAGTACCTGGTTGTGAAAGGCTGGGGTAGAGAATTGCGTGATAAACAGGTTGTATAATTATCTGGCATTACTTGCATTTGGTATAATGTAAGCTTGACTTGACTTCTTTATATTCCTCTTTGAGAGCTCATGTCTCTCTACTGGCTATAGAAGGAGCCTGGGGAGGTGAGCCTCAGAGAGCCCAGTTAGGCATTGTGAGTAACCGCCTCCTTCCCAGGGTGATGGGTGTTGACAGATGTTTTTCTGTGTTTTTATAATAACTTGCAGTATTAAAGCAATTAATTGTATCCACTAACTGTTAAGAAAGGCTGAGTTTGAATCAAGACTGGGTCAAGTAAGTACTGTGCATCCCAGTGCTTCAACTGATTCCTTCTGCAGGCGCATTTTTAAAATTTTTTTGTTCATTCTTCTTCGTAGATTAATTAATTCTGTTAGATTTGAGATGGAGTATCACATAAATCCACAGTTCCTTATATTCATGTTAAATGTGGTTTTTATTTGGGGAAAAGAGGGTATTAATTTTGTTCTTCAGAATAACCCTTGAGTGGTGAAACCTTGTTAATTCTCATGCAGCTAATCCTCAAATAATAATTCACTTTGACTTCACAACAAAAATAACTGCTTAAGTGCGAATGAATGATTGTAACTTATTCCATTTTGGCCTGTAAAGTGTACCTAAAATCCAAAATAACTGGAAATTGTTTAGGAACTTTTCATTATCATCAAGAAGTCACTGTCTCCCAATTAAAAACAAGAAGGGCAAATATTTTTAAAAGTACTGAAGCGAAGAGTTCTGGAAAACCCAGAAATGAAGTTTGGAAGAGGAAAACTATAGCCAAGAATGAAAAAGAAGAAACACAAAAAACACTAATGCGTAATGACTGCACAGAGCTATTCGAATAGCCAATAGAGGCAAGAGAGTTCAGTAAATATTTTTGTTCTGTGCTTGGGAAAAAGACAGATATGATGTTCACATCATGGGATGTACGATAACACACTCTGTTTTCACAAGGAGAAGGTTAAACAGTAGTTATACTTAAATTTGGTGTTTTTAAGTCGGAGGCCCGGATAACGTATATCCATGAGCTCTGAAAGAGCAGGCCAGAGAATTATCATTCATACAGATTTTTTTTTTATACTTCTTGGAAAACAGAAAAAGTTCCAGAGGACTTGAAAAGCACTATGGAACTGCTTTCTGAGAAACAGGCCTAATCCTCTCAGTCTGACATTAGGCTTGAGCAAAATAATAAAATTATTGAGGTGATTAATAAATGTAAAGGATAGTAATTAATGATAATGATTCCTGGTTCTCAGAAAATAAGTTTTTATCATGTTAGCTTTAATATTCTTGATGTAGTTGAGAGTTTGTGTAATAAAATAGAGTTAAAATTAATACAGCTGTGTAACACAGTTGGCTTTAAACTTGCATGATACCATTTTTCAGTCAACTGGGATGGTACAAAGTCGATACAGTACCTATGAAGCGTATAGCAACTAACTGGTGAGTTTCATGTAATTGTGTTTCAGTGATACTGCCTTGGGATCAGATTTCAGTCTTGTTTTATTTAATTTTTGATAGTGATGTAGGGCTCTGACAGGGGAGTCTCTAAGGCTGGAGCAGCCGGAGTCCGTCTTTGCATGGGCAGGGACGTCCCAGCTGCATAACGAGCTACTGGGTTGTCCATGCAGTGAAAATAGTAATCTCGAGGGAAGAGATGTGGTAGGTGGATGAAGGCATCATCTTAGGCTAAACCATCAGTCTCCATTTGTCAAGAAATCCCTACATAGCATTAAATTATTTGTGTTAATATTTGCTAGCAGCATGGACTGGGGAGTGAGTGCTGTATAATGAAGAGGAGAGTGGCTGTTGCCAAGCGGACTGGGTCACACCTCTGCTTCTGGTTAACTGTGTGTTTTGGTACAGCCAGAGGGAAAGTTGTTCTCTAAGACTGAAGGACGTAAACTGTTTTTAGAAGGTGTGGGAAGGTATCCTGAAGAGCAGTAAAAGGGAAAAAAGGGGGTGTTTTAATGAATCTGATGATTGATTAGTCAAGAGATCCCGTAATTACATGAGATTGAGGCACCTATTTCATCCATAGTGGTTGGTGTCGCTCCTAAGCACAGCAGTTTGGGTCTGGTCCTCGGGGTAAAGCAGTTGCATGAGTTGTTGTTGCTTTTACCCATCGAGCAAATCACAGGGGGCCGAGAGCTGCAGCTTTGGCTCAGGACAGTGCTGCACATCAGTGTGCCCCTCTGTCCTTACATTTCTGAGGCTGGCGGCTGCTCCTGCCTCTTTCTGCTCGGTGGGAATGAAGGGTGTTCCTCTCCCTGAGCAGTCTATGAAAAACTAATTCCCTCTGGAAAGGCAGTTTAAATGACTGAAGCCTGTCCTCTTCATTCCTCCATCACAGCATTGTAGGTGACTGTTTGGGCATCCAGTTTCTTTTCGGGGCCTAAATCAGGCTTGTTTTTTCTCAAGCATTGCATCTGTTTCCTCTTTCAGCCTCTTACAAAAAGTATGCTCTGGAAACAGAGATATGTGAGATTTTCCTCACGGTTGCTGTGGTCAGAAAGGGTCTTTTGCTTTCCTTTCACTAGCCGTAGTTCTGTATTTCCAGAGGTGGAGAGGCCGGCAGCGGATACTCACACCGCTTCATTTCAGGTGCCAGTAGCAAATCTTTTTAGTACTTCTGTGGTGTTTTTTATGATATCCATCGCTCTGTTTTGCACACGATCAATTACAGCACTATTCTTTAATAGTTCTCTTGCATTGTTATTAATAGTAAGTTATTCTGATTCATAGTAAAAAAAAAAAAAGAATGAAACTGGTCTGTTAAAGACAACTTTAAATATTCTGCCCATCTGTTTCCTGTGCCACTTGAATTACAAGCGTTTTCCTATCTCAGCTTTGCTTTTCTTTGACCCCTTTCCTCTCTTGAAATTTCCACACAGGGTTTTAGTAACTTAATAGGAAACTGTGGCACACATTTGGTAGTATCAGCTTCAAGTGCTGGGTTTATGAGATAACTCTGCTCATCTGATCTTTTACTCTGTACTCTCTGCCTTCTCCTCTATCTCCTTTGCTTTTTCAGACCTGTAGTTTCTCTAAGCATTCAGGAGTTTCTCCTTTCTCTATTGTCCCCCTTCCCTGAAGACCCCATGTACCCTGGCTTTACTGAGTTTTTGCTGTGGTGATTATGTGGTTGTGACTACAGTAGCTTAAGTCACACTAGTTCTGAGCAATGTCCCTTTTTCTTCAGGTTCAGTCTTTCTCATCTTCCTTGCCTCAAAATTGCCTGAGAACTGTTTATTGATGCAAACTGAATTTGGTCAAAGTTCTCTTTGATTTTTAATACTATGCATTTGCTTTTCTGGATTTTATTTTTCAGTTTGGTAATGCAAAGTTTATAGTTACTTTTAATATCTGCTATTCAGATTATAGTTTTACTTTGTATAGGTGGTCTGAATCTCAGATTCATGCAACCATGGCTGATAAATTTCCTTGAGTGATGGTGATTTTATATTGCTGTGGGTTTTTTCTATGTTTTTTTTTGTGGGGGGACAATAGGGCCATTGCAAGAACTGCATCGGACATTAAGCATTGGTCAGTGAGTTTTTTGCCAAGTTGGATGATCCTAATCGAAGCTTCCGCATTGCTCTTTCAGTTTCTTAGAAGTTGCAATCTGTTCTGGCATTAGGCTTACCTAGAACAAGAAATAAGCTGTGTTTGGTACTTTGACAGGCATGCTTTGGAGACAGTGGTTAAATATGTCTCTGTATTGCTCTGATCTTCTGTCAAAGGAGAGCAACGTATGAGTTAGAAAGCTGGCATAAGTTCTGAACTGACTTGTTTGTCGTGATGAGCACCAGTTTCTCAGGATGCTCATCTTTGCTGCAGCCTGGGGTACGTGAGATGTTTGCTCATTTTCTTTAATGTGTTTCTTTCTCATAACAGTCAGTCTGATCTGATCTCAAGCCCCAAGTCCATCTTACTCATTGGTTATGGTAGCTTGATTTGAAGCAGTGCTCTCACATGCCAGCATCCAGCTCTACAGTGTTTTTCAGTGCCAGTATTACTGTGGTTTAGAGACAAACTCTGTTGCTGGGAGTTTCATGTAATGTAAGTCAGCTGTGTTTTGTGCCGAAGACTGTTATGAGAACAACTTTTTTGTAACTGGTGAGTTTTGTGCAGATACATAACTAAATTATGCATTAGAAACATCCCATTTTGTGGGGTGTTGAGAGGTGCTAACAACAGCTAGTGAATCAGGTGAGGTTAGAAGAAGGATTTGAATAATGTGTAGTTGGAAGAATTTTGAAGTAGCTGAGTCATTTTTAACAAACAAAAATTTAAGGGATGGTTCTGTTAATAAATACTCTCCTGGTGATAGTGACTGGAAATTGAATGTAGACTAAGCTCAGAATGCAGATTTTTTCAGGTCATTCATTATAGGAAAAGTGAATACACATACAGTGGGTTATCCACGTCTGGAAATCTCCAAAGAAAGGCTGCAAATTTAACAAGCAAGGTTCTCACTCAAGTACGTGTATGGGTGTTGACACAGCAACTTGCTCAGGGTAGGTCCTTTCCTCTGTTGCTCAAACAAATGGATTATGCAGCAGTGGCTCCTCCTGGCTTCAAAATGTGTAAATCAGAGAGGGGTAGGTGGTTGTTCAATTTAGTGTTGTTAGTGTAGTTACAGTTGTTTCTTGTGACTCAGCAGTTTTTTGGCTGAGGCATTGTCGTTTTCTGACTTTGTGCTCTTACACAGTGCTATGCACAGCATTACTGGACTGCGTTATGTCAACTGCTATGAACTGATCATCCACCAGCCAGTGCCAACCTAATAAGGTTCTTCTCTATTTCTAGTTGAAACGTGCTTTCTCTGTTAAACTTTGTCAAAGCAGTCATACTTGCTTTCATTTAAAATGGCCACATTTTTAACCAGTAGTGGTGATGTTGCAGATTTGGTAGGCAAAGTGGGGATTATTTTGAATAATATCAAATTATTAAAATTAAAATGTGTGAGCTTTCTTTGCATCTTAAATTACGGCTTCTTCTTATACATCATTATTTTGCAGAAGAGTTGACACTAATATATATTTATTTTATTTGTCAAGTATTGACAGAGGCAGCTCTTCTTTCCTTTTAGGAATCTGGGTAAAAATGGCTTATCTAACAGTAGTATTCTATTGGATAAATGCCCACCTCCACGACCACCGCCTCCACCATACCCTCCCTTGCCAAAGGACAAGCTGAATCCACCTACACCTAGTATTTATGTAAGTAAATCTAATGGTAGAAGTGCATTGCTGGCTGTCGTTTTTAATTGTTTGGATATCTGAATTACATAATGTAATTATTTTAAAGATGCACTGTTCATAGCTGAATTGTAATTACAGTGCTCTCCCAACTAGTATATAAGCAGGAAAAATGCTAACCTTAAAGAAAATTTTGAGACATAGTTTGGCTTTGAAAGTACTTGTAAATTAGGAATTTCAGTAAACAAGAAAAAGTTTCAGAATGTTTTTATTAATTTTTTTAATACTCATAATATTGGCAGAATAAGCAAAACAGTTCATTAGATACAATGCACAAAATTTCAAATATGTATGTACATGTTTTGCAAGTGACAGTTTAGGTATAAATGAGCAAGTAATTAAACTAAACTCTCCTAACAACCTGCTTCAAAATAAAGAAAAAAATTAATGAAAGTTGAGGTGATTTAAGAACAAAACGTCATTAGGAAAAGGCAGGTTTTAGTTGTATAGTATTTTCTTACTCAAACTTTAAAACTTCTATTTTGACAGTAAAGTTTCATAATAGCTTTGTGAAAAGTTTGAGCTAAGTTAGTAATAGAAGAATAAGTTACAGGATGTGCACTGTCTTCATAACAGAAGAATAAATTATAGTATGTCCATATAGCCAGTGTGAAAACCTCAAGTTAGCTTTGATCAGCTCAACTTGGGGACCAGAAGTGGTTGGCGCTTTGGTCTGATACTGCACAAGGATTCTGCCCGAGAGCTAGATTAATTTGGAAGCAATAGTGCTTCCAACTGTTCTCTAAGTGTTGCATCTGAATTAATTACCTTATTAAAAGTTCGTCACAGCTTTGTTGAGTCCATACAAAGCTGCTAAGTCATCGTGCTGCAGCATACTGCGTAGATGTGCCAGCGTGGGTCGCAGGATTTGGGAACTCTGTATTGTGTTTTGTTTATTGAAAGAGATGTCTTGGGCATTTTAAAAGATGCACAACAATTTTAAATAAAATAAAAAAAAAAAAAGAAAAAAGATGGGGGAGATTAGAGCATAAAATTGAGGTCATAGGTGCACAAAAGCGTAAGAAAACCAAATCAGCCTTTCTGGTTAACATGAGATATACTGTGAGAGTAGTCTTTTTTATTATACTGTTTCTTGTATACATTATCTGTAGAATTAGCTTTTTTGACTTCTAAAAAGAAAGTTAGTATATTATCTTGCTCTTCAGAGAATTCTGTAGATTTAGGGAATGTACAAGGCTATTGTCAGATAAAGAAATAAACTGCAGGAAACCTGAGTTGCAAAAGCCAAGGCAACCTGGGAATAATTCATGCCAAGAAATAAATTGCAGTAACAAATTAATTTCAGGAGTGAACCCAGCTTTTACTATGGAAAGAGTTGTATGAGGTAGCTGTTCATTCCCCATAGTGCAGGGAAATGGAGAAAATTCTGTCTTCTTTCTGTTGTTTATCTTTTTTTTTATTAATCTTTTTATTTTACAAATAAGGAGTCTAAATTCATCTGCCATCTAATATTCCATTATAATTTTACAGTTGGAAAATAAACGAGATGCTTTCTTTCCACCTTTACATCAATTTTGTACAAATCCAAACAACCCTGTTACTGTAATACGTGGCCTTGCTGGAGCGCTTAAATTAGGTAAGTTTATGTTGTATGGTGTTTTTTTTTACTTTGGAAAAAAAATATGTGTTTTTTAAAAAGAAGTCTCTCAGTTCTTAAAAGTGAATATTTTATTTCTGTAATACAGTATTACTTGTGTATTCCAAGTAATTAGGGTAATGTGTCATTTCTCAGTTTGCTGCTGTTTCTAATCTTGATCATCTCCAAAAAAAAATCCCCCCAAATCCAGCAGATTTTGTTGTGTGCAGAGAGGAACTGAGCTGTGGATATGGAAGCTTACAGATAGACTTTTTTCCTATGAAAACTATGGCTACAAGTCTTTGTACTTAGATTTAAAGATCTATAATCTGATGCTGTACAATGTTTTGAACTCTGTAGATAGAAAAACTGTCATTGCTGGTAGGAAATGTGTTATATGATGGAAGTGCATTCATAAAACTCTGGTCTGAAAAATACTTTATTAGTAATAGATTTAAAAATTGTTTGCAGATTTGTTTGCACAAGGCATGTAAAATGTTTCTTGGAATATAGTCTATACAGTAGCTGCCAAGTTTTTTCCTAAGCTTCTACTGTTGTGTGCAGAAAAGCTTTTTGAGCATTAATCACGAGTGTTAATTATTAACCTACAGGTGGCCTGTGTTATGAAGGCGGGGGGGGGGGGGGGGGGGGGGGAATGCTTTAGTGTAACCCTTTAGATAACTTTAAGTATTAATTTTCTTGAAACTCTGTTATAT
Organism: Haliaeetus albicilla; assembly: GCF_947461875.1. NCBI lineage: Eukaryota > Metazoa > Chordata > Aves > Accipitriformes > Accipitridae > Haliaeetus > Haliaeetus albicilla. Next base: position 10,739,820 of record NC_091488.1, read on the forward strand.
TTTAACTCATTTATGAATTTTATTCCTATTTATTAGATCTAGGACTCTTCTCTACTAAGACGTTGGTAGAAGCAAATAACGAACACATAGTAGAAGTAAGGACACAACTACTGCAGCCAGCGGATGAAAACTGGGACCCCACTGGAACAAAGAAAATCTGGCGTTGTGAAAGCAGTAGATCTCATACAACAATTGCTAAATATGCACAGTACCAGGCCTCCTCATTCCAGGAGTCTTTAAGGGTAAGTCCATTGTTATTATTTAAGTTATAATTCACAAACTTTATACCAACTCTGGAACCAATTAATAATGGCTATTGAAAACAAATGGAAGCTGTAAAGGAAAAGGAGACACTTCCATTAGCATGAAGAGCACAGGTAAATTTACAAAATCTGTTTTGAATAGAGGGTCAAACAGTATATAGGGTGTTCCTCCCAAATGCTTAATGTAAAAGTTAATTTTCTTAATGTAAAACTCCTGGCTATTACATACTTTACAAGCTTGTTAGCTTAAGCTTTCATATAATAATGTCAAAATTTGTATTAAAATATTTAGCACTTAGGATGTTTGGGTTTTTTTAAACTTGTATTGCTTCGAATTTCACACACGCTTTGAAATCGGCTTTCTTTGTTCTTCATAATATTCTGAATTAATTTGGATGTGGCTTACTAGAAGTTTACACTCATACTTGTCTTTTGTTGGGTACCAAACATAACAGTTTCTATTTAGTTTAGAAGTTGTTAGACATATGAGAGAGTGAAATGCTTGAAATGTTATTTTATTGTTATTAGTTTTTAATATTTTTGCTGAAGTAGTGAGCACATCCTTGGAATTAGCTGTGGGCCCTCCTCGGAGGCTTATATTATCTGGTGTTGTAAAAAAGATTGGGCTAAAGTGGAACTAAGACAACAAAGATATTCTCGACCAGTTGTTAATTAGAAAACAGGATAAACACCAATGTGGGGAATTGACTGTTGCAGTTTTCAGTGCCATTACACAGAAACAGCAATGGTTTCAGTAAGAAAGGAAAGAGAATTTCTAGATTTAAACTTTGGGCATTAGAGGAGAGGATTAGAAATGAAGGAATTAATCGGTAGTCAAAGAAAAGAGAAGGGACGGTAGTCATGGTTTTGAGCGAGCCTGATACAGGGGGAAAAGAAACAGGAATACTGTTGGGAAGTGGGGAGCACTGAAGTCTTCAAGAGCTTGGGACATAAATGGGATTTTTCTTCCTTTGCAGTGGTAATAAATTTAAGTAGGATATCGACTGAAGTTTTCTAGTGCCCTTTGAACAGTTGCACCACCACTGTATTCTTGTACATCATTCCAAAGGGGCTGGAGAACATTACTTCACTGGAACGTTATATATACACGTTTAATAACAAATGTAATTGATCACATACCAGCTTGTCAGCAGCAAAGCCTCAGCTTTGGATTTGCACCAAGAAGTGAACTGCAGGATTTTCTGATTTTTTTTTTCTCTGTTACAAATTGGTGGTAAAAATGCAATATATAAAATAATTTTCAGAATGATGATTTTCATTTTTCCCTTGGAAATCAGACAGTGTACATGTGTCCTTTGCCTAACATTGCTTTGACCTGTCCTTAGGTGACTTTTCACAGTGTTCAAATGAAAGCTTCGTTTCTTCTTTCTACAGACACAGTCCTCTTGGCTTGCCCTAAGTGATCTTCTTCTTTTTCTTTTTTTTTTTTTTCCTTCCTAACAACTATTACATTGCTTTTCTAACATGTCTTGCAGTATTTGATAAATCTATCATCACTAGGTTCCTTTTTGCTTCTCTTTGTCCTTCATTCAAAGGATGAATAAGACTTTCTCAGGTACATAGGGCACTTTGAGATTTAACAACAATCCCATTCAAAGCCAGAGATCTTTGAATAGCCTCCAGGCAGTTCTTTCCTCCTTTTCATCTTAGTTTTTTTCCTTCTGTGTCCATATACTTGCCAAAAAAGAAGTCTTTAGAATAGGGTTTTGAGCACTCTGCTAAGAAGATCAGATTACATCATTTAATATGGTTAGATTTTTTCCACTAGTCATGGTCCTAGCTACTGCAGTGCTAAAATAGCATATGGCTATGAAAAATTCAAAAGATTTTATATAATGGATTTTATAAAATTAATTTCATAAATACTATTCATTCCAGTTTCATATCTGGTTACCTGCTTGACTTTGAAGGAAGGTAAATGTTCTAATCTGAAAAAGTTAACAGTATTCCTTAAGACTGGATTCCAGTTCACCTGCATAATGAAGCAAACCAATATACTCGTTTGTAACTCTAATGTAGGCTAGCAAAAATGTTTACATTGTAGACATTTTCTGTTGTCCTGCCCTGAGCCTTGCTGAATTTGTAGTCATAAAGAATTGTTTGCAATGGCTTTTGACTAACAACTTTTTAAAAAATTTTCTTAACAGTAATATTGACATAAAATCTTAGATACAGGTATTTTAAAGATTGCACCCGCATCTTGAAACAAGTGTGCTTATCTCTGTGAACATGTTATCACTTTATACCTATATATGTGAACATGTTATCGCTTTATACCTATATATTTTATAAATATTCTTACTTTTATGTATATTTACATATATAGAAAAGCATTTCCACAATTGCATTTTATAGGAGGAAAATGAGAAGAAGAGTCACCACAAGGACCACTCAGATAATGAATCCACATCTTCGGATAAGTAAGTGTGGTATAACTGTGATAATTCTGTAGTTGGTTTTATGTGGGTTTTTTACATCATTCCCATTTTCACGTTCACCTATTTTATTTTCTGTATTTGCAGCTCTGGGAGGAGGAGAAGAGGACCTTTTAAAACAATCAAGTTTGGGACCAATATTGACCTGTCAGATGACAAAAAGTAAGTTGATTACAGTGTCTCCTCACAGTGGTATTCTACAGTATGATACTCCTTCTGGAAAACCAATGCATTCTTCTCAGACATCAGTCTGTTGATAAACCCAATTCCAGTTGCACACCCCATTTCCACAATGAAATTGTTACCTTTGGTCTTTAAACTGTTGTTATGAATCCTTCTCACTATAAAATCTCTTTTCAAGCTTTTCTTTCCAGGATCTTTATTTTTTTCCAGAAATTAACTCAAACATCCATCAGAAAATGTTCATTGTAGACTTCCTTCTAATACATTCCCTTTGTTTCATTCTGAGGCTTTAAATTGTTTACAACTTTAATTACTTCTGACAATACCAAGTTTTCAGTCTTTGCACAGAAATTGTAAGATTAGATGTTTTTTCTTTTTTGTTTGTCTGGATTTTTGTTACTTGTTTTTTTTTTTCCTTTTATTCCTACTGTCATCCTGTCTGCTTCCACTTTTTCATAGCTCTTGCTTCTCTATCCAGGAACAGGGTTCAAAATATGTAGTAAAGACCAGACCAATGCTTACCTGTGGATAAACCATGATACCTCTCCCAGAACCTAAAAAAAATAAGGAATAAATTGAGTATTCTTTAGACTACATATCCTTCTGTGAGTAGATGAAGGTAGCTCAGAAAAACATCAGAAAGTATTAGAAATATTCTGAAAGCATGGTTTTATTGACCAGTAATAATTTTTTATTTGGTTCAATCTCTAGTTAGTATGTATTTCTGTAAAAGATCCAGCATGTCTAGGCTGCCAGTCATGCCAGCTACAGTACAAAAATTCTGATCTACTTCAATCATTAGAGCAGAAGAAAAGGTTATGGTGTTTGAAACTGGGGAATAAGGCCCACTTAAGATGCTGAAGTCTTTAGTGGTGTAGTTACTGAAAGGTCAATACGTGTATATATGTATGTGATCAGAGATTGTTATAAAATTTTAAATACTGATGCTATTTTTTTTCTAAAGAAAAATCTATCTGTAGATACAAAATTGTTGCTAATAAACTAGCACTCTGAGCAAACCATTGGAAGAGAGACTTTAAATTAACCTAAGCATAACTAACCTGAGGCTCATAGGGAATTGGATTTTGATACTTTAAATAGTTCTGGTAGGATCCCAGGGTGCCAGATCTTATGATCTGCAGTCTCAGCTTTTGCTGCAAATTATCTTTCCCCTCAACGAGCCTGTCAGATTTGCGATTATATTTGGAAATATTTTGAAATTGGAAGAGTAACACAGACACCTGGGTGACATTACAGAGCTCCACACTTAAGTCCTGGGATTTTTGTGTCTGAAGATCTGTCTTTTTCTTAATGCAGGTATTCAATTCTGTAGCACATGCATGTTGTTAACTTCGTTCTTGGTCACAACAATTGTGTGCACAGGCTAGGGTATATTTAGACAGTCTTGTTGACATATGTTGTAGCATCGTGTCATTTGGCTCTTGAAAGCATGGTTAACAGTTTCTGACTGGCTGGCTTAGAGTGTGGGGAGAGCACAGCTCCGTTTTCACTTGGAAAAGATGTACACAGAGGCGTAAATTGCAAGCAGAATTTTCTGGCAGTATAGCAGCAGACTGGCTAACTGCGAGAGTGAGTCACCCTGGCTTTTAGCTCACCCTTAAATGAAATTGTCCTTTAAATTTCTGTAACTGTCAAGTAAGGGTATTGCATTGTCTCAACTTCCCTCTTAAGAGATGCTAAGTTATATAGCAGTAGGTTGTCTGCTCCTTTATCTCCTATGCTAACAAATTTTTGAAAATGTTTGTATTTCCCAAACTCTTCTAAGAGTTTTAGGGATTCACAGTTTGTTGATTTGCTATTTTGCTGCAGGTGGAAGTTGCAACTCCATGAACTGACAAAACTTCCTGCTTTTGTACGTGTGGTATCAGCAGGAAATCTTCTAAGCCATGTTGGTCATACCATCCTGGGCATGAACACAGTGCAGTTGTACATGAAGGTTCCAGGAAGCAGAACACCAGGTGAGTATAATCTCTTTGCACGAAAAAAATCAGGTTCTACTCCTGTAATATTGATTTAATTGCACTGCAGATTTTCCGTATCTTACAGCATGCCTAAACGTGATAAAATTGTACATACTCATTATTTTTTTAATTTCTTGTATAACTGAACTCTGTGTGTAAGAAGTGCTAAATTACCTCATAGTGGAAATTTCTGGATTTCTGCAGTGCTAGGAAATTACTATACTAACCTCTTGCATGCAATGCGGAATTCTTTAAGAGGACAAAGAGGATGGGTTAATATCCTTGGACAGTATTTGTATTTTACATGCCTTGAAGATTTTTACAGGTTTCCGAAGTAGGTCTCGTGCAATCATAGAAATCAGTATACTTTGACTTTTTAGATTCTTTATTGTCTGAGGATAGAACTCAATCCTCCATAATGAATAGTGCTGTGTTGGGGCAGTGGACTGAGACATGAGGGATCTGGACTAAATTTCAGGGTCTGTTTTTTCTGAAGTACAACTTTAGAAAATTCCATTAGGGATTATGGCTCGGTTTTCCAGCTGTCAAAAGAAGATAAAATACTGGCATTTCTACATTGATTTTGAAAGCTCTTTGGGACAGGTTTTCTTACTACTTGTCTATTCAGTGCCTGAAGTCATGAAGTTTTGCTCCTGACTGGGACTGTCAAGAGCTATCATAAAACACAAAATCTAAGCTTTAGCATCTTGAAGCATTTATTTCTACAGAAAGGGAACTGCTGAAGTATTGGTCAGATTCACAAGATTGGTAGTTCCGGGTTTTCATTTTCCACAAACTAACAAAAGCAGAATTCTGTTGTCACTGGTAGTTTAATTGCATTTCTTAAAACCATGGAGCACCTAAATAGTGTGTGTAAGTGTCATATAAAAATATGTACTAATACTTAAACTATGATGTAGGGGTTTTTAGTAATTGTAACTTTGCATTTTCATAGCTTCATTTTGATAGATCAGCCTTACATAAAGTGTGTGTATTCTTCTCTAAATTTCAGGTCATCAAGAAAATAACAACTTTTGTTCAGTAAATATAAATATTGGTCCAGGTGACTGTGAATGGTTTGTCGTCCCTGAAAGTTATTGGGGTGTCATGAATGACTTCTGTGAAAAGTAAGCTGGGCGTGCTGTTTTTCCTCTATTTTTATCAAGTTCTTTGTGTCTTTCTCAGACCTAAGTGGGGAAAATCACTGAGGGTGGTGTAAGAGGACATTATTTTACAGATTTTCCATGTAGTCAGAAAAGTCTTTTAAAACAAATCAAATGGAAAATTTAGAATTTATACAAAATATGACATTTGTACAGTGTACAGAAACTTGGATTGCCTGTGATAGCTTTGCTCTCAAAAATTAGCGTTAGGTCTGTTATTTGTTTTTTCGAACACAGGAATGAAGGTAATATGAGAAGTGAGAGATTGGTAGTAGCAAATGCTCATCTAGGTTCAAGATTCAAATTTATGCATTAAGGGGGATCAGAAATTTACTATAAGCATAGGCTGCCTGCTAGCAATGTGTATTATGTGGCACCAATCCAGTTTTCTTAGTAGTAACATTTCCATATCAGAAAATCCATCGTAGTCCTTACTGTTTATCTGGGCACTGTATTATGCATATTAAAGCTGACCTCTACTATTACCAAATGGTGATGCTTTTCTAATGGCTTCTAGGGCTACTGCAGTGGAGTGACAGAAAAAAGTTGAGGGTGAAGGAATTGGGGGTTTGTTTTGTTTTTTTAGGACTGATGGAGTAAAATATTTTCCTGGTGATATATGCTGTTAATCTTTATTATGATTAATGTACATGTTGTACCCAAGCGAGTACAGAGTAATTGGTGTTTTGGCATTGTTTCTTGCTGCATCTAGAGGGAGAGCTTAGTTTACTTAGACCTCAGGACATGTCATGGCATGCTTTGCATACACTTATGTGTTTGTAGCTTGCTGGAAAAGTTGAGGTGCACTGACCGTTGGGGAAATACTCAACCATATCTAAGACTGGGGTTTCTGTGTTGTGCCTTGTGTTGAGTGGATGCTTTAAAAACAAACAAAACACACACACATGCATATGCACCCCCTTATGCCCACCACCCTACCCCCACCCCCCCAAAATAAAAAAAAATTATATGAGCAATTGCATCCCCTGATCATGCTAGTATTCAAGCAGTAGCCTCTGAAGCTGATCTTACGGGAGAATTTTTTTTCTTACCTAGCCCAGTTAAAACTGGACTAAGCTCTTGACTTTCCTTCAGAACTTTTCCAGAGTTCTGCAAATTCATCTCGGTGTCTCTGTACTCTGTATTTTCTGCCAGTCTACTGACAACCTTTCTTATTTCATCCACCTTTACAAACATGAGCCATCTCAATGTAATTCCACTGATGCAATTGCGTCTCTATGACAACATGCCTTTTACCCACATGACACTGTCCCTAAGGGTGACAGAGAAACTAAGATCTTGGTAACCTCATAAAATGTCTAGAGTGCCTGACAGAGGCACTGAATTTTCTTTGAAAACTATGAATTGTGAAGGATCTCCCGTGGTACAGTATAAAATTGGGATAAGTATGGGAGAGACGTATGTATTTTGCATGACTATAGTGGAAGAGTTCACGCTTAGGAAATCCATATGGAGGTGTTTGTTCGTGCTTCTCAGGTGGGTCGACATTTCTTGGCTGAATATAGCATAGACCTGTGGATCACAGTTGAGATGGTGCCAACAGGTTGCTGCTTGTGTGGACAAGCTTCACGTGTGTACAGTGACAGTACGAGTACCTGGCTGGCGTTGTTCAAAACAGAAAGCATTCTTAAGAGCTGGTATGGCCTGTATATAAAATCAGGCACTGGTTAAAAAAGCAGCAGCAGTGTCATGCTAGATCTGACCAAGGATTTCTCTGCCTCAGCATTAATAAAATACTGGGAAACTTAAAGAACATAACTGGAAGCCATAAACTGACTTCACATGGGCAGCTAGATGGTTAAGTGTTTTAATGTATGCAGGATGTGAAATATGGAATTAGGATCAGGAATTTTATAGACGAAAGTTTCCTTTTGGCTAGTCCTCCCAGGTCACTGATTAGATGCAGAAAGCATTTTTTGTGATGATCGGTTTTTACAGGTAATTTTGTTGAAGTATCAACCACTAATATGTCTGCTGATAAATGCTGAAGACTTTATTTTTCCTGTTGTTTCAGGAATAATATGAATTTCCTCATGGGATCTTGGTGGCCAAACTTGGAAGATTTGTATGAAGCCAATGTCCCAGTTTATAGGTTTATTCAAAGACCAGGGGATTTAGTGTGGATAAATGCTGGCACTGTTCATTGGGTTCAGGCTATCGGCTGGTGCAACAACATTGCGTGGAATGTTGGCCCTCTTACAGGTATGGTTGAATAGTGCCTGTGGTGAACTACATAATTAGGTAATATTATACTACATATGCCACAGAACCTGTCATTTCTTACTAATTTACCATGCTTTACTAGATTAAAAAAAATGAACATACTGTATTTTAAAACATGGTGTGTTGAAGCTTTAAATAATTCCATTGGTAAGAGGAATAGAAAGAGCAAGAATGCAGTCTTCGCGCTCGTTCATTTAATGGGTTTGTAAAAATTACAGTTGTATAGCAAATACTAGCAGAATAAAATGTTTATATTAATTTATACACTCTGTCTTGTAGGCCATTTTTAACTTTGTCTCTCAAAATTTGTTCTACTCAGCAGACTGTGCTGTAGCTTACATATGAGTTTAAGGACTTGTCCAGTCTAACTTTTTCAGGACAACAGATACCTAATTGCTCTTTAGTAAAAGCATTAGGAAATGCGAACAGTTGTAAAATTTTATTCATAAAGGAGTATTAGGTTTTTCAGACGTACTGCTTTGGAAGTCTTTAGTTTTGAACCATGGTGTTGGAAGGTTTTTAGATGTGAGAATGGAAGGAAATTTCATAGCTAAAATGAGCTTCTGTCAAGCATTTGAAGAGAATGTATTTTCAAAGAACTCCCGTTTTCTTAAATAGTTTAAGGTGTGTCTTTATTTCATTATGGTGCAATAAATAGTATATATCCAGGATTGTATGACTGACCAATACAGAGCTCACTTATTAAGTTGCAGTAGATTTTGTAGAATGTTTTTTTAAAAAAGGGCAGGGTGAGTACGCTGCTGCTTAATGAAAAAGTCTGACTTACTGCAACAAATCTCTCAAGGTGCAGTCTTCCTTTTCAAGACGTATTATATACACCATAGCATTGTGAAATTATGGTAAAGAGCAAATAAAGTGAGATGCAGACATTTCAAGTTTAGTTGTTTTTTTTAAATCTGAAATACTTGAAAATTTATTAAGTAAACCTTTTTGAAATATTGCTCTCTGTTCACCATAGAAATTGAAGACTTGTCAGTAACTTGTTCTCACAGATAGTTACTGCTGTAGCATTGTGCATTCTTTTAGCATCATAAATACAATTTTTAAAGAGTAATTTTACAGAATTCAAGTCTAGTTGGAATGAATGGGTCATTGCAAATGAAGTTTAATCTAGCCCTAAAAGGTGTAATTTTTTTATTATAATCAGATTACTTTGGCTGCACTTGATACTTATTTCTTAACTTGAATAATTGCTTTTGTAATTTTGTTTTTGTATAGCCTGTCAATATAAATTGGCAGTGGAACGGTACGAGTGGAATAAACTGCAGAGTGTAAAGTCCATAGTACCCATGGTTCATCTTTCATGGAACATGGCTCGAAATATCAAGGTCTCAGATCCAAAGCTTTTTGAAATGATAAAGTAAGTTCTATTTATTTGAACATTTACTGTACCCTTTTCCTCTTCAAGCATGAAACAATAGTTGATTTGTAAGTAATCCTCTCTGTTTTTGAGAATCAAGCCAAAAATATTTTATGTTTTTCAAAGAATCCATTTATAGATACCATTAATTTTATTGTTTATTTGATGTTATTGTGGCATAGCTTTAGAGTGATCTAATTAAATTTTTCGTTAAAAATGCTATAGACTTAATATAGCAGTTTACAGAAACAGTTGACTTAGATGACAAAAGCTGTTCAGGGTACATAAGAAACAATGAAATTAGGTCACCAACCCAAATACTAGAATTTGGATGTTTGATCATTTTTACAGCAAGGTTAAACTTAATTTTACATTTCTAGAACCTCTAGTTAGTGCTCACACACTGTCATTTTGAGATCCAGTATAAATGTTTTAAATAAAGGTGAGTAGGAATTTGAAAGCCTCCTTCCCTTTGCTCGCTCTTCTGAACAATGAATTAATTGATGTGTAAAACGGTAATTGAGTTTAGTGACATTTCTCATATGCATATTCCAAAATGCAGGAATATTCCAGGCTAGGAATATTGCAACCTAGGTTGAGGAATGAATGGACATTTCAGCATATATCATAGGTTTGTCCTAAACAAAGTGGAGGAATGAATTCCAAAGCAAATTACTCGTCAGGAGAATACTCTGGTAGCAGCAGTCTCTTGTTTTCCTTAAGCCTACCAAAGAGCTTCTAGCGTGAGCACTTTTTAGTCTTACCAACCTACTGGATCCACAAGCATTGAATCCTTTTATAATTTGCATTGAAATGGACCTTTAAAAAAATGGGTGGGTTAACTTGCAAAGGAAGGGCAAAGAAAAATAATTTATTTCCCCCCCCCAGTAGGACTTATTGGTGACATCTGAGTGAGACTCCTTTTTACAGTAGGAATTTAAGCTTGAATATCTGTTGCAGAATGGTGGAATTGGTGAAATGGTAACTTTGTAAGGACCAAGAATGTTGGAAGTCGAAGACAGGGAGGTTTGTAGTCACCATAAAGCTAGTTTTTGGAATACCATTTATGTGTGAATACTTTCTTAAAATCTAGTAACTAATATCTAGGGGAAAGAAAATCTTTGCTGAAGCCTTGACAGTCGTGCCCCTTCAGTTAAGCCATTAGTGCTCATATTCACAATGCCAGCTGTCATAAAAGGGAGAGGAGAAACTGAATAGTTAAAAATGAGAAACGGGGAAAAGAAGCAGGGTGTGGGAGGGAGGAAGCCAGAAAGTCCATTTAAAAAAAACCAAAACAAACAAACCCACAAACTTATTTCACAATTATCTTCATATGTATATCTTCCCAAGCTTAGCAGGCATCTATTGTAAAGCTTGAAGCAGTTCTGGAATGTTTTTGGCAAAACATGATTTCAATATTTTGGCACTTGTATTTTGCATTTGCACAAGTTTGGGGGTTTTTGCCATGGTTTAGGCTTAAAAGGAGAAAAAACATGACTGAGCAGATACAAACTTAAGTCTTGCATACATTTGCTTTTTCCAGCCTACTGAAACCATTTCCAGTGTACTTGGATTAAGCCCTCCATTCAAGTTAGTTGTCAGCCACATCCCAAGTTCCATGCTATGTGTGCAGAGGGGAAGAAGATCCAGCGATGAGCTCTGGCTTGTAACATGTAGTAGCAGTAACCCGAGATAACTCTTTGTTGTGGTCACTTCTGTAGTTATGGTATAGCTGTTAATAGAAACGGGTGTCACCAGAATACACAGTCTAGTATCTGACCATGGCTTTGTAAGCATACTGGAAATGCAGAAATCTTCATGATCTCCTTCATGATTATGCAGTTGCATAATTTTCCTGTGGACCGCTTGTCTGCAGGAAAATAGTACCAGCTGGCAAGTAGCTATTGTCCACTGCTCCTGGATTTTAATATGTACAAAATACAGACATTTGTATGTTTATATATATGTGTGTATGTGTATGCATGTGTATAAAAACACTTGAGAAAGAGTGGTTTCTGATACAGCTGGTTGAATTTCATCTTGAATAGCTGACTTTTCATTTGTCATCAAGAAAAAAATATATCAGTGACACAGCTGTCACCTTTTTGCCAAATACAGGTCTGTATCTGAAATTGCACATCTAAGATACCTGAATTGTTTAGGTAGTTTGACTTCTGTCTCTGGGGCTTCTTAGGTATCAGAATAGTACAAAATAATAGCTCTTGGAAAATTATAAAAAGTAGTTTGTAATTCCAATTTGAAAGATAAATACAAATATGCCTTACTGGGTTATGTGAGAGTAACCACTACAGAGGCAGTAAACTAAAATTTAAGCATGCATATAAATATTGGGAACCAGATTAATGATGAAAAGAAATAGAATAGTAGTAGGGGAAAAAATAATAGAAGGAAACTTCGCTTTTGGAAGAAGTCTGAAGCCTCCTTATATTTTTAGTTAATGTGCAACTCGGTGCTGTCTTGCTAGATGAAAGATAAAGAGCAAAAACTGAAACTTTCTCATTAGATGTTTCTTAAAGATTTAATATTAACAGTAGAATCATGAGCAGGAACACAGGCAGACAAAATGATTTAAAACTTGACTAAGGGAGCACCACCCTCAAGAAAAGAAAAATTAACCGCAAACCTCTTAGATGGAAGCTAGAAGGACTTTTACAAATGCATCTGGGGAAGAGAAGAATTTTAGGTAGTAGGAACATAGTAATAAACACTTAAAAAAATAATTCCAAAGTAACCAAAATACTAAGTTCTTTTACAAAACCAGTTTTAGAAACGTAAAAGAACATGACATGGGAGAAATTATTTTGCACAAAATCGCGAAGCCAGATAAAATATATTTCAGTATCAGTAGGGAAGTTATATAACTGAAAGATTCAGAGAGGTCATTTTTGCATTGCTATTGGGATGGTCTCCACAATTCGAAAAGTTTTACTGGATATCTAAATATTCAAACAGGTTTCTCACTGCTCTTCTAGAATAAATCAGGATGATGTCCATTTTAAAATCTTCTTCTCTTAAATATTTGAATTTGGCTGGACATGATTTACTCATACTCTTGATGCCATACCTGAAAAACATTGAGGGAGAGCTATGGTCTTAGATTTTCTTTTAACCGAGTTCTCACTGTACAAGAATAAAAGCAGGCCTACAATACTAAAAGCTGACACCGTTTATCTTACACAATGTGACTGCTAGAAACCTTTTTGACTTGCTTTAGGCTTCCCAAACTTTAGGAAATTGTGGTGCATTTTCAAAGTGGTGGTTTGTATGCTTTCTCCCATTCTTTGATAGCATGAAATAGTTAACATTTACGTTTTCAAGTGCCACTACTAGGATCTGAATTTTATCTAAGGAGGGGGAACTCACCTTCTAGCTATTGTTTTTGGCTTTGGTTGCAAATTTGGCAAACGTTGCAGCAGTGTTATATGTGGGTTATATTTTGGGCAATTGTTTTTTCACAACTGTAACACTAGAAAACTCTGAAAATTCTTTGGAAGTCAAGACTGGAGAACAATGGTGGCAAGTGTGCAGATGTGCTTCCAGTTGCTCTTTGGCATACCCAAAGACTTTTCCAGATAACAGCAGAAGAGAAGAATGGTAGCTTTTGAGTTTGTTTGAAATTGGGCAGTATTGCATAAAAGAATGCTCTACCAAAGTTACTGAGCTTGTCAGAAGCACATTAGCCCAACACTCAAGTGAATTAATACATGATCTATCACATACGGTTGGCCTTAGCATCATAAGTCCCTTTAACATTGAACTTTGAAAGTGTTGAAGGAGTTACAGCTAAATGAGCTGTTTAATTTTCTTGAAATTCGGTATATGAAAATACGATGTTTAATGGAGAAACATGCTTTCAGTTTTGCATTATTCTTACAGTCAGGGTATTAATGAAGCCATAGACGTGTTTTTAGTGAAGATGAACAGTCTGAGTATAAAACATCAAGAGAAGAGTATCTCTAAGCCTAAGATTTTATTAACTACTTGGAAAAGCATGAAAGAAACATTTTTTGAAAAAATACAGAACATATATCTTACATGTTTAAGGTTTTAAAATGGGAGAAGGATCAAGTTGAAAACATTTTGATAGAACTCTTGAGCACTTTGTTTTCCGTCCAATGTTTATTCCTCCCCTTATGTTTTTTTTCAATCTTCCTTCTGCATCTAATGAGTGTGTAACATAACCACCCTGTGGAGGAGAAAATTAAAGGCTGTAAAGGCTGCAGCTCAAATAAATAGGATAGCTGAGAGCTAAAAATTATTGTAAATAACATTGTAATTTAGAAATCTGGCGACCTATTTTGCCAATTTTTTTATGGGTATGTACGTAGCTCATACAATGCTAGAAAACAAGTTAGATTTTCCAGTACAGAAGAGAACTGTATAAAACTGTGAAGGTTTTTGGTTTTTTTTTTATCCTTTACAGAAGGATGGCATGGAATTGTTGATTTTAATTTGACATTTGACCAGTTTTTTTCTTCATTCATAAAATAAGTGTTAAAATTGTACTTGTTTTTTTCAATGTTAGGGGTTTTTTTTTTCCTATGAAGGGACTTCCTTTTCTAATATCAACCTGTCTATTCTTTTTCCTTTTACACGGAAGAAGATACCTGTTGATAGATTTTATTTCCACTGTGTGTAGAGTGATTCCCGTCAGAACTTGGGTTTTCAGACTTTGGATGACTGAAAGTTCAGTAGTGCTGAGGAAGCAACAAGGTTTTTAGGATGTTAGTTAAAACGGTTCCTTGGATTAGCCTATAGTCATTTACACAAAATGTAAACAGTTATTTTGAACTTGGCAGTTCAAACTGACTTTTTGCTGATAAATTCATAGTTCAAAATAAAATACATTAATTGCTTTTGAAAACACATTGGTTTATTGTGCTTAAAAGGCCATTCGTGCATTCCAGTCAAAAATGAAAGACGCAGCCTGTTTGCAGGGCAAGGGGCTGTAGTGAAATTGAGCAAATCTATGCAGAGGTCCATAAGCATGTGGTCTAACTTCTACCTAAGTCATGAGTCCAGTGATTCTTATTAGTCAGCTGTTCTGAAATCCCAGAGGAAGAGGAAACTCCAAGTACAGGGTCTTGGAAGAAATTTAAGCCTACTTGAATCTTGCTATAAAGTTGAATATTGAACTTAATATACAGCTGATTTTGGTTGCAGGTACTGCCTGTTAAGAACTCTCAAACAGTGTCAGACACTGAGGGAAGCTCTAATTGCTGCAGGAAAAGAGATTGTCTGGCATGGGCGAGCAAAGGACGAGCCAGCTCATTACTGTAGCATTTGTGAGGTCAGTAAAAATATGTGTTGGGCTTGTGTACTACTATAATATGTATTTAAATTTTGTCCTGTCTTTTGCTATTGTTGCTATTTTAGTTTTGCTTTTAAGTTGCAGCAGCTACTGTATGCTGTAAGCACATATATGTGATGCAGTACTGTCTTCAAAGAGCTTATCAAGCTGTTTTTCTAGACATAGGCTGTATTTTGCTGCAGTCTCTTCCACAGTACTGTTATTCACTAGGTCGATTTTCAATTCTCAGTTATTATAAAGAGTTGTTATCCCTTCCTGCATATTATTTGATCTGCTGAGCTTCATTTTAAAGGTGTATCTGTCTTCATTTTAGAAGTCAACAACATCCCCAAAAGAGAGAGAATTTAAGGACATACCTTTTTTCCTGAAATTTTTTATTCTACTTCCTGTTAATAGTTTGTTTAAAGTATTGGGTAATAGTTTTCATGAAGCATAAAAGAAAATAAAATTTTCCTACCCCCTGAATATCAGTTTCTAGTTATCTTCTGACTCAGCCTCCTGGGCAGGATGCGCATGTGACTGAGTAGTAAGGAAATAAATCATGAATTTCTTTTGCAGACAAATTTTAAAAAGGAAAATTAGGTATATTTGTTATAAATGTCCACCTTACTGAGTAACCCCTAGTTAGAGTATGAATCCTGCTTTTGTCAATATTGACCAAAAGCTTTCCCATAGCGCTGCTCATCCAGACATCCACAATGTAATGTTAGTGGTTTTACAGTATTTCACTTCTCTGCCTGAGCCTTAGGAGGATAGATTTTCCCCGAACAAATCTAATTTTTCTCTTTGCATGCACAAGGTAAGGTTGTAAATGTTGAAGAAAATACCGTTTACATGGTTTAACTTCTAAAAAATTAAATTGTAATGGTTGCTCTTCTGTTTCCTATCTAACAGGTGGAAGTCTTTGATCTGCTTTTTGTCACTAGTGAGAGCAATTCTCGAAAGACCTATGTCGTACATTGCCAAGACTGTGCACGAAAGATAAGCACGAACCTGGAAAATTTTGTGGTGCTAGAACAGTACAAAATGGAGGACTTGATGCAAGTCTATGATCAATTTACATTAGTAAGTCAAATTAATAAGTGGGTGCATAAATACATTATTTGTAAAGCAGTTGTAGACTGTCTTGGTACTCCACTGTATGAGTGCCATGGACTTTCTGATTCAAATGGAGGTATGGGTTGTGTGTGATATTTACAGAACAAAACGCTGAAGAGTCAGAATTATGTGAAATAGTACAGTAACTTACTGCACAACATAACCGCTGAGTTTTCAGGAAAAGTATGATGTTACAATTCATAAAGTTGTGGCTTTAAAAATCCAATAGAGATCACCTGAAGACCATAACTGGATCAGATGGAGATGGGAAGAATCAGGACAGTGAAGCTTGGAGAAACTAGCACCAGGTTCAAGAGCATCTCTAATACATTGGTTGTGGTATGAAGTCAGTATAGCAGCAGAGCATCCTATGCACTCAGACCCCTTCCTTCCCCTTCCTCACCCATCCCCTCCCAAAGCAGCACTGTCCTTCTGCTTAGCAAGTGGATGCTCTCAAACAGTTCTGTCATTTGGCTTGGGGCCTCCTTTGCATTTCAATTTAAAGCAAAAAGCCTCTTTGCCATTATAGCTTTGTGCTATATATGGCAGCCTCCTGCTTTGAACTGTGTCAGCACAACTGTCCTAACATTTCACCCAGGTTTCATTGTTTCAGGCAAAGATGGCTTGTTTGTAATCGCAGTGAAAGCGATGCTGGATTTATTTATAAGACTTGCCTTTCTGTCAAAGGAGACAAACATTGGACTAACCGTTATGAGAATTTTGTGTTGCATTAAATGCAACAGCCCAGAAACGGCTGTGCCTTTTGATTCATTTCCAGGTGCCGCAGAAAATGTATGTTTAGACAACTATTTCATGTAATGCTATCATGTAGCATGATAAGTTGTGACCTTTTGAGGTGAGGCCTCAAGGTTCAGCAGTAGAGGCTGGCAAGAGTGCAGGACCATGTCCTCTGAATTTAATTCTCTTCATTGGTCCTACAGAGCCTGAGGTGGTTGAACTTCAATTCATACTTCTAGGAGCCCATTGTCATTGTAGTTTGTGAAATACTGCAATTTCGAAGTGATGATCTGTTACAGAAAAGCATATAAATAAACACCTGTTCTCAGATACGTCATCCAGTTGAGTGGAAATGGGCAAGAACATTTCTGTATGGAAAAGAGCGGGGAGGGAGGGGTGTTTTGTTGTCTGTGTTTATAACATCATATAGGTAACACTGATGATATTGTCCCTAGAACAAGGGTTCTCAACCTGTGAGTAGCTCCCTCCCCTACCAAAGCCTATACCTGCAGCCCTAAGGGGGGGTTAATAATTGTTCTCTTGTGAAATTGGTGTGCACATTCATTTCTTTTAAAGGGGATACAATCTCAACTGAGAAGAGTCATAGCCTAAAGGTGACTTCTCTCTCATCTAGAAGAGTTAAACTTTGTTACAAGTCACAGGATGAAGATAATCTCAGATGGCAAAGGTGCAATAGGCCTAACAAAGAGTCTTTGTGTTTGGGGTGAAGTATTGTGAGCAAACGTGAGGATCAGTTAGTGTTACTGTTTCATAAGTGGGTACTATCATATGATTTAAAGTGTCTTTAAAGACTGTGAGTAGCTTCTTGAAGGGATTCCACATCATGACAGGACTGATGAGCAGGAAAAGAGGAGAAGGAAATGCCAACAAAGATTCGGGTTTTTTGATGGTAATACCACAAAGTATAATATTGGGAAATAGTTAGGTATCTTCTAGACCTTGTCTCCTGAAAGCAGGCAGGAACAAGACATCTAGCTTGCTTCACTCATCAGGCACTCTGGTGTTGTCTTCCAGGATTAAAAAAAAAAAAAAAAAAAAAAAAAACAAAAAACCCAACCCGAAACAACTTTGTC
Organism: Haliaeetus albicilla; assembly: GCF_947461875.1. Lineage (NCBI taxonomy): Eukaryota > Metazoa > Chordata > Aves > Accipitriformes > Accipitridae > Haliaeetus > Haliaeetus albicilla. The sequence continues at coordinate 10,757,754 of NC_091488.1, forward strand.
CGTTTGTCAGAGAACCTGAGACCCTTTCCACAGATATCCTAACTTCAGAGTTATATGTTGTTGTTTAGGTAGAGGGGGGAGGGAAAGAAAAAGAGAAAAAGAAGAAAAAAAAAGAAAAAGTAGGCTGCAAGGCATTTGGAGAAGCCACAAATGGACAATCCCTCCCCCACCACCACCACTGGTAAACAGGTTGAGAATCCCTGTTTTAGCATATATAAAGATACATCTATACTGAGCCCACATGGAGCTCTTTGCTGCAGCAGTGGGACTTGTTTTGGCAGCTCACATTGTATTAACACAGACATCCCCACAGCATACTCCAGTCTGCAGCATAGGCAAAATCCTAATGCAGAGTAGTCATAAAATGCACGTTGTATTTGACTTAAGTTGGAAGAAAATGCCAGTATCCACTAGAAAGAGTCCTGAAGTGTAAAAAGAGTAGTGTGTGTGACTTTAAACTCTCATGGTTACAATTTGTGCAGGTCTTGGTTAAACAACTGAGTTTTACACCCTTGTAGAAAAGGTAATTTAATGTTTTCTTTTTCAGGCTCCTCCATTGCCATCCTCCTCATCTTGACATTTTTTCATGGACATTAAATGAAAACTTTTCTGATATTCAGGAAGTGACCCAGTTCTGCACCACTGATTTTTGTAGCTATCCCGTAAGGCTGCTGGCTGAAAGCTGTGTCTATGCAACCTTCCAAGTGCGGAGTGTCAACCAACTGGACAGGAGAGAGCACTGCCTCCTACTCCAGAACTCAAAACAAATAAAGCTCATCCAGCTGTACTTCAAAAAATAATTCCATGTTTTGTATATATCTGACAAAACTGGCAACATTATACAGACTACTGACTTGAAGACCACCTCTTTTGTATTTCTCTGTTTCTGGGCTGATGAGTTGGTTTCATCCATTTTTCCCCTTCAGAATTTCCCTTGGAAAAAGTACTAGCTTAGCTGGTCATTTCTTTGTAAGGTAGTTAGAAATTTTAAGTCTTTCTTTGGGCAACTTTTTTTTTTTTTTTTTTTTTTTTTTAATGTGAAGAGTTAGGTGATATAAATTTTTTACTGCTTTTATGTTTTTCTGTCTTGTTTTGAAACCATGACGGTTACACTTTTGGTTCCTAAATAAAATTTAAAACAATTAACAGCCAAGTCACAAAGATAAATGGGTTGCACATAGACTAAGGAATAAACTTCAGATTTGTGATTTTTGTTTCTAATCTTGATGTAAATTTACACTATTTATAAATACATATTTATTGCTTGAAAATATTTGTGAATGGAATGCTGTTATTTTTTCCAGATTACCTGCCATTGAAATTTTAAGGAGTTCTGTAATTTCAAACACTACTCCTATTACATTTTCTATATGTAAATAAAACTGCTTAGCATTGTACAGAAACTTTTATTAAAATTGTTTAATGTTTAAAGTTTTTCTATTGTTTGAGTTTTAAAAAGATTTTATGTACAGTGCCCAGTTTTTGTTCTTTTTTGAATCTGATTATATATATTTTATATATACTCTTGTGCTTGTGTATATATATAATATATATAGAAACTCGAATATAAATAATGTGTATAAAGATTTAGAGACTAAATTTTTCTCGTTTTAAGTTTTACATCTATGGTAGATTTGAGGTGTCTACTGTAAAGTATTGCTTACAAAAGTATGATTATTTTTAAAGAAATATATGGTATGTATCCTCAAGACATAGAATGACCTTCAGACTGGTTTATTGTTAAATTGCACTTTTTGCAATAACAGACCAATAAATAGTTGCTGCCAAAATGTAGTAGTAGAAAATAAGTAACGGCTAAACTTTAAAGCTCTTCAAGAAAAATACCGGCTTTGACAGGAAGTTTGGCACTAGTTTTAGAGGAGGAATGAAAAAGGTGAATTTGAGTTTGGGTGGGGATATATTCTAGAATTCAACCAAATTGCAACTTATATATTACAATATGTTCTAGTAACAATTGAAAAAGTTAAGACCTAATCATCTTGGCGTCATTGTTGACCCCAAAAAAGGTCGTTGTTTTGTGGTATTCTATTGTATTTTCACATATTTTGTAATACAAATTCACTGGTAAATTTTTGAAGCACTAGGTTTATTTAGGACAAGTTTATAATATATCATTGTAACAGTTTGCAGTTTTAATGATGGTATTTATTTTAAGTTGCTCCTTTCTCATTAGCTTCTTGAAAATGCATTAAATCTAAATTTCAAAATTGATAGCTTTCTTATCGATCAGATTGACTGATGCAGAAGGTTCTGCATCAAACAATTTCTCATAATTTCTCATTAGTGGGGTATGTTAGTGATTGCATTGTTAAATTTTTTGTAATCAATGTGAAGTGTTAAAGGCACAGAGCATGCTGATAGTTTCTTTGAACAAAAAGAATCGCCTCTTACATTGTAGTTTCAAACGAAGGGTGTTTTAATGAAGAATCGGTACAGCTTGTCTAATGCTGTTACAACAGGCTATCCGTAGTTATAAATGACTTTCTTGCTAGTTCTTACAACAGTTGGACAAAAGGGTATCGAGATTAAAGAAAAGCAAAACAAATGCTCTTGCCAGCAAAATTATCAGCTAGCAGTTAGGAAGCCAGTATTTGCAGTTCTGTAAAGATTTAAGTCTCAGCTCTTGATAACAAACTCTACAAAATCATAATTTTTTACTTATGTATTTTATGCAGTCATAAATATTGTAATCTTGACAAACCATGCTGCAACTGAAAAGCTACTCCTTTACAGTAGTCTTAAACCCAAATAAAAGCAAGATAACTTACCTCAACTAATGGTAAACAAAAAGTCCTCGTTTCTCAGTGCTGTAAAAGAATAATTGCTAACTAGGGAAAGAGCTACTGTGTGCTAATCAAAAGGGCTTTGTACCTTTTCTTCCCCTTTGGAAAAGAGGATATGCCATTACCAAGGAAGAAAATTCGTATTTACCAATGAACAAGTAGACCAAATCAGTAGAGCATCAGGCAGTGTCGCTCATTCTGCATGAAGGTTTTGTCATGAATTTGAATTGCTGCAGAGTTTTAATATTTTGCAGTTTTCACACTTCTTAATTACACTATGCTCCTAACCGATGGACAGTTTTGATCTATAAGCTGCTATGATTTAGAATGCTTTTGTTTCATTTTATTAAAAAAGCACAAGTTAATATTTTATCAATTGTAGTTATTACGAAGCACTTCTGCTTCTTAAATTACAAAGCGCATGATGCAAGTGAAGCATTTGTAATCTCTGGATATTTCCAAGCATTAGCAATTGGGCGGGGGGGGGGGGAGGCGGGAGTCCTAAGCCGAACGGAGGGGAATAACTGACTTTGCAGGGAAGCTCTGTCTTGGGACCCTTGAGCTCCACAGCTGAGCCATACTGAAAATGATTCTGATTTGCTTGTGGCTACCAGTTATTGTAGCAGGCAAATTAAAGATGGAAGTGTTAAAGGATGAAAATGGCCAAAGATGTGGTATTTATTGCAAGAATTTTTGAAAGGTACGGACTAATAGAAAGGGCCATTATTAGGGGGTAGACAAAACCAGAGATATAAGTGGGTGTTTAAAAAAAAAAAGTAAAAAGTTGAATTAAAGATAAGAGAGAATTAGAAATAAGTAGCACCATTTGCTACTGAACTGTGAATCCAAGAACTGTCCTGGAGGAGCTTGACAACAAAGGGATCCCATAAATGGGGAGAAGGAATAGTCAATGTGTTTCTGAGCTTAACTTAAGATCTTCCATAAATATATTCAACAGAGTATTTGATTTTTAAGCCTTCCTTTAGGTACATAACTTGAGAGCAGTATCTGTGCTTTTTTTGAGAAGTGAAGTCCTACCAGTGGTTACATTTTAGAAGTAGTGATGTTGGTAGCCATGTAAGTAAGAAGTATTTAAAGAAAGGTCACTAGAAAATGAGAAGTATCTAGTGACAGAAAATTCCCCAAACTTCATAAATTTACATGGCAGATAATTTGTTGATCCTAAAGACACAGTATCCTGAATCTGCGCCTTTCTAGTTGGAAGAAGGACTTTCAAAGTAGTATTAAAATGATGTTCCTTTGCTTAAATGAGTACAGCTTGGCTCAGTTCAGCATAGTGTAACGGATTCTTGGAACAAAGGTGGGCAAGGCTTGGGGACTCCACAGTTGGTGATATCCTGGCCACAAACACGTTTATTGATTGGGAGATGGAAGACGCAAGGATTTGACTGAGATGATAGGGAAGAGGGTGCTCATCCTTGGTTGCTGCCCTGATCCTGGGAAGGTGCTCAAGTAAAAATGTTCCTTGGTGTAGAGGTCTAGGAAGAGGGCTTTTAAGCCTGAGCTTCCCTCGGTCAGAGCCGTTTATGTCTGGATCCGTAGCGGAGAGTCATGGCCCAACAAATTTAACGGCTGAGATGGGGCCAACAGATAAAGGTGGAAGGGAAGCTAAATCTTCCATGGCTGCTTTAGCCAGTGTGGGAACCAGACAGAGGAAGCACTGCAGCTGGGAGATCAGCCAGCCGTGCATTTACCAGTGTTGACTGCCTCCAGTGCACTGGTGCTGACAGCAGAGGAAAGGAGGGATGCGGGTGATGCCCGGACAAGTGCAACCTGAAGACGAAGCTGGAGTTTAAGCAAGCTCGGTGCGGGGCTGCTACTTGCAGGGCCCCATGGAGGAAGGCACAGGATGCCAGGGAGGAGGCTGCTAGCAAGGCAGCAATGTGGGCATGGGGCCCACCAGGCCCCCGGGGCAGCCTCATTCCAGGAAAATAACGACATTCCTCCAAAAATGGGGGAGAGCAGAGCATAATCCGTAATGGGGGCAGGGGAGGAACGTGCCAGATTTCCTTATTGATGCCAGGAGCTACGTACAAAACTAAAGAAAATGGAAGGGAGAGCAGCATCCGCGCTGCACCTGGGGCAAAGCCCACGCGGCGGGACGTTACGTGGGGTGGGGGTCAGCAGAGCCGTGTGCCTAGGCTAGGAACACGGGGACACCCCCTGAGCCCCCACAGGAGCTGTTGTCCTGCCACCAGAGGCTGGAAGAACTTGAGTGTGGAGGAGGAGCGGTGCTTGGCCGGGACCCAGCAGGCTGGGCTACCTCCCACCGCTTGCAGCAGCAGCGCTGGTGGTAAGGGCTGGGAGGGGGGATCACGAAGAGGTTGAGCACCCCTGAAAAGATTCAAAAGATTCGGTACGGTCCTTGTTTACTTCGGGAAGCCATAAAAACATACTGGAGGGATGGAAGAAGGGAAAAGGCACCTCACAGTGACAGCAGCAGGGAGGGCTCAGCTTCCAGCTTCACCGCTTGGGCAGTAGTGTCGGCGTTTTACGGGTCACCGCCGGCCCCCTCTTGCCATGGGCCTTGTTAAAGCATTAAAATACAATTGCTGCTGCCCCTGCGTGGGGAACGGCAGGGCATTGGGTATACGCAGCAGTTGGGGCAAGCGTGTGGAGGGTGGAGGTGGGATGGAAATGGATTTATCATTAGAGCCCGCTGCCTCCCTCCTGTCCTGCCCCCGAGCTCCTGAAGGGCGATGGTTCCTCCCGCGCAGAAGGCAGCGTGCTCCTTAGCGGTTCCTAGCAGGATGGAGCACTGCTCTCAAATGACACGTCCCATAATTTTTTTCTGATAGGAGGTATTTTCAGGCCTGGTTTAAATGCGCGCTCTTGCCCAGGAGATAGCGAGTGACACGTGGGTTTGGGACTGAAGCTGGTGAAAAGGGAGACCCAAGCCAGAACAGGGATAGGAGAGAACAATTTAAAAATAGCAAAGCCCAGGCAATGGTTAATTGATGGGCTAATGGTTAAACAAATGGGCTAAAGCACTAACTCCTTGAATTCATGGAGCTGGGATGTGCTTGAAAGAACCCCACCTAAAGCCAAGGCGTACAACCCAGCCATTGCCAGAGTCCTTGGGAACACTGAAATGTGGTATCTAAGAGTTGGCTATGATGTACATGCAAAAACTTAAAAGCGTTGAAAGGAGCAGAAAGGACACCACAAGGGAAGACCGAGAGAAGTTGAGTAAGATGTGTCCAGTGACACATGCGTGGGTTATCATTTATATTACCCTTCCAGCCAGAGAGAAAGATGAACAGGAGTAAAGAATATTCTCAGCCCCTCCCTCCTCCATACTTTTCAGCACCAAACTGGTGCGAAACTGAGTAGTCCTTTGAGTAAACTGGACTTTTCTTGCAGCACTGGTCAGGCACCTTTAGCTTCCAATGCCATATGCCAAGTGCAATGTGCAGTTCACATCCTGGCTGCTGCTGGAGTTTTAATCTGTTCAGTTTTAAGATATGGAAAGTTTAGGGGTTTGAAGTTTGGGGTGTTTTTTTTCCAGTATATCATCGCCAGTGGGCTGTCCCACAGGCTGGCTGACTTCTGCAGCAGTAACTCAAAGGACTGTTGCAGAGCCTGGAGAGGGCTGAGGGGTGGGCAGTGGGTGCAGCCAGCGTTTGGTCACCTCCTCTCTGCAGGCCAGTTTCTGGTGGATGCAAAAATGACCTATTTAAGAACCGAAGTGGACCTCAAGAGTGAATTTTGGCTAGTGGAGGATAAATGAGCCACCAGGAATAGCCTCACTTGGGCTGTGAAAAAAGCCAAGGAAAATAACTAGCAGCCAGTCACAGTTGCCACAGGGTTGGGTTTTTTTTGGGGGGGGGGGGGGGGGGAGTATGGAGGGTTTTTCTGTGGGTAGTAGCACTGGGCAGGGTGTCCAGCGCAACATGAGACGAGCGTCTGCTGCAGTTCAGTTCCAACAGTCCAAGGCTGCCTCGAAGGGCAAATGTCTTCACAGATGAGGATCTGGAAACATATTCCAGGGGCTCAGAAGCTGCTGGCAGGCTCGGGGCAGACTTATGGCTCTGTAGTTGTGTGCAGGACTTTGTTTCGTTCATGAGATGCTGGTGTTATTTCTGCTGTTGTAGATTAAAGGCTAATGATTTGGGGACGTATGTGTTGCAAACAGGGCAGCTCTGCTGGCTCCTGCGTTGGGCGTCAGGAGGAAGGAGGAGCGAGGGCATCTGGGTCCGCTGGGCGGTGGAGAGCAAATGATGCCCACCCTGCTTGTATCCCCTGTCACGTAAGAGCCTTTTAGTAGCACAACAGCGGTTTGCCCAAAGTCCTGCTGACGGAGGGCTCGGGGCAGGGCTGGCCCATGTCCCCTGGGGCTAGATCAGCCTGGGGAGGCCAGTCAGCAGGAGCTGCGAGATATGCTGGACGGGGGGTTAGGGCACTTGCTCCTTAATATGTGGCCCGGCCTTTTATCTGCTCATGCTTCCCAGGCTGATGCAACCCTGAGAGCGTTGTGAGAGCACGTGGGAAGGTGAGTTTTTAGGTGGCAAAGTGATCATGGTTACGCTTGAGGAGGCAGAAATGCCTGGGCAGATTGGCTTAGGGATGGTGACATGCAGTCATCAGATAAGGGTGCAGATACCTGATACCTGGCTGGCAGATTTAAAAATAAAAAAATAAAAAAAATTGTTTCAGTGACAGGTTGACCGAGTATAATGTTACAGAGAAATGGCAGTGTGGCCCCATGGGGATGCCATCCCAAGCACTCACGTGGCATGATGTTTTGCAGCAAAATACTGCACTTTGGCCAAGAACCAGCCTACAGCAGATCAAGGGCTGGTGGACATCTTAGGAGAAAAAGACCTCAGCTCCACGTGGATTAGGTTTTGTTTATCATTATCTGTCACAGCACTCAAATGCAACAAGAGATTTTGGTATTCCTAAACATGGATGAGGAAATTGCCGTGTTTTTGTGCACTGTACTGCTTTTGTAACCGTGTGGTTGTTAAGTTGCAGCCTGACTTGTAAATCCTACTTCGGCATCTTTCAGCTTTTACCTGTGTGCCCCAGTCAGAAGTTCTACAGGGTTATCTCTGAGACAGATAACAGCAGAAAACATTTCCCCTGAAAAAGAAAAATGAAAAGAACAGGGAAAAAAATCACTGTTTTTATGAGAAGTGTCTTAGAGGTGCAAGTATAGAGTTTTTTAAAGGTAGGAAGCCAAGAAGAAAAGGAACAAAGTCTAGTAGGGCAAGAGTCTGGGCAGGCAAAAAATTATTTGAACGAGTGCTCAGTGATCTGCCCTCAGTTCTGGTTAACAGAGAAACAACATGTGTGTGGGTAGTTGAATGAAACCTTTGACAAGCCACTTCTTCATCAGCTACAAAGTAAAAAGCAAAGGTGGAATGAGTTTTCCAGCACTGAACAAAATAGGTTGGCAATTATCGTAAGTGCAACTTCAGTTCCTAATTTTCAAATGCAAAATGCTGTTTACAGAGCTCAATGGAGCCTTTAGCAATTATTGCTGTGTTATGAAGAACATCACGGATAATGCTGTCTATGGCTTATTTACACAATTACAAGATGGGAGAACATAAGACAGCATGTGAATGAAGTGCTGCTGTGTTTGAATAGGTATTTAATTGCCCCGCGCGTGGCAGGAGCTGGCTATTTCAGTGCTGTCTGGTGTTTCTCCAGCCCACCAGTCCTACTGGTCCCTGCCGGGTAAGAGCCCAGGGGCCTGCCAGCACAACCCGTGGCTTCCTTCCCTCTGGGCCGTAGCCACGAGATGTTTTGGGTGTGATGCTGGACAATATTAAGCCGTGCCTTGATGTGGCGACTGCGCTAGAAAAATCGACTTGGCCTTCAGCACGGAAATGTTCCCAAGCCCCTGAGCTGGAGCAAAGGCTGGTCCCCTCCCCACCACCCACCTCCTCTTTCTCAGCACTTCACCCCGGGGGTACTGGGGGTAGCTGGGGCAGCCGCAGCGGACATGCTGGATGCTGAAGGAGGGTGCTGGGGCAGCTCAGCACCTTCTCCCCTTGCTGTCCACCACCGGCTGGGTCGATGGGTGCTGCCAGGCAAATGGGGAACATGGAGACCCACGAGGGAAAACACCGAGTTCTGCTGAGAAAAGGTCTTGGGAAGGGGTAAGGAGGTTCGGGCTGGCAAATTTTGGCACCTGGAGGGAGGATAGAGGGGTGGAGCATCTTGTCTCACTGTTTCCTTTCCTCCCTGCCAGTGATTACCCACATTTGGCATTTCTGCCTTCAGAGCAAACCCCCAGGGAGCTCACACGCTGCAGGGGCGGTGGATGCAGGGCAGCGGTGGACGTACGAGTTAAGAAAGTGGGGTTTTCTGTGGCTGGGGAGAAGGGAAGTGCATTTCTTCTCATTTTCCAGGAGCTGGGTGGTGTGTCTGCTTTCAAAAACTTGAAAACATAGAAAAAAAAAACATAGAGGGAGAGCGGCTCACTGCTCTGTGTCTTTTTTTGTACCTCCTTCCTCCTCCAGTTACTTTGGCAAGCTATCGATCTGCCATAGAAGAAACCCTCCTTCTCTCTATTCTAGCAAGTCTCTTTGCTTCTTGAATGTCCTGTATGCTTTATGTGCTCATTTTGGTAATTTTTAGTGGTTGTGCTTATCCTTCTCAAAATGCATGTCACCTTGTCTTAACATTTATTTCCATGCTGTCACTGCCACGCACCCTTAGCGTAGCCTTTCTGTGTGTTGATGCACTCCTTGTGTCTCAGCCATGCTCATCACCTTCTCTCACTGTATTTAATGCTCAAAGGGGAGCAAGAATTTGGGTTTGAGGAGCAGGTTGGCGTTAGGAGAAAATTCCAAGCCAGAGGGTATGATAAAGCAATTAGCTCAATATTGTACGTAGGTCTGTGCCTGTCACTGACAATGGTAAATCCACCGATATACAAAAAAAAAATACTTCTTTTTAAAATAGGTATTTATTTGTCTTGTTGCAAGGTGACACATTTGGTTGGGCTGAGAAAGCATTAAGTGTCTTAAAGTTTTAAAAACTGTGAAGGCTTAATGTGCCTCCAACGCTCCTCCACCTTAGTCCCCATTACTGAAATGCTGTTTTAAATGTTGGTTTAAGTTGGATTACTCTGATTCTTTATTTGGTTTTCTCATGTTTGCCTCTTGCCATGCTATAATGCTCTGACTAGTCGTTGCTTCCCTGCCCCACAGGTCACATCTTTCCCTCCCCTGCCTCCGTCCTTCACCCCCCAAGTTAGTGACCTGAAAATCTATATGCTTCATCCTCACTTCTTCAGCTGGAGCTGTATGGTCTTTCCACACACATGTGCACAGTCGTGTTTCCCCATCTCTGCTACAGCCTGCACATCTCCCCGCCACGGGAGGCTGCTGCCTGCCCATGCCAGGCTGGGCTTCGTGCCCCCTTGCACCACGCTCCCCTGCCTGGGACGTCCTCCCCACATCAGAGAGAGTCTTGCTCCTCTTGCTGATCATCTCTGGGTGCTCCTGACCAAAGCAAAGTTCTCTTTCGTTTCAGTTCAGAAAACACAAAGGTCTCCATTTCTGGAATGAGTAATTGCCCCTTAGCAAGAAGGCTGGGGTCTCTGTGGTCCTCCTGGGGAAATGACTCAAACTCAGTAAACATAAGGGAGTGAGGATGGTTAGAATTAAAAAAACAGCCTTACAGCCACAGATGAAGATATTTTGGGTAAGATGTCAAGAGAGCATGATCATGGTGGTTAATCTCTCAAAAAACCTAAGAAGGACACAAGGAGACGGGAGGAGGGACAGGTTCCTGAGCTACCCAGGTTTCACCTGGGAGGAAAGCAAGTTCTCTGAGCCCAAGGTTTCCAAACCCTAAAAAGCAAACAAAGATCAGATCAAGTCCTTTGAATCTATGAGAGGAGAGAAACTTGTATTAATCCATGTACAGTCACTGAAAGCTGTTTCAGATTTTGAAAAAGGTCTCTCAAGGGTACCTGCCCTCTAAAATTAAACCAGATTCATTTTTGCCTGATGACTTGCTTTTGATTATGATGAAGCTTTGTTCTGAATGAACATTTCCAGGCGTGTAAAGGGGCTAGGCTGCAAACACTTTAATAGATCTGGGATCTCAAAGCTCCCATGTGCCATTACGCAGTACTTTCTCCCTCCCACTCATGACACTGATGTTAAGACGGTTTCTCTGGATCAGGACAAGCTTATTTCCTTCAAGTTTTTTGTTGTTTTGGGTTTTTTTCTCCAAAACGAGGTATCAGTGGAAAATTAGGGTGTTTCCTTGAGAAGACAGTGAGTCACTAGTAGCTATGTTGCAATAGCTTTATTCATAAATATTGTTAAATTGTTCACATCTTTAATTTTATGGACATTGCAAAGCTAAAGACTCCTTTTTCACTGAGGAAGATGTTTCCTTGGTCATCAGAAGTGGGTGCCTGGCCATGAGGTGGCATGTCGCCCCGGGAGCCCCAGCCCTTGTTCCTGGCCATTCCTGTGATATTTGAAATTCCCTTGGGCTGACACATCGGGCCAAATCTCTGTTGCTGTGTTTGGGGGGGGGAAGTAAGAAACAAGATGAAGAAGGATCCTTCTCCTGTTGTGTCCTCCCACTACCCTACAATCCCTGATGCGGGGATTTCCTCCGCAGTTGCCTCTCTTTCAGGCTCATGACTTCTTACAAGGCTGACCTCCCCCGGGAAAATCCTCCCACGTCCGTGCCCTTCTGGTTATCCTGTTTTCCTCTGTGTTGTGCTGAAAACCGTGCTCTGATCCTGGTTTTCTCCCCTTGATGAGCATCTGCCTTTAACGGAGTCACACAAATCCTGAGCAGGGTTCCTCGCTCACACCCGCTGGGTAGTAGTTGCACCAGACCCATTATTTGCCAACTTTCCTACAAAGCAGCATCAAAGTCTTAGCTAAGGGAGGTGCGCGACTCCCCGCCCTCCCTCATGTATAGGGCCCTTACCTTGACAAACGGGGAGACTGGGCTGGGTTTTATTTGATTTTGCTCTTAACAGATTCACTTAAGCTATTATTCCTATTTCTTCTTCAAGACACCGCCTGTGACTGCCATTGCAAAATACCGATTTCTTCGTTCCGTGGGCCTCCTTGCGTCGAGATCGCATGCTGGCCACAGCAGCTCTTCTGGCAGGCTTTCTGCTTCTGATGTGTTTGAGAAAGGGTTTGTTGTCAGCCTCCACGCTGTTAGCAAGTAGCCCCTTGGATTTCTCTTCTGGGGCTGCCTTATTGTAGTCTTGCATCTAATTTGCCTAATTTCTGCATTTGATTTCTACTTTTTGAAGGGTGTCTGTTTGCTTTGAATCGCTCTGTTGTGCTGCTGTTTAGCCACCTGGGGTATGTGCGTATGTATTTTTTTCTTTATTGTCGGTATACATTTACTCTGAACTTCTAATGTGGTGTCTTTAAACAGATCCCACTGTTGCAGGGCTTTTCATGAAAAGCTTGGGCAGACATTCCAGCAGATCAGGCTTTCCTGTTGGGCTCCATATATGGCTTAAAAAGTTAAGTCATAGAGCAGCTCACAGCTGTCCTTGCAACCTGCAAACCCAGCCTCCGCAAGCCTCCCTCTGGATGAGTTCACTCATCTGCCATGTAGCATCCCCCCATCCCCATCCAGCAGCAGGAGGTGACTCAGGGGGCTGCATCTGGGGCTTTTGCCCCCACCTGCTCCAGAAGAAGCTGGCCGGTGTCTCAGAGCAGGAATGGGTGGGCTCACAGATCCGGGTCTGCAGCGGGGAGAAGACGGACGTTGTAGTCACAGCTTTTCCAGTAATTCTTAATTTTTGCCTCTGTAGTACTGAGAGTCCTCTGTCCTTTAGTTCAGTCTGTGTTTCTGTCACATTTATGAACAACCCTTCTTATAAAATCCCATGAACACAGATTTCTCTGGGGATGACAGTCTTTTGAAGACTCCGGTCTAGTTAGAAAAGTCCTGCTTGTTTCCACAGCTTTTGGCCTTTTATACTTCCTCCTTTATTGGCCAGTGCTGAGGGGTTAGACTTTTTTACAGTAAAAATATATATATTTTTGGTGGAACGTCAAGGTCATATTTGTACTCATGTCCTCTGTTCAGAAGCTACTCTCTTCTACCTTCCTTCCCCAGTAACTTTATATTGTATATACAATCCTTCAGTTATGCAAAAGCTGTATTTTTAGAAAGCTCTGCTTGGCTCCTACCTAGGGACATGCAACCATAAAGTTCATCTCTGCTTGGCTGGCCCTTCCCTGCTCTCCCTGCAGCCAGACGTACCCTCTTGTTAAGCGAAATACTGGGTCAGTCCGTAACCCCAATACTACTGTTGGAAAAAAAGTCAAACAGCTTAACTTCGGAGAGCCTTTCTCAAAGCATGTTGACAAAGCAAGTCAATAGCTGTTTGTTAGATTTTCTGGTCATTTTGCTCAGAGAATTCAACAGAAGTGCTCCTACATGGCTTTTTTTGTTTCATGCCCTTGTAGACACAAAGAGAAAGCCCTGCCAACGTTTGTCCCCAGGCGACACAGCCATTAGATGGAAAGCCCCCAAGCATCACCCCTGGCCTTGCTCATCAGGCGGCTGCTGCGGTCCTTTGGCACATGAGAGGTTTAATCCCACGCAGCCTTCACGTGGCAAAGGTGCCCCGTGGGGTGCCCCTCTCTGGTGGAAGGGGACAGGCAGAGCAAGCAGTGCCATGAGTGGAAATGGGAAGGGATGAATAATTCCTTTCCTGAAACCTGGACAACTGTTCCCATCCCTTGCCCACCTGCTGAAGGGGTTTCCATTTGGAAACACCAGTGGTGATGCAGCAGCTCCCTTCAGGGATGTGTGAAATGGTGACAAGTGCCCTGTCTGGGAAAGAGATATTTAATCCCAGCACTTCTCCCCAGCAGCAGCATTCTTTCAGCACCTTTCTCCTCTTGTCCTTCAGCAGTACCTGAACTGTACACAAATCCCTGCTTTGTTTTGCTAGTAGAAATAGTGCAAACATGTAAGAGCACTTTCTTTTCTCCAGCTTCAGCTTGAGGTGGTGGGGAAAAAATGAGTAAATGTTTACAGCTGCTACAGCCAGAACAGAATGGAAACCCAAAGGTGATCTTCTCTTACTCTTTCTGTACCAAGAATATGAACAGAGGGAGGTTTTCATCCCTGCGAAAAGTCTCCGATTATTCCTAGTGTCTTGATTTTTTTTTCAGAGCAAGAAAAAACCCACTATTTTAAGGCATCACTAAGGGAATGAATTTGACAAGCCTTTATCCAAATGAATGTTTAAATTTTGAAAGGAAAAAAAAAATCCAGCATAACTGACAAGGTCCTTTTGAAACACATAATACGCTGAACCTTACATGACACTTCCGTGGGTGTTAGTCTAAAAATCTATCTTTACATGCAATGTAGCAAATGACGGTGTGAGGCAAGGGTTGTAGCTATATGCATCCTTGCTGTGAGCAGTACTATAGGATTGTAAAACCTGACAAACTTGTCCTCTTAAAGCTCTGTGTCCCCAGGGAAGAGGCTGGTGTGTTCTTGTTCTTCAAACACCTGAAAAGTTTGCTTTAGACTAACGATTGCCGTTTATGTTGCAAGGAGTAGAGCTTGGTTTTAAAAAAAACCCTAATCCCAGGCAGTTGATCCCTAAAGAAGTGGGGGGCTCAGGCTCAGAGAGGTGCTACAGGGGGAGCTGGTAGAGGTGAAAGAGGTGTAGCTTTGGCTCTTGCCAGAGCTTATCGTCCTTTTCCCATTGAGGAAATGTTTGCCTGCTCTTTCCCCTTGATGTTTAGGAGAGGGCTGGGGATCATGTACCCAGCCTGCTGGCAGAGAGACGTGAGAAACTCAGTGGTGGGATTTTTGATGGCCCTTAGGGCAGGAGTGAGGAGGGCTGGCAGCAGTAGGGACTACTTTATAGTGCAGGCAGCGTCCTTCAGCTCCAACTGGAGACCTGTGGAAAACGGGACACTTCCTCTCGTTGATCCAGAAGAGCAAAAATGTAAAATGCTGCAAGTAAAACTATGCCAGAAATACAGGGTTTCTTTTTTTTTTTCAATGAGAAAATTAGCTTACTGCAGCTGCCCCTTCCCTTCTGGTGGTCTATGCGCAGATGGGTAACCTCACCATTTTATTCTCTGCATTCAGCCACTGAACAGCCACCTCTAACCACTCCTCTTTTAGGAGGTCTTGCCTCCACGCGAGATGTGTGGACCACAGCTTTAAGGGCTGACAGCTCATCACAAGTGATGGAGATAACTGATGCAAAGGGGTCTGGCCACCTCAGTGTCCACCCCTTGTATGGGGAAGGATCTCCAGCAGTCTCGGGACCAGCTTCCTGCCCAGTACAGTGCTTGCCTTCTGCAGACATGTTGCTCTTGCTCCAAGCATCCCAACGGTGGAGACCCTGCAGCTCCTCTACCCATTTCCATGCTATTCCTGCTGCAGCCCATCTAGCCCACTACCACCTAAAGTCACATGCAGAACAGCTTATCCCCATCCTTTAATTGCCTTTTTTTTTTAATTGTTTGAAGATCTTTATCAGGTGTCCTTCCCTAGCTTTCCATCTGTCTTTTCTTCTCTTTTCACTTTTTCTGGACCTCTGGGTCATCCTCACCCTTCCTTGGGGGTCTCTTGTCAGTTGTTCAAGTCTTCTTTGAAGAGCAGTGCCAAAAACCCACCAACGCCCTCCGGCTGAGACCACTGTGCGGAGGAGAGCAGATGAGTCTGGCCATTTTTTCTGATCCATAAGGAAGAAACTGTGAACCCCTCCCCCAGCCCCCACTAGCCTTACCATGAGTAGCTGTTTTCATTTAATTTTCCTTTCCCTGAAATTCATGTTTGTTTGTTTGTTTTTAATTTCAGGGTGGCTAGCAAGCTGCTTTCAGCACTAAATTAGAGAAACAGAGGATACAGTAGCAGCTAGACTCACCTATTAATCAAATTAATGTGTCTTGGTGAACCAATTCAGAATACCGTGGTGCTGGCTCTTGTGATTTTGCAACATCTCATGACATTCAATGTTTTTGTTAAAGCTGTACTTTCCAGATTCATGTGATAATGGGAGAAGCTGAGGTTTCACTTAGGAAGAATTAGCAATAAAGTATCTAGAGCACCTGGCTGTGGAGAGTAATTGGCAAATGGGACCCAAGTGCATCCTAAAGTCTCAGAAAACCAGAAGGCAAATAAAAAGCACCTGCAAACAACTGTTGCTGGCTAAGCTTGCTGGAAAGACACGTGCATGAAGTGTGCTTGTCTGGCTGCTCCTGCGGACAGGAGCTGTTGAGTGCTGATCCTAAGTTCTCCAGAACGCCACGATGTTTTCTGGGTAGCCCCTTGTGGGAAGCTGGGAGCAGGGATGGTGCAAAGTGGGGCAAGAAATTATCACCCACAAAAGCCACAGAGTGGGAAACCTGGACCTCCAGCTCCCCAGAACTGGTTGTAATGAGAATGCCCCCTGCTAGGAGGTTTTGGGATGCTCTGCATGTTACCAGGCACTTTGACTTCAAATACATGTGTGGGTTTTCCCAGCAATACACAGCACATCCCTTTCCCTTTGGACATGCAAAATCCCGGCCAAGGGTGCTGGTCGGGAAGTGCTGGGAGATGTCAGAACAGCCCAGACTCAAGGGGCACAGACGTACCTGTGATGTTTGGGATCACAAGGTCACTTCAGAGGCTCCGTCTCAGTGCCGTTTCCCCCATGCATCAGCTGCGTCTGAGTAAGAGGGTGGCTGAATGAGGACGAGGGAGCAGAGCAAATAGGCATGGGGTGCATTGCTCGCAGAAGGGAACCAGTTTTTACCAATTTTCCACTTTCTGTGATGAGGACCTGTTTCAGCCAATGCTGCCAGGGTGCTCTCTCTTTGGTGGGAGGAGTGTGTGAAAAATACAATTGAATGCCACCGTTGGCTGCCGTTCCTTCCCAAGGGGTTGTGTGGGGCAGGGCAGAGCGGCACAAGAACCACGGACAAGTGCGAAGGCACTGACTGAAGGTGAGACACAGAGGAGCGGTGAACTATGCTGGGTCAAACCGGGACTGCCACTTGCTATGGGCTGCCCATACACAGCCCCCATCCCCTGGGAAACAACAGTGTTAAAATATGCCTCTAAACAAAATACAGCAGAAAATATAGTTTTACAAACCTCTTGACGTGAAAACTTTAAAAATATGCAAGATATGGGGCAGTAAAAGAGAGACCCGATAAACAGCTGGACATAAAGGCAGCTGCAAACTACCCACAAATAAAGGAAGTGCTGAGGCTGACTGCGAGACTGGTGACAGACTTCTCCTGCCATCCTTGTTCTGCTGCGGAAACGGTTTAAGTTGTTACCAGGAACAGTTTGCAAAGGCTCACACAAAACCACCATCAGAAATAACTTGAACACAGAGAGGAAAAAATTGCTCGAGAATTCTTTTGGGAAGGATTACGTTTAAAATAATTGCCATTTATAAATTAATTTCACATCCTTTTGGAGCTTGCCCTACTAGAATTTCAAGGCTTGACTGGAGCTGGCAGACAGGGTGGGCACCCATTCCAGGGCCTGACTGCCAAGAAAAAGGAAAATATTAAGAGAAAAAAAAAGCCAATGAAAAAAAAGGCCAGGGAAATATAGGGAAATGAGATTTAATTTAGGAAAATTATTGTTCTGTGAGCCGTGGACTGATTTTATGGCTGGCATATTAGTCACAGTCTTACAAGAGCCTGGCCTTTGTAATCAAAGTCTGAAGAGAAACTGGTGGTGAACACCGCTCCCAATGCTTTAATAATTTTAAAATCCATGATTCTGTTATTTTTAATCATGTTTATTTTTATTTAAATTCATATCAAAGTCTATTGAAAGCAGTGGGGAGACTCCTCTCAGCTTTAACAACTTTGAATCAAGCCCTGTAAAAATAGATGCCACGTGCCTCACTTCTGCTGCAGTCTTGCCAACTAAGTCCAAGCAGCAAAGTAAGACCACGACTCTTCTGTTTCTTACACCCAGCATTTTAGGATCACGAGCTATTGGGGCCCAACTGAAGCCTGTGTGACACATCCCAGTCCTTTTGCCCAACTCTGGATTAGACCTGAGAGATCTGGGCTTGCTCCTGCTGTCCTCCAAGGTGCTGAGCACATGCATCCCCTCTGCGTTTCCCTCGGCTGGTTTGATAGCAGAGAGATGCTCTACTGCCCAGGAGATATTTTGCACAGAGCCATACAGTAGATGAACACCTCATTTCCAAAAGGAAAATGTGCGCGGTGAAAAGAAAAATGCCCAGGACACACGGGAGAGCGGTGAACCCAGTGCGGAGCACTATTGCAAGGGCTGCTCCTCCTTCCAATGCAAGTCGAGCCATTGCTAAACCAGAGAGCACAGAGGCCAGCCTGAGTCATGGAGCAGCTGCAAAGACATCTCCGCAGCCCCATGGCTTGCAAATCACCTCTGCTGGGGCACGGGCAGACCAGCCCAGTTCTTCATCTTAGCTCTTTTGGGGCATTTTGTGGTGTGCTGTGCATTTTTAGTTACGACTGCGTGAAGAAGGCTGCGCTCCAGCACTGGGAGGATGCTGGCAGCTTGCAGCCCAGGGTGGGCAGCATGTCCCCACTGACCCTAGAGAGACTGGTGGTGAAGTGGGAGCTCCTCCAGCCCCGCACGAGGTGGCCGGCATCTGGCACTGTGGTGGGGGACTCGTTGGAGGGGAAGGGGCCCAGGGCTAACGCCCAGTGATCAGGTAAAATCACAGAGCAAGAGATAGCTGATGCAGACAGATTCAAGAAAAACTGTTGAAAACAGATTGTTAGACAGCCTTATGGATCTCAGCGAAGGACATGTTTTTCTTACTGGAAGAGAGCCATGATGTAGAAATAGACTGAAATCAAGAAAGAGGGCTGCAGCCGTAGCTTAGGCTGTATATTTAAACATTTTTGCTGTCGGACCATCTGGACCTGGAGCTAAATTTACCTACAGATTATTTTCAATGTTTCTACTTCTTGAGAGGTGAAAGGTGCACTTGATACTTTATGCCAGGAGGAAAGGCGAATTAAATGTCCTGGGTCAGATTTTCCCAGTGTCAGAGCTGTGTGTGGTTTTGGATGCCTCGTCTGTCTGCAGCACCTGCCTTGAACCCCAGGCCGGGTGCCCTGCGTGCACAGAGCCCTTCCACAGCCAACACAAAATCTTGACTTCCATTCTCGCTCCCAATAACTCCGTACAACAATTAGCAATGCAAATGCACTCACATCTTTTTCTGCTTTTATGCTGTTACCGATTTCTTTTTTGAACCGTGGCTAGAGGAAGACGGTTTCCATGATGAAAATACTTACGGGAGGTCCAGAAAGTCTAGTTTCTGACTCAGCTCAGTCAAATTTGCTTGGTGACTCCTGTGCACCTGGATCCCAGGAGAAAGCCCCAAACCCAGGTGAGGTCTGGCAGCCCCTGAGACATCAGGGAAGGTTTGGTGTGGGCCTCTGATGCCCCACAGGGACCACATGGGACAGGGACTGACAGATGCTGGGTGAGAAAGTTGTGTTTTGGAACTCTGCAACTTTTGCAACCTTCCCCCCCAAAATGAGGCACCTGTGTCCAGCCCTGGGTTGGCCACTGCTGTGAAAAAAGAGTCCACCACCCCAGAGTTTAGGTGCCTGAGTCACTCCTTCGGGGGCTGGCTTACTGATTCCTCCTTTGAGAGGCAAATGGATGAGGATGGCTGTACCTCTTGCTGGTCAGAACTTAGACCTCCCCGGCACTTACGCTGGAGTATTGAGTGTTCAGCAAGTCTCATCGGGCTCGGGGTAAACTAATCTCTCATCCTCTGTCTGTGTTGTTTCTCCTCTTAAGGTAGTTTTCCCATTTTAATTGTTTTGTGCAAATGGTTCCTCCAGTTTTCTTTAGAGAGAAAAACGTGAAAGTATCTCCTGGACAATCACATCCCAGAGTTGTTTTTTTTCTGATCTTAAAACGAAAACCTTTATTAGTCTCCAATTACTGCCTGTCAGCTTGGGAAAAACTAAAAGTAATTATATTTGGGGATTAGAGAAATTAAGTCTCAAGAGACATGGGACCTTTCAGCTTTTTAATGCTGTTGATTGCGTCTTTCTGTTCTGTGTCCCATAAAAGTAATAAAATTTAAATATTTTATAAAAGGGATCTGTGATGGGTGATGGTATGGAACTGATCCAGAGGTTCAGTTTATCTATGATTTTTAGCACATTAAAAATCCCCACAGGGAAAGTCTTAAATGCTTCCATCCATCCCACATTAGGTATATATCACCTCAATCAGAAAGGCTTTCTTGGTAATAAAACCCCTCTAGCTAGCTAGTTGTGAGCATGCTGCCTTCTTTTAGCAAATGGCATGGAAAACTCTTCCAAGGCCAAAACACGTGAATGAGATTTATTAATCCTGTAGCCCATGTCACTCACGATAATGCTAACAACCCATAAGCCTTACATCATGTCTAAACATCCCATGTAACAAATGCATCCCTGGGAGATGAACAATAGATCCCACGTGCACTCTGCTCCCTCCTCCTCCGCCTTGATGAGGAAGCCCCAGATTTGGTGCATCTCTTTCCAGCTACCCTGGTTCCTTCTTGCTTCCCATGCTGGCAGGGGGCTAATGCTGCTCCAGTCCTTCCCGGCGGACTCCTCCTCTGAAGCCATCAGTATTTATCACTGTATTTGCAGTCAGGGTAGCGGTAGGCAAAACGGGAATCGCAAGACCGCAGAGGTTTCAGGAGCTCTGCCAGCTTTGCAACCGCCTCGTTGACACCCTGGTCATCGGTGAGGCCATCGGCGCAGTGCTGCAGGAAGCTGTCTATTTTGTCCTGCACAGGTTGCAGGAATTTGCCCTTCAGCAGCTTAGGCAAAAGCTCTTGACACACCATGACGAGGCTGTGCTTCTCTCTGATGGAGTTACAGGACACAAATGCAGACTGGCAGTCCACAGTCAAACAGCTAAATATATCTTTATACTCCTGTTGGCCATCAATCAGCTGGCTCCCTGTTAGAGGCAATTAAACCAGTTGTTAGAAAGACGGTACTGAAATCTTGGATAATCACATATGTCCGTACCTCTGTATTAACATGGGGTTTGTTACTATCTAAAGGATACGGCTATCTTTCACCACAATGTACTCTGTGCTGTAGCTGTATATAGGCCAATTTTCTCACTCCTGAAATAAGTATATTTTTCTGAATGACAGAGCTCTGCAGAACTGCCTGACAGAGGAATTGGAGAGGAGTCTGTCAAGTCAAACTGATTCAGAAAAAATGAGAAGAACTGCAGTACTAACCTAAAATGTGGAGTTCCTACAAAAACTACCACAAATAGCCAAACCCATGATTTTTCCATGTTACCCCAAATCATTAAATTGCAACAACAGCTCATCTAGCTGGAGTCAAGTTAACAGTAATAGCTGTTGGGACAAGAAAAAGAAACCCAGTGGAAAATTCTCTGACAGCTGCTTCTGAATATTTGAGATCTGCTCAGCTGAATGTGAGAGCTGAGCAAAGGCCTTTTGAAAATTTGAACATCCAAAATGAAATTGTTAAATTATTGGAGGAATAGTCTTTGACTAGCTCTACTTCCAGGATCAGACCACTGTAACCTGTGAAAAGTGAATAGTAACCCTTGATTTTATGTAAAAATGACAAAAGGGGGATTTTGTTGTTATAATAATAATAATAATAATGGTTATTAGTTAATGTGATAAACGCACCTAAAAAGAGTCTGATTTAACCCAATACTTAAAACAAATGAAGTTATGAAATTTCTACTTGCGAATATTGACATTTGTGTGGCAAAAGGTTTAAAAGAGATGATTTAGGAAGACTTCAAATGAGAATGGCGAGCACCGTGCCCGCTGAATGCTTCTGCCAGCCACAGAGGGGACCAGGCAGGACGTAAGGACCCACGGTCGGTCACCAAACCACTGACTGTACAAACAAAACGCCTGCCACCTTCCCAACTCAGAGCCAGGATGGCAGGAGCTGCTGATGCTTTTGCTGTTGGTAAATCTCTCCTTGAACTTGTCATTATTCAATTCAGCAAGCGATCTTTGGTTGATCAAAAAAAAATAATCAGCAGCAGAGCCGAGCGTAGCGGGTGAAAGATTTGTTTCCCCTGCCTTGCTAAGCCCTCCTGCGACAGATGCGCGGCTACGGAGCCTGCTGAGTACCTTCCTCCTTGTCGATGATCCCCAGCGTGCTGGCATCCCGGATGAACAGATGCCCGTTGCTAAACACGCCGAAGGTGCCAGCGTCCACGTGGGTGAAGTAGAAGAAATAGTTGAGGTCGTTGGTGCCCATGGAGCGGAGGACGGCGAGGAGCTGGAGGGCCAGGTCGGCGGCCACCTCGGGGGCCGCGCCGTAGAAGTCGCGCAGGGGCCGAGTGCTGGCGCTGACCACCAGCCGCCCGCAGGAGCCCAGGTACCGTGGGAAGGGCCATCCCTCCACGTCGGGGAAGATCTGCCGGGGAAAGCGGGAAAGGGGGGATTGCCCCTGCCCTGCTGGCTCCTACGGTATGCTCGTGGACCCACCTCCCTCTCAGAGGACTTTCAAATGCCCTGGCATTCAAGCAGCAGTGCCAGTGTTGTGTTTTGCTTTCCAAAGTATCCTGCCACCCTTCCTCACCCTAGCCTGCTGCAGCAGCTGGAGAAGGCTCTGCTCTGTCCTGAAGTAACTTTGCTGCTTTTTTTTTCTTTTTTTTTTTCCTTTTTTTAATTAAGAAGAAGAATCTGATATTTCAAGAGCTATTCCATAAAGGAGACTAACTGGAAAGTCCAATATAATAATAGATTTCAAATTCATGAAAATTTTAGGCACAGAAGAGCTAATTTTAGGTGTCTTTCTAGAACCTTTGATGGGTCCCTCATGAGAACTGCATAGCTGAAATCACAGCTTGAAGGTGAGGTGGGGCTAAAGCAGTTTTCGCTAATTTGTAAGAACTGCCTGGCTCTTTGGTAAGAGACTTTGCAGTCTCAGGGACAGAAGTGCTGAGTGTGTGTTACAGTGGGGACACCTGGGCCATGCTCCCTGCATCGCTGCAGCTCATGCTAGCAGGGCAGTTATCCCAGGTGGAAATCAAACTGCATGACCGCTGAGCTATGCCAACACAAAGCTTTCTGCCATTTACATTATTACTTGTCTGTCTCCCCAGCACACCAGACCCTGCCAAGGCAGGGTTATGAACTCATCCAGTTTCATGTTTAAGTTTGCTTCTCCCTTCTGCTGTGCAGGCATTTTGGGCACCCACATAAAATCAAGCCATTTCTCTTCACCATATTTTTCTCACCTCTTTAAGCTGTATTCCCACATCTTTACAGTGCTGAGAGCCACAGCCTCGTGCCCAAGTGAGCCATGGTCAGGGTGGCTGAATGACCCCCTGGAGAATCCCAGAGCCTGAGCACCATTCCCCCGCCCTGGGACCGGACAGAGCCCTGTGAGCTGCTGAGGGCAGCAGTGGCAGGAGATAGATGCTGCCACTGCCTCTCTTCTTTGTGGAATCTCGAAAGGTTGAAAGAAACAGCAATGATGAGGACTAAAGGAGGGGTGGTGGTGAGGAAACTCCCTCAGAAACACACATAAAGAAAGAGAGGACCCACATGCCAGGCATGCCAGCAGGGGACCAGAGGAGGGGCGTGAGGCCTTCTAGCTCTCTGTCTTCAAACTCAGAGCTCAGCTGTATTTGGGATTCCACTAAACACCTCTGTAAAACTGCACTTTGCTACGGAGCTAGTTACCAGCGGCATGTAAATGGCAAAAACGGTGCTGGCACATGGAACCTGGGAAGTCAGTGCTCCCTGAGTCCATGTTCAACCTCAACGCTGCATTGTTGTCCTCCCATGCTAAAACATGTTCTTTCTCTTTTACAAACAGGCTTTGATTTTAAGTGATGTTAAAGTAATTTTAAGTGATTTTAAGTAATAGTGATGCAAACGTAACACTGTGAAGTATTGGGGATGTGAAAAACCCTGGCTTTCACAGTGCACTAATGCAATAACCTGGCTGGCTTGTGATTGATTTAAGGGGCTGGGCATCCATATCTCTCCGCAACTTCACAGGCTGATGCAAGGAGCACCACAGGAGTCTGCCTGACTTCAGCCATCCAACTCTATAGAAGAAACTCATTTTATGAGGGCTAGGGAGCTTGCCAAAGGGTAGGGCTGAGACTCCTCTGCAGCTAGGGGCTGGTGCACATCTCATGCAAGGGTTCGCTTGCAAGGGGCTGTGGGGTGACGTTTCAAGCTGGGGCAAAGAAGTGGTATGTACCTGTAACAAGATGGGATGTGAATTCACTGACAGTGTGTACAGGAGGCGCAGTTTGTCCCGGTCGGTGAGGTGGTCCATGTAGATGCTGCCAGCGTCCGGTACCTCAGCGTAGCGCCGCACTATCCTGTCCAGGAGACGCTGGGATGGGCAGCGCAGCATTGGGCTAGACAGGCCCTGGTGAGAGAGGAAAATACGACAAAAAGATGTTTATTTTCCAGCCTGAGATGTTGCGATGTGCTTGGGCCATGCCAGTGGTATGTGCACCTCTGTACTGTACCCCCTGCAGCACAGCTGCTGAAGGGTACGAGCACGCAGGGGGATCTGTACAGCAAACCCCTCCTAGGAAAAACCCCCGCACCATCCAAAAAATGCCTGTTCACAATTCGGGTTTCCAAAATGGCACACAGTCTTCGCGGCACAGCCACGGAGACTGCAAATCCCGTTCCCCCCCAGCTGCGCAGTACTGCATTGCTCCGTGCCAGTGGGCCTCCTCCTTCCACCCGGCTTTCCAGCCCTGGCATCCTGGCTCACTGGTGGAGGCCTCTCTGTCATTAAGCCGGTGAGTCACTTCCCTCGTTAGATAATGTCTTCAGATTGCTTCGCTATTTGCTTAACCTGTGAGCAGCTTTCTTGGAAATACTATTTGCTAAGGTCAGTAAACATGCTTTAAAAGTGTAAATAAACACTGCATGTGGGTACAAGCACAGGATATACTCTCTCTGATAAACTTGTGCATTAACTATCAAAACCAAATTTGAATAGCCTGTGCAAATTTTTTGTAAATACCAGCAACAAATAAAGAATTGTTGGGCTAATGGAGTCAACAATCACTTTATTACACCTTTCAGATTTGGAGGTTTGGCTTGTAAAATTGCATAAGCAATCTATGACTGGGATAAATGGCATAGAAATTTATACCTTTGTAGTCAAAAAAGACCTTTTTTTTTTAATTCAGTCTTGTTTAATAGCCAAGGAGAGCGGACGTATGGAGAGTTGCCCATAGTGGCACAGAAATGCTGCCCTGCCACGCCTCTGCTGGGGAAGGGAATCAGGTTTTTGATAAGCCTTTTTCTTCCAAATGATCCCAGTAGCCACATTTATTGTTTTGGGTTTTCTTTATAATTTGATGGCTGGGAGACATGCTTCAGAGGAAAGGGCACTTGAGCTCACATTGCTCCCTGCCATTCTTCACGCTGAGAGCAAAGATTTGACTCAGGATCTCCCCAAGTCATTTGGTAACTCTGAGGTAGGTCTCTCTCAGCCCTTCCTGAGCGAGCTGTTCATTTGGCATAAAACACTTAATTACCCAGCCACAACAAAGAAATGAAGAAACAAGGCAAGGAGGAGCGTGCGGCTCTCACGGTCGGAGGTGGAAAGGGGGGACTGGGCCTCCCACGTCCCCTCCTCTGCCTCCCTGATGGCCTCAGTGAGGTCCCAGCCGCTCCCTCCTTGGCCATCGGTTGCACGGAACAAGCCCTGAATGCCAGTAGCTGGTCAAAACTACCTGAGGAACTCAACCCCAACTGGAGCATTGTTTTGCAACAACTGAAGAACCATCTTTTTCCCCGAGAGAATAAAACATTTGTCAAAAATAATTCTCCCCAGTTCTAGTTACAGTTCTTCATAGACTCCTCTCCTCTGGTGTAGCCTTATCAAGGAAATATTTTTTCAACTAATTATCTAAAACTATAGAAGGAGGGGGGCGAAGGGATGGTTATGGATTTCTGTCTCACAGCACTTGCAGGCACGTTGTGGCTGACTCTGTCACTTTCCCTTTGGAGGAGAAGTGAGAAAAAATGCACAGAACAGAACTGTATTAAGAGAAATGTGGTGGAGAAAGTCTCTTGCAGCTCAGTGTGTATGCAAATATTTGCAGCCAAAGTTAGAAAGCCTTGCTGCCTCCAGGAGTTTGGAACGCAAAAGCTGAGACCCTTAAGAGTGTGCAGTAGGAACAGAAATCATGGTGGCAGAGAATGCATGAAAGTTTTAATTAGGATTTTTTCCAAGGTCAGAGCTCATCCTCTTAACACAGATGTGGTCATGTACTGCATGTGATGATCACAGATGCTTGTTTTCTGAGGAACCTTTTCAGGCACACCAGTGGCGGTGCAGGAGTGCAGAAGCAGGGCTGAGTACCACCACGTTTCTATCAACCATTGTTGCAGCTTCCTATGATTTAATAAAGCCCCGATCCACCAAAATTGGACAGTGGGGCCTTTTGATTTCGGCAGAGCTAGTCAACAGCATAAATTTCAGCACCTGCTTGAGTGTTTCAGTGAAGTGGGACCTCCCCTCCCAGCAGACTGATGGAAACATCCCTACAGCAGAAAAGGAGCCGGAGTTGTAAAACTGTCAGACAAAAACTGTCGATGGAAGAAAAATTTGAAGAACACATACTCAAAACACTGGAGATACTGATTTATCTGAGAATATCTTAAGTCCTTTGCAGCATCTTATCACCCCAGAGAATAAGACCTGACAGACAGCCTGATGTATTGTTTGTGATTGATATGGAAAGCTTCTTATTTACTTTGATTAAATACCCACATTTTTATATCTGATAATGATTAGTTCCTGCAAAGCCTACCTGCACTCAGCTCTGATTATCTTCTCCCTTCTGCACAGTACGCAATGCATTTTAAACTCCCATCTGTGCGTATGTATGCATATCCAGAGCAGACATACCCACAATTTACTCTGACGCAAAGAAGACCTCTGGAAGACAACTTCTCCTCACTCGGCTTTCTCTTCAGCCACCCCAAGGAGGGATGGCACAGATCAGGAGCACAGCCGCCTCCTGCCCCCTGCACCACCGCCTGGGTGCAGCTTCACCAAGCGCCCAGGTTTAGGGTGGGCTCCAGGAGGAAACGCTTGGATGTAGGTGTCAAAGCACCTGCAGCTCCTGGCCGTTTGAATCCAAGGGTTATGTTCACCCCCAAAAGAAAGAAACTAAGGATGCCCTGTGAAGCTACAGGGCTCATCCCCACTCCCAGCAGGCGTACTGAAGCATGTCTCTGAGGATGAGGTACCAGGTCAAAGAGGCAGCAGGTCTGGGAGGTGGCTCTGGGAGCCCTGTAATGCCCATCCTTCCCTAGGACGGACCAGTTGCCAGATCAGCAAACCGCTGCCCATGTGCTCTGAGCAAAGTGATGTATACTGGACTCGGAGGCCAAATAACCACAGTGCCTGCACATCTGCTGAGGGCAGGCAGAGGTGCTGGTCAGTACATCCTAGAGAGAGGGGCTGATAATGGCTGGCTTTTCACCTTGGTACTACTTTCGTCTGTCTGCCTTCAGACTTTTCCAGGCTGTGCTTTGTAGGCAGGGCTGTAAATTTTCCCTGTGGGCGATCTGTGCTGAAACTAACCCACTTTGTTGTTGTTCTTACCCTCCAACAGGAAAAGCACGCAGCGCAGTTTGAGGTGATGAGCTCCTGGGCGAAACAGCGGGTGGTTGGGGCTACCATGCAGGCTAAGCCCCAGCTAAATCCTGCTCATCTCCGAGGCGGGCTGGATTTTAAGACTGAAGACTTTGCTGCGTCCAATAAAGATTTTCGTTGTGGCTGGTGAAATAATCACTGTGGCAGGCAGCTCAGCTGATGGCTGGGTCAGGCAGGACAGGCAGTGTAAAGTGAAAAAACATTACGTCATGGTCTGTCATTTTGATTCAAGCACGTTATGGTTTGTCGTAATTCTCTGCTCTAGAAGACAAAATTACCTGAGCCCATTAGCTTTCCATGGTGCTGCTATATAGGAAAAACTGCAGGGAGGGCAGTATGGCCGCTGCTGGGTGACTGCAGCTTTGAGAAACAGGGTGGGCATCACGTTAGGCACCAAGAACGGTGTGCCGTTAACACCTCCAAAAAGAGAGAGGGGAGAAAAAAAGCCGGAAGAGCAGTGCTGCAGGTAAGTGTTTGCAATGACGTGTCGTACCCCCAAGAAACACCCCCTCCGATGGCTTATGCTGGGTGACCGACATGTGTCTGCCCAGCAAACACGGCGGAGGGGCAGCAGCGCCGGGCTGGGCTGCAGGCAGAGGTGCTCCTGCGGCTTTCGGCTCTGAGGAGGGCAGGTGGGGTGGGCAGAGAGGAAGGGGATGCCCGGTTCGGTGGGGCTGGATGGCTTGGGGGGGGGGGTCACCCTGTAACTACACAACAGCACTTGGGACGGGGGTGTCTCACGTCCAAACTCACACACACCGTATGACTGAAATGTCGTTGCCGCAGGCTGTTTTTCAATTCAGACCACTGTGAAACCAGAAGCCATTTTACAGAGCACGTGCCTGATCTCAAATAGTGATTTCTGCTGAAATCTGGAAGCAGGGGGAGGCAGGCCCCAGGGCCTCTGGATCGCTATGCTTCTCTGTGTATTCAAGCCTATATGCTGTTAGAAGGGATTTATATCCCGGTTTAGGTAATAGAGCCAAGGTCATAGAGCCAAGGAACCATGAAAACACGAGCGGAGCAATCCTGAGGCCTCTGTGCAAAGGTCTGGGCCTCCCTGCAGCCTCCTGCACCATCTCCAACTAAAAAACCGCAGGGGTTGCTGAAATGTCCCAGGGAGTTTGTCCCTGTGCACGTCCCCCCAGGCTGGCCCCTGAGCTCACTTCAGAGGCGCCCTGGAGCTGGGGTCAGCTCAGCTTCCCACTGCTGCATGGGGAAATTCCAGCACCCAGGAGAAACTGGATAGGTGCAAGGCCAGGACGCCTCAGCCAGAGTCTCTGCGTGGTGCTGTGTGTGCATGTGTGCGTGCATGTGTGCATGCATGTGTGTGCATGTGTGTCCATGTGCATGTGTGCATCTGTGTATGCATATGTGTACATGTGCATGCAACCCAGCTCAGCCAGGAGTTCAGTTTTGGAGAGGACGGGGTAGGGAAAACCATATAGGAGCCTTTGAAGGAGAAGGATTTGGGCTCAGCTAATGATTTAACTTTGCAGCAGATCTGAGAAACCACAGAGCCACATTTCGCTGGTTACTTTTTCAACCAGCTCAGCAAATGGAAGGTTCAAGCTCTCGACTCTTTCCCTTTCACATAGCACTGCTGTGGGGGCAGCACGGTTTTGCACAAACCCCCTGGACACTCCAGCAAGGCTGGAGAGCCTGCCACCCCAGCTTGCCTTCCCGCAGTCCCCTGTAGTGCTGCCTTGGAGGACAGTGGAGGCCAGTGGGTGCCTGGGAAGCTGCTGCCTGCCCCCCCGGGGAGGAATTGTCCCTGCCAGTGGCCCACAAGCTCAGGCGAAGGATGCTCTGAGTGGAAGCCATGTAAATCTGCCTATTCTCCCTCGTGCCTCTCCTGAGGTTATTAGGCAAAGTACAGTGTAGCTTTGCACCAAAAAAGTTTTGCTGGCTGGCGCATGTCATCCTGCACCTCACCCCCCAGGAGGCTGCTGCCTTTGGGGCAACCTGCCACGCGGGACTGTCAGTGATTTGGGTATCCTTCTCGGTGCAGCTCCGGCACTGCTGCTGCAGGATGGGGTCTCCTACTCTCCCTCCTCAGGCGTGCTGCTCCACAGGGTAACAGAAGCAGAAAAACTCAAGCAGTGTAACTTTAGCTGAGCGGATGCGGCAGCATGCAGGCATAAGGAAGCAGTTGCCTTCTTTAAAGAAAAAAAATGAAGTCCCTTTTTCACAGCCACTTCTTTCTCGAAAGGGGGAGAAGTACTGGAATAACCTTTCTTTCCCTCTCAGGGTCTCATTTAGGGTATATCCAGCCTCCACTCTGGCCCCTGCCCATTGCCAGCGGTTATGGCAACGCTTTGCTGTTGTTTGGATGAGGTGAGGGGAATGCCTGTGCATCTGGGGAGGGGACTTTTGGTCTCAGATGCAGGCCAGCAGCTGCAAAACACACTCGCCTGCCCCATGGCCGTCCCTGGCTGCCCGTGGCATCCCTCAGCGTGGGCAGTGCTCAGACGCCGGCTTTCCTCTGGACCCTGCCCGCTCTGCCCCTCCGGCCCTGCCTGTGTGTCCGTCTCCCTGCGCCACTGCCACCCGTCTACCTGGCGGCAGCGACCCCCCCACCCTGGCAAGCCTGTCCTGGCTTCGCCTGTGACACCCCAGGACTGTGACGGAAAGGGCAGCGCGCTTCTTTGCACCTGAGGTCATTTGCTATAGACGGCGGGTGGACGAGGAATCAAGGCTCTGGCTCCAACCGCCTGTGCTGGCCACAAGCAGAGGGGTCCAACCTGCCCCAGGTCCCAGCCCAGCGGAAAATCACTTTCAAGGCACAGGCTGCCCTTTTGGGTATGGCTTTGTGACAAAAAAAAAAAAAAAAAAAAAAAATTTAGTGCTGAGTCATAATGGAAAACCGGAAAAAATCCCAGCAGAAATATCCCCAGTGGAGCTGCTATGGCTGGAGGAGGGTTGGCCCTGGGCCTCAGGTGCTCTTCTTCATTTTGGGGCCTCATTTTGCCTCTCCCTCACAGCAGGTGGGTTCAGACAGGGGGGAACCCACCAACCGGGGCAAGAAGGACAGGGCCAGCCATCGCCCAAACTCGCCCTCCACCCACCAAGTCACAGCCACGTCTCCCTCAGACCCTATTTCCCCCCCCCAAAATACGTCACCCCCGTGGGGCTCCCTCTCCCTCACCACCCCCGCCGGTGTGGGGCACGGACGGCCACGGGGCACGGACCTGGACCAGGTCGGGGGTGAGCCGCTTGGCCCGCAGCCACTTCTGGAAGCGACGCGTGCGGCGCAGGGCGCGCTCCAGGCTGCAGGTCTTGGTCTTCAGCAGGGAGGTGCAGATGCGCTTGTCGGCCCGGTCGTGGCGGTACTTGGAAGTCAGCCGGGTGATGTCAACCAGCCGCCAGCTCTTGGCATCGTCGGTGTAGTTGCCCGAGTAGCTGAGCAGGTAGCTGGGGGGCAGCTTTAAATGAGAAGAAAGCCAGGTGTCAAACCTGCCAAACCAAAACAAGAGCCCCACGGAGAGCGGGTTAACAAGCCACACGGACACCCCACACAAGCGCCAGCGCGGTCGCTCCGCCACCCGCTGGGCCCCGGGGGGGGCCTTCTGCCATCCCGCGGCAAAGGCCGAGCGGCCACGGGCGTGGGGGTGAGGCGAGGGGGCTGAGGGAAACGCGCTTTGGAAAAAAGGTCCGTCTTTGCTTCCCGCTTAAACCATCCCTTGTCACTGACAGTGCCATGGGGCAGGGGCAAAGTGCCCAAGTGGGGTCTTCTGGGCCGCGTAGAGAGAGGGAAGGAAGGGAGAGGGCTGCGGGGTTTTGGTTCACGGGGAACCCCTGGCGTTTTTAAATTTCCTTAATCCTGGAGAAGGGGGACCAAAAAAGGAGTACTCAACACTTTAAGGGCCCCTGCAGAACAAAACCTCCTGACAATAAATGTCTTTGGGAATACCAAAATGACCCTTTGTTTTGAGGTGGTGGCCTTACTCGGTAACGGGGTCGACAAGTCCCCCCTGATTTCACTGGCTGTATTTTAGCAGGCGGGCTGAGCGACCTCCCCGGGCAGTGGCAGAGTTTGGGGTGCGATGGGGGCACGGGGGGATGTGTGCCCTGGGCGTGTGGCACCACTGTAGCCATGGAGATCTTGCACTGATTTGCTCCCCCTACACAGGCACAGGAGGGGAGCATATGGGCCTGGTAATTAGGCTGTGACAATTTTTTTTGTTTCAGCAGCCCCCTCAGCCCTGCCCACACACACATCACACATGCAGGAGCTGAGGAGCGCGGTGCCTGTTTTGTAAGTACGTCTGTAACCTGCTCTTGGAAAGCGGCTGGACTCTGACCTTTGGTTTGGCCAACATCATGCATTCGCTGCCTCTAAAACCTCCTAATGCTACTCTTGCCTGTGAGTGTAAGAAAGCAGGTCCTAATTTAATCTCACCATAAATTAAAACTGATAGCTCAGAAGTGAAACAGGAGAGGCAAGAGGTTCCCTGCAGGACCAGCTAGCTGGAGTTAGATGAAAAGACATGAACAAATCTGAAAGCTGAAGCTGATCTTTCCTTTTGACTTCCAGTGGGGAAATCGGCACAGGGAAATTTGGGGAGGGATTAATTTCCTCTGACTTCAGGCAAATAACTGACTCAGCAATGCTAGCTGCCCTCCGTGATCGGAGACCAACTGTCCTCTTCCCCACAACACCTCTTGCAGGCAGCGCCTCGCTCCTCTTCCCCACCATGGAGCCTGCGCACCTCAGCTTCTGGGCAAGCACAGGTGCCCGGGGGGAAAGCCCATCTCTCTGAAATGCTGGTGCTTGCCCTGCTTTGGCTTTCGGCTCTAGCCACGTGCCTCCTTCGAAAGATTTGCCTCAGAGACACAGGCTGACCAGAAGCAAAGGAGCCTGGCCCCTTGCATGAGCAGGTTTAGGGGTTCAGGCATTTCAGTCATTTGGGCACTTTGCCCAATATGAAATTGAAGCTTCCCTACGATTAGGGCATTTGACAAGAAAATAAATGCCTTGTTTGTTTTGGGTTTTTTTTTTTTTGGTTGGTTTTGAGCTAGGACTAAAGAGCAGAGAATAATTGCTACTCCTCACTTTGATTTGTTATGCATCATGACCCCTCCCAGTGCCTAATCTGCAAAGCAGGCACAGTGTGCCAGGCACGTACAGGGAAGAGATGGCTATGGGCTGGGTTTCTCTTTCTTTCTTTTTTTTTTAAGTTAAGCACAAATATGCCTTGTGATTTGGCTGAAGCATGTGTGTTCAGGGGAGCTCACGTGAGGCAGATACCAGGAAAGCGCCGCCTCCTGCATGCAAGCAGCGCATGGATGTGTGAAATTCAGGGCTGAGCCTTAATTTGAGCATGGATGGAGCGATTTCCTCTGCAGAGGTCCCAGGGGAGAGCCACATGGGCCTGGGAACCTAGCATGGGCCACAGCAGTTCTGTATTTGGCATCATTTCTGGGCAGCACAGCACTGGCCTGGCACACTTGCTAGATACTTTCAAGATTCATCATCAAGTTGTGCTGTAATAATAATTCACTCTCCTATGAAGCCTTTTGGCTAAGGGCCTGAATGTGCTTTAATTAAGACTTTCAGTAAGATCTGTGTGAACAACACAGTCACAGATTACAGATTTTAGATCAACCCAGAACTAAACATTGAAGAAACTCAAACTTTTTTGCTGGATAAAATGAAGTATTTTGTTTCAGCCAAAATAATTTTGCTTGCATTTGGAGTTCTACTTTTTTTTTTTAAATTTAAGTAAGTTAAGTCTTAAAACCAAAAATAAAGAGATGCCATATACAAACCCATCAAATTGAAGCATTCTAGCTTTTTCAGACTTCCTTCCCATTGCTTTTGGCCAAAGCTCATCACTGGCATTGGCACACGTCTGCAAATAGTTTTGGTCAGCTAAGTTTTGCAGTGTTTTGAAAATCTAATATTTTACGAAAACTTCTGCTGCGCTCTGCTCTCAGGACAGTTGGTAGGCAGGCTTTGGTGTTCTCATTTACAGATGGATAAAGTTGGGCAAAGATAAGGGAAGTAAAGAACATTAGAGCACAAGATGAGTCACCAAATATTCTGGGAACAAAACCCACATATTCTTTCTTGTTAGTTGACTATGAATGCATGTCACAGCTCCCGGAAATGATGGAGAATTAATGAAGCATGTTCTAACGAGGTTAAAACAGAGAGGGCCAAGTGCCATCCACCTTTGTGAACATGTGAAAAGGTACACCGGGGTGGATTGAAGTGCATAAGTGCCACTGAAATTTCCCCCGTTTAACCTTCAACTTGCCAAAAAATCCCTGCTGTTCAAGAAATCAAGTGGGAGAACAGTTTAACCCCTGCGAAGAAAAGCCTGAAGCTGACTGACTGCTCAGGAGAACATTTGGAAAGTTACCCTTTCCAAAGTGCTGAGCAGAACTGTATGTTATCACTTATTTGTGTGCTGCACTGCTTGTGGGAAGCTGATTGCAGGCTCGCAGGAGAGAAAAAAAAGTGTCTGGTTTAGGAAGCCCCTCTACCTTCCCTGAGGCAGAAGCATCGTGCTCCCACACGTTTGCGGCTGTGCGCTCCTGGGCCCTGCTCGGACCCTCTGCATACCCGCACCCCTCTCCCACTATCCCCTGGAGGAAAGCCAGCATGGGGGGCTCCTGTTTTTGCTCACGTAGCACTTCTTTCCTGTGCTCCGGTGCGGCATGCAGCTGGCCACCGGTCAGCCAGAGGCATTTGCTTGCTTCTGAAGGCTACTGCCATTTTTAGTGGGGCTGAAGGAAGCTGCATAGACCCAACGTCCCCAGAGGCTAAGCGGGTTAATCAAAACTGTGCACCCGCGACAAGCTGCACGTGCAGAAGCTGCTTTGTACCCAGCAGCAGGTGCCTGAAAACCCTGCACAGGCGAGTGGCAAAGGGGCCGCAGCAGGTTGTGGCACGGGGTAGGAGCCAGCTCCCATGCCACCCTGCTGCAGAGAATAAAATGTAGGGCAGCTCGTACCCCAAACGCACCCCGAGTCCCTGCAGACCCACAGCGGCCTGTGTCAGCCAGCTGAACACGCTGATTGCAAATCCATCCTGCTTTTTGGGACCGGAGCCTGGGCTGGGCTGGGAGAAACCCAGCACTGCTGACCTGGCCCTTCTTCATGCCTCTGCAACTTACTTACTGCATGCTCTGGCATCACCTTCAGGACAAGCTGGGGGAGACAGAAAGCCAAGAGGGCAAAGCGCCGAGGGCTGGGACCCCTGGTGTGCCATGGCGAGGGGTCCCCTGGCATAGCAAAGCCACAAGCTGCCTTCTTCCAGAGGCAGAAAGGGAAGGACGGATGTTCGGTATTACAAGTCCATCCCAGACAAACCATTATGGTTTTACTATGCTACATTTTATAGGATAGTTTAAGATAAAAACGGTGATTTGTCCAATATTATACTACTTACATTACAGCATTAAAAATACAATTTTACTATAACCATTTCTTCTCCCCCAGGCTTTTATATCTATAAAAGAAAGTGCATATGGCTCTATAAATCATATCAGACCCAATAAACCCTTCCTCTGCCAAGCACTGCCTTTAACTTTCTCCTCAAAAACACTGGCAACATCTTCCCTGCTGTCGTCAGATACGCTCTGATTTTGAGCCTAAAACTGATTGGATCAGTCTGACGACCACTTGGACAGCATATGTCTCATCGTCTTCGAGGCAGATGGAATTTCTGCCTCTGCCTTCAAGTTCTCACAGAAACCTCCCAAAAGTGTATTAATAATTTAGCCCCATCTATTTTCGAGTGTGTAGGTAACCTAATGTGCAAAAGTCTTCATGCCTCAGGCAGGTTTAGATCGCTTTTGATCTTAGTTAATACGCACGTGAAATTCCGCACATTTGTGTTGTTGCACCTGGTACAAAATTATATAGCATGTTTATATGTTTGTAGTTAACGCAGTCCGTGGGGAGCATACAAAGCTAAATCTCCTTTGCCTTTACTCAGTTGCTCATAATAAAATATTTCCAGTACGTCTAAACAAGCTGATTTCTTCCTTCCCTCTTCCCTTCCCTCACCACTGCCTTGAATTGTTTCGGAGCCACTCTCTATGCAGAAAGTTGTGCCTTTTACTCCTGCTTTCAAATTACAATTCAGGGCTGAAGTCTGATCATATTTGTGTGGCTTTAAAAGAGAAGAGACAAAGCAGTAACTTATAGACATTAATTAAAATACTAGGCACTGTAATGGCAACCGGGTGCTAAGTTACTCTTTGCATTGTCATTCATTAAAATACTTGGAAATACTAACAGGCAACTTTCAAGTTACTATACAGAATGCTTTAAAAATAACTGTGCTGAGTTTCTGACCTTATTTCTTCTTTAAAGAATTTCTTGCAAATGGATGTCCCAATGCAGGCGTTGCATTTATCAAGTCCCAGGAAAGTCCGGCCGAAACTGTAGCTGGGTTTGATGTGAGGTGCAGATGGAGCAGCTGTTGCTGCTGTGGAAGGGTTACAGCTCAGAGCCAAAACCAGGAGCAGCATCAACGAATCTGCAACTCTGGAGCAAAGGCAACATATCCAGTGCCCCATCTACAGTAGCGGAGAGCTCTGCCTTTTGCAAGTTACCCCTCTCTATGCTTTCGGTCTCTTTTTGATGACCTCAGCCTGCAGCAGTGAGCCCTGAAACACGGCAAGACACGCTGGGTGCAAGAAGACCCTGCTGCAGTCCCCATCCTGCCAGCTGGTCACTGGCTCTATTGGCTTGAGGTTTGGGTGGGAAAGATATGATGTAGGGTGGGGAGAAGGAAATACATGGAGGATGCAGATAACTTGGGTTGCCATGGTTACCTTTCCTTTACTTGGTGCAGCTGCTTCGGCCCCTGCTGACCCTCCCATCAGCCGACTTGGAAAACAACATGAAGAAGTGCTCATCTGCACTTTGTGCAGACAAATGAAGGATATCCTGTTGCTGGAGCAAAGGGCATATGCGGGACACTTAGTAAAAACTGATTTGGGAGGAATAATAGTGTGGCAGAAACACACATTTTACCAGAAGCCAGACCCTTAGCGTTGCTCTATTCCCGGAGATTTGCAATGGTGCATCGCTTGACTTCTCAGATGCTTTCTTGGCTCAGTTTCTCCTTCTCACAGAAGTGCTGAAAAGACTGTCAGGTGGAATTCTCACCATTTTGTTTCTTGAAAATAGTTGTTTAGAAGCAATTGCACTGCAGTGTTTCATGCCATGGAAAGCAGGATAGCCTGAAGGTTTCCAAAACACCCAGCTGACGTAACAGCTTGGCCTCTAAGCTGCTCTTGAAAAATGGGGCTTTTCAGTAGGACTTGTGTGATTTTGAATCCCTTTTCCCGATGGTCCTGGCACTCGAAAGAAACTAGAGGAAGGACCGGTGGTTAATGTGGGAGCTTGCCAGAAGTTTCAAATGCATTAAGAAACTAATGTGATCACACCCAAAAGATGTTCTCATTAGGTCAAAGACTTGAAAATTACGGCAACTACTGGCTACCCGTCCTGGCTTGGATACTGGGCGCAGGACTACACGTGCTGCTGTGGTGGCACCAGGCTTTGCTCCTCTCCCATCCCCAGCTGGCGTGTTTTGATTGATGCAGGAGGCTCTCCTGGGTCGTGTCTCACCGTGGTGGCAGTGAGGAGTGGACTGAGGCTTTGGAGACTTCTTGACCCTGCAGCTGGACCACTCTCACCATGTGGGCAAGCCATTTCCTAGCACATTTTTTAAAGGAAAAAAGGTGCGCTGTAGCCATCCTTTATTATCCCTTCCAGCATTTAACAGCAGCCTGATGGGACTAAGGGACGCGTGAGCTGCAGGGGTGCACGCTGGGCTCTGAGATTGCCCCTCATTTTCCAGAGGAGCTGCCAGAGGAGGGCGATCCTAACAGCACAAGGCAGCTCTTTCAAGCAGAGACGCTCATTAGTTGTGGCACTTGCGAGATCTGGGGTCTCTCCTTGACTCTGTACCCTTGTGGGTGGTTCCTTCATCTCCCCGTGCATCCCTATGCACAAAATGGAGATCGTGACATTTAGGGTTTGTCTACAGGGTGCAGCACAGACGAGGATAACGAGCCCTGCTGCGAGGGAAGGGGGATGTAATGAACCCTCCCAGAGCTGCAAATGAGAGGGGCTGGGCAATGCTGGTACGCCAGCAAATTCATTCAGCGCACAGCTCTGCACTGAGCCGTGTTCGCATTTGGCCTTATACTCCAGTATAAAGCTCTTTGAAATATGCGGTGGAAAAAGCCATA
This sequence comes from Haliaeetus albicilla, assembly GCF_947461875.1. NCBI lineage: Eukaryota > Metazoa > Chordata > Aves > Accipitriformes > Accipitridae > Haliaeetus > Haliaeetus albicilla. The sequence goes on from NC_091488.1 coordinate 10,795,422, forward strand.
CCAGAACCAAACACCAGTATTAACCGCTTCCCACATCCAGAAGTTTATCCCTGGCATTTCCTATTGCTGGTACATTGTTCCTTTCCCCTCTGCAGAAATCAGCCTTTCCCACTGTTTCCTGCCAGTAGCTCTGCAACACTGGCCATGTTCACAGCGCTCCCTGCCCAGCTATTCCCTGGATGGTACCAAAATTAATTGCTAGCAATCTGTCTTTATCTTCATTAGGTAATATATAAAATACATATCCTTCAGTTTCTTTAATAATTTAATTGCCTGCCTTCAATTGTCAATTTTCCATTGTAATTTTAAGAGAAGAGACCCAGGCTCCCATCTCCTGGTGCCTCAGCCTGTAGTGCCCCATGGCGACGTGTGGAAAGGGGAGGGCTTCAGCCTCTGGGGCTGGTAACCAGGCCTTTCCCACGGCAAACCCCGTGCTCTGCCATGAAAAACCACTACAAGGATAGCACGGTTTCTGTTCTATTAATGATGCCTTGATGACTGTGTTGTTCTTGCACTTCTGCATAGTTTAGGCATGTGTGAAGCAATGTTTATCTTTCCCTAGGAACAGCATGTAGAATTGTGTTTTCTTACAGTGTATCACACCTGCATCACCTTGAAGTGTTATAAAAGCAGCTTTTTATTCAAAGAGCAGGAGCTGGTCCATCATAGCCACCTCGAGCTTGCTGCTGGCGTTTGCACTTGCCCTCAGGGTCTGAGCCCCCTCGTTCCCTCAAGTGTTTTTGGTCAGGCTGGGCTGTCCCGCAGCATAGATAATATGTGTAGGAAACACTCAGTCGTGCTCATGGCACTGAAAACAAAGCTTAAAAAAGAGTACATATACCTCTGAGCTAGCCTAAAATGAAGCTGGGAACCCACAACTTACTGTATGTTATGAGAGGGGCTGTGCTTCTGAAAGCAGCCTCTCTTTTAATGAGGTGGTTCAGCGAGTAATGTCAAACCTGTATTTTCCTTACCTTCTGGTAACACAGCACGTAGGTATTGGGGTCAGGCGGCGAACGGCCAAGTCCTCAGTAGCCTTGTAGATCTTCTGCTTGTGCCAGGTGGGAATAGCAGCTTGGATTTTCAGGGCACTGATCACAGTGGGGTCTGCTGGAGCTGCAGATAGGTTGGCTCTAATGACCCAATGGGACCTTCACAAACCTTCTAACAAGACACTTCTGTGCAACACCATTAACCACATGAGTACATGGAGCCAGTCACCCTAACAGAAAAGCCTAGTTAGCTTTCTAGAAGTTATAATTTCTAAAAATTTCTAATATGGACAAAAATGCATGTACTGCCCTCTCACAGTCAGATCAAGCGCAAAAAAGCTTTTGGAGTTGTTTCTACCAACAGAGGTAAAAGGGTTTATTTAGCCTCTGTGCCCTTATCTCTCCTTTCTCCATATGCCATGAGGGGTGTGTGGAAACCCACCCGGCAGCACAACCCCACTCCTGGCCACAACCCTGTGGGCAGTGGAGCTTCCAGGTCTCCAAAACACCCAGTCTCTGCAGATTGCAATGGCTGTGGTCTCCAACTGCTCATCGAGGTGCGAGACGACCTGCAGCTGGCTCTGGAGGAGGTAAGGGGAAGACAGACTGATTTTCCCAGGTGGGATGAAATACACCTTTTACTTAACCCACCTCGCAGTCTCCACCCAATCCACTAATGCAATCCAGCTGTTCCCCACTGCCTCTTTCCACCCCAGTCCCTTGCCCACGTCCCCCTGAGCAACTCCAGCTGCCCCCAGGAGTGGGTTTCACGCTGGCAGAGCCTTGCAGCCACCCTCTCCCCATCTCAGCAGCACTGCTGGCTGGCTCACCCCAAGCAAAACATGGTGCCAGCCCTGTATCTAACTGGGATGCTGGAAATGGCTTTGCAGAGCAGCAGACCTTTTTGTTTAATTAGTTAATTAATTAATTTTCTGTAATCAATACTAAACGCTTCAGAACAGACCAGATGCAGAGGAGCAGAAGGTGCAGTGCTGCCGCTTCTCAGCTGACGTTGCCACCAGGATGCTCCCTACTACTGACCTGCGCTTGCTCATAGGGATCTTGCTGCCTGGGCAACCTAAGCGGCAGGTTTTGGGCATCACCTCACCTCATTTTTCCTCTTCAGCCCAGGTTTACTGCTGCAAAAAAGCCTTCTCAGCAAGTACGGGGTTGCTGAGCAACAGAGTATTGCCTGGCGGGTTGCATCTCACTGCCACGCACAGAAAAGAAACAAAATACAGGAAAGAAATCAAACTTTTGCTGGAAGAGGAGAGGCTCCTGCTCTTCCTGAGGTCCTCAGTGGGCCCTGCCTGGGTCTTGCTGCCTGCAGGGCCCGGATAAGACCTTGGCTGCCGCACAGAGCAGCTTCGCAGGACAGGGTGGAAGTCAGCTCAGGGTGTGGTGCAACATGATTATTCTTAATAGTATTTTTCATTAATCACATCCAAGATAATCATTAAACTATTGCCAAGTAACCAGTACAGACTTGATATCGAGCTTCTTATCGCTTCAATCCCAGTTCAGGCTGGATGTGTTGGCTTAATAGCTACAGTGGCTTGACACATTTTCAATTCTTTCAAAACTAAAAATGCGTCTTTTTGAATGCTACAAAACTCATAACATTTGGGAGGATGCGATCACTTCCTTTTTCTATGTTTTCCTCCTGATTGCATGATTATGAAAGAAACATCTGTTTTGAAGTGATCTGCAACAGAAAATTTTTGTTCCAGTTGGATGTGTAATGGACAACTTCTGTTATACGCTCTTATTCTCCCCACCCTTTTTCTTTCCCTTTTTCTCTTGCTGAAAGATGAAAGAGAAAGGGAGAGGAGGAGAGAAAAGCAAGCAAAAAACCCCCCACTGCCCAGACTACAAATACAGACAGAAAAAGGGGCCACTGAGGTGTTGGTGGTGTGAAACGCCACAGCTGAGCCAGCAGAGCATGTTTGCACTTCAATTCACTACGAGAAGATTTGACTTTGTGTGTGTGTGTGTATGGATTTTTCTATATTTTGAATCAATACAAATACTAAAATAGGAATAAAAATCGGACTTTTTTTTTGCCTCACCAGGAAATAATTCCTATTGTTTGATAAGCCTGAATGTAATTAATCAGAAACATTGATAATCTACTCTATTAATAAGAAAATAGGTATTGTTCTGTATCTGTGGTATTTTTGATTCTCCCTGACTCCATTCTTCTGCAGAAGAGGAAACCTGCTGTTCAGAAATCTCTGCCTTTGCATACTGGTAGGCAGCTGGAAGAAAAAGCCAGCTAGATGAAAAGCCTCAGGCACTGTGGCCAACAGATAAGGCCAGTTCTAGTTTGTGAGAGGCTGAAGTGTCGGTACAAAAGGCCGCCAAATGCTATCAGCTACTGTGGTGTTTGCAGCATTTACCAGAGATCATGCCAAGCAGTCAAAAGTGTGGAAGAGGATCCTGGATTTTGGTGCATCAGTGTCCACAGACAGAAAAAGAGATTCAGGGATCTTGAGCCTAAGGGAAAGTGATAGTGAAAAGAAAATTGGCTGCACACCAGATCGGGGTGGGCTGGTCACTCCCTCCACAAACCATGCAGGAAAAAAGTGAGGAGGAGCTGTCTGGAAAGGGAACAAAGCTCCTTGTCAAGGAGCACTTGCCCTCCATTGCCATGGCCTTGCAAACACAAGTGGAAGCAGTGCGTGTGCTCCTGGACCACTCGTTCAGCAAAGCAGCTCCTTAGGTGGAGTCCAAGTCCCCGTGACTGCGATTGAAACACTGGCACATGTGTTGTGATTTTCTTTGACAATAATGCAGCAAAGAAAGAAAGCATCCCTCCCCAAGCAAAATAAATAAATAAATTTGTCCTGGTTTTTGCTGGGATAGAGTTAATTTTCTTCTTAGTAGCTGGTGCAGTGCTGTGTTTTGGATTTAGTGTGAGAATAACGTTGATAACACACTGATGTTTTAGTTGTTGCTAAGTAGCTCTTATCCTAAGTTAAGGATTTTTCAGTTTCCCATGCTCTGCCAGTAAGGAAGTGCATAAGAAGCTGGGAGGGAGCACAGCCAGGACAGTTGACCTGAAGTAGCTAAAATGATATTCCATACCACAGAATGTCATACTTGGTATATAAACTGGGGGAGTTGGCTGGGAGGGGTGGATCACTGCTCGGGCATCGGTCAGTGGGTGGTGGACAATTGCATTGTGCATCACTTGTCTTTTCTTGGGTTTTATTTCTCTCTTTTTGTTATATTTCTTTTCATTACTATAATAATAATAATAATATTTTTTATTATTGTTGTTATTATTTTATTGTAGTTATTAAACTGCTCTTATCTAAACCCACGAGTTTTACTTTTTTTTTCCGATTCTCCTCCCCATCCCACTGGGAGTGGGGAGGAGTGAGTGAGCAGCAGAGTGGTGCTTAGTTGGTGGCTGGGGTTAAACCATGACAAAATAAGATCCTCTTTCTATAGAAAACAAGAAATATTTTCATGTCATACAATTTTCCAGAAGGGAAAGACCTACCCACAGTATTTTTCTTGGATATGTGCTATTGATTCTGTGTCTGAACAGTGAAAAGGATTAAAAATAATGCAGACTTTTTGGTGTTGTAACTTCAGATTTTCTATCAAATGCCTCTGTGAGGCAGAAGCAGGACAAAACAGGGTCATCTACAATAAAAATGGCATGGCAGGGAGATGCTCTTGGAATGGGCTGGCTAATGAACCGGAGCTGTTAAAATAGCAGCCTGTTTCCAAGACCAAAGTGAAACACACTTAAAATATGGGTATGAAAAGATTCCTTCTGAACTAGTTACCTGGTAAAGGAAAAATCCTTAAAAAAATATGCCCTGAAAGAATGATACATGACAGATGTTTGATCCAGTGGCAGACTACTAACTTTGTCAAACCAACTATTTCTTTCTAGATACCAATTGTTTGGTCCCATTTGGTTTCTGTCCATCAGATTGGAATCTCTGGTTAATTATTTTTGAGTGGGACTACGATAATCCATATCTTTCATCAGCTGTATCGTTCCAGCTGTCTGGATGCAAGGAGAGGTCAGGCAGTTTGTGAGAAAGATGCAAAGACTGCTTTGACTAACCTTGGGAGCGGTCTTGACCAATACTCAGTGCTAGGACGAGGAAATTCAAGAATGAATTTTAACAGCACAGGTGCACTCTAGGCAGTGATCTTTGTTTTTCCCATGTATCAAAAGTTACAAGCCTATAGCCTTGAATGTTCTTGTTATGCAACTGACATTTGCAGGTGGAAGTAGTGGGGACACTTTTTCCACATGCATTAACCACTTCTGATATTCAGTCATTGATTCCCGTTCAGGTGGGATCAGGGCTGATACAGACCGGGTGCTGTTGCGTCCGGTGCAAACATGAACAGGTTCTTAAAAACTGGCCTAATCTAGACACGTATTAATTGGAAGGACAAATGAATCAAGACATGAAACATATTTCTTTGTATTTTTTAAACTCTCTCTTAAAACCCCAGCTTCTATTGTCTTCTGGCTATAAATCTGGTATTTTAATGTTTTGGTAATTAGATGTGTGACCCAGACCACCTCCCTTCTCTTTAGCCATTTTCTCCCACCAGCCTCCTCCTTGCATTCTATAAGAAGGAACAACCGAATGAAGGAGATGCCGCCAAAGGCCCCCAGGTCTAAACAGACTGTTACTACATGTAAGCATTGGTGCCTGGAGTCCAACAGTGTGAAGCAGTAGAGCATATACATAAATTATATTTCTTTCAGCTTGTGGAGGACTCAGGTACAGGATTCAATGCTTTATTACATTGGGGTTTACAGGTCTAGGTCCAGATTTTCTCGGATAGGCACCAAAATCTCTGTTAATGAAGCAGGGTGAGTGAATCAATTCCCTAAACGTGACTTAATCTTGGATCAGGTTCAGTCATGAACTCCAAGAAAACCTGACTAGCTCATGCTCCACAAGCAGTGGTCAATCCCAGCCTGTACAAACTCTGCAACACAGTCTGTAATGCTTTGGCTCCACATTAAATTGCATAAGTTACTAGGCACCTTCGAAGGCTTGTGACATGTGCTCCAGCACATTGCCAGGTTAGGAGGAAGAAAAAAAAAAAAGAAAAACGTATGTTAAAATCTGTTTCAATGGTTTTATAGCCAAAATGGAGACCATACATGGCTTCAGAGGAGAAATACTCTAGAAAATTCCTAGAAAGCAATTAGCAGGGAGGTGCTATTTCTTCTCATCAAATTGCTTTGCTCCGTTGCCAGTTTGTTACTTCTGCCTTTAACCTCCACAGAGACAATAGTGCATGTCAGCCTCCCTTACATCATGCACTTCTTTTTGGACTTGGTGCACTCCTCCAGCCTGGATACCCATATGCAGGAGGCTACAAACCTGTAGCAGAAAGGTGTCCTGTCACCCTGGGGACACAACCAGCTGCTCTTTCCCACTCTTCCTTAAATCCCCTGTACATTAGTTATTTTCTTGTGGGTTTTAGCATCCTTAAAGTAAATTGGTGACTACTTTGAAGATCTGTGTTAGAAGATGGAGTGCACACACATGCACTCACGCAAACACACGCATGCATGCACAGCTTCATGAAGGTGTGTGGACTGCTCTTCCTTGCATTTTCAGTGACTTTGTATCCGCAGTTCTGGCAGCAAACGAATCTGGAAGTGGGAAATCAAGGAAGGGTTAATTTAAAAAAAAAAAAAAAGCAAACTTTGCCTTGTTTGCACTGATCTTACATCAGTTTCCATGGAAATGGAAGTAGAACAAGCCAAGAGCAGTGGTGTAGCCAACTTCAGCTGCTGGCTTCTAGTTCTTGCTTCTGTTTCCATGGAAATAGATGCCAAATCAGCAAAAAATAAGGTAACTTGTTTTAAAATACTAGAGTTTTAAAGGCTTGTCCTTATTTAACCTCAGTCAGGAAGATAGCTAGTGAGGGGAGGCAGCCAGCAACGAGGTGAAAACTTTCAGAGGCTCTCTCGAGTGCTGACTGCTTGTTGACCTCTGTAGAGAGTGAATTCAGGGGCAGCTACCAATCTGTAGAAACATTTTGTAACTTTCCTCCATGATGTAAATAAAATATATTTTTCTCTTGGCTTGGATAGTCACAGTAGTCTGTAGGAGGCCAAACTAACGGCTCCTTGCAATGCAACCGTGCAACTGCCTCCTTAGGCTGTCTTTGCCTCCAAGAGTTCAGAAAGAGCCATGCTTTTCTTAGAGTTACAATATGCAAACTACCCCCACTCCAAAAGCAATACTTTGTGTCAAAGTTTCGAGAGAGAAGCAAAGGAGGATTAGCTGGGGGAATTCCTGACAGTGTTTTACAACAAACATCCCACTTTCTTTTTTTCCTAACGCGGGAAGGCAAAATTTCACCGAGATAAAAGATGTTGACCATAACCTATTGCTCATAGCAAAATGTAGATGGGGAAGCAGAGAAATACGAGCAGAATCCAACCAAAAAAATTCTGCTGTAATTTCAAGAGCTGAAATGTCATCCAAAGCTCATTTTATTAAAACCAACTTTAATAGAAAGTTATTTCAAGGGTGGAGGTTGGCTTTTGATCCTTAGCTGTTGCTGTGGTGGAACTGTCTGTAGGGAAGAGTATTTCTTGGTGGGAAGTAGTGTGAGGACAGAGATGAGAATCCCGCCCTTGGCCCCATTGTTCGTTGAGTTGCTTGTGAATTGGGATTGTTCCCAGATATCCTCCACCTCTCTCTTCCCCCACAACCGCTTTGCCTACATGCTCCTCAGGCATCCCTTTAACATGCTGCAAACATACCGTAAGACAGTGGATCATATCACAGGTCGCTTGTGGGCCCTTTTTTGATAACAGTATATATCTGGAAGTGAGAAGTGTAGCTATATGTTTAAAAAAAAATATCTTGGCTGGCATTTGTAGGGAAGTAAATGCAATTCTAATGAGACATTTCTTCATTTGCAGTATTACATTTTTCCTTTTAATGACATAAAATCTGCTCTTGCAAGAGCACGTGCTTCACTTCACACACTAAGTATATTCCCTTGGGCTGCTGAGGGAGTAAATAAATGAAGAGTGCAGGCCAACCTAATTTTAAAGAAGTAGATCAGGCCTGGACTGGGGCCTCTCAGTGGTTCATTTTAGGTATCATAAGGAATGTGCTCATTTTCTGACTGGTTTCTGTTGATCTTCTTTGAAGAAAACCCAAGAAACATCAAGACCTTTAAGAAATTGCCAAAAAAGTGTAGAATTTTTTGCATAAGGAACCTTTTAAAGCATGGGAGATCTTTTTTTCTTTTCTTTTCTTTTTCTACTGCACGCATTGTCTTAAAATTCAAGGAACTTGCTCTGGTTGCTTTATCAGACATTTATTGCTGCTGTTGCTGCTGTGATGTGATTGTTTTGAAGCTGGTTTTGAGCTGTTGGGGTCCTGCTTCAAGCGGGAAACCCAGTGCCATGTTACCTACAATCCTCCATGGCATCTCACTAATATTTTCCCCTGGAAAAGCTTTAGTCTCTGCTGGAATGGAAAAAAATATCAGGGAAGCAATGGAAAGCCAATTCATACATTTTAAGGGCGAGACGGGGGGAGCTGTGAGATCCATGGCTCCCCAGGTGTTCATAATTAAACTTTCAATGTACCTTTTTGACTCTCCATTACACAACAGTTCATCATCCTTCAGGCTTGTACCAGTGCTTCCAGGCCTCCAGGTCACTAAGCCACATAAATGTCATGCCCCTCGGCTTGCAATGGTTAAATCACACAGGGAGTGAAATAGGAGCTATTTGCCAACTCTCCTGCAAACAGCTCATAGCACCATAGCATGACTCAAGGGATCATGAGAACAAACTACAAGAACAGCAAGTTGTGGAGCCAAAACCAAGGAAAAGAAAAAAAAAAAGATAAAGAGCAAGGTCTGACATGAGGTCCTTGCGGCAAAAATTACACGCCTGCACTTTTCTGTGAGTTTCATAACATTGGCAGATCAACCTTGCTGTACCAGGCACTGTGGATCACGCCGACAGCCCTGTCCTGGCCATCCTGCCCCACCGGCCTGCCTGGCCGTGGTGCTGCCCCTGCCCCGCTGCCGTCCCCAGGGTGCTGTGGTGGGTGGGCACCGAGCACGGTGTGGCAGGAGGGATGGAAACGTCCAAAGCGAATACAGGCTATCCTCTGCTTTTCCTAGAACGTGACCATTCCCGGAGCTCCCATCAGGAGGGAGTATCTCATCGGTAAAGCAGAGCAGCGGCAGCCGCCGTGGGCGCAGGGTGCCACCGCGCTGGGAATCTCCCTCCCCAGGTCTCCGGCCGAAAGTCGCCGTACGGAAAACCTCTTCCCAGAGGCACCTGAAGATGATGGACGTTGATTGAATTATGTGTAAAAACACGATCGCACGCATCCCTGCCAGTATCCCGTGCTGGGCAGGGAGGAGCAGACAGGGAGGATGCGGGGCCGCTGCTACCTGCCGGGGCTGGCACCCAAGGGTGCTCCAGGGCTGGCGCCCGCGGTTGGGAAGCCAGCCTTTCCTCCTGGCTCCGGTCCCAGGTCGTCACCCACCTTGGTTCAAGCTCCTTCCCCTCCAGGATCCTCCTTGCTCTTCTTCCAGCACAAGATTTTTGGGGACAAGTCAGAGTGGATGTGCACGACACCTTGCCCCACGACAGTCCCCTCTGCAACTGAGGCAAGTATTTACAAAGAGCAAATGTGACCAGAGAAGCAGCATGACTGCTCTGCTCCAAAGCTCAGCCTTGACTGGGATGCGACCTTTGTCCAGACATCTTGCCAACGGACCCTTGGTGCTTGTGAATTTTCTCAGTGTCTGCAAAATTTTTGGGTTAATTTAAAGTCTGATTTGTTCATGAGCTGAGATCATAGGGACAGTCACAGAATAAAAGGTATGTCACCTTTTTTTTCCTTCCTTCACCCATGACTGGATAAGGCTGCCTTGTGTACAGCTTGCATCATGTACCTGTACAGTTTTTTAATCTTTTTATTGTTTGTACTAATGGTTTTAATTCTGGAGGGTTTTGCACTGGAAGTGGAAGGCCTGTAGCTTTCACAGCACAGATGGGACATAAAAGCACCGTAATCACAGAGCAGGGTCAATGAGACTTTTTCCAGGAAGATGCTAAAGGCATTATTTGGCATTAACAAAGAAAGGGATAATTAGAAAACACGCAAAGAAGGCTTTATTCCTGTAATTAATTTCAAAGTTGGAAGTTCTGTAGTGCTCTTCTGTTCAAAAGTGACAGCACATGAGCCATCGCAGAGGGGAGATGTATCTTAATCATAAATCAGAAACAGGAGGGAAATTGAAATTTGTTTTTCCACTACCTTTCAAAAGAAAAAGCTGTAGTCAGGGGTTAATGTGTCTTCTGCCTCTACGCGAAGAAAATACAATTACAAATAAATATTGACACATTACATGAAAAGCAACAGGAGGATGTAGCCAAACTTGGTTTCCTGGGAGGCTGGGCATTCCTCTCCAGAGAAAAATAATGCTCAAAAGTCACTTTGATAGCTTGAGGTTGTGCCTATGTTTGCAGCTGCTTTTTTTTGCACTGATTTCCTACAATTACTATCAGCTCCACTGATGGCAGCAACAATGGAAGAAGAGTTCAGCAAACTTCCTCTACCTCCCATTCTTTTAAGACTGTCAAAACTGTTTCTGAACAAGTCTAAATGGCTCTGCTTTAGGAATGCCAGCAGTCACAGCCGTCTTGGTTACAGTCTTGCTCCCATGTGGATCTTCAACTTTTTAACAGATAACCTTAACATCTTGCCATGCAGTAAGATCAAAAGTAAACAAAGGAAAATGGTGTGCGCAGCTCTCTGTATATATAGTTTTATCCCTTCTGCCCCCTAGTCCATGGGCATCGCCCCCATCACCATGTCAGCCGCTGCAGTATTATTTGGTGCAAAGCGCCCTGCTTGCAAAGGCATTGGCCTTGCTACAAGAGATGTGGTTGGATAGCTTTAGCACTGTTGTTTTTACTTAGAAACCTGGATCCTCTCAAGGCAGCTGATATTGCACACAGAACCATGCATTTAATATTAAATTTTTTGTTGTTTTTTTTGTTTTGTTTTGTTGTTTGTTTGTTTTTTTTTTTTAATATATATTGGCAGCTTTACAGTTAGGCTTTTTAGTTTAATCTGAGTTAAATTGATATTGTTGGCTTTGTATCATGGGTTGTGCTGGCTTGGCTGATGACTGGTGTAGGTGAACATAACTCTCATCGTGTCTCCTCACACCACGAGGAATTCACATCCTGCACACACTTGCAGATTCCCATTTGTGTACATACTTTTAGGATTGAGTCTAGAACAATTGTGCCTTCAGTGGCAGCGTAGCTGCATATATATATTTATATGTACCACCATTCGCATGGCAAAATTTTGCATGTGCACACAGACTTGCACGCTCTCTTTCTAATGATTTTTGCACTCATTTGCTCATGAGGTTGGTTAGGTCTCCTCACTTACATTCAACTCCAGCTTCCTCTAGCTCCAGACCTTCAGCTTGTTGCAGATGAACTTGGTATCTTGCTTTGCAATTGCATCAAAATGCATAAAGGTAAGGAAATCACATGCAGGTTCTATATGGCATTTTTTTCACAGTTCATTCAAGGACCATCCTTCTTTTAGGTCCTACTCCTGTTGTAGGTCCTACTCTAAGGTTTCTTTGCTTAATGCAAAGAAATATGTGCAGAAGCTTATCACAGAGCTATACACGCCAATTCAGAGTATGCAGTTAGCATTTGCTGATGGCAGCGCTGATGGTGCACTGTGTATTTCCCAATGCATGGATAGAATGTTTTTAAATAGCAGTTTCCTTTTCTATTACTTGGTAATGTCTATATTTTGTTTTCATTGCATGAGCTTCAACACTTTGCTCTCAAGCAAGTGATGCTATTTATAAATTCTCCTGGAAATTTTTCTTACACATGCAGGAATTAAAAAATTATTTGCGTGTCCCTTGCAGGAATATCTTATGGAACTGCAAATGGTTTTCTTACCTCACAACTATATCCAGGGAACATTCCTGTATTTACCATTCCAGATCACTACAGTGATGTCTAAACTCAAGACAGATGAGCCGCTCTCCTCCTTCCAATAAAATGATTTTCTTCTGGCGTGTTTTGGATGTCTCTCCAGTACACAACAGTTAAAGCTCCCCTCTGAACTCCTCCCAGTGTCTTTTTTTTAATTTGCTTTTTGTCCTTGCCAGTTATTTTGTATTTTGTGAGGGACCTTATTCCTCATTCTTTTATTATTTTGAAGACAGTTGTAATGCAAATATTTTTTTCTCTTTTATTCATTTATTTCATCACAATATAAAGTTTATTAACTTTAGCAGAAAAAAAGTTTTGCATTTTAAATGTATGATTTATTTCATAAGGTAGCACCAATTATTTTTGAGTTATAAGAATGTATCAAGTTTGCAGAAAGGCATAAAGATGAATGTCAGGTACCTGGGGCATCTTATAAAAATACAGAATAAGACAAAGGAACAAGAGGCCTGGTAGGAGAAATAGCAATAACAATTTTAAGGCTCCAAAAATTACAGTTTTCCGGAATATTTAGATTTTCTACTAACACAGGCAAAAATCTCTGTTTAGAATACAACATAAAGACATGACAGGACACAATGTCATTCTTTTACAGCCCATCTAAGATATGTTATGATACACTGCAGTAACTCTAAACCAAAAAAATTCAAAGACAACTGAGTGATACAATGATTAATGTAAATTTTATGAAATAGTCAAAAGGATATTAACAGATTAGTTCAAAATATAAAATGTAATATTTTTCAAAGATGAACACAAATTTCATCCCTCTTTGGCAATTGTAACATTTGGCTAAATAATTTTTGAAACTTCCACATTCAAAACATTTCAGTAGTTGATCAGACTGTGGAATTAATTTTTAGATAAATCTTCTAGAACCTTTTGATTGGCTTCCCAAATGTCACTGGGAATTGATCATAAAAATTACAGTAGCAAGCTTAAATTTGAATGTCCCTAGAGCTAAGAGGCAACTAAATCTTAATTTTTTTTTAGTTATTGCACTGTTCCTGCTCTTTGCCCTTGCAGAAGACAGGGCAACATTTTGGCCTGTCCTAGAAAGGAGTCCGGCTTGACTGCAGGCAACTCCTGCCTATAGAGGCACCCAAAATAGATGCCTGGCTCATACCCAAGCAATAGTTTCCAAGTGAACCGGCTCACAGCTCAGTCTCAGCGGTCTCTTACACAGGGACAGACTCTGCCACCTTGTTCATGCTCAGTAGCATGTTACTCCTCAAGAAATAACACAAGCTCCTTCCAGAATAAAGCATTATTCCCTGTGAATAGGCTTAACACAATCTAGATCTTCGAAATGGCCTTTCATTGTGGAGATAGACCTCATTTACTCCAAGCCCCTTGGCTGTGGCTGTCGTATTCAGCCTCTGTTGGAACACTGCAAATATCTTTCTTTTGGCCCAAGTCATCCCTGTGCTGCCGTGGTCGGCAGGAGAAGGCAGATCTGTGCGGGAAGCGCAGTCCGTAGGCTGTCGTGGGCTGTTCCCATCCCTTTCAGAAGAGCTGACACACCACTGCGATTTATTGGCAAGGTATTTTGGACTTCAAAGCAAGAAAAATAAGTCAAATTCATGGTTTTCTTTGCTGTGAAAGGGAAATTTAGTTTCTTACCCACTCGTCCTTCCAGACCAGGGTATGACTCAGTCCCTGATAGTTTAAAGACGATCAGAGCCAATACTGGATTTCTTTTGCGAGATGTGTCGTTGCTGTACTAAATGCTTAGAACAAAAATACCTTCTGCTGCAGTCTGCTACTGCACTGAAAAACAAACAGGACTTCTTCCTTTAGATTGACTGTTACGTAGCTGGAGGCAGACTGCTTTTCATCTAGACCTCAGTCAAATTGATAGTTTTAGGACTTCCCACCTAATACAATCTAAAATTCTTGTAAAAAGAATGAAACATACTTGTGCAGTTTGGGTAGTGGTGATAACTGGGGAATATACATCATGGGCAATGGTTTTCGAAAGGTTTACTTTTTTTCTCGGCTTCAAAATGAAAAATATCACAAGGAAACACGGGTTATTTGTGGTGCTAACAATGCTTATTTTTGAGGGTCTCTGGTTTCCTGTGGCGCCTCATCCTTAATGCGCTTTATTGTGAAGGTGTTGGCACACATCCTTTTCCCAAGCCAAAAGCCACCTGGCAGTTGCAGCAGGAAGAATGAAAAGCAATATCCCCTTTTCAATGGTAAATTCTCAACCTATGCATGATTTGTTGTAACAATCTACTCATTTCGTCTCCTGCAGTGATAAATTACTAGTGTCCGGACAATGCTGTAGAAGGAAAGTGATTTCGTAATACCTCTTAAACTTATACCCCAAGCATGAAAGTCTCTCCTTTATTTTAAAACATGGGAATATCTAAAGCAATATACTCCCCATGTAGATTTTAAATATTTTTGAAAGCCATAGTTTTATTATGCCTCTGACATTGCCTTTAACTTAAATTAAGAATACAAGCAAACCTGCTTCTTATAGAAAAAAAAAAAATCATAATTAGTCATTTTGGGTGCCTGGCTTAAAATACTCTGAAAGTTCATTGATTTTCAGATGGCTGGAACTGCACACAGTCTGAACACCAGGTATCTCCTAAGGCATTTTGGGTAGAATATCCCAAAGCAGAGCACTTACCACTATTATTATCTTTTGAAAATCCTGACTGGGAGTGACATTTCTGTTAGCTAGATCCCTTAACTCCAGGTAATACACAGCAGAGATGAACCGCCCCCCTGTACATATGTTCATGCCTTTTTAAAATGATACTTTAAATGCTAGCTGCTTGAGCTCACTAATAATTCCCTGAATACTAGTAGTTCAATCGACATGCTAGTTCTTATATGTAGTAAACCTCAAGATGGCACTCTTGAACTACAGAGTTTTTCAGGGAAGCTGATTATGAATTTCTTGCAAGGAAAAAAAAACAAAAAAAGGAATTTAATGGTGAGTGTGAACCTGCACAGGAATAACCAAAGCAAATATCAAGTAGAACAGCAATATCAGACTAGGACATCCATCAAAGCCTACTGGAGTTCACATGGCAAAATTTACTTGAAAGCATTGATTGCAATAAAAATGATTGTTGATAAAAAAAGAAAAATTTGTGAACAAATCCATGCTTTTTTTGAAGCTTCTTCCAGTTTTTTCCTTGCTTGCTGTCCCTTATTCACTACTTCCTTTTCTCTCACAGAGGATGTTTCCATATTTCCTCATGAGTATCCTGAGGTGTGCTTAGGCGTTACTTGGGTTTGGTTCAGACGCGAGGTAGAACGCATTTGGGTTCAACATTTATGCCAGTGGCAATGGTCTAGAAGGGCTGTGGCTCACAGTTCCTCCTACAGGTGACTCATCACCTCCCTGTGCAATGGAGGGTGCTCTGACAGTACCTGTAACGAAAGTCCCCGACGGCTTTGCCCTGGCTTTTCCTGCTTTCTCCCCACGCAGCATGAGGACAGAGGGAAGAAGCCCCGATGTCCCCAAGCCCAGAGCAGGAGGAAGGACACCTACCCGCTCCTCATTTGGGTACTGTGGAGCTAACCTGGTCCTCGCCAGCCCCACGTCAGCTCCTTGCTTTTTACTTTTCACACCTCGTAGCACCATTTCTTGCATCTCCACCAGGTTCCTGGGTGGAAATCCTGCGTGTGGCTGGAGAGAGGCTGTCTCAACACTGCCTGGGCGTTGGACGTGGCTGCTGTGACGTGGCTCTCGTGCAGCTGGGGAGCAGCTGGCTCCAACCCAGGCACTGCGGTGGGTGGGGAAATGCTGGCACCGGCAAGCAGTCACCCCTGTTTTGCAGGGGAAGGGGTCCCATCCTCAACCCAGGCTTATGAGAAAGTGGAGCTGGGAAAGAGGGCAGCAGCTCCTGGGCCTCCCGGAGCCTTTCTCCCTCTCTTCCTCTTCCTCCTCCTCTTCCTCAAGAGGAAGTTTTGTGGGAGTCAGAGAAATATAATAGGGAGCAGCCATGGGAGGGAGGAGGGAGGCCATGGGGGACCTACCCTGGCTTGTAAAGACTTTTTGGGGTCTTTCTCCCATGGCGTTTGCTCCTTTCACAAGAGCCTTCCCTCCCTCAGCAGTTTTCCTCAGCTGTTGCTTCTCTCCGTGTTGAGTTTGGAGACTGGCAGCCTTGGCTGTACCTTACACGAGGTTAGGGTCACAGCTGGCACCCACCCAGCCCACCAGCCAGCCCGCCTTACTCGCCGCCCTCGTAGCCACCGCGTTGGAGCCGGCTGCTGAGCGCTCTTACGAAATCATCTGCTGACTCACCCTTCCTTTGCTTGCCTAAGTGAAATCATGCCTGCCTTTAAAAATCACATTGCAGCATTACATGACATATTTATCCACTTCTTTCACTGCCGTGTGCTGCTTCAGATAAGCAGCTGTGAGTTTTCTAGAAAAAAGTGTGGGTTTTTTTTTTTTCTCTAGGGCCATTGAAAAAGGCAGGGCATTTGCTTCTGCTCTGCTTGCTGGTATAAATCTGAATCTGTTGAATCACCGAAGTCATTCCTGGAAATGCTGGGAACTGCCTTCTCCAGAGCTGGTACAGGTGGGTCCCAAGGTGGGCAGCTCTGTGTTTTTAATGGTGTCTGTGTCTCTCACATGCTGTTTCTCTCAGGTACGTTTTATGAGCACAGTGGTGTGGCCACTTAGGGCAGCAGATTGATGTCTCTGAGGATGCCGCATCGTGTCAGCATCCTTTCCTATCATCAGCCCCCACTGCAACATGGACTCACACAGACAAATGTCTCTGGGCCAAGTTTGGTTTTGGTACCAGTACTGTGAGGTTTTTCAGTTACTATGCCTAGATCAGAGACCTTATTTACTTGCACCCTCTTTTACAGAGCCACTGTGTCACGCATTGAATCTTTGTCCAAGCCAGTCTCTGGCACAACAAGGAGATTAGCTACCCAAGGCAAGAGCTTGATGAGTGATGGATTTTGGAGATGGACAGACAGGAAAAAAAATGAGTGGGATTTTGCTTAGACTGAGCCAAAACACAAAACTTAATTTTTTTGACTACTGAATAAGCCATTACACTACATTTTGATCAATCCAAGTACTGGTTTTGATTGTGATTTCATTACTTTTTGATTCAGTGTTCATTTTGATTCTGATTCATCTGACATTTTAAAAACTTTTTTGCTTTATAACATAGTAGGTTAATTTTTAATTGGGAAAAAACTAAAAGTTGAAAGTTCTGACGTTTCCAAAATTTAACAAAAAGAAGGTTGCTTTTTCAGAAGTAAAGCATTTCAATCTGACTTTAAGAAAAATATCACCTCATTTTTTTCTTCAGGAAAAACTATTTGCCAATTATGACAAATCTTACTTCTTTCATTTTGTGATGATTGTTAAAACAGTCATGAAAGCACGCTTAAGTGATATACTACACCTTGTTTTTTCCATGCTACAGAGCTGAGTAGAGCAGAGGCATGGATACTTTTGTCTCTTCACAGACTGGTTGTCTCAAAGGTGCTGAGAAAACCTTTTAAGCACAACAGTCAAGAGGGTACTTTCAGTCCCAGAAGTCTACGTTCTACCATTAGAGTACTTACTAGGTAACTTGGGCAGTTTTATGATGTGGCTGGCAATCTAACAGCTAGCTGCTTCCAGAAAGACCTGTGGTGCCAGCCTCTGCCTTCCCCAGGTCAACTCTATAGTCCTACCATCATTGCCCCTGTGCCAGCACCAACACTTGGCCAAGCCTGCAATGAAGAGGTCTGGAGAGAGAAACTAGCAAAAAAAAAAAAGTTCGACCAGAAATACAGAGTAGCTTTCTGCCAGTTTAGCCCCCAAAGTCTGCTCTTCATGGAACCCTTGCCAGGTACCAACACCAGTAAGGGAAAAGGACCATGAGCAGGATGGTCCTGAGCAGCAGGCTGGCTTGTCTGCAGCGGAGCCCCGTACCCCAGGAGGCAGCCGTGCCACGGAGCAAGAGAACAGTTTCAGACTTGGTGTTGCATCTCTCCTTTTCCTTTTGCGGTGCTACATCTCCCATTTTCCTGTTGCTTTCTTCTGTCATTTGAATTGTTTCATGTGCTTGGTCCTGTGACACCTGTGTATCTCTATAATGTTTTCTAGAGCTTAAGTAGACCCTCAAAAGCATTAAAACGCTGTGGAATACCCATGCAAACGTGTAATTCATCAGTTCAGGTTGTTGACTTTTGGGGAGGCTGAAGATTTCTTCTTTACTTTTAGAAAGCTGAAAGTAAAGGCATTTAACAGTCTTCCAAGTGAAAAGCATAATTTTTCTATTACTCTTGTTACGCTGGTCATTTCCAGATCTCAAGTATTTACATACCCGCACATTTCTATCTGATGTGAATAAATTCTGGTTGTGGTTGTGTTTCGGTTTTTTTTTTTTTAATTTTTTTTTTCCCTATGTATAACACCCCAAAGAATTGAAAACACTCTTTGAGCTTTGACACTAGAAATTTTTACTTTCACTAGCTGCAAGATGAAAACTAATGCTCTCCTCTGCCTTAGCTTGGAATACTGATTTGCAGAATTTCTCACTGGAGAAAATGGTAGGTATTTTTAAATTGTGCTTCCTTTTTAATGTGGAGAGCCATTTCTGGGAAAAGTTTGCAAGATCAGGCCCATGGTCATCGTTTAGTCAAACTGCATAATTCTTAGGTCTTTTAATCTTTTCTCATAAATCAATCATCCAATCCCCTTAATCGTATTTGTTGCTCGTCTCTGAATTTCTTCCAATTTTGCAATTTACATTATAATTAGGGCTTAGCGAAACTGATGAGAAAGTGATTTTGGGGGCCAATTTTTATGCTGCTTGTAAATATTCAAAATCTTCCTTTCTGCAGGATCGTGAGGGCCCCCCAAACTGCGTGACAATGGCAGGGACCAGAGGAACTCCCACTCCCGGGGCAAGGACAGATGTTTTCCTAGATTCTCCCACTGTGACTTGCCACTAATTAGTATTCATTATCCCATTGATTTCCCTGGGACTATAACCGCCTACAGCACAATTCAGAGTGAATAAGGACAGGAGGATCTGCCCCATCCTGCACCTAGTATCACTAAATCACTGCCTGATTTCGCTCAAGGTGAGTACTGTTAGGTGGCAGGCAGGGCAATGGGTTGTAACTGGGCTATTTGGGAGAACATAAGGCAGCAGGCAGAGACGTTTGCTGACCGAATGGCTGTGCTGGTGGAAGACATTGCTGGGTAAAACCTTCCCTGGGGTGTTTTCAGCTGCAATCACATGCTCTGCAGGCAGCTGGGACAAATGGTGAAGTTAGAGCCTGCACTCTGTTATTGCTGCCCCGCGCCCCTCCTTGCTCTCAGACCTGCTGGGGTGCTACTCACCCGCGCTCCCTGTAACCACCGTATGGAAGAGCATTTACGCAAATGCAGTGGGACCGAGGGTAGTTTGCAGATGGGAGGCCTGAAGAAGATGTACAACGGGCAGAGGAGCAGCCGCTGCCACTGCAACCACTTCCCCTGCTGCTGCTGCTGGCTTGCCATGGGGACATCTGCCCATGGCTAAAGCTTGCCCCCGCACTGCACATGGAGCGGATGAGAGAGCGCGTGTGATGCTTCGTGCTGGGGATAGAAGGTGGCCACCATAAAGACCTGATGGATTGAAACTTTCTCAGCCAGCACAGCTGACTGGGGTGTATGCTTGTCCTTAGGTGGAGGGGGTGGCTCAGAGTAAGGCCATCTGTGAGCCTTTGTAGAAGAAACCCGTGCAGAGAGTCCTTGCTGTACCTCTCAGATCAGCTGCCATCTGCGCCTCTCAAGGACCCGGAGCTGGTCTCTGATTCTGTTTTTCTACCTTAAGTTTTTCTTTTCTTATGTGAGGGCTGCAAAGAATTGGAAATCTGCCCCACTGGCAACAGACTGAAGACTCCTGTGAGAGTCTTAGCTCAAATGCAAGCTACAGAGCAACCGTTAGAAAATAAATAGCTGAATCCCTGCCTGCCTATTTTATGCCCATAGCCATACCGGCCATATTGTCATTTTGGTTCTGCTTCCTCTGAGCGCACATATGAGAAGATACCAGCGTATGTTTCTAGTCTCAGCAACACAGGTAAATGAAAATGAAGATTTTCATGTGCCCTCTGCTCACTTTTCTTCAAATATTTTGAAGATTTTTACGGTGAAATATCTCATATTGCTCTTATAGTATTGCTTTATAGCAATAATTATTCTGTTACATCGAAATACCCTTTTCCTTACAGTATGGATGCTAGAACCAAAAGTAGAATGAATGTTCCCATGTAAACAGAAAGTAGGAGACAGTGCACTCTCCAATATACAGGCAACACTGGTGAGGGAGAGCAGCATCTTTATCTCCATTCTGCAAACAGGAGCACAGAGAGGTGCAGCTCATCCAGCTGATGTTGCACAGGAACTGGGCATGGGGAGGCTCTGGAACTGAGTCAGTCCCAGTTCCTCAACTACAACCCAAGCAAGCCATTTTATAGATACTTTCCCATGCATCATGTGCAGTCCAGCCCTCTCAACCATCTTAAGCAAAAGAGTCACCAAATTAGCTGAATAATGTCTTGAATAAGGACTACATGGTTCTCTTTGTGCCATGCTGCTGGGAAGAGAGACCAACAAGTATATGCGCTGTCCAAATGTATCACCATGGCAACTAAAAGTTATAGTCAGGAATACTGTAGTTCCTTGTTTTTATCATGTCCTTCAGGTTCTACTCAGTGATAACACGGTCAATTGTTTTAGTATTCAAGTATGGATAATAGACTAACGGTAAGAGCACTCTGAATATGTGAAGCCAAAGAGCTTTTCCAATTTACCTTTCTTAAGTTGGCCCCAGAAGATAAACAAGAAAAAGAAAAAAACCCACTCGTAATACAGTGGAAACCAAATATTCTGCAACTCTAGAAGAAAGAGGATTTTGTCCAAGATTTTTAAATGCAACTATTAATTTTATATGACTCAGTTTTCCTATGTCCAAATTGAGACCTCTCAGCAGTTTGTTTTCTTAAAACCAGGTTTCTTCAACCTGCCTCATGTTGGATTCCCAGGAATCTGCCTGCTGTAGGAAAAGATCAGGTTTGAGACCATCTAAGGAACCTGAAGGTGCACAAGTCCATGGGACCTGATGAGATGCATCCACAGGTCCTGAGGGAACTGGCAGATGAAGTGGGCAAGCCACTATCCATCATATTTGAGAAGTCATGGCAGTCCGGGGAAGTTCCCACTGACTGGAAAAGGGGAAACATAACCCCCATTTCTAAAAAGGGAAAAAAGGAAGACCCAGGGAACTACAGGCCAGTCAGTCTCACCTCTGTGCCCAGCAAGATCAAAGCAGATCCTCCTGGAAACTATGCTAAGGCACATGGAAAATAAGAAGGTGATTGGTGACAGTCAGCATGGCTCCACTAAAGGCAAATTGTGCCTGACAAATTTAGTGACCTTTTATGATGGGTTTACAGTCTTGGTGGATAAGGGAAGAGCAACAGACATCATCTGCCTAGACTTGTGCAAAACATTTGATGCTGTCCCACATGACATCCTTGTCTCTAAATTGGAAAGACATGGATTTGACAGGTGGACCACTTGGTGGATAAGGAATTGGCTGGATGGTTGCACTCAAAGAGTTGTGGTCAATGGCTCGATGTCCAAGTGGAGACAAGTGACAAGTGGCGTTCCTCAGGGGTCAGTATTGGGACCGGTGCTGTTTAACATCTTTGTTGGTGACATGGACAGTGGGATTGAGTGCACCCTCAGCAAATTTGCCACCAACACCAAGCTGTGTGGTGTGGTTGACACTCTGGAGGGAAGGGATGCCATCCAGAGGGACCTTGACAGGCTTGAAAGGTGGGCCTGTGTGAACCTCATGAAGTTCAACAAGGCCAAGTGCAAGGTCCTGCACATGGGTCAGATCAATCCCAAGCACAAACACAGGCTGGGTGATGAGTGGATTGAGAGCAGCCCTGCGGAGAAGGACTTGGGGGTATTAGTGGATGAAAAACTGAGTATGACCCAGCACTGTGCACTTGCAGCCCAGAAAGCCAACCGTATCCTGGACTGCATCAAAAGAAGCGTGACCAGCATGTTGAGGGAGGTGATTCTCCCCCTCTACTCCACTCTTGTGAGACCCCACCTGGAGTACTGCATTCAGCTCTGGGGACACCAACATAAGAAAGACATGGACCTGTTGGAGCGAGTCCAGAGGAAGGCCAGGAAGATGATCAGATGGATGGAGCACCTCTCCTCTGAGGACAGGCTGAGAGAGTTGGGGTTGTTCAGCCTGGAGAAGAGAAGGCTCCAGGGAGACCTTATAGCAGCCTTCCAGTACCTAGCTGGGGCCTACAAGAAAGCTGGAAAGGGACTTATCACCAGGGCATGTGGTGATAAGACAAGGGGTAATGGCTTTAAACTGAAAGAAGGTAGATTTAGATTAGATATTAGGAAGAAGTTCTTTACTGTGAGGGTGGTGAGGCACTGGAACAGGTTGCCCAGAGAAGTTGTGGATGCCCCATCCCTGGCAGTGTTCAAGGCCAGGTTGGATGGGGCTTTGAGCAACCTGGTCTAGTGGAAGGTGTCCCTGCCAACGGCAGCAGGTTTTGAACTAGATGATCTTTAAGGTCCCTTCCAATCCAAACCATTCTATGATTCTATGATTCCATGAATCCAGTGTTGGAAATCATTAATAGTTTTGAAAACTGAGGATGCTTTGTCACTGTGCTGTAACTACAGCAGTTGAATGGGATTTCGGAAATTTAGTCCTAGCTTTGTCACAGATCTACTGCGTGGTCTTAAACAAGGCAGGCAAGCTGTCTGAGATTCAGTTTACAGTCTAAGAAAAAAAAAAGCTAAAATTTCATTTTTCCTCTCAATCATTAATACTTTCACTGTAAGTGCTCAGTGCTGATGACTTTCTCTTTCTACAATGTCTATCACAGTAGCCTCTTCATTCTTCAAGTTTAATCACAATTAGTAAACAATAATGCAGTTCTGCACCTAATTAAAACATAGAGTTTCTTAGGTAGGTTTGGCAGACCTCACCAAGCTTTGCCCTATGATGACTGCAGCATTGTCTGTATGAAAGTTATCTAGATAGTGCTGGTTAAAGTATATGAACAACTGCTGCAGTCCCATTTTAAGACTGTGATATAGATATCATAGGTACTCAAGATGAGTAGTACAGATTTTCTCTCCGTCAGGCAGATTAGCAGGGAGAAGACTATGAGAGACACTGAGAAAGCAGAAGGGGCAATGGCACACACTGCCTCAGCATCAAACTCACATTTATCCAAGCCTACAGAAGGCTGTCTGTAAAGATCCACATAGCCCAGCAATTCCGTCACTGATGGGGCAAAGATTAAGCCTTGGGATGTGTGTGCATATGGTGCTGTGTCCCAAGAAGAGTCTTGGACAATTTGAGGCCCATTTCATTCCTAAGATGCATGGGGAGGGAGAAGCACCCCTGTAATTGCTAGTTCCTAGTGATTTTTTTTTCAGGAATTTTTTTGCCACTTTTGAACCCATTTTGCTGTTTCTGCTCTTTCAGCCCTATCTAGAGAGGATGTAGGGGGGAGTGGGGAAAAGACTGGCTGAGGAAAAGGGCAGGTACTCAATGCCTTCTTCTTATCAGCCCTTGCTAGTAAGACTTGCTTTCAGCAATCCCAGGTCTCTGAGATGAGTGGGAAAATCTGGTGCAGTGGAGATTTACCCTTGATGGAGGACGATTAAGCTAGGGAGCATTTAGGCAGGCTAGACATATATAAATCCATGGGACTTGATGGGATTCCTCTACGAGTGCTGAGGGAGCTGGCCCATGTCCTTGTGAGGCCACTCTCAATTATCTCTGAACAGTCATGGTGGTGGGTGGATGCTTGAAAGAAAGAAAATGTCACTCCTATCTTCAAGAAGGACAAGAAGGAGGATCCAGGCAACTACAGGCCAGTCCACCTCACTTCTGTCCCTCGGGAAGTGAGGGAGCAAATAATATTGGAGAACACTTTCAGACATGCAAAGGATAAGGTGACTAGAAGTAGCTGGCATGGATTTATGAAGAAGTCATGTTTGACCAACCTGATAACCACCTGTGATGAGATGCTTGGCTTGGTGGATGAGACGAGAGCTGTGGATATTTCTTGTCTTGGCTCTAATAAGGCTTTCCACACTGTCTCCTGTAATATCCTTATTGACAAACTGATGGAGTACAGGCTAGGTAAATGGTCAGTGTGGTAGACTGGAAACTGGCTGTACTGCTGAGCTGAAAAAGTTGTGATGAACATCACAAAGTCCCTGTGGATGCCAGTCTCTGGTGGTGTACCCAGGGGTCAACACTGGCACCAGTACTGTTTACATCTTCATTAATGACCTGGATGCTGGGATAGAGTGCACTTTCTGCAAGCTTGCAGATGAAACAAAACTGGGAGGATTGTTGACACTCCAAATGGCTGTGGTGCCATTCAGAGGGACCTCAACAGGCTGGAGAAATAGGCTGACAGGAGCCTCATGAAGTTCAAAACAGGGAAAAGCCAAGTCCTGCACCTGGGGAGGAACACCCCCATGCACCAGTACCTGCTCGGGGCTGACCAGCTGGAAAGTAGCTTGACAGAAAAGGAGCTGGAAATCTTGTTGAACACCAACTTGGACATGAGCCAGAAAAGTGCCTTTGTAATAAGAAGACCTACAACCTCCTGGGCTGCATTAGGCAGAATGTCACCAGCAGGTCAATGGAGGTGATGCTTTGCCTCTACCCAGGACTGGTGACACATCTGGAGTCCAGTGTTGGGCTCCCCAGTACAAGAAAGACATGGACATACTTAAGCAAGTCCAGCAAAGGGGCATGAAGATGATTAAAGGATTTTGAGCATCTCTACTATGAGGAAAGGCTGAGAGAGCTGGGACTGTTCAGCCTGGAGCAGAGAAGACTTGGGGGATCTTATCATTGTCTATAAATACCTGATGGGATGGTGCAAAGGAGACAGAGCCAGGCTTTTCTTAGTGGTGCCCAGTGACAGAATGAGAGGCAATGAGCACAAACTGAAATATAGGAAATTCCATTTAAACAGAGGAGAAACATTTTCTTACTGGAAGGGTGATTGAACCCTGGAACAGCTTATCCAGGTAAGTTGTGGCGTCTCCATCCATGGAGATATTCAAAACCTGACTGGAACAGCCCTGAGCAACCTGCTGTAGTTGATCCCACTTTGAGCAGGGGGTTGGACTAAATTATCTCCAAAGGTTCCTTCTCCCGCAACAGTCCTGTGATTCTGTGACAGGAGAGGAGAATGGTCTTAGGAAATTTGCAGTGCTCCTTCAATGTAATTTCCTGTATCCAACAAATCTACTCTTTTCACTGTGATACATGTTTTGCTTTGTTAATTTATTACTATTATTAAATTAATATCATGATTTATTGGTGATAGAAGAAGTAGACCTGGAAGACAGCAGTTGGAAAGGATTCCCCAGATATCAGTGGTTATTTGGATTCGGATCACGTTTTTAGTTTGCTGGGTGTAAGGCCTGTAATACTCCAGAAGTGAAGCTTATATGTAAGTGCAGGCCTACCAGTTTCTGCTGGGGTTGTGATGGACCACTTTTTCAATTTTTTCATCACTGTTTAGATGCATCTTGAAGCTGATGCCTTCCCTGCATAGTGACAGAGTCAAACCTGTTACAGGGTGAGCAAACAGCTCTGTTTGCATCCAGAAGTGACTCGTCATGGGTCTCCTTCAGCTGCTTTTCACTATCCTCTCTGCCAGGAGAGCTGTTTCTCTCACCTGCTTAAGGCAAAACAAGTTGGAGTTGTAAAATCCAATGGTTTAAGCACTCCCAGGTTGTTATGACTGAGAAGGGTTAGAGAGGGCTCAGATGACCAACTCTGCTGGCAGGTCAAGGGGGCTGGAGCCTTTGGCTGGAAGTGGTGATAAGCAGCTAGGGAGTGGGTGAGGAACACCAATCTCTTCCAGCACCCCTAAATGGAGGATATTCAGACCCTCAGGGCAAATTCCTCCTATATGCATCTTTGTAACCTCTTCCACCAAAACAGAGGTTAATCTTTTCTTTTCTACACAAGATGCAGAAGCTTACAAAGAGTCTCCCTCAACAGGGTAGGCATATGGAAAACGGCAGTCAAACCAATGACTGCAAAGTTAAAATTGCAGTATTTTAAGTCCTATATCAATTTCTTCTGACCTTCAGTAGAAAGGCTTGCATGCACAAAGCTGCTTGCCAGTCCTCTGATGAATTTAAACAGGTGATTTAGAATGAAGAAAATATGAGCTGGCAAAACTCTCATGTCTTTTGTTATTTTTTTCCAAGGACTAACATTAGTACTGGTACTTCCTGGACTGAACCAAGGTGCTGTGTTAACAGCTGCAAAATTACTGGAAGCAACTTTGGAAATAGCCTGTATGTGCCAATTTGCTGTAGCTGTGCCTTTCTCCTGAGCTACTACCTTAATCTCTGGAAACTCTGTTTTTCATTTAACAACACAGACAGGGTTCCAGGTGCTGTGACTGGGAAGGAAAACCTCAAAAAGGAGAAATGAAGGTAAGCAAGGCAGATATCAGTCTGCAGACAGCCTGGGACCATAGCTCCATGACATGTGAAGTGACCCATTGACCTCATTGAGATATTCATTCAGCAAGTTCCTGGGGCTGATACTGAAAACTCAGTGTTAATCATTGTGATGTGTCTGTAAGAGAGGAAGAGGATAGTGCCGGATATCCCCCTTTCAATACCAGGTACATGTTTTTTGGTGTCATGAGTCAGTAACATTTAAGAAGAGCCATGATGTATTACCCTGCTCTGCCTCTTTCAGGGTCAGGAAGAGACTGAGCCCAAGAAGCCCGAGGTGTGCCTTGACATTGAAGAACAGCAGATCTATTGGTCAGAGCTGGGTCTTTCATAGGATGTTATGGCTGAATATGGCTGAGTTTACAACTCTGTCTCCACCTCTCCAGGCAGAACTGCCCGTCTCAGAACAGCTAGTCAAGAGATCAGCTTAGGTGTAATATCAAATCACAGAAGGGAGATCTGAGCATCTCAAAACATGGCATGGCAATATTTTTATCAGATGAGCTGTCTACTGCAAATGATGTGTCACATTGGCACCCCCAGCTGGAAGCCAGTGGTAGGAATGGTACGCAATGTTTGAACACACCAAATAGGGAAGCCTTTGAAATCCTGAGATGGTTTTGAGAAGCCCCTGGCCAGCAGCTCAAATCACAGAATCACAGAATGGTTGAGGCTGGAAGGAGCCTCTGGAGGTCATCTGGTCCAACCCCTCCAGCTCAAGCAGAGCCACCTAGAGATGGTTGCCTAGGGCCATGTCCAGATGGCTTTTGAGTACCTCCAAGGATGGAAGCTCCGCAAACTCCCTGGGCAACCTGTGCCAGTGCTCAGTCACCCCCACAAAAAAGTGTTTCCTGATGTTCAGGCGGAACCTGTGTTTCCGTTTGTGCCCATTGCCTCTGGTCCTGTCACTGGGCATCACTGAGAGGAGCCTGGCACTGTCCTCTTTGCACCCTCCCTTCGGGTATTTATATATATTGATGAGATCCCCCCCGAGCCTTCTTATCTCCAGGCTAAACACTCCCATCTCTCTCAGCCTTTCCTCACAGAAGAAATGCTCCAGTTCCTTAAACATCTTTTTTGCAGCCCTTTGCTGAACTCTCTCCAATATGTCCAGTGCTGAGGAGAGGAGAAGGATCACCTCCCTCCAGCTGCTGACAATACTTTGTCTAATTCAGCCCAGGATACCATTAGCTGCCTTTGTTGCAAGGGCACACTGCTGGCTCATGTTCAACTTAACTTAGTGTCCACTAAGACCCCTTGGCCTTTTCTGCCAAGCTGCTTTCCAGCCAGGCAGCCCCCAGCATGTACTGGTACATGGGGTTGTTCCCCCCGCAGGTGCAGGACTTTGCACTTCTCTTTGTCAAGCTTCATGAGTTTCCAGTCAGCCCATTGCTCCAGCCTGTCGAGGTCCCTCTGAATGGCAGCATGACCTTCTGGTGTATCAGCCACTCCTCCCAGTTTGGTGTCATCAGCAAACTTGCTGAGGGTACACTCTGCCCCATCATCCAGATCGTTAATGAAGATGCTGAAGAGGACTGGACCCAGTATTGACCCCTGGGGTATACCACTAGTTACTGGCCTCCACCTAGACTTCATGTCATTGGTCACCACCCTCCAGGCCAGGCTGTTCAGCTACATTTCAATCCACCTCACTGTCTGCTCACCCAGCACATAATTTATCAGCTTGCCTATGAGGATCTTAGTGGGAGAGTGTCAAATGCCTTACTGAAGTCTAGGCAGACAACGTCCACTGCTCTCCCCTCGCCTACCAATCCAGTCATTTCATCATAGAAGTTTCTCAAGCTGGTCAACCATGCCTTCCCCCTGGTGAAGCCATGCTGACTACTCCTGATGACTTTCTTGTCCTTCATGTGCCTGGAAATGGTATACAGAATTACCTGCTCCATTGCCTTCCCAAGGATGGAGGTGAGGCCGACTGACCTGTAGTTCCCTGGGTGCTCCTTCATGCACAGGCAAATAGTTGCTCAGATTTGCTCAGATACTCCAGCCATTTTTAGGCTTATAATAAGCCTAAAATGCCAGTGTTTTTAACTGTGTTCACTGAGAACAGAAATGAGACTAAGCCACGTCCACCAAACCAGTCCTGTGGGGTGTCTCTAGCATCTCCCCAGCACATAAGGATGCTAACAGGTACACACATTCAGCACTTCGCTACCTGGTGGAGCTTGCAGTCCAAACACAGAGCATGGGGAGTGGAGCAGAGATACAGAGTGGTGAAGTGGTTTCTCCAAGGTCATGTTAGAGGGTCAGTGGAAATTTTGCAGGGGGAACTCAGGGCCAGAGTTGAAAATGCTGAAAACAACAGCTGTTTTGTCACTGAGCAAGGACTTTATCACTATATTTTTTTGTCCTGTCTGGCAGAAAGACACTAATGCTGAAAGTGTTGGCTCAAAACCAGCTTTTCAGCTGTGGGAGACTGGTCCTCTAACTGTGCTTGTAGTGCTGTTGGCAGGTACTGCGCTGTGCCCTGCATCTCTTGCCTAACTATCCATTTGCCCAGACTAAAAGAACAGGAGACAGCGTAAGAGTTACAAAGGGGATTTTAAAAAATTTCCATATTGTGGACATAGGAAATACTGGAAGGGAAACTTCCCTGGGACAGACCACTGTTAAAGATTTGATGTCAGAAAGTCTTCCATACTCCATGAACCATCAGAGGTCTGTCCGGGAGATGCCCAGTTCTTATGTCAGCTTCAGTTTAGGGAATCAGCTACTAAGCTGGGACACCCGTGGCCTTTTTCTGACCAGCTCCTACAAGCTGAACTTGACTAGTAACAGCATTGAGTGGAGGGCCCAATAGATCAAAAACTGCGTGGGAACTTTTGCATTCAAATATAAAAGTGAAAGAGAACCCTTGCTCTATCAACTTTTTCCTCCCCAGACTGAGTTATTCCCAGCTATTTCACCATTTCTCACATTTTTTTCTCTAACAGAGTTCTTTCTGATGGCAGATTGGTCTCTTCAGCCCTTCAGACAGAGCATTTATCACAGATGTGCTTACCACGTCTCCTGGAGTCTTTCTATCTCAGACGTGCTTGTTACAAACACCGTCACAGGCTAGGAAAGTTAATCTGAAAGAAAGTTTGTCATTTTTTTATACACCACTCTTCATAGGTAGGTTCTTTCCTCCACATGATGCTTAAATTTCTTATTAGGTCAGATCACCCGTGTCTCAAGACTGATGCTGTCTTCTGGCACTGGCCAGTCCCTTCCCTGTTAGAGGACCGTGGGAGCCTCTTCCCCCTGCCCCAGGCTATAGTGCCATTAGGCAATTAGGCAGTTCCGAGCAGACCAGGGGATCTGCGTAGTGCTGCTGATGGTGGAGAAGCAAGTGTTACTGAAATGGCAGATTAAAAGCAAGGGGAGGACTTTCTTCTCTCTCTCCTGCTGTCTTGTTTTCTTCTAGTTCAAGCTCTGCTGTGTGGCTAATCAAGAGAGGGAGTAGCAGAGAGATCATCTGAACAAACAGAGCCCAATATTTGATTTGGATGATGACAGTGAAAATGTCTTATCTTGCTTTAGTGGCCAAGTGACCAACCCCTACTGCCCAGCCTTCTGTGCACTACAGACCGGCCACAATACGCTGGTGTGCTCAAAGTTGCCGCAAAGGTCTCGCCCTCGCAGCTACCTTTGAGAAGATCTCCAGCAGCGGAGAGGATGAGTGTGTGTGTGTGTGTTTGCCTGCAGGCGAGGGAACAAGCCTGGAAGGAGCACTCCTGCAGCGAACAGGGGAGTTTCTGATTCTGGCAAAAAGTTTGAATTCTTCGCCAGAGCTTGTCACCACCTTCCAAAGCACTGGTCTGCTCTCTCTCTCCCATGCTGGTATTTGGCTCCTGCCTTCTTTCCTCAGCTGCTGAGAAGCTGTCCCTGACTTTGGCGAAGGAAAGGAGGCCCTGGCCTGGGGCTCAGCACCCTCCGGAGCTGGAAGGGAAGATGCTCAGGTGTCCAGAGTGCATTGGACCTGTCACCCCCACCGCCACACACGCTGCCACAGGGCTCCTTGACTCCCATGGGAATATGGACACCTCCTTGGATGTTTAAATCCATTTCACAAGCTACATGCGGTGCTGGCGCCTGGCCGAGAGGTGCGGAGCTGCTCGGGGGCAGCAGCAGAGCTTGGGAGGGTCATAGATGCATTCAGGGCAGCGAAGGCTGAAAAAGCTGCTCAGCCTTTGGAGGCAGGAGTCTGGTGGATGAGGGATCCATTTCGAGCTCTCCAAAGAGGAAGGAACTACTTTCAGTGTTTAAAATGTACTTAACCTAAGAAGTGGATGTAGACCATTCTCAATCAGCCTGAGATTTGGGTGGAGTTCTGGGTGATTTTTTTTTTTTCCTTTATAGTAGGAGCTACCATAAAGCAGGGTAAGTTATAGGGTGTGTACACCATATATGGCCCTGGAGAATGAATATATTTTGTATCAGTGAATTAGGTAGTATTCTTCTGTTTGATGTATGTTTTCTTAACCTCTGTCCCCCTGTCACATTAAGGCATTGAGTTTAGTTATTTCAAAACATACATGTGCATATATATGCGTGCATAGATATGGACCTATGCTGTCTCCTTTTTTGCTTTTGTCACTTTGTGATATTATAGTTACTCTGAATGAAAATCCTTTAGGCGATGTTCCAGGAGAAATGAAGATGTTTTAATCAAACCAAAAAGTGAATGCAAAGGACATTTTGAGCAGAGTAGAGTTGTCCAGCAGAAATAATGATTTGCCTCCCTACATGTATCTTGGAAGAACTGACCTATGCTGTTCTCCACTCAGGGATCCAATATCGCTATTTTGGAGTTATGTATTGTTAGGGGGTTTTGGTTTTTTTCTTTGTTTTACGGAGAAGATGTATTCCTTACAGAAAATTTTCAGAGGAGCAATCAATACACAGAATGAATTGTCTGTTGTTAGATCTGAACCGTATATCTGTATACAGTACATTTTTGTACTCTAGGGTGCTCTAACAAGCATCATGGCTGGATCATAATAAACATTTGATTCCCCTATCAGAAATACATATACACACACAAACAAACATATTTTGCTCTACCTTCGATGTGTTTGACAGCATAAAATTTAATTACCTGAAGCGGTTTATAAAGTAGTTATAATACAAAATCCATAGCCAGACCACTAGAATTCAAATATCTAAGCCTTTAAGAAATGGAAAATAGCCAAGCAGTGTGCAGTTGCATAAACGCTCCATTATCCTTACTTTCCTTGCATTCAGAAAGAATTCATGAAAAAATCCCTCACCATCTGCTCTATCCCCACCTATAAGGCATGCTCGAAAATTCCTTCAATGTGCACATCATTACTGGGGATTAAATTTTCATATATGCATACCAATCTCTTCCCTCCTCCCCATACTGCTTCCTTGCTCCTGCTTAGGTAACAGGTCTGCCCTGTTGGTGGAGGACTACTTCTCTGATGCTAACTCTTGTGAGGATGGCTATGGAAGAATTGGGAGAGCACTGTCTCATTCACACCCAGACAAGGTTGGTGGAGATTATCACTTCCACCAAAAAGTTAGGGTGGAGCTCTTCTGCCTGCCCAGAGTAAGTGGGGAGGATGGGGAACCCTCCCAAGTTCCTGCTACTGCCTTAGCAAGAGCTTGCTGCACAGTTACACTCCTACACCCTCTCCCTATAGTGATAATTAAATAAGTATACTAAATAGCTAATAGTTGATGTTGAAGCCTACTGAATAATTTTCCCAAGATATACAAGCAAAAAGACTTCTGTCCTGATGAAAAGCTCAGTTCTTTAAACCAGCCTAAATTAAATCAGCCTGCTGGCCAGGACTGTGTATTTCTCTGCTGCAAACCCCACTCATCTTTACAGTTCTGTTTTGACACAGGAACCTCTTCATTTTGATCTTGTTAAAAAAGTTTTTACTTACTCAGTACAGAGGTGCAGAATGGGAAGGCCTGTGATCCATAAGGGT
This sequence comes from Haliaeetus albicilla, assembly GCF_947461875.1. Classification (NCBI taxonomy): domain Eukaryota; kingdom Metazoa; phylum Chordata; class Aves; order Accipitriformes; family Accipitridae; genus Haliaeetus; species Haliaeetus albicilla. The sequence continues at coordinate 10,827,954 of NC_091488.1, forward strand.
ACAAACACTTGCTGCTCATTCCTAAATCTTACCTGGGCATAAGTTTTTTGCTTAAATGTATCTGAAATTTGACATTTCAAAGCACAGTCTTTTGTAAACTAGAGGGAACTGAAACTGTTAGACTTGCAATCTGGAAGCTGCTAGATCTGCAGGGAATGTACTTCTCTTGTTTGGATTCCCAGATTTACAGACAGTCCTCAAGAAGAGAATTGGATTGAACCACTGAAGATGATGGTAGCAGCACCTAGAGATGCTCACGGTGAAAGGCTCTGTACCAACACATGGTAATTGAAAGTCCTTAGAGATACAGTTTAAGCAGGCAAAGAGGGAGAAAGAAAGACATAGAGAAATGAAGAACTTCCCCCAGGATGATACCAAACCTTGGTGGCAGATCCAGGCTTTAATCCCAGGTTTTATGATTTCTGGTCCAGTGTCCTATGATATGTCACACTGCTCCCTAACACTTGTGGAATGCATTTCTTTCTATATCACTGCATAACTCCCTCTGTCTATATAGACACATCTATATATAACATACAGGGTTCTCTATATAGATGGATAATTCTCTGTGCGTTTACTAATTTATCATACATACCACATTCCAAACAATGTAAATATTTTAAATACTTCATTCAGAATGCTATCTGTTTATTTTTCTCCTTTAGAAATATCCAGAATGTCGCACAATTCTCCTTCCCATTTTAGAAAGGAATCCTTTCTTGCCCGCAGAGAAAGAGGCAGTGATATTGAAATTTCCACAAAGAGAGTTTGTCCCTTGAGTGCTCTTGCAGGCATTTGTGCTGAAGAGATGTTAACACAAGCAGCATTTTACATGAAATATATTCCCGTTGCTCAGGGTTCTGCTGCTTGAGGCTTGCGAAGCTGCAGCTCCCCACATTTCCCAGCCCTCCAAGGAACCCTACAGCAGAAATAAGGAAGCCAGGACTTAATATTTGGATATTTAAAAAAAAAAAAGAGCAGAAGAAATAGGTTTTTCTTTTATATGCATCACAGGAGGGGGGAAATGGTAAAGATTTGCTTTGGGACTACTTGAAATCAACTTTTTTTAGTCCTGTGTGGCTAGAGCAATCTTTGCTTGTGGTGGTGACCCAGGCAGGTGGATGCTGACCCCCACCACTGTGTTACTCTCAGCCCCTCACTGGGGAGTGAGCCGTCATCCCAAAAGGGGCTGGGGGCCCTGGCAGTGAGGAGCTCCCCTTCCAGGGACAGGGGCATCCCCTGACCTGAGACCGGGACGGGCTTCGCTCACGCCAACAGAGCGCTACCGAGGTGAACCACAGGTGTTACGTAAATGCCGATTTTTATTGCTGCCGGTACGGGTAGAGCTTAACCACCCCAGCTGGCAAGGGAACTGAAGTGAAGCTTCTTTCCCCACCTCTGATCTCAGATCAAAAGCTTCAGCCCTGCCTGCCGCACCCTGCTCCTGCGAGGAGCAGTGCTGGGAGAGTGATGCCGGGGGCACCCAAATGGCACGGCCGCCCCCGTGGCCCCTGGCTCTGGCGGGGTAGCCCGGCACTGCCGGCTTTTGCTAATACCTGCTATGGGTCTCGATGCTGCAGGAGCGCAGAGAGAAGGGGGACATCCTGGAGAAGAGGTGGGAAAGGGAGGGAAGAAGGACAGAAAACACCATACCAGGACGTGCTTTGCGCAGATGTCAAAAACCGGGAACATCTTTACTAATTGCAGCAAACTTGGCAGAAATTAAGCCTAATAGGCCTCCTTCATATGACTGTGTGACTAAACACCAGATGCCCTAAAGGCACAAACTGACAAGGCTATGTAAATCTTCAATAAAGTGTCTGTGATCCTTCTGACAGAGAGAGGATGTTGCAGGGCAGCCCCCTGAGCACCCGTCCTCCTGGGGGGGCACAAGCTGGTGAGGCAGGGGTGGAGGTGTCGGGACTGTGTGCTAAAAAACCCAACACCAAAACCAAATTTTATGACAAAGATGCTCTTGAGAGTGCATTTTCATAAAAACATCATTTTTCTAAAGAAGTGGCAAAACTCCAAATATTTTCTTTCTATTTTTCTTCCCTAGCACAGCACTTCTGTCCGCTGTCATGAAGAGACCCTGATACTTTACGAATGGTCTTGGGGCATCATGGGAGGAGAGGGTTACTTTGGATTTATCCAAGTGTTGTAAACCACATGGCCCTTCTCTCTCCAGCCTTATCTTTGAAATGTCTCAAGAGACATCTTATTTTTATGACTGCTCAAGGACCGTAAGCCTGAGGAGCTGCTTTTGGGAATGCATATGATCCCTGTCACATCAAATGACTGCATCGTAATGTCAGCACTGTCTGTGGAACATAAAGTAGCTGCTGGGTCCCAGCTCTCCATCTGCAGTTCCCCCAAATCCAAGATTTTGAATATGAAATTTCTATTTCGCTGTTTTCAATAATTTGAAACTGTTTATTAAAAGGGCTAATGCACGATATTTTACCTCCATGTGTTCTGTGGTCAGGAAAACTATATATAGAGATTGCTCTTGAGAAATTTTTATCTGCATTTGTGGTTAATGTGCATGATTGCCTTAGGGAACATTGTGGTACCGTGCCAATGATTCTTCTCGTTCCAAAGCACAGTAAAACTTTACAATTTTAAATCCTTGGCACAATACCTTTTTAGGTTATGTCAGAAGTACCAGATATCAGTTTCAATAAAGTTGAAACATTTTGTTTTGATGTTTAAATTTATTGCTAGCATGAGAACAGTAATCTGCAATATACCTGCAGGTCAAAATGAAGAAATTAACATTGTTGAAATGAAATTTTTAGGGCTTTTCTCCCTGCTTTAAAATGCCACAAAGTAGAGGTCTGAGTTTTTTAAAGGTACAATTTTCTGATGGACAAATTCCATGGAAAGATGTGTGACCAGCACTAATTACCGGGACAAATCGGGGGAATTTGAGGATGGTCAGTATAAGAAATCAAGCAAGCGTGTACTGGCAATACTTTGACATGAGTTACTGCACATGTGAGTGAAAGTTTGAGTACTTGTGATAACACCTCTGTCTTTTGGAAGATAAAATCAGAGGGTGTTTCTCCAGACTGGTTTTGTGAAGCTGATGTCTGATTCAGCCTCCTTGACCCCCTAGTGGTCTTGAATCTGATGGAGCACATCACTAAGCATGAGAGGAGGAAATAAATACTTTTAGTAAAGGCATATTCCTCTTTGGTGATGATTGCTGTCAGGCTTTTGAATTTGTTCTGGCTCTCCTTGATAAAGAAATAGCTCACAAAAATGATACTGCAATGTCAAAAGATAACTGGTTGATCTCATCTTCCAGACTACCTCACCTATTTCTCACTGTGAGCATGGTTACTCATTTTAGACACTCATTTATTTCTGTTTCACACAGACCTACGTTATGCTGCCATATGTCACTGGCAACCTTGACGTCAGGAATGAATACTCTTGTACTGTGAGTCTAAATGTTAGAGGTTAATTAAATATGTCTCTAATGATTGCTTTTCTCATGCTGCTATCCAGAGTTTTGGTCCCAAATTAAAAGGAATATAATCTAAGAAAAGAGAGCAGCCTGGGAGGGATGGCTTCACAGGAATACTTATTTTCTGGAATATGAAAACAGTTTGGTAATGTAGGAGAAGCAGCAGGCTGCATGACTGGGCTTTGTGTATTAATGACTAAGTATGTATCACACCAAAGGTCATTCATTTCCTGTACCCCACAAATATGCAAGGCTAAGTCTGCCTGATGGTGACTAGTGGCAACACTTCTTGTTTTGTCTCCATCATCTGGGCTTGTGACTGTGGTGGGGAGGCCTCAGTTCTATGATTTTGTTTCTGCTGATGTAATTATTGCACAACTAATAGTCATGATTCCCCTGAGGCTGAAGGAATTGCAGTATATGGGAGAAATGGCTTCTGCAACAACCAGCTCTGTTACCTGACTACTCTGTCTTTCTCACCAACAGGCAACAGAGTTTGGGTGGGCACATCTCTTTGGCAAATGAGCAGGAGGATGTTTTATCTGGGTTCATGCAGAGCCTTATAAATTTAAGGTAAGACAGCAAAAGGTGAGTCCTTTCGCTGAAACTGTAATTTCAAAAATTAATCCCATAGCCACTGAGTACCTCTGCCAGATCATAGCCTGGAAATGACTTACAAACCCAATGTATATGTCTGAGAAACCTGAGTGAGGGCTTTCTTTATAAGCAAGTATTAACAAGTTAGGTTTCCTTCTAACTGGCAAACCAGCAGACGCCTATTCGAATCTATCTGTAGCGTAAGGAAAAAACTTAGCATAAAAGTGACTGTTTCATCTTGTGACCTAAGAACCCTCTGGCAAGTGCTCCTCATCTACCCAGAGGTGATGTGTAAGCAGGTCATCACAACATGAGTTCATGCTACTGACAGATAACGGATGTCACGTGCACAGCAAACGGCAGTGTTATTGCCTTGGAACAGTTACAGTCATAGACTCAGTGAGGCAAGTGCCCATTGGCTTCACGCAGAGGCAACGACACGTTGCAGATCACACTTACTGGCTCACCATGTACCCATCACGTCATAACCCAACCTCTGCAGCTGGAACAAAACCAACCATGATTGAAAAGGCTTGAATGGGGGACTCCTATCATAAAATTGTCCCTGCCACAGTCAGAAGGAAGGAAGACTTATATTACTCAAATCTGAAGAGGCACCCTCTCCTTCCCTCCTTGGAAGCACCGTTTCTTTGCTACTAATGCTGACTCAGCTGAACACCAGCTAACTGTGTGCTTTGCTTTCCAGTGAAGGGTGACTCTCTTAACAGCATAGAGATACACTGTAGTCTCTACCCCAGAAAATTTGGGGATTTTTTAGAGAAAGTGTCATCCTTTTAGACTGGTGTTGTAGACCCGTTCTGACACAGAAGAATTAAAATTTCTTGCAGTCACATCTGTGTTAGGTTGAGTATGGCCTGAGCCTGACTCTGAGCACCGATGAGTTAAAGGAGTGCTGAGTGAAAGGAATTGCTTTTCCCTCATCTCCCTTCTCTGACCAGATATTTCTATATCTTATTGTGGAGAAACTGCAATACAAGCTTAAAGATGCACCTTAATGCCTTAAATCTGGGAAGAGAAGTTATCCTGGAGTTAGGCACTTCCCCTGAAATAACCGTATGGACAAATGGGATCTGAGTGAATAATCCAGGATTTAAAAATAAATGATGCTCCTTACTAAAATATCCATACTGCATCAATAATTGAATAAAACCAGGCTTTAATCAAAGTGTAAATTCGTTTCCTCAGTTGTTTGGAAAAGGTTTACTTTCCATTTGAATCCTATGCTGCTATATATTTCATTTCTCTTTTTATTAAAAATGTCTTTATTGAAAGTATTTCTATAAGGCTCAGGAGACTTGGCAATCATTTTTATTGGATTGATCAGTTCCACTTGCATACAAATTGCTCTGCTTGAACTGACTGCTGCAACACATCTTTTTAATATAAACCTTTCTGACATAAATAACATACAGAGTGCTTCAAATCATAAAAATATCAGTTTTGGGGATTTTTACCAGAATCTACTACAAGCAGACAACAACAAGCAAACAAACTAAACACAACTGTAAGGATCTGTGAAACCATTAGCTATTAGAAACTTTTCTCCTCCTGGCTTTGGCAGCTGCCATTTGTCTGTCTATTATATCCTTAATTTGCACATTTTGCACGTGTTTTTGCATTCATGAAACATGAATGAAAAAAAAAAAAATCCTTCAAAGGATCTAATATGGCTAATGAGAGAAAAAGGAAGAAGAAAATGGGGAAAAAATACATTCAGATACTCTATTTTTGTTTTGGACTTTTATTCTGGGAGGGGATTTTGTTGCCTTATTGGTATGACTGCCTTTCTGCTCCCGTAGAGTGATCACTACATGCTCCCAGGAAACATCTGTTCTACCACTAACATACCTGCTGCTCTTAGGACAACTTGGCTAAACTGCAGCTTATTTGGAAATTGGGTGTCTCAGTCATGGTGCTTGAATTCAGCGGTGCGGTTTGCTCTTCCAGAGAATGTTTCAGGAACCCACAACTCCTCGATCTGCGCTCCTGTTCCTTCTTTTTTGAGTCATCATCAGCAATGGATTTAAGAATGGTCTCTATTTCTCTCTTTCCACTGAGACATCCCTTACATGGATGACAAGCCTCACATTTGCATACTAACCACTGTCTGGGGTTTGGGGTTACTTTTGGTTCTCCAAGACCCTGCAGTTAAGCAACACACTCTAATTTCCTCAGCTGCCAGTCAGGGCTCACTAACAGGAGCCTAGAAGCAAGGCTGAGCTGACATTTGCTGAAACAAGGGTGAATTGATACAACGGGCTCCAGTTTGTAATAGAAGTTATTGAAACTGAGGTATAAAGATGAAAGTGTCTTCCAAGGGAGCATGCATCCAGTCCATCTGTGTTGGAAGAGATACAGCTGTCATGTGTCTGGGTTTTGTTAATCTTGTCTCATTTTCTGACTGGAAATATCACTCTTTCTGGACTGCTGAACATCTAGAAATTCAGGCCAAATGGACATGTATTTTTCAGATCCTCTCAGAGCAGACTTTCTGGGCAGAGAAAGAAGACACAGCTGGGAAATCTGAATCCTGGGCAGATGTTCTGCCCAAGTATAGCGAGCCCAACACACTGAAGATGGGTAAAGGCCTCTGAACATGCAGTACCCTGCATGGGCACATGCATTTCTGCCCGGGACATCTCTGGCAGACTTGCAGAAGTCCTAGGAAAGAAAGTTATTATGATTGTGGACACTAAAAAAGGGAGAAAAAAAAGATGGAAAAGAATTCACTGTGCAGCTGTCCAGCTAAATTATGTCTTTGATCATGTACTGGCCTTGGTTTCCTACCTAGATTTTACACTAAAACCTTGGGGCAGACTGATTCTATGTCCTTGCCCTACAACTGTGGTGGTCTCGTTTGCTGTTGGTCAGCAGCAGCTACGGAGCACAGCTTCGATATGCCTAAGACTATTACATGACTGTATTTCTTGCACAAATTGGAAGAAAGCCTAATGCCACGTTGTTGCATTTCACATAATAGGACACAGTAGGTTTGTTGTTGTTTTTTTTTAACTTTGAAAAAGGCTATTTAAATCAACAGGGGGTTGCCCATATTTCCTTAGACTGCAGAGGAATGGATGAATGGATGGCATTTGTTTCTTCCCAAGGGTTTTTTTCTTTTTAGAAATAAAGAAAAGGAGAAAAATAAAACAAATGTTCTCACCCATCTGTCATCAGTCCATGAGCAAACAAGTCCTTGGCAGAAGGGAAAACAAGAGCACTTACCATGCTCTAAGGTGGATGGTGGGGCAGAAGCAATACTGGTTGGCTTATGGCAGCAGCAGTATGTCATGTCATGTTGGATCTATTCCTTCAGCAACAGCCAGCTTGATGTTTCTTTTTCCTCTCTCCCCTCTGCTCACTGAAATTTCCCTTTGCATACAATGCAGTGTCAAGGGCTGGGTGAGATTCCACATCTCCTGCCAATGCTGGGTTTATCTGTTTATCTCTCAAAAAAAAAGCTACTTCCCAAGGAAACCTCCCCATGTGAGCTTGAAATTCTTTGCAGAACTTGCCTCACCAATACTTTCCTTGTCTCACCAGAAATCTGTTATTATCTGCTTGCTTTCTGACACTTTGAGCAGACTCGGGAGAAGCCAGAAAGCAGTGGGGCTGCCCTCTCCAAGCAGCTCTGGCCAGTTTGCCTCCATTTCCTCAGCTAGCACATTTTAATAAGAGTTTAGATACCCCTATCCGCACTGTGGAAAAGTTCTGTGAAAAATGGAAAAGTATGATCAGCTTAAATTATGGACTACAGTGACAGGATGGGGAAAATGAAGCTGTTTTTCTATTTGCATTATGCTCCGTGGAGACAACGAAGCTTTACTAGGGCTTGGTTGAATAATGAGCCTCTAAACAGAGAACCCTGCATATCACTTTACAAACAGTTCCTCACAGAGTTCGTATTAATTATCCCATTCCTTCTGATTAGATTCAGCTGATTTCTCACTCACTCTCACATGACTTTGTGCAAGGCTCTATGATGCCTTGTGAGAATAGCAATGACACATCCATACTGATATAGTCATTAGATAGCCTGAGAACTCACGCTTCCCAGTGTGGTCATTTGCTTGCAACCAGATACTGCTATGATGCAGTGAAAGTCTTTGTTCGTGTAAAAATTGCTCCAAGTCTGCAGTGCAGGTGGTCAGGGGGGAATGGCCAGAGGGTCAAATCTGCTTTCAAAGATGTGCATAATCTTCCAGTGCTGGGGTATAGTTATGGAGCTTTATCCTCATTACAGATTTGGTAATGCAAACATTGGCAATTATAACTTTCTCAGTTTTTATTATTCATTCTCTGTCTGGTGTTGCCCTGTCTCATGTTGCAACTGGGCAGGTGATGGATTCCAAGTGGTTGAATGGCCATAATCCTGCAGCAAGAAGGGAGGAGGAAAGTGCTTTCTTAGGAACCCAGAGATGATAATGAGGGAGGCCATGCCAATTCAGGCCACAGAATATAAAAAAAGCTTGAACAAGAAGAAAACAGAAAAATAAATGTTCAAATGCAGAGTGCTGGATTTGTACCTTCTTTACCTGTTTGCCCAGTAGCTCCAGGATTTTTGTGGCATATGTTTATCATTTTCCTCCTAAGTGGTTATGAAATGGCTGGACCTAAAGAAGGGGAAGGGAAGGGAAGGGAAGGGAAGGGAAGGGAAGGGAAGGGAAGGGAAAGGAAGGGAAGATCTCTGCTCCCCATGTCAGAGCATGTCACTGACCCATGTTTCTGGGGTGTGCAGAATACCCTTGCTGCCCAGAGACCATGAGCGCACCAGAGGCGCTCACTGCTTGGAGCTCGCTGCAGAGGTGCTGGCAGTCCTGCCGCTTCTGGATGGGAAGCAGCACAGCTAAATCATTGCAGTCCTGCTGGTGAAAATCTAATAGCTTGTGTTTGGTGCTTTGCCTGTGTGGGGCTAACCTGTTATCCCCACTGAGGAGGGTGCTGGGCTATCTGACTTGCACCAGTGCTAGCTCAGGGCCCAGTGAATCACACTGCATGGCAAAGTGAAGACATTTCCAAGGTTTTTTGTTTCCCCTAACAATGAAGGTTTCACTGGTTACCTCTTCCGAAAGTTTCCTGGTGGGCTTCCAATTCGTTGCTGTTGCAGAGGAACTGGAGAGAGCTCGGCTGTGAGCTCAAGGAGGAGGACTGTACCCTGCCAGGGCTCTTCAACTCCCCTGCTCTCTGAGGGAGTGCTGGTGCTTCATTTAGAGATATTCCAGGCTTAGGGATGAGTACCACACTGTATTGTCTGTATTTCTCTTTTCAAATAGCTTAGTTTGATATAGCTGAGGAAGAACACCAAATGGTAGCATTTCACTTTGGTAGCTTTTAATAACAGTTCTTTCATGCTAGCAAACAAATACTGGTTCCGTTCTCTGCCTGCATATAGACATTTGTCTCTGAAATACTTCAGCTACAGCACAGGAAACGTAGTTTCTGCATTAACCAAGACCAACAAGTGCAGTTGTGAACCTCTGCTTCACAATACTGCTTAAAACACAAACATTTGTGTCGCATACATGCTTTGTTTATAATCTCATCACTGTGTATGTGGATTTCACTGCAAACTGTGTGTTATATCATTCCATCTCTTACAGTGTAGAAATAGTGTATAAAAATCAGATCGAGTCCTTTATTTATGGTTGTCAAGAACCAGATGACAGAAAACATCTTCTGCTTGAAGAATGATTACTGCTAGTGTTTCCTGGGAACCCCTTTTATCAAACAGTGGGAATTTTGTTTCTCACTGTTTCTTGTCCTTAGCGTCACATCTGCAATGTTAGAGCCAAGAAAATGTCAATAACTCCATTATTATGAATCCCTGCTTTCAGGGATTAATAATTTCACACATAGTCAAACACAGGCAAAATCATTTGAAACTGAAATTTGGCATAAACATTTGTAATCCAAGAGCAAAGCTTACTTCTGCAAAATTATGTCTGCAGTTCTGAATCTGAGAGGACTCTCAAGGTGCCTGCACTTTTTTTTTTTTTTTTTTGAGTCAGTTGCTTGGAAATGATACAATCTCACTTGCTATCTGGCAAGAACTCATTTGTATGTCTGGAGCTCTCAGTAGGGAAAAAATTGTGGTTTACTTTGTCATGCTTTCTTGCTTTTCTAATGGAGTTTTCTCTAGATGCCAAGGAAAAGGAGATGGTGAAGTTCAATTGGTACAGCAGAACCCCTTCCTCACTTGTCTATTTATCCATTAAATATTCCAGCCTCCCATTGTTTAAAGCCCCTTTATATGTACCTGAGTAGTATGTGTAAGGAATGCTATGCAGGAAAATGTAATTGCATAAAGAAACCAAAACTCCAAATAACTCCCCAGGCACTGAAATAAAGGAAGCCTAGTTTACTGTGGTTTTTGTTTTGAGTTTGATCAACTACATTTTTGTAAAGATAGGAACTGTAGCTGAAGTCTTCCCCATTGCTAGACATTTATAGTCTCCCTTTCATTCTTTCTCTCCCTCTTGCCCTTTCTTTTCTCTCATGTAGATTTTAACTAGCTCTTCCTCTGCCTGTTTTGATGAATTTGGCTGAAATTTGTATCTTTGATATCTCTTCTGCTCTTTGTGTTAGGTTTTTTCTTTTAAATTGGTGAACAGGTTTGAAAATTTTTGCCAGGTAGTCATATTTGCACATAATTAAAAATATACATACAGTGGAAATACACAAATCTCATTAGTTTAGAAAAGCGGGTTTAAAAAAACGTCTCTGGCTCTCTCAGCTTTCATGTGACATATCACAGTTGTCCAAGAATGCCTAATAATCTCAGAACCTGCAATAACGGTGTGAATTTCTCATCAATCATTGCCTGATGTTCTTTGAGCATCTATGCAAAATGTAAATAAACCAAAGTGCCAAACGTAAGGCAACAGGGGCAGTTTCATTTTATTATGCAACTGGCAAGTTGGTAAACTATGGAATTGTTGGTGAAGATGAATTTGAACAGATTTTTTTTTTGTGGTGGCCTAAAATTTTGTGTCAAAATCCAGGACTTGGTAGCGTTCAGAACACCCACGTTGTTCTTAGTGATGGAGTACAGTCCAGTTCAGCTTCTTCCAGAGACCTGACATCCCTCCTTTGCATTTCTGGACCGTTGGCTTAAATAATTTGCTCGTTCCATACCCATGCACTTGCTTCCTCCCTCATTCACCTATCCAAAGTATGAACAAACTTCCTGAAGTTATCGCTTCATATTTCAGCTTGCAAAACACAGCATTTCAGGACTTTTGCACAAGCTGCCTTGGCCGCTGCTCCTGCTATTAAGCCGTGGCATGATGGGTGCCTGGAATCCGAAACTCAAGTGGAGGAAGCGGCAGCATTTGATACACCTGTCCACGAACGCAGCGCTGCAATAATCATCAATCAAGTTGAATGTTAAACATCCCAGACTAGACAGCTTGAGTAGTAAGTGTACGCTTTCATGAGGAGAACTCTTTATTCTCTCGTTAAACTGATACAACTCGGTCAGAAACAACCAAAGTGAGTTCATGATTAATGTGTTAAGGGCAACCTACTCTAATTCTGACATAACAGTCACCCTTTTCCGGTTGAGGGTAGGGGCTAAATGAACTCTTGGGCAGTCTGTGCATAAAACATACCTCTTCTTTGAGTTGAAATGATGCTGGCTTGGAATTACAAATGTTTCTAAGACCCTCATTTGTATGTGGGTTGACCTTTGGACTTCACAATGTGCTACAAGAGTATCTACAATAAGAAATGTGGGCCAGCCAAGCTCAAAGGTCCCCCTCTCCCTGAGGACTGGCCACACCAAACAACGAAGCCGCAAGCCTGCAATGAGAAGCTGAATGTGTGGAGAGGAATGTCAACCTAGACAATACTCGCCTGCCATAGACCTGCCTGCCATGCCAAGTCAGTTCTTTAATAATTCAGAGAAACCAGAAAGCCACATCACAGGTGATCTTCAGATAACCTCAGTGGGAAGAGCCTGAAACAAAAAAACCTGACTGAACAAAGTTCCTGAGTACTTTGGCTTCAGTTAGAGTACTCGCATACTTGAACAAGCTGGAGTCTCCTGCTAAATGGTGACCTCAAAAGGGAAAGACAGCATATGATATTTGAGTCCTGGGTAGGGTTCAAAACCTACAGTAGGTGCCCTGTATGTCCTTCTACCTTCCCAGAGAGTGCTTTAGGGACTAATCTGATGTTAACTGAAACTCTTCAGAGGATTCATACTTTTGGTAATGAATTCCCTATTATTATCAGGTTTGGGGGAATTTGCACTCTAAAAATAGTTTCTGCTGCAAGACTGACAAGACACCTTTAGTATAATCAAGACAGATAACTCCAGACCTGGAGAACTGGGAGAAAGTGGAAAAGTCAATGCAGTTGTTTAATGGCTGATAAGTAAGTTGTGTGTATATCAATGGCAGATAACAGTGCTCATCTTCTCCAGTTTTGTAGCACAATGTGTCATCTGCTCTAGTCTGTAGAAATCACCCCCAAACCTGCATGAGATATTCTGCTTGTACATTTTTTTTTCTGCTTGAATTATGCTGGTATAAAACTGGTGGAATAGAGAGGAGCATCAGGGCGTCTGTCATCAATGGCTACACCAATATGACAAGCATTAAAAAGTGCCAGTTCCTCAGTAGTGTAGAGAACGAGCGCTGCGGTGGATTGTATTTCTGGTACTATTATTACAGAGAGACTTGTAAGAAGCATACATGCTGTGGATGAAATGGGTATGGAATCACAGAGGCTAATGATAGAAAAAGGCCACTTATATCAACTGCTACATTTCCCTGCTGGTATAGGATTGTTCCCAACGAGATACGGTGTATTTTTAGTCTTTTGTCCAGTCTGGTTTTATATGTAAATAATAAAGATTGTCAGTCATAAAGGAGCCTGAAATAGTTTTGTTCTAGTTCTGTCTTCCTCTTCCCTCCCTCCTCCCCTCTCTAATTTCTTATTCAGGCTAAATGAGAACAGGAAAGATATCAATTTTTTTTTTTCTTTTTGTTCTCTCCTTTCTCCTGTTTGACCCTCTTCATAGACAGGATTTCTCTGACCTGATTTTTAAAAAATTGTATTTGGACAGTTCAGTTTTATATGCTACTCTATGACAGGTCTGATTTAGGAGGCTCTTCGAAATATGGAGGCTCAGTTTGACAAGAAACAACCTACTTGCAAGCCAACCTGGAAAATAAGTAATAAACAAAGCAGTGATTTCTGCTCAGATAGGAACTGAACTGAAGCTATTGCATATGCTTTCTTGTGAACTGTGTCTCACATTATTTTATGAGTTGCTGAGGGTCTACTCAGTGTCTGTCTGTCCATTATGCACAGCCTTCCAGAACAGAGAGCTAGGATGTGGTTTAGCTTGAAATCAAGTACAAGCCATACCACACAAGAACAAGAAATTTAATAACAAAATAAAGTAGTCTTTTTGGTATAGGAAGAGAACTGCATAAGTACTTCAGCACTTTCATATAAATATCCTTTCATCTTTGGGAAAACTATTTCCCTTTTTTGACTTTGCACCCTTAGAGAGCTGCATCTCAAGTGGACATAAACTGGTATGACACAGCTTTCAGAAAATGAAGTTTTTGGCTTGGAACTCATCTGTATTAGGAAACAAACTTGTCCTCAGTGGTTTGTCATTGCACGTGCCAGCGAATCAAGTGGATAGGCTGAGGAAGTTACAGCTGAGTTGCTATTATTTTGATGGGTGAATGGCCCTCAGCATATCTTGTGTTTGATCCATATGCAGTCACACCTCTGCTTTTAATCTGGTGAGCATAATACCTTCTAGACAGTGAAACAGTGGACAAATTAATGCCCTCTTTGTTCCTGATGGGAGAAACCCATCTAAATGGTAGCCTGAATGAGAACACATAGAACAAAAAGACCTAGGGACTGAATTAATACCAGCTGAGCGTACATGTCCTGTCTGCAGCAAAAGAAATTGAGAGAGAGATGGAAAATGAGGACACACCAAAAAATTACTTGTCATCTGCTGTTAAGATAAAGCTGTGGGGGGAGAGAGAGACCAAGGGAAAAAAGAACGTGTGTTATGGACTGTGTTGGCTGAAAAGAGTCTTGAAATAGAAACTGCGTCCTATTGTCTGTCCATGCTGAGTTCAGAGAAATAGGGCTCCTGACATCCTCTTTCTATAATCAGCCTTGCACAAAGCACCCAGCTCCAGCACCAGCTTCTTTTCCCAATAGAAACAACCCTCAGGGTACCCAGTATTGGCTAACTGCTGTGGTTGCTTTGAGAAAAAAAAAGCTGCTTTTTCTCAGAATAAAAAAAAAAAAAGACAAAGCAGTAGGTACTTACCTAATCCCTATTATCGCTCAGTGACCGGCTGCAGTGTCCCACAACTTTGGGAAGCCCTCCCAGAAGCTGCTGAGAGCAAAAGGGAACTTGTCCCTTACTTACTCCAACTTATTCCTGATTTACTCCAGGGAGAGAAGAAACAGTATCCAAGAGGATGAAGATAACCTGTGCAAAGAGGAAAAATATTCAACGAAGGAGAGCAAAAATGTACTGGAAATTGAGGACTATCGGAGACAAGCTGCCATCAGCTTCCTTTGAAGTTTGGAGTTGCTGGAGAGAAATGAGACTGTACAACTTCATAATTTATAGGCCAAAAGACTTCGGGCATATAGGGTAATGAGAGGGTAGTGATTAATCACTTTCTGAGAACTGCTAGTTTTAGTTTCTTTCCTCTTGTGGTGTCAGCAGCACACTGCTTCACCAGGCCACAGCTCAGTAACACTCCCACAGTTGTTAGTGGACTTATCCTAGTAATATTTCAGTGAAATACAGAAATACTGCTATCTGTCTAAGGAACTGAGGCACAGAGGCTAAGTGCAGGATTCATCCTGCATGACTTTATATGTCTTATCTAGACTCCAGGGTCAGCAGAGCCAAAGAGACGCTTCTTGGGGACAACTTGTCCGACGTTTTTCAGGCACGTAAATAAGCTGAGACATGCCACAATGCCTGTCTCCCCATCAACAGTAAAGGGAATCCAAATCATTTTCTCATATGTAGATGCTTGCGCTGTAGAGGGCTGAATTCACATAGGTCTTTCCCAACCAAAACATCTGCTTAAGGGTGCTTGGGAATAGGGATCGGAGCAGGAGCTGGGACCCTGGTCTCCCAGAAGCCAAAACAGTAGCTCTGAATTTATAGCTGTCCTTCCCTGTACGTAGTTCCTCATGTCTGTGACATTGATTTCTGTATCCACAGTGAAATGGGCAGTTTACACCTTTATTTCTAATAGAATACTCACTGATAACCAGGTTCAGGCAATCAGGAAAATCACATCTGTGTCTTAGCAACAGAAAACATTGCTAAATTGCAAAATGGTCACCAACAACCTCACACTGTTGTCCTTCCACTGTCACAGGAGAAGTGAATGTTTTTAAATCAGTTCAGATTTGTGAAATGGCATCAATTTTTAAATCTAATAACTGCTGACTCAACTTTTTGGATAGCTTGATTTTTATTTTTCACCATCTTCCATCTTGCTATGCTACCTTACAACCTTCCACGTTGACTTGCTGTTGCATGCCTTGCTTTCTGAGTGTGGTCTTTGGGGTTTACTTCCCCCCAAAATGTGTCTTGCTGCCTTCCTCCCATTGTGATTACAGGATGCATTTTACAAACTGAGTCCTTGGGTCTTCATACACTCTGCCTGTAACAAAGTCACCCAGATTTCCTCAACTGTCTTCCCTGCCCCCCCCCCCTCATTTTTAACAACTCACTTCACAGCCCTCATGTCCCATTTTGTCTTCTATCACAAAACAACCAACATTTTGATTTCTTCAGTGTATTTGTGTTTCCATGGTGAAGAGAATATCATCTTTTCTTGTGGCTTACCAGCTTTGAATGGTATAAACTACAGACTGACTTGTTAATCTTTTAGTGTATTTTGCTGCCTTGAATCCTTTGTATTCAAGATAAATACATTTTAAAACCAGGTGATTAGTAGGTATCTGCACTTCAAGGCCAAACAAACTACTAGTCTGACTTCCAGAAAATTTCACCCTGCTACCCTTAACCTGGGTTCAACATCTTGTACTTGCCTAAAGCATGTCTTCCAGAAAGGCACCTGGGCTTGAGATAAAGGATTCACCTACCTCTTCATGTGGTAGTTCGTGCAAATAATTAATCATTATCTTACAACATTGTGCCTTATTTCTCATTTGAGTTTTTCCAGATTTAACTCCCAGATATTGATTCATGTTTGGCTTCTGCTCGATTAAAGTACATAAGGTACTTATAATAAAACAGTATTCAATCTTCTCTTTGACAGGCTAAACATATGGAGCTCTTCAAGTCTCTCACTTGATGCTCTTCCTGAACTGAATCACGGAATCTCAGTGTGCTACAGGGGAAACAATAGGAGCGTGTTTTGCACAGAAGTAATTGTGCTTCATCAGGGCTTGGGAGAGAAGGAAAAAGAGGAGGGGAGGAGAGACTAGGCAGGGCAGGAGACAGACAGTTCCTTAGGCAAGCTGCAAAGAAAATCTTCTGGGGATGAAACCAGGACTGTACGAGTGCCACAGCTCTATAGTTACCTGCTGTTCTGGCATGGGGCAGCGTCTGCCTACAAACATAACTAGTCTCTAGCTCTCTGCATCAGCTGGGGGTTTGACCCTAGCAGGTCCAGAAACTCACCTGGCAGGGACAGGGTCCAGATTTCTCTGCAAACTTGGCCAAGTAATCAGACAAAAGCACTTATTCTTCATCGTAATGTGCTTTAGCTAGAATAAAGAGACTGTGCTAGGGAGAAAAATAAAACAGTTTTTATTTCATTCTGTTGAAAGGAATGTTTTGTCAGTCATGTATCAAAAAGCATAAAACCTATCTGGAAGAGTATTAAACCTCTACCTGTAACTCTCATACCAAAACAGTTTCATTAAAAAAATAGTAAGACGAAAACATTATCACATTTCTATATATGTTGTCATTTTTCATCTGCTTGGGTATTTTGCTGCAGTTTTGGGGTTTTTTTTTATATATATATATTTGGGTTTTATATTGTGCTTAAAGAGGTAAAATTATTACTTACTTTTAGCTTTTTAAAAACTCTATAGAAAACACAAAATTAAGGACAAGATTCATGCACAGCATACATACAGTTCCCAAAGATGATTATTAAAGATCGCTCCAAGGGAAGTATATTAGCGTGAGCAGGCCCACGTTACAGGTTTAAGATTACAATATTAAACTTTTAAATACCACATTGCCTTGTCTGAAATAGCTGGTGTGTGGTTAGTTCTGTGTCCTTGTAGAATTTTAAAGCAAAACCAAAAATGAGCTTGGTCAGCCTAGACAAATACCTTGAAGCATATGAGATTTTTCCAAGCTGGGCCAACTTGTTTTTTCTAGGTTGTACAGTAAGTCAGCTGCACCACATGAAATGTATAAATACATGGAAAATTATAAATATTGCCAAGACTGCTTGATGTGATAATCTATCGCTCTTGACTGTTGTGAACACTTCCTATGTCTTGCATTTTCTTAAAGTGGAGTTTGATATATTTATCATAAGCTTAGTGATTCAGAGCTTAAGAGGTAAAGAGCTCTTTACTCCCATCCGTCGGTAAAAAGGGAAAGAACAAGCGTAGGACTGCTTTTTACCTAACTGTAAGCACAAAGATGCTTCAAAGAGGAGAGATTTCTTGCTATTACACAGTGGTAAACAGGGGAGGACGTGCAGCTCCCATTTCCATAGAGCTGCTAGCCAGGGTTTCTCCTGCTGCATCGCACGTGTGCTTAACGTGTGCTCACCTACAGCAAGTGAACCGATATCACAGTTTGCCACTTTCAAGAACACCGCCTTGCATCCTTCTTCCTCCTCCTCTACTCACGCCAGACCCATTCCCACTTCTGCCTGCGTGGTCCTTGACCCTTCCTTTGTGCTCTTGAGTCGCTGCCATAAATTAACTGGGCTCCTTTGGTCAGGAAACAATTACACGTTTCTTTCTATTTGATAGGTTATTTTTCTCCCTGGCCAGGAAACTGCACAGCGAGTCCAATGAGCCCCAGAGTTGATGCATGCCTTGTTATGAGGCTGGGCTCCCTGCTCCTCTTCCCTAGAGAGCAGCCATCCCTCGCTGCCTAAAAATTCACGGAGTAACAACGCCTGCTGGGCCTGCACTCTGCCATAGGATCTGGAAATAGTTGCTCGATGATTTTAGAAAAGCACTGGTACTTTGTCCCGAGGAGGCTGCTCCACCAAAGGCTCTCCATGTTGGGTATCGAGTAAAATGTAGCACAGCAGGCTTGGCTTTGGGGACTCAGGTGACAGCACAGTACCTAATGTGTCAAAGGACCTGGCCACCAAAGGAAGAAAAAAATCCCAGACAGATCTCAGACCGTAAGTCTTGCAGGCAGGAGCTCAGAGCAGAAGAGTGCCCTTTGCTCCCCTTCTTGGTGAATGAAGGGAAAGCCCGAATGCGGAGAGTTCACACAGGCAAACTGCAGGCTAACTGGGAAACCATCACAGCTGGAAGTGAGGTCCCAAGGGACTATGGTGGGGTCTAAAAAATTTCTGGCATGGAAGAGTCTCTTTCTAAGCTTCCTACACACTCTGAGGACCAGGAGAACTGACCACTGGGAAGACGCATACAAGTGGCAAAGGGCCTGCTGGGCATTGATGTGTGGAAGATGGGAAGATGCACATGGATGAAGTGTAGAAGTTGCATTCACCTATTGGGCACCCACATGTGCAAAGTGTGAAATTAAGTTAACAGACTGCTGCTAAAGGTGGAGGGGAGCCAGTTATTCATAGAGAGAGTGGCTACGCTTTCCCAAGCTAATGCTGTCTTCCCTTTTCTCCCCTCTTAAAAGCTTTTTTCCTTGCCTCATGCTCGGGCTTGTGAGAGGGGAAGAGCTGCCTATTCAGGACACAGTAGAAGGAGTATCTTCTGCCTGCAAGGCTCAGGTGCAAGTATGAATTGTTCTTAGTAAGGACCCTCATGTCTTACGTGGTCAGGTGCTGCCTCCCACAATTTGCTGCACAGTTGTGTGCTCCTAGGCATATGGAACTTTACAGATGCTCTCCGCATTTATGAACTTAATTTGCATTAGTGTGTGCTGAGTTCAACAAGAGCTTAATAGATTCTTTATTGCTGGGGATTTTTGATACCAGATCAGACAGATGTCTGTTGGGTGTAGAGAGTCATGCCCTCAGGAAAATAATAGACCAATGATTCCTGAGGAATCATCCAGCCTTCGTTTCTGCTTTTTTTTGGCTGACTTCTTAAGAGAGTAAAATCTGGAGGAAAATATTAAATTCTGCCCAGTAAAGGTTTGACACAGTGCTTTACAAACCTTGCACGGCATTTCAGGACTGCTAGATACTCTACTACTGCTGCTATCAGAGGAAATTTAGGATTACTTCATTATTTCAGGCTACTGCTATGTAAATACCTCATGTATTACATTGGAATAAAATTGAATGCATGTATACCAAAGATCAGAAATCAGACTGTTGACACTGACTCAAGCAGTTGTCAGTACCAACTGACTCTTAGGATGAAAGTTTATGATTTCATGTTTTGGTCTTGTCATGGCCCCAGATGGCATGGTGTTCAGTCTCTGTCCCAGTTCATTAAGAAACATGTAAAATCCCTTCTACTTAATTTTAATTTTCTCCCTTTTCTCTCCCCTTACTAATGTGGCCCCTTAAAAAGCGCTGAAATCTAGAAAGCAGAAAAAGCATAATATCAAGTTTTAAACTGTTCATACCAACCCCTTCAGAAATGTTTTGTGTATCCAAAGGCATGTGTAATTTGCAGTCTTTTAACTAGTGTTCATTAGCAATTTCAAAGGCTGGCCCAGCTTTCTTTGGCCTGGACTTTAAAAGACGTGGTCTGAGCACGATAACTGTTTTATTGGAACTAAACAGGACATCTCGAGTGCCTTACAACTCTTATTGTTGAAGTCAGTGGGTGGCACAAGGGCTTTGTTTTCCTTTGCAAGCAGGATGACAGATAGTTGTCTTCCACATAAGGCAGTTAAAGAAGTCCACTTCAAAATACCCGTTATCGGGTATCGAAAGACCAGGTGATAAATTCATACCCACCAACATGACTATTAAAGTGAAATGTGTAATGCTCCTTTGGATATGACATATGCGTAGTCACTAAATTCAACAGCTCAAACACCTTCTCCCAGTGCTAGCTCTGCTCCGTTCCAGTTGGCTCCTTCAGTACAGTTTTGCAATACGCCAGATATTTCATTTACAGCACAGAGGTGTATGCCTGAACATATTTGCAGGCCAGGAGGGGATTTTGGCTGGAGAGATTTTTTTGGAACAAGGAGTTAGAAAAATCCTGTGTGGAGTTGGCAGCGGTGGCTTGGTACGGGCTAGGGTGCCAATTCAGCCATGCTCAGCCTCTGACGGGTGTCAGGCAAGAGCTTTGCTGAGCAGGTTCCTGGGTCACCTCTGAAGTTAGCCTTGCTTGAAAAGAGGCTGTGTAGCTCCCGTGCAGATTTGGCGTATGTATGCAGGCTGGTGAATGTATAAAACAAAGCATCTGATTGAAGTGGAAGCGCCAGCATGAGAAGGGACTGTGTTTTTCAGAAACAATTTTTCTAGCTGTCCTAGATATTCCTATTTCTTTTTATTCCTTAAACAGTATAGGAAGTGAAAGAAGAGAACGACGTCTTTTTTACTGATGTTAAGTTCAGCTTGTGGATGAAAAGCTGGCCCAGGTTTCAGCTTTCACAGCAGGTTTGAGAAGTCTGTATCCCATGCTATTAAAAGTGACTGAATCCTGGAAGTTTATCTCAATTTCACATAAATTTGAATAAACCAGAAATTTAACTCAAGTTACAACAAAAATTTAAAGAGATTTTGGATTCATGGGTAGTTCTGTTTATAGAGTCTCTTCCAGGCAGATTCCACATGCATTCAGGAAATGGTTTAGGTTGTTCAACTGTCATTTTGTAAGTATTTTTAAAGAGACTGTCCTCCCCTTGTCCCTTGGATAATAATTGCATTTCCAGTGGAGAGAAGCCCCAGCTGAGGATATGTGGACCCACAAGTAGAGCAGCAGCATTTGAGGGCATTCAGATCTAGATTTTTGTCCTGGCTCATATACAGAACCGAGATCTGGATTCAGATCTCAGGCAATCCAGAATTCCTGAGGTGCCCATATTTATGGTTTGGATTTGGGCTGAAGTTCAGTTTTACAGGAGCAATAAGTGAACTAAAGCATTCAAGTGAATCACTACCAAAATCAACTTACGGTAAGCCATTATTAACTTCTTCAGTGAACAGAGCCAAAAAAAAGATATAATTTAAACTACACTACTTTCCCCCTTCTTTTCTCCATCACATTCCAATATTATTCTCTTATAATCTCTCTAAACTTACAGATGACTCAAAAAATAATGTTTGGTAAGCATAGTCATATGCTTTTCATCAAAATTTTATTTTGAAACATGGTGAAGAGTTGTGTTGCATGATGAAAAATGTCTCTCTCTAAACATCATTTTCTAATGGACTTTTTTATGTCCCATAAAATGTGCTAATTTTTACTTGTCCTCTGCTGTCAGTGAAACAAACTATTATTTCTTTCCGCAGAACCAAACTCCAAACAAGAATGTCTGGAATATCAAGAGTAATGACGTACAAAGTCCCTTCTGGCCGCAGCTTCTATTGAAAAATAATTGGATGAATTGGTGATGCTTACATTTCATCTAGCCTGCCACTGTGAGTAATTTCATGGTGCCTTCTTGGCCAAAGCTCAGCCATTTAAGCACTTGGTGAAAATCTATTTGGATGGACTCGGTGAAGGAATATGTCAGATAGCAGCAGAGTAAGAATGAAAGCTCTTTGGAATAGCTTTGCATATGTTGTCACAGCATCTAATGTTGTGCAAACGGCACCCTGATTGTGACTTCAAGTTTCTGCCGCAGTGTAAATAATAAACGATGAGGATGCTTACTATAAAAGTAAAGCTGGCCTGGATACAAACTGTAATGTGATGGGCAAGGGAATTCAGATGGTGGAATAGGTCCTTGTGTGGTGTAAATTATCACGGTACCATGCGATGTCAGTGGAGTTACCATTTACCCAAAGAACCGCCTCTTTGCCTTGCCAAGAAATCATGATATGGGCTGTCACCTCTCAGAATGGATTAATGAACGAGAACAAAACAGATGCCAGCTTGCCAATGCTCTTATTGGGATCACAATTTGCTACAGATTTTTAATAGGAAACAATTCATAGGAAAAATTTTTTTTTCTTCCAAATCCCTCAAATAGTCATTCTAAAACATGTATGTACTTTTTTTGTCTTTTGGTTCATTTGTTTTCCAGTGACTTTTCCTTCTGTTCCTTTTTCCTGCCTTATTGTTGATGGATTTTGAAAAGGTTTTTCACATGTTCCCAGACTTTTAGATCATCAAAGGAGTAAGAGATTTTGGAGAAGACTGCGAGACAGATGTGCCATAGAGGGAGCCAGGGTGAGATGAGACCAGGGACTGGGGCCAGCTGGTGCTGCGAGCTGGGGCCTCTGGTGGGGTCCCTGGTGGGGTCCCTGCCCTGAGCCACTTTGCACAGCCAGCTCTTGTGCTGATTTCTCCCGAGTCTTGGGAGTGCAGGCTACAACCTGGCAGGAAGAAAGGGAATCATAGACAAGGAGAGAGAAAATGTGGAGATTTTACCAAAGCCAGCACTCAAGCAGCAGTTCCCCAGACCTCCCCACTGCGTAATGAAGTGAGAGGCTGAACTTTAGGAGGAGGAGGTGGCCTCTTCCTCCTGCTGTTTGGGAGGTGAAAGTGAAGAACAATGTGTGAAGTGGAACCAGCTCATTCCTTCCTCTTGTCTCTTGAGCAGGCACTTATTTCCATGTGAATAGTTGCATTTCAACAAATCTTTTTTTGTATCTCGAAGTTTGTTTATTTTTTTACAAACCCTCCTAAGTATCACATGGTGACACGTACATCTGTCAGCCAGCGAACTTGCCTGTTAAGGGCTGTGAGGCATGAAGCTTTGCCTGTTCATGCCTAAGGTGTGCACGCATAGGCTGACAGACACAGCCCGTGGTATGTTCTATTGCTTATTCAGGGCAGTCTGAAAAGGTGGTGTCTTGACTTCACCCTGGCAGCGGGGTAATTGCTGAGAGGGAATTGGGAGGACCAGAAAGGATAAGTGTCGTCTAGAGTGAAGCATTCTCAGACATCCCCATGACTTCATACGAACTTGTCACACGCCGAGTCATTATTTTGGACAGAAACACAGCCAAGGCAAAGTTGTAGTCTAAGCTCTAGACGCTACTCCAACACACGCAAATAAATACATGAACTTTTCTCTCTACCCAAATAAATGAACACATAAAACCAAAACACACACACAAAAATTGTAAACCCTGATGATTCAGACTGGTTAATGCAGGAACTAGAAGGCTCTCAGGTCAGTTTATGGTGCTCCTCATTGTGCACATGAATTCAAAGGATCTTCCTGTTCTGATAACATAGAGGAGTCCTACATTCCGTGTGACTTCAAGTGCAACTACAGTACTTCATGGGTGCCATCTTTCAGTAATATACTGGATGCTGACTGCCTGAAGCTCTGCCCCCTCTTCATAAAGCATCTCTTATTTCCTTAGTTGTAAAAACGCTTCCTCGAAAAGGCTCTTCCCCTGCAAATGGTCTGTGGACACCTTCCAGATACTAATCTGGGAAGCAGCATGGGATCTTCCTGAGATCTCATGAGTCGATGGGTTTCTGCAAGGATTTGAGGGACCCAGGATGGTCTTTTCATCGCGGGGGGACAAGACCTTTATCAAAACAGGGTAACTGCCACAGGCTGACCTACCTGGTTCTGAGGATGTGTCCTCTCAGAGGAGGAGACAGTCCCACTGGTAGAAGACAGGGTGTAGAAGGATGTGTAAAGGTAGCAGCCAGGTAGCTGAAGTTGTTGTTTACTCTTCATAAGAGCTGTTAAGAAATGGGGTAGTGTCTCCTGCCATGGAATGGCATGGAATTAATAAGGAAGCTGAAAAGGTGATTTTGGGGTGGGGAAAGAGCTCGCAACAATGACGTTGTAAAAAAAACCCTCCCCTAAAATGTATCTTGGTGAAGTTCAGTTCTGCTTTTTGTGAAACTATAGAGAGCTGATCTTACAAAAACAAGTGCTTGTTGAGGTTGCTGTTGTATGGAATTGGCGTGTGATGTTTTTCTAGCAGCCTCTCTTCACTGTCATCAGAGTGCAATTTCTCTAGAGTCGCTGTGGGATGCAACAGATTTCTTGGAAAAGAAGGCTGTGTTGACACCCACAGGCTAGTAATGTTTTCACAAGAAGGAACATGACTTTACATTTGACTCTCTTGAAAAGAGATTAGCAACTCTGTGATTTATAAGAATTGCCAGGGTTTGAGGTTGTTTTTTTCCCCCTTTCTCTGAATCTAAGCTCCAGCAGGTAGGTGTTAAGTGAGTGAAGCATTTCTGGCAAGATTTATGTGCCCATACAGTAGAATGGGAGTGAAATCTGACAGTCTAAAGGAGGGGGAGCAACTGACAAATAGAGGGGGTGGAAAACGCAGATTGGCTTGGATTTTTTCTTTCCTGTTCCTTTGCAGTCAAAACCCTTTGAGACTCTTCACTCTTGGGTTGAAAACCTCATTTGCACAGACATTTCCCTTCCCCGTCCTTTTGTTCTAGCAGTAAACATGGGTCCACAGCATGTATGTGGAAAAGAGACATGGCCAAAGCTAAACCTGAAAAAATGTCTTTTCTAGAATTAGATGACAAGCATTTTCCCTAGAAATGAGATCTCTTCAATCATGAAGTTCTCTTAGAAGAAAGAAGCCCTTTCTCACTATGGAGTCTCACAGTTAAGTAAATAGTACTAGAAGAAAGTGTGTTCTCATACAGTAGGGTGTTCCAGCCTAAATAGCAACCGAAGCCTTTGCTTTCCAGAAAGACGTATACTGTCCTGTTTGGTTGGTTTGATCAAATGGGTGCTTGCAGCCGTGCTGGACAGCACATGGTTGCTCTTGTAGGACCATGGTGGTTAGCAATTCCAGGACTTCTTGGCTGTTAGATGGGAAGCAAAGTATAGTTTGTAAGGTGCCCTGAAGCTCAACACTGGATGAATAACAGATTACAAACCCAAAATGAGTGGGAATAGCTCCATTAGACCCATGATTCCTGCTGAGCAATACTATAGGGATACAAAATAGGTATATAGTTCAGATGATAATGGCATTCCTCTTACTGCACAAAGGCACATTTTCAGAGAGACAGAAATATAGATGCAGAATAAACTACTGAATATGTATCTAAATATCAGAATTTGATCTTAAGTAAATATCTCAAGCCACTTCTGAAAGACATTAATCCTGGGCCATGGGTGGAAAATAAAGAAAAAAAGAGCCACACTTGCCAATTGAGTCTTGTTCCTTTAGCCCATGAAAAAACATAGACACATGGGTAATGAACCAGGTTTTATCTGTAGCAAAATCCAAATGTGCAATTGTGCCTATGTTCTAACAAATTTCGAGTGTCCATCAGCCACAGAAACGCATCATCTCACTCATCAGAAATTTAATAAATACGAAGCACTTCAGAGGAAACACTTTGGCCGATGTGGTCTCTTTTCTGATGGAGGTACATCACAAAGAAATTTCCTACTAGTTCTAAGAAAACCACTGCATGTTGCCTACAGCCTGTGTGTCTGTAAGGTGAATGGAGTGACCTGCTTCTTGGGACTGCTGTTGGTAAAACAGTAAGTAGAGCTGATCTGAATCTTTTTTAATTCTCCTGTTCTGTGAAAACTTTCAAGATTTTAAAAACATCTTGCATGTCAGTGGGAACAACCTGAGACCTTTTGAAGTTTCTCAGGAAAATAAGAAAGAGAAAAAACCCAATGGGTTTCCTGAACTGCCAGTCACCTAGGAATTAAACACTGAAGTGAAGTGGAGAAGCTATCAGGAACAAGTCTTTGTGCCACTGACTGGTCACTTAATAAAACAGCATCAAGGAGAAGCCATGAACTTGCTCCGTCCTAAGAGATGATGGTTGTTATGACACCCTGTAGGATAGGGGAACCAGGTTCAGGTCCCTATTTTGCCAAAAAGCCTAGTTTTGCTATGGCAGTGATCTAACCGCTAGTGTCTTGGCTAAGCGGAGCTGTTCTCTTTCTTTGGATGCAAGCAATTTTTCTGATGAAAGCCTAAGCAAAACTGGTGCGTTTCTAAAAAAGATTTATGTTTTAACAAATCAACATCTTCCAATAAAAAAATTGTGTATCACTGGAAAATTCCCAGCTAGCTCTACTGATGAGTAAAGTTTTGCTTTACAGATGGAGTTAATAATAGTTTATAAGCTAAAGTGAAAAGGATTTTGGGTGAGCTTCCTAAAGAGGAAGTGAGTCAGTGTCTCGGCAGGAAAGTGTTCCAGATAGGCAGGGCTGGAAAAGTTACAAAACAACCCCCAACTGTGTGGAGTCACAGGGAGTGGACAAGGGATTATTGCAACCCAGATTGCAGAAAGCCGGTAATTAGTAGGGGGCCTTGCATACCCCTCAGCCCGTGTGTCTTAAGGTATGGTCTTCTCCCATCTCACAACCTCAGAGCAGCTAAACTGAGTCATCCCAGGGAAGGCGTAATAGCTAAGGAAGAAGCAGGTGTTGCAGATGGGTGGGTGATTCAGTGGATGGTGTTATTCCTACTGAGTCAATGCTGAAGCAGTTTGTCAGCAGGAAGCTGGGGACACTGTGTGGCTAGAAGATCTGCTTTCTAAATCCAGTGACATTCACGGAGTCTGCGGTTCCCTCAGTACGCTTTCCACAGGGTGGGTTGCCTTCAGTTGCTCTTGGGCGCAGCGCTTTCAAAAGCAAAAACTAGACAGGCATTTTTAAGGTGACTTTCATTGGGATTTGCAATCCTGAGAGTCCAAGTCATTTTTTATCATGGACTGGTATTTCCACATTAGGAAGGCGTTTTTGGAAAGCAGAAGTCCACTATTCCTGTGACTGACTTCACAGCCCTCCCACTGGTTCCTGGGGGGGTCTGGGTTGGGCCTTTACATTAAATTCTTTTTAGCGAGAACTATGTATTTTTTGTATTCTGCAGGGCAACAGGAATGGTGCTGGCACTTGTCAGGTGCACTTAATAACTATGAAGAGCAAGTTCTCCATGGCCATCATGTCCTTTGATGCGCCAATGTTGTCTCACAGAAGAAAGGTGGAGCTGCTGCATCTCCTCTGACTTGCTTAATTCACTGCAAAAATAGGAGCAAATTTTAGAGAACATGTCCTGTAATATCCATTACCAATTATGTGGTTACAAGGCCCATATTACTGGCCTTCTGCTGTTCCAAAGCTCTCTAGTAATTTAACTTTTCAGAGCAGAGATGGTCTTTGGCTTTCTCTCTGTATGTGTGTACACACACATACACAAGTCAAAAATGCATACATTGTACAGCACAGAGGAAGAGGTTTAGACCTTACAAGCCACTGTTGTTTCCCCTATGCTTTTTGCACTTGGGTGGCTCTTTCCTCTTGCTGAAGCATTACAGGTTTGGAAGGTTGGTATTTTTCCTTCCATTCTTCAGTAATTCAGCACTCAGAGCCTCTTACTTTTCCTTTTATTCCATTACTTTCCCACTTGGTCCTTTAAAATTTCATAGCATCTTTGCCTCCAGTAAACAAGAGCAAAAATGACAATATCATTTCTGAATCCTGTGAGAAGAGCCACAAGCTCTGGTCCATATGGTGCCTGGGAGGATGGCAGATACTTCCGTGCATCTCTGCAACGTGATGAAATGGTCCTAAGATTTGGGTTGGCAGAGGTAGCCTTCCAATTTCTGGTGCAGGGAGCAATTTCTGGGGAGACCACACTTAACTTTGAATGGGTAACCAACTATTCCCTCCAGGCTGAGGAAAATGAACTGGGTGGCTTTCCTTAACTCGTGCTTGACATTTGCACTTACTGTTTTCCACCCATTTTATTGAGCACTGCTTTTGGATTTTATTGGCTGAGCTTTTCACCCATTTCTCCTCTGCCACCTCTTCTTCTCCCTTCACTGAGGGTCTGTGTGCCCACACTAGCTCAGTGGAGTAAGATTCAGAGAGCAGATTGCAGATTGGCTTAATTTCTGAAGTGCAGTAATGACATACACTAATTGTTGGTTTGTTTTGGGTTTGTTGTTTTTTTTTTTTTTCCTAAATAGCTATTTTTGCTCTTAAAGGATTTAATTTTGTTTTTACCAAGAATGAAATCATCCAAATTGTTATTTGGGGAAAACTCTCATTGCAAGATAAGAGGGGTAATCTTGATGTTATGTTTCTTTTAGAAATTATATAGTTTTTAAAAACCATACAGTTTCTAAAGTTGAAATGCTATAATCTCTACTGTTTAAGTGCTGACCTGAATGAATTTGCCTCACTACCTTTCTGCTTTCTCTTTGTATAGGTGACTCGCTCAACATTACGGAGAAAGTCTGTGTCAAAGCCTGAAACGGGACCGATTCCTCCTGAATGCTGGGTTAGTGCTTTGGCCACAGCACCACCCATCTGCTAAATCACAAACAACAGCCACATCCAAGGCCAGCTGAGTCCCCACGAGATAAAAATGAGAGTTATGACAGCCGATAGAGAAGAGAGGCCATCAGGATCTAGAGTCTTCCCCGTATCACAGCCTTTCTTTCTTAAATAAGGACAGGCCCCATTTTTATTTCTAGAGAGGAACTGAAACAAAATCCACCATCTTAAACGGGAATTAAGTTCAGTTACACCTGAATCTCTTTACGAGATGCAGTCAAACCTTGGATGGGATGCCATCTCCTTCTCTCCTTGACCTCTTTCTAAACAAATTCAGAGTTGAATGACATGGCTTGAATTCATCTCAGTTACTATTCAGAGAATAAAGTGAAGAGTAACAGCATGTATCAATTAATTTCTCCTCATCCACACCCCAGCATTGTTTTTCCATGGTGAAATCAATGAATACAATCTCTGCTTTCAGAAAGCTGCTCTATGGTAAAAATATTCCACAACTGCTTCCTATTGAGTTTAGCCCCAGTTTTTTTACTGAACACCTTTACTAGCCAGGCATGGCGAGCAGAGCTGTGACTGAGAATTAGACAGGAAAGTAAACTCTAATGAAGTGCGAAATTATTATTTTTAACACCTGTAGAAAGCTCCTGATCCTCCCTGGTTTGCTTATAATATCAATATTTGTATACATCTTTTTTAATAGGTCAGGAATGAAAAGATTCAGAAAAAAAAGAAGTCTTTACTATTATATTTTACTATATACAAGTCTGCTAGACTTGACAACCTGCTTTCTGATGTCCTAGCTTACAAGCCCTTTGAACCACTGGAAATGCTCCTGGAAGGTTGGAAGAAAGCAAATAAGGCACTGATTAAAAAAATACAGAAGAACTAGGTTGATCATTACTATAATTTTTACTTTCAACCACAGTGAGACAAACAGTAAACAAAAGCCCTATGAGCACTCTGAGTCTGTAGCAAAAAAATGATAGAAAGTGTTGTTCACGGGGCAGGGAGCAGCTTTAGGTTTTGGACCTGTGACGTCCAGCACAGTGGGGCTCTGACCCTGATCTGCAGATCCTTAATGCTGTGACAATGTACATACAAAAATCTATCTCCTAAACAGGTAACTATGTCAGGACTGGTGAGAAAGAAACGTCCTCAAAAGCAGGGTCTCTCCCTTGTTCCTGTCCCCAGAGCTTTGGTCTGTAACCTTCACCTTTTACTCAGATTCCTCATGGAGGTTCAAAGAAATGGTTCGTATTTCCCAGGCCCTAAAGCAGCTCCTCGTGGGCAGCACAGGGGAGTTGTGCTACCCAGATTTCCAGAGAAGAGATTTGGCCCTTGGGATAGCCTCCGCAATAGACACCCATATTTTGGATATCTGGACTGAGCCAGACTCCAAGATCTTTTCCGGAGTGCTGTGTCTGCTCTGGCATCCTCTTCAAAATGAATGTGACAACCGGAGAGAGTTCAAGGAGGGTGTGCAAAAAGCCTTGGATATGTGGAAAAATATGCTTCACAAAGACAGAGTTGAAGCTCCATTTGTTTAGCTTACTGATGAAGTCAGCAGATGGCTTGCTGGTAGTTTATTAGCTCTTATGTAAAGAGAAGGTATTTGATACTGAAAGGTGATGTAAGCAAGGCTGGAGGTTTTTTTTTTTCTTGAGGAATATTTTTACTTTAAACAGAAGTTACTTGGCTCAGGAGAGTTCATTCACATAAGAGGGAACAGTAATTCCCTTAGGGGTATTAGGGGATTGAGTGGATGAAATACTGCAGATGTTATGCAGGAGGTTAGAGTAGATGATCATGATGGTAACTCCTGGCCTTGAAACTTGACTGTTTCATAAAACTTCTGGGCGGAGGGATCATAACAGAATGTACCACGGGATTTCAGAGATGCTTATAAAATCCTACCTCAGCATTCACTGAACGTGTCTGGAACAAGTACTGTGCTGTCCCACGCATTCAGATTTGGCTCAAGAATGTTAAACTGAGCATAAAGCTAAATGACAACATAGTGGAGAATAGGAGGGATGACTGGTGATGTGGCATGGGTACTTAAGATCTTTACAAGCGATTGTGAACAGAAGATAACACACTTAATCACAGTGTGCCACACTCAGAGAGAAGGCAAATGTCATTGCAGAATAACATGTCAACTGATGGCAGAAAATAACCTTCTTGTACCACTTTCAGAGGTTACTTCAAAGCTTGCAGTCAGAATGTTATCAGGACCTGGGGTTTCAATATTTGTGTTAAGCCGTGTTGTTAAAAAAAAGCATTTTCAAGATGGAGTTTGAGCAGGTTTTTGAAGGTCCTTATAGGATGTAGTCACCTCTGGTAGGAGCGGGATAGTAATGGTGATTCAAGAGATTTTTTTCCCATTCCGTACCTCTAAAAAGTAATAATTGGGTAAAAAGAAGGATTGTTATGCAAGGGGGCAGTGAGCAGATACAAAGATGTGCCAAAATCCAAGTTTTTACAGGACTTGTAGCTAATCTGTGTTGCTCTGTCTTCTCCGTGTCTGTGCAAATTTGAGTTACAACTTGTACGCTGATCAGCACTGTGATTTCGCAGTGCCCTCTCGTTAAAAGGAGCTCGGAAGGCCGGACGTGTCAGCGGCGCAGCGTGCCTGCTGGCTACCCACCAGGCATCACACAGATCCTTCTCACTGTCCCCAGATCACTGTAACATCCTTGCACTGAAATATCTCATGGAATCATCAAATAGTTTGGGTTGGAAGGGGCCCTGTGTCAGAGGGATTGCTAGTCGTGCATGGTCATGTCACTGACTAGTACTGCTGCTGCCAGGCCCTTAATCAATTGAAAAATGAAAACCTATGCATTAAGTTATAATAATATTTTAAATGAAGTCTGAGAATACTGCACTAAGTATTTTCCACAACTGCCAGAGTTAGGAAATTTCTGTTTTGTAGGAAATCTGAAAGTCTTTTGGTTTGAAATGTAAACAGTTTCAAATGGCAAAATTCCCTTTGGTTTTCAGCCAGCTCAACAGGGCAACAGCATTGGCTCAGAGAAGGGGGAAGCCATGTCACCTTGAGAAGTGAGATTGACCTTATGCTGTTCTTTCTCTCTCTCACTGGCATTTTCTTATCTAGACCTAAGGATTTTTGCAAATGAAGGAGCAACAGGTCTTCACTGCAATGTCCCAGTTCCCCAATTCTGTATTCCTAAGTCCATGTGCTGTCCAGTGGCTGTGTGCGGTATTTGCCTCGTCCCAGCAGAAGAGACAACATTCAGGATCGTGCCAGTTTGTTACCAGGAGGATGCTGGTTTGATGTTGATACTCAGAGACAAATATTTATTTGGGGCAATCCTGTTTATTTATCTTGCATTGTTTTTCTTCCTGGACCAGTGGGAACAAACAACAAGTACATTTCCTTGTTGGGAAATGATGGTTGAACTTTTCAGTAAGTTCTCTGTTCAAAAGAAGTTTTGGGTGCTGGTTTCTACCCAGGGCCACACTCTTTTTTGCTGTATGATTGCTTTCTCCTTACTGTGACTCTCTGACTGATTTCTAACAGACCTGCAGCCAAGAAGAACCCCAATGTCTTGATCTGCAACTTACCTCCAAGGAAATCCCTAGGGGTATGTCTCAAGACATGTGGTCAGTGGCTTGGGGATGGTTTTGATTGTGTGGGTCACCACTAAATGGGAGGGATGCTGGGGGGTGCAAAGCAAGCAAATTGTTTCTTTATTGAATGTAGGGTGCTTAGTCCACAACCAGCTTTTACCAAGTCTGTGATTTATAGCCCTTATTACGAACCTTTCTTGGTGCATGATGTTTACATATTGCCTAACCTTTGCCTAACTTCTATGTACTTCTCAGCTACAAAGACTATTGGTCAAAATGGTCAAATATACTATTATGATAAAACGTGAGTTTTAATGTAAAGCCTGTATTATTCAAGAACCAAAGAGAAGAAAGTCCAGCAAAATAAAAGTTACTGTGTAAATAGGGTTGGGAGGAAAAAAAAAAAAAAAGCCTTCTTGAAAAAAGCATGATGTTTACATGGCACATTTTTGAAAGGTTCTGTGCCATTTCCAGGTAGTTTTAGTTGTAACAGAAAACCTGGTTATTAAACCGTATGGCTGGAAGATGCTTGCAAGGTAGAAAGATCACAGATTACGGCTTTGGTTACCATACAACATATGAAAAAAAGGAGGGGAGGAATTTAACAAGAGCAAAAGTGTTGTCAAAGCTATGACCAAGCGGCGTTTGCACTAGTGTTGGAAGAACCGGTTGCACTGCTGCAGCTATGGCACTTGGTTTTGCGATGTGCATAGTCCCTGCAGTGGTCCCTTGATGAAAGCAGAAGTGACTGTTTGTGCTTGGCCTGTCCAGAGCCCATCAGCACAGCGGCAGTGGGAACGGCCACTGGTAGAAGCGGTATGCCTGTGGGTGAATAGGCTATTACAAATACTCAAAGGATTTTTGATTTAAGGGCTGCAGTGCCTCAGTGCTTTAGGGAGTGGATTTAGCTGTAGACAGAAAAAGTAGCAAAAGAAGAGCTGAGAAAGTGCAAACCAGAATTTTTCAAAAACACCGTTTTACCCCGCCTTTGTTAAAAATTCAAACAAATACCCACCAGCTGAAAAAGTATATTGAATAATTGGACTTCAGATACTGTGCCAACAAAACACACATGGACCGTGGTGATAAAAGGTTTTCTCCCAGTGGAACAAATCACTTATCAGGCTATGATACAAAGTAAGGAAACATTTCAGTACAAATGAACTTTAGCTTCACAATAGCTGCAATAAGGGAACGCTGACTTTCAGCTGCCTTATTTGGAGGAGAACTATCCAGACCTACCCACAGCCTTTACTTATCTGCTATTGTGTAATTTTTAATGTCATATTTGCTTATACGTGCCCCATAATGACTATTTTCCACTAGAGACATGTACAGCTACTATTTTGCAGCCTCACGTTTCCTTCTAAATTTCTTCTGCCTCTTTTCTCAGCCACTTTGTCTCTCATTTTCTTTTCATATCTTGGCCATTTCCTCTCTTTGATTTGTTTTCGTATTATTTCTTCCCTTTCTTTTGTCTCTTTCTTTCCTTTCTCATCTTTCATATTCTGAGCCTGACACAAAGCCCGTAGACTGTCATTTTCTCTTTTAGTCCCTATTTCCTCCTCGATAATGTTTTCATCAAACACTTTAGAAGAGCGAGAAAAAAAATTTGGAAAAGCTTTTCATTATCTTGAGATATTTATTCTTCTTTATGTCCTTTCTCCACCCAAGGAGACTAGCAGCTTGCCCAGGAGACGTTATTAGAGCTGCATCTGTAGTGGAATTTGGGGTGCCAGGGACTGGAACAAGACACGGGGTTGGGATGTAGAGTAGTGGTCAACAATGGCACCTACATTTTTCATTATCCTAATATGAAAAGAGTTGAGATTCCCCTAAAAATCACAGTTAAGCTGACTTGAAAAGCATTAAAAAAAAAAAAAAAGCTTTTAACAGTGGCATAACAAGGAGGGAAAGAGAAGTGTGGAGAAGTGCTGCATCAGACTCCCGTGCCACTGTCGGTGGAGCTGGGCTGTGCCCCAGGACTCGGTGTCCCCACCATCGCTGGTGCAGGGGTGTCCGAGCCACCGGTGAGCCAAAGGACCGGGCAGGCTGGGCAGGGATGGCCATGCTGCCCGTGCACAAACCAAGCCTGCCTTGAAGACACCTCGCTGTGGGTGCCAACTGACCTGCCCCATCGCTTATTCTCCTTTCTGTCTCGCTGTGAGGTTGAGGCATTTATTTGCAGTGCATTACTCCAATAACTGTTTCTAGCAGCTGTTTCTGCCTATTGCTGAGGATGAGGTTTTTTCTCCAGCACAGATAGTCTTAAAATATGGATATTTAAGTCCCATGAAAGTGAAAAAACTGAAAAGAACAACAAAACAGCCCCCCAAGCCCAGCAGGTGATACCACACTGGTATTATTTAGAGCCTTTCCCCACTTTTAATCTGGTTTTGTTTGTTTGTTTGTTTTTAAAAACACTGGAGAAATGAAGGGAATCTCCAAATTCCACCTGAGGAGGACATACTTTTGATGTTCAACACATGTTTGGAAGACATCCACGACTTAACAGGAGGTAAAGCGATCCCAAATGCACCATCCTGCACTTGTATTAAAGAAACTAGGGGACAATGCCTAGCCTAAGCCAAGACTGTTGCAGTTTTCTTCTTTCCTCTCCTTAGCAAAGAAAAGGGGTAATAAGGTACCAGGCTACTCCTCCTCGTTGGAGGCAGCAAGTAGTGCCACGTATGACCTTTTGTTACTTTGACATGCTACCTTATAAGCTGGTAGCTTTAAGAAATGCAAGGCAGGAAAATTTAATCTCTTGGAACATGATGCAAAGTCATTTAATTATTTTTAAGACATTCTTTGAGAATGACTGGATTGCTGC
Organism: Haliaeetus albicilla; assembly: GCF_947461875.1. Taxonomy (NCBI): domain Eukaryota; kingdom Metazoa; phylum Chordata; class Aves; order Accipitriformes; family Accipitridae; genus Haliaeetus; species Haliaeetus albicilla. The sequence continues at coordinate 10,862,979 of NC_091488.1, forward strand.
TTAAGGTGGGGCATGTGCGTGTGAGCAAAGGTTTGCACTTAACCAAAAAAGGCCTCCCGGGTGAACCAGAGCTGTTAAAGCAGGCTGTTTCCTGGGCTGGCCTGTAAACTCTGGGCACTTGGAGATCCTGGATGCTTTCCAGCTAGGCTGCCAATTTTCAGATGAGCATGGGTAATTCTCAGGCTCACCCACTCCTACCCATGAGCTGAAGTTTCTCTTCCCCTGACAGCACAGTGCTTTTCTTTGGCTATGCTCCCACCAAGCACCCACAGCACGACTCCAGCCCTGCCACTGCAAAAGATACAGGCTCCAGAGTATTAGGGATGGGTGAGAGCTGGATTTTTTTTGGTCTACAGGGAAAGCAATGGGTTTGAAAAAGTCTTCTTTCTCAGAATGGAACAAGGGCACTCCATTTTTCTCCCAAATTTCCTATGAGACCAAACTAAACCCCCCAAAATCACCCATAAAACCCCCTTTTTGTACCGCTCTCAGTGTTTCATTTTGATAAAAACACAATGTCTCATTCTTACTCCACCTTGAAAAATATTTTTTTTTTCATGTACTATAAAATAAAAGTCAACCCCTGGTAAACTGTCTTTTCAAACTGAAAAACTGAAACATTCGCTTCCAGAAAGTTCAGGTCAGACCTTCTTGGAAGACTTTCTCTAAAAATCTGTTTTTCAAAATGAGTTCTCTCTGAATTTGCCCCACTTAGATAAAACCCTTTTTTTAGAAGAAATTAGCTTTCTTTTTCTGGTGGGAAAGAAGTTACCATGGAAGATTTCCATGCAGCTCTGTAGTAGGCTGGCCCATGGAAATACTATGGATGATTTACCAGTCAGTGGTAAAAAAGAGAAGTGTTTGGACCAAAACCTGAACTAGGGTCTCCCTCGGCTTTCTCCTCTCCCAGTGACGTCCCTGCTTCTGCTCCCCACCTCTTAGCTCAAGCCTGCCCTACAACTCCCCTAACCTGTAACATAGGCACAACTGGAGATTAGAGAATTGAAAGAAGCCAAAAAGCTATTCTAATCAAGTATATAGACCTCCACAGGAATGTAGTAACATCTAATTCTTCTCTACAGCATCTATGAGATTCAATGCTCTTCTCCCTTGGGCTGTATCCAAAGATTGTTGAAGCCAACTGAGAAAATCCCTTAGGCTGATTTTTCCCGTAATTTTGCAAATCCTGACATTTATGATTTTTTTTTTAATTTTGAAGGAGGAAAAACTACTAGCTTATTTATCCTCTTTTCTTTACCAATGCCAGTTGTGGTAGTACTGGGTTTTGAACTGAGCTCTAAAGCTAAATTACAGCAGCGAAGCTGTAAAAAAGCTGTTCTAATTCTGGGAATACAAACATTCATTTGTCACTCTAAGTCTCAGCTAGAATGAAATGTCTAACCTGCACATCTTTTAAAATCAACTCCTCTGCTCTTCTTATCACCACCTCTTCCAACCTCTAGTCCTAAGAGTAAGCTTCATCACTTTTCTCCTTATACAAAACCTGTCCTAGAAGAGAAACAAAGCAGGGCTGCGGGAACAGAGATGTTTCTCCTCCTGTGCTGGGTGGAAGAGTACATAGTGCTGCTTTGTTAGCGAGAGAAAGGTTTTCCATCCATTCTCAGCCAAGGGACTGCGTTCCCATTTCAGCTGACCAGACAGGGTTATACGGCTCTCAAAGAGTTTCTGTGGCAATGGATGAAAATATTTGTATCTGGATTTGTCTTCTGCTGTATTTGTCAACACCAGTAAAGGTCAATGTTTTTCCTTGGTCAGGGAAAGATGTTGTGTAGCTTTACAGCAGCATGAAAGCTGAAAGAAGAAAAGCAAACAGAAGTTTTGGCAAGTGGTAGATCCTTCAGGATCCAGGGACCATTAATCTATTAAAATGAAATTGTTTCTTTTTCTGTCCCCAGGACACTTCAGGCAATCCCATAAGCGCAGATCCTTCCAAGCAACTCAGAGAAAGCTGAGTCTTGCTGTCAAAGGAGTGCCTTAGCAAAGCTCCCCAAAACGTCCCTGTTCATCTCTTCAAGCAGACACTGCAGAGGGAAAGCAATAGCCTAATCAAGCCATAATATGGAGAAAGAAAAGAGATGAACTACAATAATTCTCTTCTCCTCTTGCTAGCCCCAGAATTTAATTTCTGGCTTTTAGACTCCGCTAAAGTCTAAACATAGCAACACGGCATTGAAAGAGAGCCTTTCGAAATTTTAGGGAATCTCTAGTCTTGCATTTAAAGTTGAAAGGAAATATAATGCCTATTCTGCATATCTTCAAAATAAATCAACAACCAAGCACGATTCCTATCCTAGTGTTGCTGGAATGAGAGGCTAGATTCATAAAACGTTGGAAACACTATGGAAATCTAGAGTAAGAGTGCATTAAATCTGAGTCTTGCCCAGTACATGGATATTTTTTCTGTCAGATCCCAGTCTCCACAACCTCTTTTTTACAGTATTTTGTTCAAATCTAGCTCCCCTACATCTTTTGACTAGAGAATGAATACATGCAAGACCCAGACTGCTTGATTCTGGCAGCATGAAGCAGCAGACATTTAAAAATGCATTTATCATTTCAAGAAAGCTATTCCAGGTTGCTTTTTCAGAGTGTGATTGAAAGTAATTTTGAAAATGTAGAACACTAAAATAAGAGGAAGATGGAGACATGACTATCTGTAGGCTTTCAGATTTGTTGAGATCAGGATACTTGATAGTATATGAGTAATTTCTACTAAGAGTAGTTTCAAATAAAAATTCTTGTTTTTCCTCAACTAATGGAAAAAAAAAGTTGTCAAATGGCACATTTTAGGGTTAACAAAGCTATGGCTGTTACTCATGCCCGTTATTGCATATAAGCGAATACAGAAATAACTCGGCAATGGTTTGAATTGGCATTGGCTTATTAAATCTGGTGGTTCTGATTTTAATTTAACATATCCTGTGGTGCAGTGTGTGAAATATGTACTTAACCCAGATTGTTGTGAGATGAAAGCACACTCATGTTTATTTTACATTATTTGCTGTAGTTTGTTGAAAGCCAACATTCCTGGGCAGTGAATGCAGTGGGGATGAATCATTTGAAGTAGGTGAGGGGTTAGCAGCTGGAGGAAAATGAAAGTTAAATAACTACATTAAATTTCAGCAAAATGGGTTAAAAAATGTAACACTAGAGAAACCAATATCTTCATTCTGAGGCAAGGAATTATGGCCCTTATTTCTATGGGTTACCTACTAGTACTTTTAATGCCAGCGATGATTAGAGGTAACTAACATCACACATTTCGTACCTTCAGAGCTGAGGTGCTGAAGCAAAGTTAAATACAAATTGCTACCAGGAGCTGTAGCGAATGCCCAGAATGACAGCATAGCACCAGGGAATCGATCCTAATGATTTACTATTCATATCACCATAGTTCGTAGGAGTCTCAGTCAAGGACCAGGACATCACCAGATTGAGTATTGAATGGTTAAGGAGAAAAGATGGGCCCTGTGCTAGAGAGCTTAGCACCGAAGCAGAGGCAATGGGAAATGACAAAGTAGGCAAAGAGAAGGGAAAGCACAAGGAGATGATGGAACAGCAGTGTCTGGCAGAGCAGAAATGAGCTCAGCACAGGGGCAGTCCACAGTAAAGATTTTCTGAGAGCATCCTGGAGGCTTTTAATGATGATTTTGACGGAAGACAAGGGAGCGGCTGCGCGGGTGTTTGTGGTGTGCCCGTCTCACGCCTGAGGAGTGGTGGGAGTGAACGGGCAAAGGTGCTTGTCTGAAAATCTATCAAGTAGGCAAGCGAGGCTCGTAGTAAGGGCCAGCTGTGGGCAGAAATTATATCTGGTCAGTGAGTGATGCACTGGGGGGCCTCGAGAGCAGAGGGAAGGGGCTTCTGCTGCATGTAGCAGAGCAAGGGAAGGGGGGCAGAGGCAGCAGCAGCAGAGCCAAAGCCACCCGTGAGGAAAGGATGCTCGTAGCAGCATTTGAGCTGGGTACAATTTGGATGAGACAGTGTTTGTCAAGGCCAGAAAGAAAAAGAGGTGGGAGTAGCTGAGATTCGAAATGCCAGAAGCCTGCACAGGAATTTTAGCTGAAAGGAGATGAAAGGCCGCAGCGTAAAGATGATATCCAGAAAAAAATAAAATCACTGAGGATGTGAGAAGAAGTCTGAGCCAAAAAAGTCTCCTAGGGGTGCCTGTGGGACAGGCAGCACGCTCCTGAGACCATGCAGTACGTCCCAGGGCTGTCAGCTGAGCAGCTCTATTCCCACCACGCTTGGCTTCAGCTGGGGGGGAGTTGTCTTTTGGGTGGCGTCAGAGGGACAGGCATCCACCGGGATAGATGGAGCCGGGAAGCAGATCTGTAAATCACCAGGGACAGGGAAAGGGAATTTGAATTTGTGCTTGTAGGTGAGGTTGCACAGAGATAGCAGAAAGGCACAGAGATAGCAGAAAGACACAGAGAGGAGCAGGAGAGATGAGCAGATGCAGAAGTCCCTGGAAAGTGGGGTGGGTGACAAGGAGCATCTGCAGAAGGAAGACTCGAGCAAGGAGGAGAAACCAGCAGGCCACCAAATGAGGAAGATGGCTTCCTGGGTGCCTGGCCAGTGAAAGACTCAGGTGTTTTCCCCAGGGCTGTGCACCGCTTCTTGCGATTTCACAAGCTGGTCTGCAGAGGTCTCTTGCTGGTTTCTGACTTTCTTCCTCTATCTTTAGCTGCTCTGGTCTCCTCACTCAGGTGTGAACAAACACCAAGGAGGCTGAGGACAGGCTGAGACGTCTGGCATCATCTTCCAGCATTTGGAAGATCAGCATTGCCGAAACCCAGAAGAAGCAGAGGTGCTGAAAGCTGCCAAAGTCAGATCAGTCAGGCAGATGCACGGTGCAGTACAAAGAGCTGGGACTGAGGAGGTAGAATAGCAACAGAGGGTTTCCTTGGACTAGCTAACATGTGAATTGCACAGCCGCAGGGTTCATCATCACTCTACTCCCCCGATTATCAATTTTCAGAGACAGCATGGTTAGTCCTTCATCATCCTGTCGGTCTGGTCCAGATCACAGAGACTCAGAGCAAAGCAGTTATTCACCACGAGATTGCCTGGAAAAGGACAGTCCGTCTCTAAAACCAATAAAGTTACATTGAACGGAGACTGTATCGTGCCTAAGAGCAGTGAGGGCTGGACTCACGTAAGATGAAGATGGTCCTATGACTTTGGGCCTTCCTATGCCTGCATTTAGTGTGCAGCTTCCATAGCTGTAATTAATGCAATTTCTTGTTTACCGTAGGCTCTTGTCCTTCAAAAAGCATGGGGATACCTTGTCCGGACAATGCCCTTGCTAAGTGTTTCCTAGTTGCTCTTTGCGTTACTTAACTTTCAGTCTTTAGGCTGAGGGATAGCAAGATACGGATGCTTAAATTCCTTGGACTCCTTTGGATATGCGAGCTTAAATTCAGCGCACGGGTACCAACTTGGCCCAACCCGTTTGAGCCGCAGAGGTTGTCGATGCGGGTGCTGGTGCCGAAACCCTTTTCCTCCATGCTGCCTAAGTTTCCTCACCCCTGACGCTGCGGGAGGCCATGTCCTGGTTTCAGCTGGGATAGAGTTAACTGTCTTCCCAGTAGCTGGTACAGTGCTATGTTTTGAGTTCAGTATGTGAAGAATGTTGATAACACTGATGTTTTCAGTTGTTGCTCAGTAGTGTTTAGACTATAGTCAAGGATTTTTCAGCTTCTCGTGCCCAGCCAGCGAGAAAGCTGGAGGGGCACAAGAAGTTGGCACAGGACAGAGCCAGGGCACCTGACCCAAACTGGCCAACGGTGTATTCCATACCACGGGACGTCCCATCTAGTTTAGGAACTGGGAAGTGGGGGCAGGGATTCGCCGCTCGGGGACTGGCTGGGTGTCGGTCGGCGGGTGGTGAGCAATTGCCCTGCGCATCATTTGTACATTCCAATCCTTTTATTACTACTGTTGTCATTTTATTAGTGTTATCATTATCATTATTAGTTTCTTCTTTTCTGTTCTATTAAACCGTTCTTATCTCAACCCGCGGGTTTTGCTTCTTTTTTCCGATTTTCTCCCCCATCCCACTGGATGGGGGGGGAGCGAGTGAGCGGCTGCGTGGTGCTTAGTTGTTGGCTGGGGTTAAACCACGACAGGCCATCGCTCACCCCTTAAACCTGCCGACGAAGGGGCTTGGCTGCGAAACACCAGCCCGACTTGGACGGACGGACGGAGGGACGGACGGAGGGACGGACGGGGCTGCCGACCCTTCTAGCAGAGGCGTGCGGGGCGCGGGGCTGCCGGCCTCGGCCAGCACCCTCGGCGGCCTCCGGCTGCTGGGTTACCGGGGGTCGGTCGGGGAGGAGCGGGCAGCCGGCGGCCGGGCGGCGGGGCTGCACCGCGGAGCGGCGGCCGCCCGGGGGAGCGCAGGCTCCGCCGCGGCGGGGCCGGGAGCGCGCACGCCTGGCCCCCCCCCCCCCCCCGCCGCCGCCGCCGCCGTCCCCCCCCCGCTCCCGCGAAAAAACCGCGTCCCGCTTCGCAGGCGGGAGTTTACAAGAGCTGGCACCAAGCTGGGACCCCATTCAGAATAAACCGGGCCCCCCCCCCGGGCCCCGTGCGTTACGTAAATTTAAACTTTTCCATTATCGAAGCTCTCAAATATTCTGAGAGAGGTTACAAAATGTGTTTACTTACAAATTTGGAAGTAGCGACAAGACGCAATGCAGTGAATTTGTCATCTGCTCATGACTAGCAGATGGTCCTCCTTCTTCGCGAGCAAACTGCGTGAGTCACGGCTCGCCTGGTTCGTGGAACGGAACCGAGCGGCTCCCTGGCACCAGGGTGGACAGGAGCGCCCATCGCTAATCGGCCCACACGGCCAACGGGCTCTCTTGCACTGGGCGGATTTCGCTGCGCCTTTTGCAAAGGTTCGTTAGTCCTCCTTTTTCCACGTTGGATTAATTTGGGCGCGCTCCTGTCTGTAGGGACTGCTTCACGTGGCTCTCGCAGCACAAAGGGATCTTTAAATGGGAACGCGTTACATTAACATTTTACAGACGATCTGAAAGAGATAACTGCGAGTTATGCTTAAACAGACTCATTTTTTAGCACTGGATGAAGCCAAAGTGGGAAATGCAAAAAAGCCTTCTGAGACCCTTTTGGACTGGAACCAGTGTTGCTGCAGGCAGCGCTGTGAAAACCCAGTTCCCTGCACCAAGGCATCGCGTGTTGAAGGTGGCTCTAAACTGTGCCGTTAGTCGGTAACAAAAAAACCCCACCCCAAACCCCAAAACAGTGCAATTCTGCCTTGGTTCAAGGGTCTGTGCAGAGCTTGCAGGGATGGACTTGCTTGTCCTGGTAAACAGATGAGGCTCAATTTTATTGCAGGTATGTTAGAGAGTTGTTTTACAAGGATAGAGTCATCTAACATCCTCTCCCGCCTTCCCTCCCCTCTTCTTGAAGCAATTATTTGACCAGCTATATTCATGTTGATTTCTCCTGTTAGTTTTTTTCCTCAGTCATGACACATTCCTTGTTTTGTCTTATCATATAAATCTGCACAGATGATTGGTTTTCCTCTGTAGCTTTTTTGTGCGTGTGCGTGTGGATTCTTCACAACAGAACAAGAGGGAGCAAGTTTGAATGATGCAAAAATGAGATGCTAAGAGTGATGGGGAAAATTGAGGGAAGATATCAACCTGAAAATGTTTTGAAATGCTTTTTTGCAAAGTGGCTAGGTTTCAAGTTGACAGGCTCTTTTAAAACGAATTCATTTCCAAAGCTGTCACTTATTTGTATGGCATAATACTTGTTGCTCTTTGCTGGATGCAGGAGTTCCACTCACTCACACCAGCGACGTGTAAGTTATGCGCTTCTGCCAGATGCTCACATGTTTGCACAGTGTGAGACACTTGAATTGAGCTCCACTGTCTTTAGGTAGCAGAGTGCGTGTGAATAATGTAAGGAAACGGTTCTGGGTTTCCTTTTCTTCTGAAATGTTTTCTTGCCTGGCTTTCAGAGAAGAGCACTCCAGATCAAGGCACTTTTTCTTTTCATAGGTACAAACAAACAATACTCTTGTTTTTGAAAGAAATGCTAAAATCCATGGAGGACAGTGAGGGAACTCTCCTGTATTTAATAATAAAGCATAGCCTGGCACCAGTAGCCGTGATTTGGAAAGCAAGGATCTGGAACCAACCTGTGAGCACCATCATTGCCTGCTGGCTTCCCACAGCGTTTTAGACTCTTGCCACAGCAGAAGGAAGGTGCTAGGGATGAATCCTAAGATCTCTTTCTGTGCTGCAGGAGGGGAGAGCTTGGAAATGTGGAGATGTGTCCCTGAAGTGAACGGAGCCACAGACTCGCCGTGGGTCTGCTGTCCCGCTCCAGCCAAATCCCCCTGTACCTTTCAACTGGCTACAGCAGAAAATGCTGGCAACTCCAGCTCATGGTTTTGCAGTCTCTACTACTACTTTGTATTGCAAAATGAGGGTTTATGGGGACCAGAGGAGTCCTAGAAATGAAGTTGAGGTCTTTGGAGGACTTTATTTGGGCTTCTTAGCTCTGGCACATGGGACTTGCTGGCTCCTGATGTGTCTCAGCCCTAGGCAGAGCGCAGCCGCAGCCCGTCACTGCTATTTCTCCCAAAGTCTTCCTTTTCTGCTTCACAGGTCAGATGCTGCCCTGGGAAATCGTCTCCCTGCAAGGAGATAGAACTTGGGCTGATTGCTCTGCCTGAGCTCATCATCAGTGCCTGTGAGGGTGCTGCTGCTGAATTACCGTTCAGTATGTGGGTATGAGAAAGGGAGGGAAACTGAGGGCCGGGTTGTACTGGAAACATGAGGGGGTTGCTTGCAGAGGTGGATCATCTTCACGTTTGGGAAGGGTGACATTCATGGAAGCCTGTGGGGACTCCAGTGTATCTAACCACCATCAGAAGAGTCCTCCGAAGTGCCGAGAATAGGCTTGTCCTCTTGGTCCCTGACAACAGCCTCCTCTCTCCTCTCACTGCTGCCAATAAACCCAGGATTAGGAAGCTGACAGCTGCCTACACGCTCTGGAAGAACACAGTGACCACATGCAAAATTTATAGCCTACAATATTGCTGTAGGTGGAGATATAAAATACTTTTGCGGGGTTTTTGGGCTTGGGATTCCCCATGGATGCTGGCAGTGACATACCTACCCTCATATATTATCTCCCTGCAGCGAGGCACACTGAAGGGGAGGGCTGGCAGGCCGCCACGTCCATGCCACTGCAGAGTGCCAGGGATGGATGCTGGTCTGCACTAAGTCCCAGGTGCTCTGGCAAGGTGCAGGTTACCTATGCATGATACATCTTGAGCCTGGCTTTTACTCCACAGTCAGATCCACTTGCCTCGGGTCAGTGCTGTGGTTTTTTTGCTCCGTCAAAAACCCTAAAGCCCTGGCTGGTTGCCCTTTTGAGCAAGCGCTTTCACCATCTAGGACCCTTCCCTTAGGGCCTCAGCAGCTTACTATGTAGATGGTCCTGCACAGACAGGCTCAACCCTGAGCTAAGCTTTCTCCACAGAGCCCTGTTTGCCTTCTGGACCCTTTGCAATGTCTGTGAGACCAAGAGGAACAAGATGCCAACGGTGAGAGACTGGGGTCACCTTGTGGCTGCAGTTGCACCTCTGCCCCTGCTGCAGCATCCTCAGTTGCCCACAAAACCTGGGAGTCTGGGGGAGACCCCTACCAGCCCACATGCAGGTGCCACCAGGGACTCCACTTGTAGGCATGGACAAGAGTTGAAAACAAACACTGTTTTCCTCCTGAGCATCCACGCACTGACACAACTCCATGCTTTGCAGCTTTTGGGACCTCTACTTTCTGCATAAATCCCATGGGCCGTGCAGCCCCTCTCCTCACTGCTCCACATGTTTTGCTGAAAAGTGAAGGACTCAGAGAAGCTGAAAGTGCAAGAATTCAGCAGGATTGAAAAGGTAGGGATCTGTAAAGAGGGTGCAGATGGGGATCAGGACATGGGCTTTCTAAAACATGGGCACCACAGCTGCCTGATGGCTGCTGTCAGTGTTGGCTGGGTGGCTCGTCCCCCGCTGACAACATGCACTGCCTGCCACTGGTCACTGTTGCTTCACCAGGTTTGGTGACCCCATGCTCACGAAGGGGAAGGAGGCAAGAAGGGACCCCAGAAAGGTCTGTGGGAGGCCCAAGAAAGCTAGTATGAAGTCTGCAGGGGGGAAATTAATTCAACAGAAGTTGTGGATAAAAAGAAGTTGCATAGTGAGCTCACACAGGCTTGGCATTTTTGGGTTTCTACAGTGTTTGAGATCCAGATCTGAAAATCTTAAGTAAAATCATAACTTGGGAGGATGAAGTGGTAAAGGCATGCCAGTCTCACCTGTGTCTTCATTGTTGCTGTTGGAAATAGAGAATTACAGCTGTGAAATATAGATGCTGTGAAGGACTGCTAGCCAGCCAGCTGTGGGGTTTCGCCTCTCAGCTGAAACTCTCTTGTAGCAGGAAATTTTCTTGTTGCTTTGAGTTCCCTTTTGAATCTACTAGGATGAATACAAAATATGATTAATTCCAGAAAAAACCTGCTGCATCTCCATTGGAGATGCTATGGGTAAATGGGAAGCTCTGAAATATGCAGTCTGCAACTCGCAATGAGCCTTTAAATACCTGGGAAACTGCAAAATCAGCAACCACTGGAAAACCCATCATCTCAGTGTTGGATATTTGAGAAAGGGCAGAAACCCAGCTTCAAAACCAACACAGCTACCTTGCTTCTAAGCTATTTGGTTTAAAGCTAGCTCAGTGAGAGCCACACAAGCTGCTCACTGAAACCAGATAAGCCTATGGACAAAATATTAAAGAACAACTTGCTGTTAGATAACTATAATGGAAAATGCAGATCTCTTGATTCTACTAATATATGACAGTAGTCAGCCCATATAGCTTCCCCATGCTCTAGCTTCCAGCATAAAAATACAAGTGGTATTCATCTATTTCAAAAAGAGCTTGCCAAGATCAGCTATTTCATGTTTAATGAGTGCTTTGTATACCTCAGGTGAAGAAAACACAATAGAAGGGCAAATCTTATCAGAAACAGAATTGTATTTCTTGATTTCCAGACCTGTCTTAGCCTCAAGCAAGGGAGAAGTTTGTACAGCATAGTTAATATCATTAACTGAGACTGAAGCCACATGTTTGCTAGACTGGAAGAACTGCTAAATCTCCAAATTTTGCCCAGTCATGTCACTGAAAGTGATACCATACACCTGAAGAAGATTGCTACACCCAAATGTTTATTCTTCCGACAATACTAGTTGACCTACTTTTACCTACCGAGAGAGGTACATGCTGTTCCTATTCAAATGTCCTGAGACCATCTCAGATGCATGAGCCGTCCTTCTTTCAAACCCGTTTGAAGTGAAGTTATGTTCTGGGTCCAGCCTGGCACGGAGCTGAGTTCAAGATCTCACGCTCCCCTTTCCAGCGGTGTATGCGTGCCTGGCTGAGACTCTGAAGAAAGACAACCTCTCCCAACAAATAATCCAAACTTTTGACTTTCTCTGGGAAGAACGTGTGATAAGAACACAGATGTCATCCAAGGCACATAAAGGAGAGCTGCTGGTGCTGCTGCAATGACAGCCTTGCTGCTGAGAAGTCCCGCGGGAGGAAGGAGAGTGAGTTTGTGGGACCAGCACTAAGGATGAATCCAGCATCCCCCACTGCGCTCCGACTGCTAAATAGCTACTGGCAGCTGAATCCAGCTCTTCTCAGTATCCAAGAAGGAAAACTGAAGTTTTGCTAAAGACAACCAAGCCTCTGGTCTCAGGGGATGTAAGACACGCTTTTATTGTTGATTTGTATATTTGCCTTGCTGCGGATGTCAGCTAAAGCTGCATAGGAGGAATGTAGCTGGAGGCTTTTTCCACATTTGTATTATTTGTGGTAGACAGGCTCTGAAATAAACCTGAAAGCCGGGGCGGTGGGGGAGGCTGTGCTTGAACCTTAACTCCACGAGCGTGCTTCCCAGCTGTTTGGGCTCTGGCTGCGCAGCCCAACAGGCATATTCTGGGCTTCCCAAATTGCCTCATAGAGCAGCATCGTGTCGTTAACTCCAAGACACAGCAATACGGATCAATGGGGCTTGTAACTTCTTCCTTAACTTTCTGACTATTGATGTTTTCTAACAAGAAATCCAGACTGTAACAAGGCAAATGGGCGAAGAAAGGCCTTGAGAAAGAGAAGCGAAATGGGAGCTGATTCAAGCGTCTGTAATTAGCTAATGGCTGTGAATATTTATGAAACCTCCCAGCAGTGGCAGCGAAGTGCTGATTCTAGAGAAGCGGCCGCCCTCTTCCTTGATGTCTTTAATCCTTGCAGTCCCAGCTGCCGTGGCTCGAGTGTTGGAAAACTCCACCCTCTTTCTGGCCTCTGATCAAAATCAATATTTCAGAGAAATGCAGAAAAGCAAAGGAGTTAAACAAAAGTTCAAATAAGCATAACAAATACTGGAAAGATGAGATCCTCCAAGCAGAGTGCTCTAGAAAGCATTCCTGTTAATCTAGGCAAGGCTTTCATCAATTACTCTGTGCTGAAAGAGCTATTCTTGGATTCATAAGGAGGTAAGGGATTTATTTCCTCAGCCCCATGGAGTCATGCTATGAGATATCATTAAGTAAGAATAATTAGGATTTGCGCTTTGAATACACAAGATTTGTAGGTTTCCCTTTGTTTCCAGTCCTTTCCAAAAAGACCTTTCCTAAGTGGTAGTCAGGATTTCTGTATCATTTGACTATATAATCCTTACAAGTAATCTCTTTATGTCTATGTGATAAGTGGCTGAGTTGCTTTCCATTTGAACATCTCTAGATGAGCTTGGTAATTAATACTTTGGTGCGATAACAAAATAAAACATTGAAGTGTATTTTAATTTGAGCAGTTCAGCGGTGATCCACCAGTGTGGATTTAATTTACCTGGCAATACCTTGACTACCGTCAAGACAAATCACAGGAAAAATGATGGTAAAATCCAGAGCAGTCAGGGTATTTGGTTTCATGGTTGCAATGGCAATATGAGGAGCTTGCACTAACATACAGAACTGAATTTTCAGAGTGGGAAGCAAGTGTGCAAAGGGTCTGATGATTAACTTTCTGGCACCAGTTGCTTTCCTGTGACACTGCAATCGTTACTTCAGGCAAAAACAAATCGCTCTGTGATGCTTTGTTGCTTCATCAGCAGAAAAAACTGTTCAGCTCTATTTTCTGCCAAGCCTGAGCCTTCTCTTCATTTCTGTGCATATGAAGGGTCCCCAGGAGGTACATGGAGGGTCTGCAGCGGCATTGTGTAAGAGACCAGAATGGAGGCGGGAGGAGTGCAAAGAGATCCCTAGTGCCCAGCTGAGGTTATTGCGATGGAGAGGAGCCCAGGGACAGCCCATTTTATTGAAGCATTTGAGATCTACTGAGGTGTTTAGTTTTGCAGAGCAACAAATCAATTTTTTCATTTTCAGAGCCCCAGTCTTGATCTCTTTTAAAACTGAGTGGTATTCAGATCTGAACCACAGCCTATCACTGCTAATTCTGATACAGAATTTGACTTCCCCTCCAGAGGGAAGGGCTTAAAGTCAATGCTTTTCCTTAAAGGCAACACAGATGATTTAGTGAGTGACCCAGTGTCAGAGATCCAAGGAAGCTTAAATGGATAAAATTAAAAATGAGGTCCAGGACTTAAAAGAGACTGGCTGACTCCTAGTAGGTAAAGCCAAGTTAAAACATGGGCACTGCCACAGTGACAGTGGGACCAAACTCAGTTGGGATCCCACAACTTCTAGCTATTCCCACCCACCTTTTTACCCAATAGTGCCTGGTCTGACACTCATTTAGGCTATAGTTGATGCTACTGTACAAAACCTGTTACCCTGTTAACAGAACAATTGTCATACATTTCACGTCGAGGTTTCCAAATCAGGAAGACATAACCATTAATGGGAATGATTTATACAAAGCTACTTATTAATGAGCTAGGAGAGCAGAGAACTTCTTTCCTGAAGAGCAACGTCAAACAGATCATGTCAAAAAGGAGAAATAATGTTACTATTGTGAGATAACTCTTTTTAAGCTTGGTTGCTTTACTACCATTCCTGGGGAAGGTAACTCATGCTAGTGTAGTTCCATTAAATTGTAATTCCCCATTGCAGTTTGGAGAGTTTGGTGCTGACTATAATGGGATAGGAGTTTACATTCGACTGCTAATGAGCTGAATGTTTGCACATGCTTGAGTGTGATAACTCATGATCGGACTAGGATGTGCTGTGTGCTGCTCTGCTAAGCTGTCCTGCTGGCCATGCTTGCAAGCTCTACCTCACCAGGCATAGCAGAAGCTTTTTGGCTTTCTGTCTTATTTGAGATCACGGGTTGCCCTGCTCATGTTACCCATGGCACCTGGCAGGGTAAGCCTACCTATCCTGTAAGCAAACCACAGAGACTAGCACTGGGCTTGGGAGCATGGAGGGAGTAGAGAGGGCATTGCCCTGAAAAGGTGCAAAGACTTGGCATGGCCCGGGGAGTGGGGAGCAGAAGACAGACCCCCTGTGGGAAGACAGACGTGGCAAAGTGCGACAGGCAAGGTGGTGCCGAGCCGTCCTGGAGGTCCAGGAAGCTACAGAAACGGGAGGGTGCAGGAGGAAAAGGCAGGGACAAAAAATCACTTTAAGCAGATGAAGGTGCTGAAGCAGGTTGCCCTTTACCTGAGTAATTTCATGCCAAGGCACAACCCCAGCTATGCATCTTAGGGTGTGCTACATAAGCATAACTACACATTTTTCCCAAAAGCGCTGTCCGTTACAATGATTGTAATGGTCCAGGGTTATTAATTGCAGCTATTATAAAAATAATACGATTCTGTAACACATCTGTATCTCTTAAATTCAGGCCATTCCAAATTCTTGCTGGTTTCATCAGTCACATGTTCAGAAACACTTTCAACAGACAAAGGAGAATGATAAAAACTATAAATCAGGTGTTTAAATCCCCACAACCATGCTAGCTTGAAAGACATTCAACATCCCAGGCAGAGCGCCAGATTTTGTTATTACAAAAAAGGGTTCTTCTGCGTGTGCTAACGGATTAGATGTTCCTGATGTTCTAGGCAAGTGCACTGTAGGTTTTACAATGGTGATAAAATGCAAATTTCACCCATAAGTCTTCCTGTTGACGTGGAGGATAACAACATACACATATGTGTGTGTTTAAAAATATTGTTTTGAAACTGCTGGGGAAGGGAGTGTAGAACAGTATGACTGCTCCAGAGGTTTTTTGGAGATAAATACACTGAATTGTATTTAAAATATACCTAATTTTTAAGTTACTTAAAATTGTAGTGTTTAATATGCAGTATGGACATGTAGCCTGTAGCTCATCAAGGTATAGTAAGCATATTAACATATTGAATGCTAGATAAAGAAATAAATTTTGCAGGATCAGAAAAAGAGGCACGACACAAACAAAATAAAGAATGAAAGTCCAATAACAGGAAAGGCGGAGCATCTGTAACAGTTATGATTGATTTTCCACTGCCCTACATCTTTGGTAGAAATTACATCAGAGGTCATGTGGAGACGGCTATAAAATGCTGTTAAAAGAAAAGGCTAGCCAGTTTGCGCTGACATGGCTGAACCTGCTTCAGGTTTGGGTCGCTCGTGGTGGATTAAGCTCTGGAGTCACAGTTGGATAAATTTGCAATGTGCAACCAAGAGCATTCAGATTTTAGTGAATCAAGGCAAGCAAACTGACTTTTATAAGCCAATATTCCAAAAGTATCCCAGCCCTAAGACAGAAGTGCCCTGACATTAAATAGTCTGCACCAGAACCATCTTTCACAGGACACAATGCTGGTTTTGCAGCAGGGGTTTCATCATTGTTGACAAGTGCTTTCTGAAAACCTCAGCCCTGAATATTCTGAAAGGTGTCCTGCAAACACAATCAAAACCCTTGCAGCAGACTTGTTTCTCTGCCCTCACCCACGGCTTTATCAAAAACTAACCAGAGGGTTTAAAAAAAAAAAATTGTGAACTTCTGTCAGAGAAGCAAGATGAGTACGAGAGCTCCCAGAGCACCCTGCCCAGCCACCTGCAACCAGGGCGAAGCTCCATGTGGCAAACCCCAGCCGTATACGGATGGTCGAGACTTTATTTGCCTCGGTGAAATGGCGTTCACTTGCTTCAGAGTGAGATTTAGACCACTTTTAGTGAGAGGGTCCCTGCCATGATGCTGGCTGGGGGGAAATCCAAAACAGAAGTGTTTCTCATAGATAGATTCTTCACTTTATGCAAAATGTGTTGTGACACATCTCTTCAACATGTAGCAAAGTGTACTTTGCAGCGATTGAAGCAATTCAGTTAAATCTAGCCTGTACTTGTGTTCTGGTTCGTTATTTATAGCAAGTGTGGGAGTGTGTTGGCCTCTTCTGACAGCATATCATGGCCATCTTAAATTCTGAAAGCACTGTTTTGCTGCCACAGTAAATGTTTAAGAAGTTTAATCTTAAATTTGAGAGTGATTTGGAGACCAGTCAGTTCGTGACACATTAACAAAATTAGACCAGGAAATGTGTGTGGAATGAACTCTCGTGATTTTATAACGAGCGAGGTTGTTGGGAGTGCGCTCCCCACTGTGTGTGCTGCTAAGGCATGGCCTCAATGATCCACGGTGATGCCGTGCGGATGTGTTTGTGGCATTTCAAGAAAAACATTTTTATTGAAACAGCCTAAGTGATTTAGGAAACCAAATCTCAAGCTCTTGTGGAGAGCACTTTGCATGGTATGAACTGGAGTTTCAACAGTGAGCATAGTCAGTGGCAAAAGAGTTAATTTTGCTTCAATAAGAAGACATGGAAATAATTTTTTCTCACTAATTAAATATGAAACTGACTAACGGTATGCAAGTGTAATTTTCTTATCTTATTAGCCATGTTCATTTCTGAAGTGAATAACTACCAGCACTGGTACAGTATATGGGCAGAATAATAGTCGTACTGATTTTTACTTTAATCTCTGAATACAATTAGCATAATTTAAACCATTATAAGCTACAGCAGATAGAAATCACATTATAGAGACTGTAGGTGGAGAAGTGGGTGGTCACATGCAGAGGGAAAACTGGAAGAGCACTTAAAATACAACTGAATAATAAGCATGCAGGGGAATGTAAAGCTGCATGGAATTGAAAGGCACATTATTTCTATTGATGGGGGGGAGAAAAGTGAATAATCAAGAGCAGGGTTCAAGGACTTCTACTACTGCAGGGCTTGATCCCAAGAAATGCTGTACACCCCGTTGTGTGTGCACTGTGTTCACTCCCGTCCTGTTAATATGAACGGGGCTTTCAGGCAGGTGCCCTGCACGCTTCAGGCAAAGCTGGAGGGGTGGCAGCAAATGGCCGGCTGTGGAGCAACCGTGGGAACTGATTAAATGAAGAGGTAGAGAACATGGAGATGGCATTTATACATAGGCAGAAGGAATGATGGCCTTACTCATGAGCATTTTTAGTTATTTGTCTTTGGGAAATAACTCTGAGTTTTCTTTTTTAAGGCATCATGTGAGTGGTTTTGGTGCAGGTAGTAGAGAGCGGCACCACCTCCCTTTCCCTTGTTAGCAGGTTGTAAGTGCATAAAATAGTTATACAACTATTTTATGGGGCATAAATCCCAAATTCCATTTTCTGTCAGAGGATAGAAGCAGCCCAGTGGAGATGTACAGAACATATCTTGCCTAACCAGGTGAAGAGGTGAAGAAGACAAAATATGATGGGGGAAGGAAAGAGGCAGGTTAGATGAGGAACCAGAGGGACGGACCTGGGACCACAGCCGTGAAGTGTGTGTTTGAATGGGTTGTGCATGAGAGAGGGGATAGAAGAAGGAAAAAGAAGAAAGAAAGGATGGGGTGGATGAGGAGACCGGGGCTGGAAATCCTGAACTGTAGGCTAGGACTGACCTAATAGGCAAAGGCAAGGAGTGTGGGAAGAAAGTACCACAAATGAGAAGAAGAGGTGAGGACAAGTTGGTGCAGAGAAACCACAGCTCGAGGAGAGTGGGAAGAAGGTGCTCCCCATCACAGCCTGAACCGAAGCCCAGGACACTCACATCATTCTATTCCTCTGCTGTCAGTAAATATTGGTAGAGTCACTGGCAAGCCATTATGTATCACCTGCTGCTGCAGCCACTCCATGGAAAAGAAGGGATTAAAATTAAAAACTCAGGAAAAGAACACCCTGAGCAATTTTTCCTTTTGAAGACATACCTGCCTTCTTCATTTACATCTCGTACTAGTTTCTGCAGTGTTTTCTGAGCAAGTAACGAAATTAAGCCCAGGAATCTAGCCTGTTTAACGAGTAATAATCTGAAGTTGGCCGTAATTAAATTTCTGTGGCCCCTTTTTAATAGTTGCAAGGAATTCTATAGGATTTGGTCCTTAGCACAGATCTGTCTGAAATGTTACCAAAGGCAACAACTGAAAAGCTGTGCTGAGCTGGTATAACATATATTAATCATTAGGTAAATCTTATTTATATCCTGACTATTTAGCCAGAGCATGTTGTTTGAAATGAACTAGAAATGTTCTTCATCATGTCATGACTGCGAGTGTGCTGTGGCCAGGCTTTACTGCTGAAGACCACAACATGACTTTGACATATTTTCCACATCAAATTTATTGGTTTCCTATCATAAAGACATTTCTGACATACAGAACATGGACCTCACTCCTAAGTGGCTGTTCCGTTATTGCAGTGCTCTCTGCACTTTGAAGCTTCTTCCTACAAAAAAACACCAATCTCCAACTAAATTCTCTGCTACATAATATATGGTGCTGTCACCAAATGGCACTTGCAAAAGCAGCCTTCCAGCTGGGTGAATGTCAGACTGGAAGTCCAGAGACTTGGACAGTGACCCCAGCTTACCCAGAAAGTTCCTACAGAGCTTTCATATAGAGATGAAAATACTCTGCCTTTTGGATCAGCTCTTCTTGCATTTTTATGATGAATTAAGCAAAGCTACACTGAGATATGGAGTGTACTTGGGGGGGGACACGGGGGAGTGATTGGCCAGAAGATCTGTAGAATCATGATTCAAATCAATGTATATCACCTCCAGAAACATGTGCACTGTGCAGTGTTTGTAGATGAGCAGTATGTATAAAGTAAAGATACATACATACTGTGCAGTTGTACTTTTGGCAAAGATGACAGGTGATGATATTCCATGAGAATATTTTCAAGATCTGATTTGTGTTTATTCAATTAATATTACCTGTGTTTAATGCACTAAGAAAAAGAGTTGCAATTGCACTGAAGCACTCTGTTGCAAAAATTTCAGCAAAGCCAGTTCAGTAATTAACAAGTAGACTTTTTTTTTCCAGTTTTTCTTGTAGGTTTTGTGCTTTATAGACTTTTTAATGAGATTAACCTCTTTAATGTAAGTACCTGTAAAACAGGTAGTTGCATCTGTCTGAAAGAGACACACGAATACAGAATGTTTGTATTTCTGAAGGTGAAAATGAAGGCGAAAATGAAGGCAGCAAGTAAATAATATTAATGTATGTTTGACACTCTCTATTCTGCTATTTGATTTAGAAAAAAAGTTACGAAAGAATATGAAATGATAATGCGCAAACTTGCCCAGCCCAAACTCTTAAGAAATAGCAGCAGTCCTGCAGCATTGCATTTGTCTCTCAGTGCCAGGGCTTTATATTTAACAAGCTTTCCCTGGCTCCCACACCCAGATGAATTCATTGAAATGCAGAAGGAAAGCAAGAGCTCATCTGACTCATTAGGAGGCTGACACACAATTACCATCAATTAAAAATGCCTTCTAGAGCCACTGTGTAAATTTGGGTGTGCTGAAATAAATGAAACCATGAGGATCTCTGTAAGCAGGACTTAAACTTAGCATTGCACTCAGGAGAAATGCAGATTTGATTAATCTGCAAAAATAATTTGTTAATGTACAGACTAACATGTAAAGGGATCCTCAGAGAAGCAATGCCCAATGAAGTTTTACGTCTTCCACTTCACTGTCTGTGACTTGCAACCAATATACCCAAAGAAATGTTTCTCTATGTTGAGAATGTATTGAAAAAGTACCTGTTGTAACAAAATGTTTTGTTGATGCCAAATGATTTTCTCTCTTTCCTTTCAGCAGCCACTAGTGAGGAAAAAAGTTAAGAGGTGGAAGTGTGATGACAAATGATTTACAGATGGATTCCAGTTTCACTATATCCTGATTAAGATGGGTTGTAAACACTTTCCTTTCTTATCCCAAGATCCTTCTCAGAATCTCCTCCGTTTAGGCATATCTTGTTAGATTTAGAATAAGCTATTCAAAAGATTCTGAGCAGCTTTTGAGCCAACCCAACAGAATTAAGGTGCCTCTGTCATAAATGTTCTTCAAAAAATTTTATCTCAACATGAACTTTTCCCATTAATCCAATATTTTAACATGCACTTTTGAATGTTTAAGTCCTGTTGATTAAGCTTTTTATTACAACTTTTGAAAAAATACAATAGATCAATTAAATGTAAATGTATACATAATTGCACAAGCATTTTAAAAGTATATACAATAAAATGAGCATGTGCCTATGCTATACTTATTTGTATTCATTAGTCATAAGAAGCAGCCAATCCTACCTTTGTCTGTAAAAAGGATAATACCTAGTTATCTAGGATTATTGTATTGTTTCTTCCTGAAAAAAAAACCCCAACTACAAAACTTTAACTGTGGGCACTTTAGAGCAGGATCTGCCATTTCTGTTACTATTTATATTCTGGTGGTGGCAAGAGGATCCTTATGTTTAGCCTTTATAACCTTAAAATGAAACAGAATAAGTCCCACAGGTGCAAAGCACCCAGACCACCACCAAAGCCTCTAGGAGCTGCCACCACACAAATAATAAATAGCCCTAGAGTGCAGACATTGATCCTGGTATAAAATTTGGCAGATCCTTTTAGTTTTTGCATGAGTGTTTTTAGGACAAATAAGAGAGTCCAAACAAATCCTTTTGGGTTTGTGTGGGGTTTTTTATAAATGCAAAGTGGTTCAAAAACTTAGATCTGTTTTGCATGTTTGGTCTAATTCCCATTGGAACATTGTGTAGAAATTGAAATAGAGAGCGAAAAAAAAAATCTGCGTATATATTCATTTTTACAAATATTGTAATATATTTTCTCTCTTGTCTGCAGTAAGCAATTATTCTGTGGAGGCAAGTATGGTCAGGATCCTCAAAAACCTTATTGCTTTTGCTGATGTTTTAGACATACATATGTACTCAGTGCACTGAGGCCAAACAATTACAAAACATGGTAAAGGTCTCAAGGAAAACATTTGAAGTTAGCACAATATAGAAGCACATATATTCTTATATGACCAAGGAAGAGGTGCTTAAAGTTGAAGAACACATCTGGTCCCATGTAACTCAATGTTACCTGTACATGTTAACCTTTTTCAGTATATAGGGTTTTGTTCAATAAGTTATCTACAAATAAACAAATACTGATTTTGCTTTTACATAAAATCCCTCCAGGTAACAGGAGCAATCCAACTGAAAACCAGAAGTCAAAAACCTTGTTTTGCTTACATAAATTAAATGCAGACTGAGATTTTTTTCCTAGTGTTTCCCTTTTTTTATTGTTTCTCAAGGAAAGGGGTGCTATAGTAGGAAATGTAAGTCTCAGTAAAGTATAGAGGTGGTTTTACTAAATGTATAGATGCTGCTTTTTTGGAAATATATCTAGGAGATTTACTGCCTGGTATCTCCCTGAAGTTGTATGAATCACAGAAGAAGGTGGAGCCGAGGGGTGGGACAGGAGCTATTTATCAAGAACATTTGAGAATAGCTACCAGGCTGAAAGAAAGACAAGACAAAAGATCCATTTATTTAATCATCTTTGATCATTTGCAGGCTTTGTTTGAATGTGTTTATATCTGTACTTGCAAAACTGGAGAGTGTGCAAACTTGGTGCCAAGCAGAAAGGCTCTCTCCTCCCAGATCAATTTGATTGAATCCATACGAGGGAAAAAATAAGCCAAAAGCAGTGTGACACTGTTGATGTTCCAGTGGAAACTGAAGTCTGTCCTGCTACATCCGTAAACTGAATGTGTCTTGGGTCACAATGTCAACAAATGAGATATTTGCAGCCACTAGAGAAAAGACCTTAGGATCATTATTAGAAAGGGTAATTTCCATGAGGGTGTCCAGTACCACCTGGAAGAACCAAATAGCAAATAGTATTATTGTCATCAGTGCTTCAACAGGGAATTTCAGAAGGGAGAAACCTCTAGAAACTTGGTTATTTCCTAGTAAACTCTGCAGGCTTCTGAGTAGCTTTTGTACAAAGCTCTTGGTTTAAATTATGTTAATCTACTTCACAGGGCAGTGATAAGCAACTTTCTGATTACGAGAACAAAATAAGAAAATAACGGGACAAAGTCTCTGTGGACATAAATCAGTGCAATACCCTTGAAGCCAACACACAACAGACAATTTCATTTGCTCTCCAGCATGTTCTAAAACAGGGAAAGAATGCTAAAATTCTTCTTTTTGTGCTGAGATTAAATCCTGCAAATTTGCCATGGAAACCATTTCTTTCTTTTTTTTTTTCCTTTCCCTCCTTTTTACAGTTGAGTTATAGTGATTCTTTCAGAGCCAGGAGGTGTGAGCATTGCGTTTTGGGGTGGGGGTTTTTGGGAGGTGGGTTGAAGAGAGAAATGGGGAGCTGCGGAGGGGGAGAGGGAGGAATACATTCATCCTCAAAAATGAGTTCACATCCCTGAGCTCCTGGTGTTGAGAGCTAGCAAAGGGCAGATGCTTCTAACAGTTGGAAGAATTAAAGTACGGAGGAGGCGCTCATTCTCCAGAAGCCGCGAAGCCACCCTGCAAAGCAGGGAGGCCCGGGATGACCCACTTCAGCAAGTGCCCGCGTGGGTGTGGGTGGGAGGGGGACTGGTGCTGGCAGAAGACGTGAGCTGACTCACCAGCCCAGTTTGATCACACCGCTGCAAGAGTGGCGCAGAAGGGACCACTGGGACAGCAGCCCTGAATGTAAATAAAGCTGGTGTAGGGTCACGGGGAGGGAGGGCTAGGACGAAGGACACCCTTGGTGAACTGTCCACCCAGCCCAGCCCGTCACACCGGCCTGGGGGCACCGCAGAGAGCAGCCACCCCACGGGGACCCGTTCACCAAGCCAGGCTTGGACACACCACCAGGGTGCTTGGGCAGCCTGTGGGTTCCTCACAGGCATGGGTAGGGTCTGCCTAGGCTTTCATTCTGGAGGAAAAAACTGACTTTTGCAGCATGCCTGGGTTGCTCTTTGAAGAGCACGGTTGGGTTTTTTCCCCGTGTTTAAATTCACCTGTTGCAGTGTTATCTCAAGGGTAACTCAAAGGTTATCTCAAATTTTTAATATAAAAAGGCTAAGAGAAGGGCACGGGGAGGAGGCACAAGGAAAAGTAGCCAAGGTGGGCTTGGTTCCCGTTTCTTCACCCTATATGCCATTTTGCTTATAGAACGATAGAATCATTTAGGTTGGAAAAGACCTTTAAGGTCACCGAGTCCAGCTGTAATCCTAACACTGCCAAGTCCACCGCTAAGCCATGTCCCTAAAAGCCAAATCTACATGTCTTTTAAATACCTCCAGGGATGATGACTCAAACACTTCCCTGGGCAGCCTGTTCCAGTGCTTGACAACACTTTTGGTGAAGAAATTTTGCCTAATATCCAACCTAAACCTCCCCTGGCACAACTTGAGGCCATTTCCTTTTATCCTATCACTTGTTACTTGGGAGAAGAGGCTGACACCCACCTCGCTACAACCTCCTTTCAGGAGCAAATTGGGGGTCCATTTTTCATGGCACGCAAGATTTGAATCAAATTCTCCCTGTTTCAATGCAATTAGGACTTTATCTGGCTGACAGGAATACCAGTCAAACCAGGTCTGCCCCTTACCAGCCCACTAACAGGACCTTTGGGTCCGTCTGTCTCTGTTCCCCTTTTCTTGGTGTTTCCATTTTTTTCATCTATTTCTCTCAGGTGGACTTTCCATGTCCTTTTCTACTGATGGAGCATTTAATCATCCTTCTGTTGGCATAATGTCACGTCTGTTTGCTTATACTAAACATGAGGAAATTTTTATGGTGCCTCATCAACCACATTGAATTTTTAGAATGATTTGTTCCTTCCTACTTCTTTTACTCACTCATACAGTAGACTTGTTCATGACAGAAATGAGACATTTCAAGGATGATTAGATGCTATAGCAGCCTAGCACAAAATTACATCTTTCTGCCCTGCTGTGTTTTTAATGTGGTACCTCACTGACTTCCACAGTCCTCAGCTGTTCACCCTTTTTTCCTGAGGATGTCCACAAAATAGAAAGTTAGAGTAAATTCATACTCAGACACAACCTCAGCAAAGCTTCAGAGACTGAAAGGTCTAATCAGGGTCTACGAGGTTTACAAAATTCAGGTTTTGCATATTAGTAAGTCTGCATTTACTTTTCACAGCATTTATTTGTAACCCTTCGGTGTCCTGGAGCCTGAGTCATAGCTCTGGATCTTGCTATGGATGGCCTCTGTACTTATTTATACCCCAGATATCATCTAGTTTCATCTAGTTTCAGAGCATAAAATTTCTGTGTAGGAATGTGCTTCTCTCTCCACTGAGTAACACAGGTGCTTCTAGACCACATGCTGAGCACTGCATAGTGCCTTGACGCAAAAGATCAGATGTTTAGATTTTGTCAGTTTTCTTCATATATTTACTGTCTCAAAGCACTTACACTCTTACGGCGAGCTGCATTTAACTGCTTTTTGTGTACTGCTTTACATTTCTCATTCTCGCACAAGTGACTGCAAAATACATAAATGAAGATGTTATTTTTCTGTAGTGAAATCCAAAACAAACAAAAGCCTCTACACAAACTTCCCAAAAAATCAGCTCTGAAGTTTCAGGCAGTTTTCCCACTTGCAAATGGACTATCAGTGTTCTTCCAATGAAGCTTTCAGGTTCATCAAACTGTTTGTTTCAGCCCTCCATCGCTCTGATTGCTACTCATGTGCTTTGCACTGGTGTTAAATTTTGTATATCTACTTTTGTGAGTTCTGCACAGCATTGAAATGACTGCTGATTCAGAAGGTAATGGGGATTTTTTTTTTTTCCAGGTCAGTAAATATAAGCTTAGGATTCAGCATGCAGACTGGTGATGTTGAAAAACCAGCTTTATACTTTCAACCCTAAACAGGAAAGTCAGCCTGTTATCTAAAAGGGGTAGAAAACAGGGGACTGGGAGGTAAAGCAGTGGTCAGGCATTCCTTCAGTAAACCTTTGAAAGACTCATTTGCATTTGGGGTCTCATATTTGACATTTAGGAGACTCAAGATTTCTGCTTTGTCAAGGTTTTTGCTATGTTGAAGTTTGGAACCAAAATTATTGTTATTTCCTATAAACAAAGACACATTTGAATTGTCTTCTGCTTCTGAAACATTAAAACAAGATTCTTGCACCCAGGCAGCTGCTGACTGCCAGGTCTTATAGGACAACGTGATGTATTTTCATAGCTCAGTTGATAAATGTGTATGCATGTATACAGGTACATATATAGGTATATATATATATACACATATATATAAGTATGTATTACAGGAATGCAAGCTTTCCGTCACATCTACAAGTGGTTTAGACTCTGGCTTCATGACCATAGATGGGGAGTTTGGAAGATTTATTATATTCTTGCTGCCTTGGAGCCAGAGACCCAGGGCCATGGGGTCCCTGCTGACACTTGCAGGAGATAATTAGTGTGGGGATGTAAAGCCTAGTAGCCCACGCTCTGGAACTATTCAAAAGGCACATTTTTGTCAAACCCGTGCTCTCCAGGTCATTTAAAGCTTGACAAGCCCATGTGCAGCGCTTGGAAACCACTAAGTTGAACCCAGCAAGAATTTTGTATCATGGAAAGATTTCCAGCAAGTCTGCAGGACAAGCTTGCAGTCCTGTCTCTCCACAACACTTGGTGTGACAGCAGAGTGTCTCCTAGATATTTTGTACTCCCAGAATCAGAGTGAAGTATGAAAGGGCTCTTACATTTCCCTTGCACACGTGAGAGTAAGGCATGGTGATACTGCACTCCCCCAGCCACATGAGAAGCCTGGAGCAAAACAGAAGTACATGCACGAGGCCTAGACTGCAGCCCTAGCTACAGGAGTATCCTTCTTCTGTATAAATAAAGGGATCTTGTTGGAATAAAGCTTCACAAGAAATGCAAATTTGTGAGAAACTGCCTGATTTCTGTGCTGCTGAGGCTTTCTGTGCGGTAGCACCAGATGCCAAAAAAGAAGCAAGCAGAAAGTGTGAACCCAAACCCGCTTCTCAACAGCAAAGAACGAGAGCGAGCCCATTCTTGCTGCCGTCTCGTCTGCAGGGGCAGCTTCAGTCCCAGGGACAGTAACGAAGAAAAGGCTGCACCACTCCATGTGGGACACGCTCGTTTTCTGTCACACTCTCTAAACCTTCACAGAAACTGTGACAGCCCACTCACAATTAATAAAGAGAAAAAAAGGGTATCCCAAACAGCTTTGGTTAATATGGAAAGTAAAAGTGCCCATGGCTCCTTCTTCACTTCTCTTTTGTGGTGAAGGACACCAGGAAAGACACAACCTGAAGTAAGAAAGCTGGAGGTCTCCAGGCTGACACATTGGGTAGGCAGCTCTTGCTGCTGCTCTTCTGAGTGGCCATTTCTGAGCTATTAACTTCCTAATGTGGATGCTCATTTTGTTGACAGTGTGTTTGCCGGTGTGCTTAGGCACAATGTGCTGTAACCCCTAAGGAGCAACGCTCAAGATCGGTAACACGTGGATGAAACCGAGCACAGTATGAACAAGGGAAGACACACAACAGCACAGTCTACTCTCAGGTGAGAACCACCATAGCAGGGTCCGTTTGGAGAAGGAACAGCTCATGGGTTTACAGATTTTGGCAGCTTCGCTTTCCCTATATGCAAAGATCAGCAGAGGAAAACGCACAAGGACTCAGATCAGGGACAGGAGTGGGAGGGGAGGTGAGAACCGATCCTGCTGCTGGGCTCCTGTCTGGGTGATGGGGCCAGAGCTGGACAGCAAAGCCTTGTCTAAGTAAGTGAGGTAAGTTGGATGTGGAGAAAGAAGTTGAGACAAGAACAAGGAGGGGTGAAAGAAATCAATACAATTATCTCACCAGCTGCCTTCTGAACTGGAGGAAGGGTGGCTTGCAAGCACTGAAGGTGGAGAAGAGTAGTGCAGGCAGGAGCAGACCAGAAAATCCATAATATTCTGGCAGTGGTACTGGAGAAAGGCATTTGCTCCTTGGAAATTTTGCGCAGTGAAAATATTATTCGATTTGTGTATAGACACAAAAGGAGACTTTTTTTGTACCTCTCTCCATCCTTATTATTGTTGATAAGTGGCTGCAATTTAAAATTCAAAAGCAGAGAAGAGACAAAAGTGAGGTTTTGGTGTGCTTGAGAACACTTATTTTAAAATAGTTTGCTTAAAATCTTGTAAGAGCATTTGGAAATCAGGTGGTCTTCTTTCTGTATTTTAACTGGACATTCTGACAAAATCTACGTGAACAGTATTGGTGCGTGGTATAGTATTTCCTGCCCAGGATTAGTAGGATTTGAAATCAATAGCTTCAAGGCTAAAAGATGAGCACATTCCACTTGAAACAAAGGAATAGCTTCTGGTATTAGCTGCTGTAGTAAAACGTTCATATTGGCCTCTTCCTTGAGCATGGTAAAGATGGATACAGTGTAGATATTTCCCTGATTGCTGTGTGCTGTAGAGTACCTGGCACAAGGTTGGGATCCATGCAGAATAAGACACTCAAGATAATCATTAATGAATTATTAGTCATAATTATTTTTTATTATAGTCATTCTATAATAGTAATTAGTATGAATTAATACTGCCTCAGGGAGCATACATACTATGAGGAACTTCTCTGTGCTCCTCATCTAATAGAAATAGACTTTCCTGCAATACATAAAGAAGTTTGGTTACCTGAACTGCAGACTTCACCCTCTGTTATGACATAGACATGGCACCCAAAATTAATGTTAGGACTGATATGAAGATATGAATTCCCTATCCCTTCTGTAACTTTTTTCTTTAATTGTAGTCCAAAATCAGATGGCTAGCTGAAGACTTTTTTTGTGCCCAACACGTGTAAAGGAAATCCTTTCCATTAATCTCTCCTTCCTATATGCTAGCAGTCTTGCAACTCAAGGCTAACACAGTATCATGTCCTCAACTTCCATGCACTAACATCATGCACGTAAGCAGGTAATGCTTTTGCTTAGCCTGGTGTACTGAAAGTACATGATTTGCTGTAGTTTTTGAAACATCCTTAAGTTCTTATGAAGTTGTACTTCATGCAATATTCATTTGGCATAGGGAATGCAGTACTGCCCCAACTTGCATGAGAGGCTGGGAACTGCTCCCAAATAGCTGAGACGGGGAGGACCTCGTCAAAGGCCAAGCTGCTTTGCATGGATGACCTGTTTTGATTTGAAGCAATTTCATATTATAGTTGGACTTTCTTTCTATCTAAAGTATAAAGGAAAGAGCAGATCAAAGAACATGAGACACAGATCTGAAAACGGATGTCCATTCACTCTAGGGAAAAAAAGACTTACATTTCCCTTACATGCAACTTCTTTCTAGCCTGTTTGGAACACTTCCTGAACCAGGAATTTCTGCCTTTTAAGAGTGTTCATAATTCAGCATTTTTAACACTGAAAACCACCTAAGATTGTTGGCAATTTGCATGCCTTAATGTTAGCTGGTTTTTATCTGGAGGTTAGAATGTAGGGACCTGGACAAGCTGGAGAAGTGGGCCCATGTGAACTTCATGAAGTTCAACAAGGCCAAGTGCAAGGTCCTGCCTATGGGTCGGGGCAACCCCCAGTATCTGTACAGGCTGGGGGTTGAAGGGATTGGGAGCAGCCCTGTGGAGAAGGACTTGGGGGGATTAGTGGATGAAAAACTGAGTATGAGCCAGCACTGTGTGCTCACAGCCCAGAAAGCCAATTGCATTCTGGGCTGCATCAAAAGAAGCGTGACCAGCAGGTCGAGGGAGGTGATTCTCCCCCTCTACTCTGCTCTCGTGAGACCCCACCTGGAGTACTGCGTTCAGCTCTGGGGACACCAACATAAGAAGGACATGGACCTGTTGGAGCGAGTCCAGAGGAGGGCCACGAAGATGACCAGAGGGCTGGAGCACCTCTTCTATGAGGACAGGCTGAGAGAGTTGGGGTTGTTCAGCCTGGAGAAGAGAAGGCTCCAGGGAGACCTTATAGCAGCCTTCCAGTACCTAAAGGGGGCCTACAGGAAAGATGGAAACAGACTTTTTAGCAGGGCATGTAGTGATAGGACAAGGGCTAATGGCTTTAAACTAAAAAAGGGCAGATTTAGACTAGATACAAGGAAGAAACTTTTTGATGAGGGTGGTGAAACACAGGCAGAGGTTGCTCAGAGAGGTGGTAGATGCCCCATCCCTGGAAACATTCAAGGTCAAGCTGGACGGGGCTCTGAGCAACCTGATCTAGTTGAAGATGTCCCTGCTTATTGCAGGGAGGGGGTTGGACTAGATGACCTTTAAAGGTCCCTTCCAACTGAAACTATTCTATGATTCTATGAATAAAGGGGGGGTGTGTGTGTTACTGAGAATGGAGGGGAGGAGTAAGAAAAAGAACCCCAAATATAGTATTAATTTTGTAAAGAAAAAGTATAAAAAATTCCACAGTTACTGTTACAGAATTGGACTTTTTTCCCCCAAAAGTAGGATTTTAAATCTCACTTTGAATTTGAATATTAAATACAGTTTGGGAAAATTATTCCATAATGAAATACTATGCTATGATAACATATATAATAAAGTACATCATGATAAATTATAGTGCATTTACTGAGCATCTGACGTTTTACTTCTTTTAAAAATAATTGTGTTTATACTTTCTCAGTTGCGCAGTTAGAGATAAAAATGTGCTAATTAAACACTTTTTTTCAAAGAGCTACACAAATATTTTTTACTTTTCATACTGAACAGTCTGCATGATAGAATTGTGGCGATTGATATCAAAAGGAAAGCTGACCCTTAAAGATGTGTTGACATCTTATGTAATCTGTTAAATTGTATCAAAAAGTGTTTAGACTGGAATAAAGCCTCTTAAAATATTATATATATATCTTGGAAGAGATAAATGATTTAACTAAACCATAGAAATACACAAATTATCTTTCCATTTTATCATGTAATGATGTTAAGAGCAAAACTTTCCTATCGTTGTAGGAAACATTTATTTCTCCCTGTCCATCATACCCTACTGCCTTGAAGGAGATGATAGAAATAAAGCTGTAATTCCAACTAGTTATTAACGTACTTGCAGTGCTTTAAAAAGATGGAAGAATAATTATATATTTTTATTGGTAGGTTAAAGAATATTTTACATTTTGAAATTTTCTCAGTCAGTATTTCATTGTCATATTTGCATGGGTTTTACACAGTTTTACAAGCTACTAAGGAATCAATTAATATATCTGAAGTCATAATTTCCTGAGGTTACATTCTAAAATATTTAAAATTATGTGGTAAGGAGAACTGAATTTCTGTTTTAACAAGGTTCTGACAAAAATACTGTAGTATCAAGATTTTCAGGTAAAATTCTAGAAAGCCAGAAGACAGTGTTACATGCTACAAAGAACAGCACACTTGAAAATTGTTCTGTAATTGTAGCCCAAATGTCTTTTACTTACAGGTTACCAATTAATCCTTTTTCAGAAGTATATTGAGCTCCAATTCTGCAAACGCTTAAACCAGTACTGCAAATAATTTCAGATTCAGGGCTTTAAATAATTTGGAAAAAGAATTAATGGTTGTGTCTGACCTGCAAGCATAAGTGTGAGGGTGCAAAATCCAGGATCAACTATTTCATTCTTTCGTGATTGCAAATTGAATTCAGGTTCTATAGAACTGACTAAAATTAGGGTTTCAGGTAGTTATTTTGGTTCAATTAGTGCTATTAAAAAAAAACAGTTTTAGGAGAAAGATGGAGGGTATGTCAATTCCATATTTTCATTTTTTAACAAGGCTGTACATAAGAAAAAATACTGCAAAGTAGTAGGCAAAATCAGTTCTCACAAATCCATCCTCTAATGGAAATTCTTCTAGAAATCCTGTTTAGGCATCTGTTCTCCATGGGGTTTGTTGTATGGTCTTTTTCTGTGGTTTTGATTTTTTTTTTTTTTTTTTTTAATACAATTTGTTATGTATCTTTTCAGGAAGGGGATTTTATTCCCTAGATCTTCAGATTTTTGAGTTGGGGGTTTGGGGATTTAATTCTTTTTTTTTTCTTTTTTATTTCTTTTTAAAGTTTCTGCCAGTTCTGAGGCTTTGGGTCTTACGAGCATTTGTCACAGACAGAGAAAGGGTACGAGCAGATCTGGAGTATTTCCTAACTTGTTCTTGACCCTTCAGCAAAGCTCTACTGCTTTCAACAACAACAATACTAAAAATCCCCTGCTCTTTACAGTTCTTTCAGTCCAGGTCTCAGACCTCTTACTCAAGGCAGTGGGACTCCCCGTTTCCCAGCTGGGGCGGCTCGGCCGGGACTGGGAGCAGGGCTGCAGAGCCAGCCACGCACCCCGCGCAGCCATCTGCCTTCGACTTCATTGCTTCGTAGCTATTTAATGGTCACGCATTTGTATTCTCAGCCTGGTGCAAATACAGGATTAGTCTAATCTGCACTTCTGCTTCACCTTGGAATATGGCTAGAATGACTTTCTTCTTTTTCCTTTTTTTTTAATTGGAAAATGGTGAAAAGTTATTCCTGACCTTTTTATCTTGCCAGCAATGCCACTGCCTTTCTATTAATAACAGGCTTTGGGGAGTGTTTCGTCTGCACTAGCAGCAGAACTGCTATTTCTTACTCAGTTTGGTATCTGCAATTACAGTACTTTTCTGAAGTGCAAAAGACATCTATAAAAATCAAACCCATTTCCCTGCTTAGCATCAGACACAGTACGGCAGCTCACTGCTGCTTCCAGCTTACATTACATTTTCCGTCTTTTTGTTGAAACTCTGTCTGCGATGGTTGTTGATGAACATTGGCTATCAGGTGAAGGACCCTCACTGAAGTAGCAGGAATAATGTGCTTCATCGAAGAGCGTGTTACGTTTATCGGCTTGGATGTTTACTGATGTCTTGCTTAAGACCTTCAGCTCCTAACAGCATCCTGCATTGCCAAGATGTCTGTATAGAGGGGCATCATCCTCGAAGGCAACGCTAGTGGGAAGCTGGAGAAGGGAAGAGCTGGTTTTCCTTTCCTAGGAGGCCTTAATTTCTTCCTTTAGGATGGGCAGTGCCCGTGAGGCTGCTTTCATGTACCTGCTCCTCATGTGGTCTGCAAGGGTTCTGAGAGGTCACTTGAAATCCCTGACTCTCTCCCTGTCAATAAATTACAAGCCCGTTTCACTCTTCCAGCCAGTCTCTCTCTCTTTCCAGAGGGTTTCCCTTTCCCATGTCAAGCCATCTGTGGGGGACCTGTCTAGTCATCCATGTGCAAACCGTAGACCGTGTCATGCCATTATGGGGTTATTTTGTACATGGAGGTCCTTGGTGGTTTTCACAGGAGCACAGAGGTCCTGACCATTCCTCTGGGGACAGCCCGCTCTGCTTAGTCCTCATGCCCCGTCCAGAGGAGCAGGGGTGCATTAGCAGGTCCCCAAGGACCTCTGGTCCTTCCTGACCCAGTGCTTGACCCAGGGGACAGCATGCTCACCCCTGGGTCCCCCACCAGCCTCACAGTACCCTCCTTTCCCCCAAACCACGCAGCCAGTAGACCCTTTCTCCCACTGCAGAGCTAGTCCTGGCTGCAGGACCGCCGCAGCATCCCTTTCCTTTAACCCCATCGGGGAGAGGCTGGTGTCCACTGAGGGACCTGAGCGGCACGGCAAGAGTCGGACAAGCTATCCTGCCTGCCTGGTGCTGGCAGACAGGCCAAATCCCCCACGAGGGAAGGGTTACGGATGCAGTCACTGCAATAAGCGGTGAATCAACTGTGAATCTGCAATCATAGCTCCGCGGCTGTTTTCCTCAGAGCGGTCTGCCTGGTGATAATCTGCACAGATAGATAGTTCATTGTTTTTTTTCCACCGGCCTCTTGTTTTCTTCCATGAATACTGCATCGCCGCTTGTGTTTTACCTTTCCTGGCAAAACTGTTTCTCCTCATGACACATAACTCTCCCCCAGGGCCAGTTATGTAAGGTATTGCTGCTTGGTGTTTGTAGAGCCCTACATCTTGATCCCCCGTAGAGAGCACATTGTGTATCCTACTGGCAGCAAACAAAAGCAGCTTCCTATACAAAATACACAAGTCTTGCTTCTGTGCTTGCATGTTTAGGCAAACACCCGCCTGCGTTTCAGGACGCAAAGGAAGAACGCTATCGGTACCTACTTTCCCGGTGACGCGTGGCTCCGAACAGTGAAAAAAAAAATAAAATCCCCCTAATAAGGAGAAAAGAGTCTGCTTCGCTAGTCTGCGTTGTATATACACCTTTCACACTTTATGCAGTCATACCATTTTAAATGCAAACAGCTCTTCCAACTAGCAGCGTCATTTCAAAGGCAAACACATTTGTTTTGTCTTTAAATGAATGCATTCATACTGGGTGGCAGCGGAGGGGCTACCCCCTTCTCAGGAGGCTCCTTAAGTTTCAGCTAATGAGGTGGAGTAACACTTTCTTTAAAAGGGAAAAAAACCAGACAAAAATCCCACCTCCCAAAACCCCAGGTTCTAGCCAATATGAGTGTTTGACACTCCTGTTGTGGGTAAGGTGTAGGTGTTCTTGCAGGGGAAAAAATTATAAATACCTACTTTCCTCATTATCTCTTCCTCTCTGTGCCTGGATGATTTGTGTCTTCCCCTCTCCTGCCTCCAGCCTTCCCCTACACACGAGCTATATTTTATGTAGCTGCACTGCAGTTTGTTCATTACAGGTGATGGACTAAGCCCCGGCGATTAAGCCAGAACTTCAACTATCCAAACTCTGGGCATTGGTGTGGGCTGGGTTGGCGGGGGTTATCCTGCAAGCTGCTGTATGCTCAGTGCTGGGGACTACCAGCATGGCAGCTTGGGTGGCCACACTGCTTTGGGGCAGCTTGGCTGCCTTCCGTGGCTACAGGCATCCCCGTGAGCCCAAGCACAGAGGGCATCAGCTTCTGCCTGGATCAGACTGACCTGATAGAGGCTGGTCATAGGGTTTTGTGCTGCTTCCTTCAATTTTCCAGGGCTAGCACAAAAAATAAAGGGGTTTCTGAGTCCATGTGCAATAGGTTACAGGGATGTGAGGCTTTCTGGGTGATGTGGCAGTATGTGCTTGGTGTCAACATCAAGGGAGGGTCTGGCTCCAAGGCTGGGATGGTGGTTTGCCCTGGAAAGGGGAAGAAGAAATGGTCCCGGCTTGTTGGATAGAAGTTTGTTTGCTCTCAAACAGGGGATTTCTAAGTGAGCAGAAGCTGGGTTGTGCAGAGGTGAAGGAGCTTGGGAAAGCTCTGAGCATGGGGGGAAGGCCAGGGTTGGCAAGGATAGGTGTAAAGGAAATAATTAATCCTTAATGAACGTGTGAGTGGGAGGCATAAAGGGATGGCTGAGGAGGGATGGAGCAATACCGGAGAGGGAGAGGTTGGGAATTGAACGAAACAGCAAAAGAGTTGCACAGAGTAAAAAGCAAAACAAAACAAACAAAACAAAACTTTTCCTTGTCATTACTGCAGATTGCTCCATTTTTTCCTACCCTGTCAAACTAAAACACTCCCTGTAACAGCCTCCAGCTCCTCGCCTACCTTCCAGTTTCTATCCTACAGCAATATTTCCCAAATTGCAAGGTGCACCCCGTCTTGAGGAGGAAGGGGGAGCAGAGCCCACAGAGAATGAGAGATGCAAGAAGCGTGTGAGTGCTTGACTGGCTTCTGCAACCTCATTCAGGCTCCCTGTCCCTGAAATCAAGCCCCTCACAGGAAAAATACCCAACCATTCATTTTTATCCCCTAGCTAAAACTGAACGCATAACACACCGTATACATGGTTTTAATATAGGCAGTTAGAGACCCTTATGGCCAGCCCAGTCACTACACCTACTAACAGCCTGTGCTGTGTTGAGGACCATCTGACGCTGAGCTGTTGAGTGCCTTTGAGCCACACAGCCGTGCTGGTGTTGCAGCTCCTCGAGCACGGATCTGTCAGCAGAACATTGTCCTTCCCATCTGCCGTCCCCGGCAGCTCCGCTGCTGGACACCCTCTCCTGAAGGTGACGTTGGGTCTCCCAACCATCCCTGAAGTTGGGGTTTTTTTGCTCCAGCCTATGTTACAAGATTAGTCAATAGATCAGTAACCTCTTCTCCTTCATTTTTGTGCCTTCGTGTTACAAAACGTGTTACAAACGTCTTACATGTTTCATTGTGATGGGAGTACAGGATTGCTAAATTTCTGCTATCCTCCTCTGCCTGAGGAAACTGGAAACTGTTAAACACTTCAAAGGTATCAGACCCAGTTACTGCCAGGAGCAAGACCTGTGTCCTTTTTCACTAGCACTCATTGCTTGCAGACATGGAGTGAAGTATGGTTTACATTTCTCCCAGTCGTCTCCCATATTTGTAGAGTGTCAGATCTGATAGACCTTTGAGTCACTCTGTTTTTCCACTTACTTTCCTCTTCTTAAATTCCGTGTAATCCAGGTACTGTGAGATGTTCAGTGGGTTTTGTGGGACCACAGCACTTCAGAAACACCCTCTCCGTTCAGTGCCTGCTTCCAGCTGCCTCTGCTCAAAAGAAAATGGCCTTCCTCAGTCTCTCCACACATTGTCCACCTCCAGCACTAAAGCCACGTAAAGGGGTGGCACATCTTACTTTGGATGATGCTCACTCTTGCTCCCGCTGCCGCAGTGCTCGGGGAGGAGCAGCGACCCGCAGACCAGCAGCTTGTGGCAGGCAGCCGCTGCTGTTTTGCAGTGTACTCCAGGGGAAGTGGTGCTGCTTCACACAACCAAAATCTGCCTGGAGGAGGTAAAAACCCACAACTTTGCAAAAGTACTATTGGGAATAAACCGAGAATGGGAAATCAACTAGCTCTGTTCCATTGCTGATTTTTTTTTTTTTAAATATATATAAATTTTCCACAGAACCGTGTGTGATCTCCCACCTGCTAATTACAGATTTCTTATGTGGGTGGGATGCAGATTTCAGTTATATCAGCGTTAATCTGGAGCAACTGTATTAATGAGCTTACAGGGAAGGTTGTTTCAGGGTTTTTTTTGCCATTCAACTTAAATGTCATTTTAAGGGGACAATTTCTTTGTGGACTTAGGACTTTTTCAATAATTTGAAGATGTTGCTGCCCTTTTATCTCCTCTTCCATTCAAATTCTATTGGCTTCAGTAGTGTTTTGTAGTAATCTGTCTGTGAATTAATTCTCTAAGAGGTGATTTTGTCTCTTTTTTTTTTGGCAAGACATGAGACAGAAGTAAAGTTTTGGTCTAGAACAGCACTTTTAGCTGATCTGGTAGCTACCCACATTCAAACTCCATGACTGAGTGGGAGATGAGACTCCTCCATGGTCACGGAAAGCTTGGATGTTGATCAGGCTTGTAGATCCACCTGTAATAAGGCTTATCTGTTCTGGTGGCCTAAAACACTGCCCCTGACAAGGAGCACAGAAGTAGGACTTCACAGCACAGGGTCCCTCACCTGTTCACCATTAGCACCAGTCACCACCAGCTGGGCACCTCCCACTTACATTGGGGTACCTGAGACATCCTCCTTCTACCCACCTTGCTTTTGGCCCACTTCTGCGTGTCTCTTAGTACGGGCAAAAGCAGCTTCAGAGATCTGGAGTAACGGTGGTGAATGTGTTGAAGCTGGGTATCAGTTTTTCTTTCCCAGGCACTGGCAACTTGGGCAGAGACCACAGTGGATCAAAAGAGAAGAACTTTTCTCTCCTGTCACCATCCTTAATAGGCAGCAAGAAACATCCATGCTGCTTTCTCACCTCTGGCATTGTGTAGCTTCTTAAAGTTTCAAATAGTTACTGGTTTCCTCTACCAGTAGTGGTGGATGGGAAGCTGTGGACCCAGTGATGAACTACGGGAGCATTTCATTGATGTTGTGGGAGAATAACTGCTTTCCCTAAATTATGGTCCCATTTTTTGTCTTTTTTATTATTTTTTTTCTTTCTTTCTGGTATGCAATAAAGAACAACCAATGGAAGGAAGAGCCAAAGCTGAAGGCATAATATATTTTCTTGCAGTCTTGAGTGTATCTTAGACAATTTGTGTGGCTGTAGGAAGCCCCATGGGCCACAGGTTCCCTGTTTTTAAAATGGGCATTATAATACTTAACCAGGTCAAAACGCTGTGAGGAGCTTGGGTGGAAAGTGCTTTAAGGCATGCGCAATGGACAGCTGTTATATTTGCCTCAGGAAGAGGCCATATGTTGTCCTCTCTGTCTCTGCGCTGTGCAGCTCTGGCTGCAGAAAAAAATTACAAGTGAAGGTCTTGCTTCTGATTTTGATTGACCCAGGATTAGTCCTGGTATTTTGAATGACCTTACGTGAAGTTCCAGCTTGAGTAACTCTATAACCAAGGGATACTCTGAGGTTGAGACTTCTGAAGCATAATTGACACAAAAATAAAGTGGAATAAAATAAATATAAAATAAAATGCCAGTGGAAATCCCTCTTTTCTCACCCGCCTGCAGAGATGTTATTGCTGCTGCTGCCACATGTGCATGAGAAGTGAGGGCTGAGGATGCTCAGCGCTGGAGCACGGTGAGGGTGGGTTGCCTAAAGCTGGAGGAGCAGAAGTGATCAGGGCTGACTGGGGCAAGGGGGGCGAGCAGGCACTGCTTTGGGCGACCTGCCCAGCCTCCCATGGGGAGGTGAGGGGGAGGAAGATTAAACTTCCATCCCACTACCCTGGATATTTGTGCTGGCTAGGCAGTATGTCTTCCTTATAGGTGCTCCAGTAAAATATATGGATAGTCTATTCTTTCACTTATCTGCTGCAGAAATACAAATTCAAATTTCTGGGCTAAATTGTGGGCAGTACTGCTAACCTCAGGCATCCTGGTATCCACAGATAAACTCAGAATCACAAGAAAAAAAAAAAGTAATCCTATTGATTTCTGATTTTTTAAAATATAACTAGGACATACTTTCTTGGTTTTCTTTGTGTGAAAGCTAAACACTCAACAGTTTCAAAAGGGAGGTGTATGGAAAGATATTCTCCCATCTCCAGGGCTAGGGCCATGAGACCTCCCCAGCAGTTGTAAGGCTCACGTTAAACCTGAGAGGGGGCAGGAACATCTCTTTGATGTGACATCCAGATGGAGGGGAAAGCGGTTGCCAGGGTGACACTGAAAATAGAGCTTGGCCTACTCCGTTCCCATTGCAAGAGAAGTCCTTGGGGATAGCTTCAACGGGAGAGGAACAGTGCATACAGTGGGAATTCATGTGCGCTGGTGGCATCATACATGAGAGAGTGCAAACATGTAGGATAATGCTTTTTGGGTTTTGATCTTAAATGCAGAAGCCTGAATTTTGGATTTGGAAAGTAAATGAAAGAGAAGCTTTTGTCCTTTGCTCTCAGCCAGCACCCACTTGCATCCCATGCACCTATGTGGTCTCTGAGTAACTGAAACATTTGGGTCCAAACGTAAAAATGTGTTTCAAACTTCAAATCTGCAGAAATATTTGGTTAATCATGTGCAATCTTAAGAAATTTAGTTAGCTGAAATATATCCCATAAAAATTTTCTTTGGAATCTTTCTCTTGGGCACTTTGAATTAAATTAAAATGAAGGTTTTCACCTTGGTTTTTTGTTTTTTTGTTTTTTTTTTAGTGAAATATCTTGAGGTATAGTTTCCTTTTAAAAGTTATTTCTCTGCTCCTTGGCTTTTAACTCAGCATTTGTTGAAATTCCTTAGAAAAGGGGCTGCCCTGCCTCCAAGGTGATTTACACTGAGAAGAATGTTAAAGAATTACAGATGACTGTTGGTAACATACCTGTGTAACATTAAAATCAGGTTAATTGCTTACATTTCACTGGAAGTTACAGATTGCTGCAGATCTTAGTACTTCAGCAGATACTGGTACAGCAGGGGGGGGTTACTGATAGTTAAATAGCAGTAGAAGTTGTCTGTGTTCAGAAGGGACCTCTTTGAGGGAGGACAGAACATTTCTCAAAGCTTCATATTTTCCCAAAGGGATTTTTCTAGCAGAACATGCCTGCTGTTCAAAGGAAATATTCCCTGTATGAGCAAATGAATGAAAAAGTTAGCTTTACAATAGACACCCTATTAAACTTTAAGGGGGCTGAAGTGAAGGAGCTCAGCTCCATGTGTTTTCGGAAAGCTAATAAAAACCAGAAAATTATCTGTGGCGCTCTGCAAGGCAGCATGTGTACAGGAGGCTGTTGCAAAACCTGCAGAAGGAAGCAGGACAGAGGCATTGAAAGAGCATAACGAGGGAGTGATACAGCAAAAAATCCAAGGTAGTGAATCTTTGCAGATCTAACTGACAAATTTAAATGCCAACTTGTATTACTGTCTCTCTCTCTTTCCCCTCCTCATTTTATTTCCAAGTTTCAAGTGAGATTTCAAGTGGCGAACAGGGAGTCTGCCCCCTCTCATTAGCAAACCAGGGGATGTGAGTACTGTGTACATGCGTGGAGAGGACATTGCTACTATCAACAGCTCTTTGTGCAAGTGCTGAAGTGGCACAGGGAGAGCTCGGACAGGGGTGGCAGCCGCCCGCTCACAGCCCGTGGCTGGTGCAGCCGTTCGGTCTCGGGTCCTCGGTGAGGCAGACAGAGGGTGGGAAAGGGAAGCTGTTTCTTGGGTCCCCTTTCCATTTGTCTCACAAAACCAGCCATTTCCAGCCTTGTGGTGGGTGCTCAGTGGAAGAAAAGGGAGCACGATTTCAGCTGGAGCTGGGGGGTGCTATTTTGGTGCACCCTCTTAGCCCTCATGTCTGCTCATGCGTGCATGTGTGTGTATGGAGAAGGGTGGCTTTCTTGGCCTGATCTGTCAGCACCATAGATATTCCTATAATAAAGACTCATGCTAATTACACAAGACATGTGGACTGGTTTATTGTACAGTAATTGCTGCTCTTGCAGGACACCCACCCACTCGACTATGAGCAGAGGCTCCAGGCTTTTCTCAAAACATCTGATTTTATAGGAAGTTTTAGAATCTGATTTTTACAATATTTGTTAGTGCAGACTAAGAGGGAGCATTTTAGATTTCCCTTCCCTGCCCCAAATTCAGCCAGATTTTTTTAGGAACTGCAGAAAACAGTAAAGGAACCCATGAATAAAAAATTGAATATTGCAATCAGAAAGAGGGGCCAGCTCTCCTAGTGAGGCTTTATTTAACCAGTGACAATGGACAGAGAAAACTAGAGGAAATAATAGGTCAGCTAAAAAAATGGGTACTACAAATGCCTGCTGTAATTTACCCCCACTAAAATGGACATCCTTCTAAAAGGGCTGGTTAAGGAACTGTCCCCTGAAGTCCTGCAGCTAATTTGTGAACCATGGATGAAAAAACTGGAGCACTGGGACTCCAGACAGGTTATGTGACAGATCGACAGGAAGATGGATTCACACAACAGAGTTTAATGAGGAAACACCTGACCTGGCTCAGCAATGAGTGGGGTCAGTACCCTACCTGTTTCAGCACTCACAAACTAGTTAACCCTTCCTTAATGCCACAATTTCACAATTCCCTTAAACCAGGAATTAGCCATGGCTCCTGTCAGGAGAAGGGATGCTTTCCAGTCCCAGCTGTGGGGGTTTTGCCTAATGCCATCTCCTTCCTTAAGCACAAGTGTTGTGCCATGAACTGGAGCGGGGCACTAGGCAGGTTTAAAATGAGGTGTCTATATGAGTTAGTTTTGACTTTGTCACTTCTCCGAACCACTTTGGTGCAAAGGTTCATGCCAGCTCAAGCAAAAGGAGAGTGTGGGGGAAGGAAGAGCGCTGGGGGTCAGTGGGACTGCTTCATTAGTGGCAGTGCGGATCTATGTAGTCTGAAAGCATCTGTGAAATTATGACCTGAGGAAGGGCTTCTTACCTCTGTCCCAATGCTGTACAAAGACAGTGATGTACAGACAGACCTGTACACCTTCCAAGATCTGATCCTGGCCTCTTCATGCAGAGGTGTATTAAATCTCTCTCAGAGAAAGACCTGTGGACCAGGTTACTTCAGGCCCTCTTACTGCCTCAAAATTATTAGTTACTTTTGTACCTGGTCTCAGGCAAAGCTGAGTTATAAGCTTGCACCCATGATTCTCTTTATATGAATGCATAGAGTAGGGTTGACAATGTACATATTCTTATACAACGTACGGATTGCATTAAAGGAAGATTTTTGCTCTGAGTTCAGATACTGCTTTCCAAGTACAGAGAGCATCTGCATCATCACAGAGTATAGCCAAGGATGAGATAGCACACCAATTATTTAATATTTGAGCCAATAAAAACTGCATCAGACCATCCCCAAGAAATATTTGTGTTGCTAAAATGGAGAGGACAAACAATGGCCTGGTAAAAGGAAGACCTAAACCTCCCCAATTAAAGATAAAGGAAATCTTCTGGACAAAAGAAAAATCTGAATAAATCTTCAAAGAGGCATCCCAACTGCATAAGGAAACTAGAGTTCCCAAGACTAGACTTCCTGTAGTGCAGACAGGATGAAAGCCTGACAATTGCATAAGAGGTCTTCAGCTAGAAAGACCAGGAAAGGAAACCTCTAAAGCTAATGGCAGACACAAAATTGTATGTGTGAATTTCCAGTGGCTTTGCATGGTTGGTCTGTCTGAGTTTTGATACTTTCCTTTATCACTTTACAAGTATTTCATTGACATTGCATTGCTCCAACATGTCCAAAGACAGTGAGGTTTGCCTCCCTTTAAGCAGAATGATCATCCTCTCAGAGGAAGAAGTCTCTTCTCATGACCACTCTCTGCCAGAAAACTTGTCTGGCATATAGCAAAAGAAATGGGCATGATCTTGGGATCCACAGGTCCTGAAGAAGCCAGTGAGAATGAATGGAGCAGCTTGGCTTGGTGCATAGCTGAGGATCTTGTGTGTGGTCTCCATCGTGCCCAGTGGCCATGTCCTGAATAGCTGTGTGCCCAGGCATGTGGAAGTTGAGCCTGAACCACAGCACAAGAGATGCCCTTACTGTAAGATATCACCAAAACAAGAAGCTTAGCAACTGGGGATTTGTGAAAAGACAAACTAACAATCTCTTTTGAAAAGCGAACCTGGCCCAAGTCACTCCACACTACAGATGGCCAGGTTCAAGGACCTTCTATTTATTTATTTCAGTTAATTCTCTTCAGTACACCGTAGACTAAAGTGTTCAGCAGCAGCAACAGATGCTTAGATACCATGGTGATGGGTGCTATAGAAAACCTTGCATAGCTATGGAAACCACAGTTGCACTTATCCATCAGAACTGAGTATCTGGCAGCCCATGTCTATCCTTCATGTTCTGGAAGATCAAGACAAAGATACTTGTACATGGCATTATATTTCACAGCTTTCTTTTTACTTGGCAACGCACACTTATCTCTGATAATAATAATGGTACATGTATTTTTAGACTAACATTATGTGATGGTAATTCTACTGTTACCCAATGTAATACAAGCAGAGAAAAAAAAGCCTTTACAGAGAAGAATTGAGGAAATCAAATCAGATTTAACCTGGTGGCAGATAGACAGGATATATCTCAGAGTTTAAATAAACATTTTTTTTCATTAAAAAATAAAGAAAACAGCAGAAGTACATGTCTGGATTATTCAGTCTTCAGTTTTCATGTTCAAAGACTCTCCCTAATTGTCTGATTTTGCTGTGCAGAGTGTAAGAACAGAACATGTACTGTATCTGTCACGTCTTTGTAACCCAGAGGAATGAGAACAAGTCTAAGAGCAAGGCATTTCAGAGCACCCCTCATGGGTCTGACAATGGCTGTATCATCAGGGACAAGTGACATTCCTTCCCTGTTCTCCTTTCTCATCTCCAGAATTAAGGCAATAACACAAAGCTGTAGATATCTGCATTAGAAGAAGAAAAAAAAAAGTCAAGTGGAGGTGATAAAAAGTTGCTTTTCACTAGCAGTAATTGGCTGCATTGAAAGCTATGGGTAAAAGTGAAATAAGCTGTGTTAGCATCATAGTACCTTTTGCTTTTACCTGTCCTATTTTTACACAGGCAAGCAGCTCAGCCTGCATTCCCAGGCAGCTGCCATGGCTGAGCTGGCAGCAGCAAATTGCTGACTTGGTCATTCATGCTGGGCAAATGTGCTCCAAAAGCACTCAGTCCACAAGCCAGACAAGAGCTCAACAGACCACGGGTAAAATCCTGGCCCTAAGTGAAAACTGTGGCTAACTTTCTGTAGATGGAAGCATATTCCTTACTGCCCTGTAGTCTTTCTGGGTTAGCACAGGGTAACCAGGAAATACTTCTTCCCCTTGTT
Source organism: Haliaeetus albicilla (assembly GCF_947461875.1). Classification (NCBI taxonomy): domain Eukaryota; kingdom Metazoa; phylum Chordata; class Aves; order Accipitriformes; family Accipitridae; genus Haliaeetus; species Haliaeetus albicilla. The sequence goes on from NC_091488.1 coordinate 10,906,588, forward strand.
CCTGCACTATCAACTCTCAAGCTGGCTTGGGAAGCAGAGGTATACAAAGTGGGGACCTTGGATACTGCAGAGAAACTCGCAGAAGTGTTCGCTCTTTGTATGGGTGCTCCAGACACACAGTAAGAAGGATTTCTACATGAAATGCCTTTGTTAGCTAATTATCTGGAAACTATCTGGATATTAACTCTGATATTAAGTTCAATAAAGATACTTACTTGAAAAAAAAATCTGGAAGAGATAACAAGTCTTGCAAAGGTTTATAAAGCCATGTGTGACAGAAAAATGAAAGCAAATTACACTTAGTTTTCTTTCAAGGAGATCAAAGTCATAGGGCCTTCTGGGTAAAACATGCTAACCTTTGTTTACACCATGTTCCTTTGGTGCCTCCTACAGTTTTTTTTTTTTTCAAATTCAAATCCTCTTACCCCCTCCCTGAAGGCTGTTGATCTCTAACTTTATTTAAGAGGCAGTTTCAACACCCCTTTCCACAGATTATTGACAGCCCTCTTCTGTCCCCAAATGGCAATGCCTCTTCAGTTAACAAGATCCCCTCTGACGGACTGGGCTGAACAATTAGCAAATCACTGATGTAGCAAGGTGTAAAGCTTCTCCCTTCGCCTATCCCATCTACTTCTGATGAATCAGCAAATCTCAGCACGAAGCTGTTCAGTACTTAAACTTTGTCACCTATTAACATGAAAACAGACAGCAGCTCCTGCTCCAGACATACAAGAGAGATTTATAGATACAGCTTGTTACTGGCCCCTGGCTGAAACAAAATACAGCAATAGGGGGTTTGAGGCCACTGGACCTCAACCCTTAGTTTCAAGGGGTGTTGTGACGATGTGAATGGCAGAAAAGGATCCAGAATTTGAATTAATTGTATCTTTCTCTAGAAGTGATCGTAGGCCAGATCAGTTCCTGAGGATAAGGAGTAATATATTCCTTTTGATAAACCCCATCTGAGGTTACTGCTTCCAAATGCAGGCCCTAATAACAATTTAACTCAGAATCTACTATGGCTTTTGGCAGATGTAAAAAAAAAAAAAAAATTAAAATAAATTTGTACAGCTACCTATTCATCTTTGTTGGGGAAAATCCTCAGTTATAGGCTCAAGCAGTGGAGATCATGTGTCTTTCACAGCTTGAAATCCTGGCAAAAAGGAACTTGAGGAATTTCAGCTATTCCACATGACACCGGGCTTGCCTTGCTACTTCCTTCTGAGTAATCTGCCCCCCCAAAATGAAAATCTGAAGCAGCGTGGCATTTGTACAGAGGTGACGTTTTGTACCCAAGAGCTGCTCCTTATTTACGGTACAATGCCAGCTTTCCCAGCCATTGCTCCAGTCAAGCAGGACAGCGTGCAGCCTGCAGCAGAACGAGCATTACCTCGCATTATTGTTTTCCCTGGGAAAACAGCATGACTGGGATACGCACTACTTTCCTTCTCTCCACAGATATATCAGCCTCCACAAAAGTGGCCATTCTGGTCCAAATCCAAGAGGTTTGGCCTGCAACGTAAACAGAAAATGTCTCACAGCTTGAAGCATTTCACTTGGCTGCTCCCCCCCCTCTACCACCACCAGAGACTTGACGGGGATTGAGTGCAGCCAGAGGTGAGGGAGGTCCCTGGCGTGGTGCCAGTGGCCATTTTCTCCCCAAAAGTTCAGAAATTCACCTGCCTCGATTGGCTGGTACAAAGTAGCAGAAGAGGAAGGAATCCGCAGGGAGAGGAGGGGAAAAAAAAGTCAGACACGGGACAGATGACCGGGGGGACAGGGAAGAGTCAGGGCAAAGAGGCGGGAAAGAAATCTGTCAGAAACCAGGGAGGAACGACACACAGCGTCACCCTCTGCTTGCGTGACAGGCCTCCCCGCACAAAGGGGCTGGAAACAACCCTCTCCGGAATTATTTCGCCCGGCACATGTATCTTTAAGCTATTTAAAACAGAACCGTTTTCATCCAGGTTCCCCTTACGCCAGAAACGTCCGTTCAGGAAACTACCCACTGCCTGGACCCTCTGCCCGGCAGGGCCTGGCGCTCGCCGTGGGCCAGAGCCAACTTTTTTTGAAGGCTCGCGTCTGTCTCTGCGCTACGTTGCCAGGTGCTGTCTCAAAGCCACTGAACCAGACAAATCCGCACTTGTTCCTCGCTCCTCGACATTTCCTTCGCGGGGCCGGCAGAGGTGGAGGCGAAAGGGATCGGCCGCGGCAGCAACAGCTCCCGGCGGACACCCCGTGTTGCCCCCGTTTCGGAGCGGGGGTGCGCGAACACTCCTGCTCCTCTTGATCCTGTCACCGGCGAAGCGGTCCCGGAGGCAAAGAAGTAGCTCAAGTATTTGGCAGACTTGAGCTGAATCTGCAGAAAGTGTTATTTCTAGCCCTCCGAGAACGATGCGCAGACCTCGGGTATAACTCATCCCTCCCTACGGCCTCGGGGCTGCGCTCAGGCCACGGTGCCATGGACAGTCCGGGACAGGCCCCGCCATGCCAGAGCGACCACACACCCATGCTTCTTCACTTCAGCTCGGCCTGTCCTCCTCTTTGGGGATTTCGGTGGCCCGCCAAAGGGGGGATGCCTCCTCATGGCCTGGCGAGCAGGGGCATTTCTGCTGCCGTAGGGCGACCTGACCTCTGAAGCGCCTCACCTTTCTCGTCAGTCGCTGAGTGCTCGTGCGGTCCTCCCTCTTTTCAAAATAGGGAAGTGGAATACTTGGCTGAAAAACAGCCTTTCCCTTTTTTCCTGAAGGTTTCCTTCATCTTTTTGGAGATTTTCTATTGCCGGTCCCACCTCCCGGGTCAATGGATACACTTATTTTGCCATGGTGCAAAGTAGAGTACCAAGAGCTGTTGGGGTTTTATTGTGCTTTTTACCCAGCACTGAACAATTTGTCTTAGATGTGGCTGCTGCCAGGCCTGAGCTGCTGCCTGTGTGTAGGAAGGTGCCTGGGTAAATATAATGCAGCATAAAAATGAGCGCTTGAGAAAGAAAGAGATACTTGACCCCGCTGCAGGACTGGTTCAAGGATCCTGATGTTGGAAAAGCTGCATCCTCCGTCCCTTCCCTCCCCTTTCCCCCTCCAAAGACCCAGAAGCATTTTTCAGCCTTCTGGTTTTCAAATGGAAGACACATGTCCAAAAAACATGTGTCCAGGTGTAAAGTGAGTGAAACTTCGTATGGAGATGCTTTTGGTGGACATTTAAGGCAGATGAACATCTTAACTTTCAGTGTCTAGGCTCCCTCTGTAGCCAGAGGAGGCTCTTCTGGAGGGTGAGGGGAAACATGACCCAGTCTGGGTGCTCTGGGGCTCAGAGACACTTTCCCCAGACCACCGAGGGCATGCGGGACTGGACGTGGAGTTATTCTGTGATTCTCATCAGCACAAGACAGAAAGCTTTTTTTCCTCTTTCTTCCCACCAGTTCCTCTGTTATATATAAGCCAAATGAATTCCTGTGTGACCCAATAGTTTGAACTAATTTTGAAAACACCGTTCTTACTACTTTTAATGATGCTCCTTCAGTCACAGGAGGTTCTTTGTGTTTCCAGAAATGTCACTAGCCTTCATCCTGCTACGTTCACCTGTGGTTACCTAGAATACTGAATTAAGGGATTTTGTTCCTTCTATTTGGTAATAGCAATAAAAAGCTCTATCCCGTCAATGCTTTGTGAAAGCAGGGTCCATAATTAGGACTAGATTTTAGCAGTAACTAGCCCTCGCTTTGCTCTGTGTTTCAGAGCCTCTGTGGTCTAGTTGCCTAAGCCCCCTTTCCAAGACTGATATCAACCTGCAGGAGCGATCTCAAGGAAAATCGCTTAATTCGTCAAGACATGCAGTTACATACTTATCTCCAAAGCTGTACACAGTCCTGCCAATGTCAGCGGTGTTTCTCATGTGCGTGAAATGAAGACCCTACTTCAGCCTTTCACCAAACCAATGTCAGGGCAGAATTGCCACTCTTGTGCCATCAGTCAAAGTGAACATTGTCTGATCATCTCAAGTAATGATAATCTGAAACAACCTTTCGGTCTGCTGAAAGACAGACAAAAATTCAGCAATAAAAATATTCCCTCTTTTGGAAAGGTCAAACACACAAAAAAGACATTTTTGAAGGAATGCTGGATGACCCCCAGAGCCTCTCACAGGCAATTTTCCTGCCCCTGCACTGTTTGGAGTTTTAATTGCCTCTTTGGGGAGGTGCTAGTAGCTGCCTGAAAGTGCAGTCACAATTCAGCAATTTGGCGCACGTGACTTCTCCGAATATGGGAGCAATTAGCAAAAAGTGATATGGTGAATGGTAGCGTAAGCACCAGATTCTGGACAGCATTCAGACAAGAAATCTAAACCAGAAGAGAGTGGAGCAGACGGAAATCCAAACAAGCTTTCACAGAAATAAAATGTATTGGCTATAGTTAGATAATGAGAGTCTAACATTAGAAGATTGAATTCAAAGTCACCATCGCACTCCTAAACCTCGCTGACTGAATGGGTTGCAGCAGACAGTGCAAGTTCACAAAAGCAGTTTCTGAGAAAAAAATATCCAAAATACTTAGTAGAAGTAGCTTTAAAGACTTCTGGGAGAATTAAGTAAGCCCGGATTGGACAAGGAGCACACCAGTTCTTAGTGGAGAGGAAAAAAATCTGTATTCTAGGCATTAGTTATTTATTTAAGACTGTAAAGATTTGGGTGTACCCATAGGATCTAATTTCCTAGATTATTTTTGGTTATATTGTGCATATAGCATTGTTCTCAGCAACCTGCAGGATGCCACGAAACGTTAACAGTAAGTTTAAGACATCAGCCAGTGAGCAGTTTCTGTCTTAGGGACAGCAAGTCCCTGAGTCATTAAATCCTTCCCATTTCAAACAACTGCAAGCTGCATTTGTCCTAAATCATGTCTCTCCAGTACAGCTATGTTTGCTTTAATAACTGGAAATGAACTAATTTTAACCAGGATAGTACTGTCTCCTGGGATCGTTACACTTGAAATAGCTTTTGCCCTGTCAGTGAGGTCCCCACTCTCTCCAGGACCTGAATGCGGTGCCCGGCCATGTCTGCTGTGTCTGGGGGTGGCTCTTGTGCCCCGACAGGGACTGGGCTGGCTCACTGCTGAGGCAGGCGAGCATACGACAGCAGAGAAAGGAAAGAAAGAGGAATGGAAATTGGGAAGACACAGAAAAGGGAGGAGGAGTGATACAATAAAGTAGAAGGTAAACGTGGTGGCTAGAAAAGTAAGACGAGGCACAAGCAGCTGATCGATGAATTAGCAAGGGATAATTAATTGGTGAGCAAATCCAGAGGGCAATGAAATTAAATAGTTAATTATGCAATGGAGCAAACAAACAGCAAATTAATTAAATGTATGTGGATCTACCAGATGCTCTGATTATTTAAGGCGAAACATGGTTAGTGAAACTATTTATTCTGTGGTATTTCAATTATTCATGGTATCTCCGGCCATGGAGATTACAGCCTGTTTAAATGCAAGGTCCAACCACGTGCATCTAAAAAAGCATTTATCTTGATAGTGCAAGTGAGATGAGTGGGACACTGATGGAAAGTGGTAGGGACCACAGCTGTTCTGAATAAAATGCCTTGAAAGAAGATGTTATAACAAGATAATGTATATTATGTTGCTTCTTTTTCTTTTTTTTTCTTTCCTTTTTTTTTTTTTTATTTTTTGAATAATCGGTTTGAATTGTTACAGCTGAAAATGGAAGTTGGAAATGTTAGGCTCTTGCTGCCCCTGACAATGGAAGCTCTACCGTGTCTGAAGCAAGGTAATTCAAACAGATACAATTGCTTATTCTTTGGTTAACTTTAAACTTCTGGAGGAAGCAAGGAATTTTGAAAATGAATGATTAACAAACTCCAATAATTTCTAATGCTTAAAAAAATTCCTTTTCTGCCTACCTGTAGATTAAAGTCTTGATAAACCCACTGTACCGTCTCTACTGTCTGAAATGATTTGGGGTTACTTTGTAACTCCACTTTTCAAGTATGGCAATGTCCTCCTACAGTCTGATCTGTTTGCATTGCCTGCCTTTTTTTTTCCAGTGGGGACTTCCTATTTATTTTTGGAATTTTTGTTCTGTAAATATTTTCCAGTTTCCTCTCTGTTAAGTAGATTTTGATCTCAGGTGTGATGGCATTAAATTGAGGTCATTCCTTTTCTCTCATTAAATGTTCCCGATGAAAACAATCGGCCCATGTCATCATTCTTGGGAATATTTATATACGGTATGAAAATTTTACTTGCATGAATAGCCATAGCGCACAGTCTGAGTGCTTTGAGGACTCAGCCAGGTGCTCCTCACTGCATTTAACAGCAGTTTTCTGAGTTGGGAGGTCGTGGGCAGCAGTTGTCTGTATTTGGAAAGTAATAGCAAATGTACCATTGCATGTATCATTCATTTATTCTCGTCACCTGCACATAAACGTCTCCCTCACCTAATACTTCACAGCTCTACAGGACACATTTATTGTCTTAAATGTTAGAGCTACAGCAGAATAAAGGCTTAAATAAACCACAGGTGTGAAAAATTCCAACTGGCAACTTCAAACTAAACACCATGAACCATAAAAAGACACTTGTCAGAGCTGCAAGGAGCAGTTTGATTAAATCATTGCTTCAGCCCAGACATGTTGGGCCTAATTCTCCTCTCCCACCAGATGACTCACGTAAAGCGTGGGCAATTGCACTGCTGTAAGACTAGTGTGGTGGCACTTGGACTCTGGAGCTCTAATTATGCCTGTCTGACACCACAGAGCTAAAATGTGCAGCTGAACAGATTTATGATGCTACACTCATCTGAGGTGAATGACTGCTCCTACTCATGGTCTGGGATCACTAAACTGAAGCAGAGAGAATTTTAGTAGCCAACATTGCCCCAGTGTTGAAAGCAACAAAACCTGCCTGAACTGCTGGTGAGGCAGATGACAAGAGATTGATCTTTTTTTAACTGTGTTTTTCTTGGTGCCAGTTGCCAGGGAGGAGCCAGTGTGGCATGTATGCGAAGTACTGCAGTTGAAAGCTCTGATGCCATCAAATTTTATGGCCCCAGCCTCTGCTCTCTGCCACTTCTGGCGTGTGTCCCCACCTAGAATCCCCTCCTGGCACCAGCTTCTCATTGCTCGCGGCAGGGCAGGCAAGGTAGCTTGCAGAGCAGGTACCTCCTTGCCTGCATCTCCCTCTCCTATTTTGGCTCCCTTCGGGAAGAGAAGGTATGGCAGCTGCATTAGGCATGCCAAGTATGAGCCTCCAGTGAGCAGGCTGGAGAGCTGCATCCTCCTCAGAGACATCTTTTACAGACCATGGCAAAGGAGAATGACCGGCGCACCAGCCCTTTCCAGCCCCAGCGCACAGCAGCGGCCAGCTGGAGAATGCAGATGCTGCGTTGCTGCCTACATGAGCAGCATGCCCAGGAAACGTAGGAAAAGAGGGGGTTTTTAAAGTGTGAAATGCACCAGTGCAATACTATTAACTTTTCTGAAAAACATCAGCATGAATAGTTAGCATTACATTACTTTGAGTACTACTGAGAAAAATGCTAGCCATTGAGCCGATCCACGCTAGTGAAAGCCACACGATCCATTTTATTCTTATGTTGATATTATTGCAGTTACAAGAGACAATTTGCAAATGCCTGGCTGTTTCATAAAAGCCAATGTACTTGGATTCACAGCAGGTACTAATTTTGCGTGCATCTGCTAAGCTGTGCGTGGCATCAACCTGTTTTTAATTACACCTGCATGTCAGGCTCAAAATGTGTCTGTGAACAGGAAAGATGAAAGGTAGGCAGAACAGGATGTCATGTATTTCCCATCACCTTTCGCTGGCTGGCTGCCCACAGAGGTAAGAGGAAATTCCCTTCTTCCATAGTGAAAATGTAAAGATTTACTAAGCTTTGCACTGCCAACAACAAGGTGTAATCACCACTTCCTTAAGGAAACATGCATGTGTTAACAGGGGTGAGCAGGAGAGCTCCAAATAGCTTTCCACACCTTCCCTACCACTGATCTGTAAAGGGCCACAAGTTAGCCCTTGCTTTGTTATATTTTACTTGCATGGAAATGTGTAAGTTAGTTGACTTAATATTCCAACTTCACTGTAAAATAAAATATGTGAAAGCAGGGGTGACCAGGGTTTTTTTCAGGGCTGGAATAACACAGAAGAAGTTAAACAACACTTCTCTGTTCTATTATTTCACCCAAGTATAGCCAAAAAAAAAAAAAAGTTTATACACAGTCATACTAATAATTCAAACTACAGCTAGAGATGGCCATGACACTTGAAACTCTGAATAGAGTGATTCAAAAGCTGCTAGATGTTAGAAGAAATGTTTTTCCCGAGGTACTTCCCACTGAATGTAAAGTACTAAGCCATTTGTGATTGTACCTTCAAGCCATTCCTTTAATTTATTCCTGTCATTTGAAATTGTTTCTTTTTCTAATTCCATTAAAAATTGTGCACTGTAAAAACTGTAGTGTGTGCCAAGAATGTGTATGTGTAGTCAGTATATAAAACACATGAACAGGGGAAGAACAACTGCTTTTGTTATTCTGGAATCCAGTCAGACTTCGAATGCTACCTCAGCCACTTCACATCAAAAACCAGCACTTACTTACAAATCAGTAATGGTAGATACAAATTTAAAAGATAAAGAAATAATTCACTACCACCTTCTCTTTTAGTATAAGTGAAAGTTGTTGAAAGATTTTGATCCTATTGCTTATTCCTCCAGTATTTCTTGGGTCTTTGGGGTCTTTCAGAAGAACCTACATGAATTAACCAGTGATAAAAAGCACCCAAGAAATCAGCCTATCCGGCAGCCTGGGGCTTGAGTTTGTGTGCAGGTAACCAACCTCAAGCCCCTGGCTTTGGTAACCAGGTCTCTGCTCTGCCTAGTCCAGGTTGATGCAGGAGAGCATCCCTGCCTTGTTCCCGGGGCAGTCACCCCTCTGGCAGCCCCAGGGGCAGGGACCGGGGGGCACTCCCCCGTGTCTGCCAGAGTTAGGGGAGGAGAAGGGATCAGGGCCAATGCATCTCACCGCTTAATAGTTGTGTCCAAGTTTTAATGAGTTTAGTCAGAGGCCTTGGAGACCGTAGTTCTGAATTCCTGCTTTCCCCAGTCAGGCACTGATCCAGTAGAAGCTGTGGTTGTAGCTGCCCTGGCACCATCTTTGCTCTCCTGGAGTGCAATATGAAAAAAAAAAAAAAGACGACTGTTTTGCAGTAGAGGGAAGGGCCTTTCAGTATAGCTCAACCTTGAAGTGAGAGAAAACAAAATAAACCAGAAATGAGGTTGAGATCCAAAGACTCCTGAATGCCTCTGCCCCCAAGGTTTCCCTCCTTTGTAGCCCCAGGATCCAAATATTCCCCAGATTTTTTGCATGCCTTTTCAATTTATGCCACCAGCTGTAATTTCAGTTTCACGGCAACCAGGCAAAATCTCACTACCCTCAGCAGCGCCCTGCCAGGTTCTACTCTTTATGAGCCCTAAAGTTGACAGAGGTGGTACCTTTACCTCTGTCCCTTGTTGCTGTGCAGATGCATTTGCTTCTGAAGGTTAAAAGCGTATGGTTGTTTTTAAAGGTTTATCCTATTTACTTATTTCATTTGTCAGTGGATGTAAGTCTTACATAATGCTTTTTTTTTCTTTTAGTTAAACCACAATTTTCATACAGCACTTCCTTTGTTACCTGAATACATTTTTTGTGCACTTTTGTTCAGGCTGCAGGAATCCAGACAAACAAGTGTTAATTCCCCATGATGTTTTCCAGCTGACAAGCCTAATTGATTTGATTTCCACTGTTTTCACAAGTGACCCCCCTCAACCCGGCATCACCACTTTTTTTTGATACCTGAGCTTTACTTTCTACTCTCACATTCCACTTCAACAAGTAATAAAGAGCTTATTAGGAAGGAAGAAACTCATTATTTGTTTTCTAAACTATGCTCCATCTGCAGCAGATTCAGTGGGTTATAGCCCTGTATTATTAATCAATACAAAACATTAGCTTCTATTAGCTTACCAGCATCTTTTATCATCAGACTGAAGTTGGGAACTTTTTTCTTTGTGTTCTGCTACCCACGCTCTAGCTAGACTAGACAGAGATAAAAGACAGCTGAGTAATATTTTCCTGAGATCCCTGATGATGCACACAGATGGCCTGTAACAAATGAAATATGCAAGGTGACGGCTGGAGTTCTCCTCACTCCAAGTTCAACTTTTATGGCTTAGAGAGTATTTCAGTCCTTACACCACAGCTTCATGGTAGAGAGATTTATTTTCTTATCTGTAACAGGATTTGTGAATCTTTGCCTACCATGGCCATTAACGGTTGCAATTGGAATTGCCTAGTAGTGTCACTGTACTTCTTCCTTCTTTCATTAAAAAACAGCTGAGAAAAAAAAATGTACTAAAAAGAGCAAGAAGAGCACGTGGGGCTTAAGAAATCTAAAAAGAAACACTGGAGAAGTTTGTTATCTGCATGAAATGAAATACAAGACTGAAGAATTCCATTAAGAGTTTTAGCATATGTAAAAACAAGCAAACAAACAAAATCCAACACATATTAAGTCAAGTGAAAGATTACGTGTTGGTAGCACAGGAAAAAAAAAAGCCCTTTAGAATAAATTAAACACAGATCTGTTTACAGTGCCTGAAAGAAACAAATATATTTGTTCTGACCTATTACTGTGTCTTCTCTGAGACAGCCTTATCAGATCACAGCCCAGCTGGTGACTGTGTCCGTCAAATTCACTTTTGCTAATGTATTAAATAATCTGACCATAATGCCTGACTGTGGATCATAGTCTGGTGAGCAGGAATTCATCCAATTTGAAATGAACATAGTTTTAAACACGTAACTCCCAGCCTTCCTAACCTCCGGTGTCTTAGCTTAGTGGCAAATCATCTTAAAACAATCCAAATATTTTCTGCAAGAAGCTAGAGTCAAAAAGTGATTTAGCTCTGCTAAACTGCAGAACAGTACTGGTAAAGCAGATGTCCTTTAACTGCTTAAGTGGCCTGGACTCCAGCAAGCCAGGAGCAGCTCACCACCATGCCAACATCCGTGTCCTCAGGAAACTGCAGGTGCAGGGAAAGAAAGATAGGAAAAAAAAAAACCAAACAAACCAAAACCAGAGCTGCCGCCTGGGAACTGTCACCCTCCCATGAAAGTGATTTTATGTGTCCCTCCACTGGGAAAGCATGCCCATAGTATGTGGCCCTGCAGAAAACTGCTCTGCGATGGAGATGTCCCACTCCTAAGCAATGCAGGGCACCTTCTCCAGGTCCCAGGAAAGAAGGTGGCAGTGGACAGCCCTAGCCAAAAGAGGTAGCAGGTAGCCAGGGGGTATGGGAGGTATGGGACTGGGGACCCCTGCAGCTCTAGGACAAATTGGGCCCCAGCCCCAGCCCTGCTGGTTGCAGTGCCAGTAAGAACAAAGAACTGGTAGCCCGTTAGGAGTGGTGGGATGAAGAGGAGGTGAGAAGATACGCACCTTTGAGAAGATATTGTGGGGAGCCAAGTGGGACCATAAGTTACGACACACAGATGCCGAACAGAGCAGATACGGTGGCTCTGAGCAACTGCGGAATGGCACATGACCCTCGCACCATGCATGTCATGTCTTCAGAGTCTGATGGGAAGGAATCTCTCTTAAAGTTTCCAGGTTTGTCTTCTCTGGGCTGTACTAAAGTATTTACATAGGTGTGTATCAATTTTGCAGCTTCAACCAATTATACAGTGATAGTTTTAAAATAAATCAATACATTATGTATGCATATAAAATATACTGTATTTCTATATATAAACCTAAGCCATTTCCTGTCTATATGGAAAGTATGGGTATTGTCTGCTGTGTGAAAAAAGAAAAAAAAAAGGATATGCTCCACTTTTTCCATTTATTGTCCAGAACATACCCTCATATCAAATGGTTTCTGATTGAAAACAGCCTCTTAATGCATTACAAGTAAAAATAAACCATTATTGTGTAATATATGATATACCCTTTCCTCTTTCAGGCAAAGCAGTGCTTGCAAATGTGTCTAGACAGTGTGATGGAAAAGCACAAATTGGCCTCTAACTATTGCCGCCCACTTATCAGACAAACCTGGAACAAAATTTAAGATATTACAGTCTCACTCTTTGCACGACATCTCTAAGGGGGAGTGTCTCTCTGAGATACAAAGGCTTCGCTGCTTACTGCAAAGCAGAAGTATCAAAAACTTTGTTAATTAAAGCATGACTAACATACCTTCATGGCCTGATGAGAATTGCCTAGTGACTGAAGCATGCCAGTGTTTCCTCTAAGCGGTGGTATGTCCTATGTACAGACGGTGTTAAAAAGTCTTCTTTCCATACTGCAGATGAATTAGTCACCTGCTGACGATCCAGACATGATCAGAATTCAGAATCTATTTGCCACATTTAGGAGGAATGCTTTTAAGTCCTAACTTCATCCTTCTACCCTGCACCTGACCATTTTTTTTAAAAGTTTTTTAACTCCCTGAGTTTATGTCTGGTAAAAAAGTTGTCTTTGACAAGGTTCTCTTTGTAAAAAGATCATTTTCCTCCTCTGGCCCACTTCCTTGACACCTTGTCATGGTAGGAAATCAACTTTGTTTGTACTTGTGCTGAGGAGTCTCAGGATGCAATGTACATCTCAGATAACAGCATTTGGGTTTTTTTATTCTTCTGTTCTTCTCCGTGCATTTAGACAATAATGATAGGGTAAAAATGGTAATGGAAAGAAAGAGCAGCAGAAGGACAAGAGAAATCAACCAACAGTATTTATCTGATGCCATTTATTTCCCACTTGCAAAATACTTTGTATTTATTATTCAGGAAGTGTTAGTCCTCCCTGTTATGAAAAAAAGAAATGGTGAATCAATAAAGAAGTGGGTGATTTTTGTATAAAGGGTGTGCTGGATGAAGTTTATAAAATTTGCAAGCACTTGCATGTTTTCATGTGTGTATGTATAGGGTATTGGTGTGCAGGAAAAGTGACTGTCTCTGGTCCCAGAGAATTTAACAGAAGCCTTGTCACACTTCCATGCCTGAATGCTCAGACACTGTGGTGGTGAAAGCTGGGCACGGGTTGGGGTGTACAAGCCCTGTGCAGGAGTAGGGTACTGGAAAACACACTGCTACCTGCTTTAGACACTTTGCTTTGGTGTTTTGGCTTCTCCTTCTACACAGAGTTATCTCTAGGTAGGTCAATGGACAGGTAGCAACGTTAAACTATGTTTTAGTCTAACACCTACCAATGAATGAGTCAAACACTCAGGAAGCTGGATTTGTTTGGGTGAAAGAAGAACCTAATAACTTTGCAGTCATCTGTAGCCTATGAATCAGCACAGGCTAAATTCCCATTCACCACTGAAGGAAAGTCTCTCCTATGCATATAGATGTGCACACATATGCACACATATGTACACATACGTATGCGCAGCTGGGAGGTAACCCAAACAGGACCTTTTTTCCCTTTTGCTTTGGAAAGCTAGTATAAGGTTTCTTCTAATAGAGGAAACGAGGAAAATGGCACATACAAAACTACTGTCTCCCCCCATACGATCAAAACGCTGACGGACTTTGCAAACATCATGGTAGTTTTGACACAGATGCCTCTGTAAATCAAGCCAAAAAGCTGTTCACTATGCACGAGAAATGTACTCATGTTTGAGCTCCGAATTCACCCATTTCTGTAAGTGAGGCTGCAGCTGTGGCTTTGCTGCTGGGACAGGCAGAAAATCAACCCAGGGAATAATCTGCAAGACAATCATCAGGAGGAGGCACTTTCCAGTTGAGTTTTGAAGTTACATGCTTTCTGCCAATGTGCTTTGGATTTGCTCTGCTATTTTTAAAACTGCAAGAAATGTCCAAGCCTCTGCCCAGCCCTCCCCCTTATGTTTGGTGCACTTATCGTGGTTGGCGTCCTGTCTGAGGCAGGAGATCAGTCAGGAAGTTAACCAGGGGTCCAGATGCTGCTCTTGGAAATGCTCATGCCAGAGCCAGGCTTCCACGCATTTCAGCTGCCAAATTCCCTCCACACAAATGTCCACGGTTTCTGGCTCTCGCACTGGGGTAGTTGGAGGAAAAGCCTGAAGAAGAATGTTTTCTACTCTACAATTAACAGGGAGGAGCAGTGCCAGGGGAGTAATACTGCTGACATACGCTGGCATGCTTTGCATTACAAGTTACTGCTTTCCAGCCAGAGAAAGTTCTTGTTTGACGATGAAGATTTGTACACGTAATGGGACAGGCAGTACACTTGGCAAGCTATGCCCTCAGGAAGGGAATTTGGTTAGGCTGCTTTCCACTTACAGGTAACACTGAGATATAGATGCCTACACACATTTATATGTTAGACAAATATTGCAATCCCTACCCCCCCCCCACCCTTCCTAGCAAAGACACTAATCTTACAATAACTGCTTACTTACAGTGTAGACCGTGGTTGCTACCAATCTAGCAATTTATATTCCTTCAGGCTCCTGAAATCCCATCCCATGGAAAGCTAGGACTATATTTCAGGGTCTGTACGATATCAGAAAACTTCACATGTTAGGAATGATTTTTTTTTAAATGGGGCCTGGTTGAGCATACCCTTGGCTGAGAGGCTCTCGCTGACACCTCTGCTGTGTGGGGGACGGCTGCCTTTTGCTGAAAGTCTAGTTCTGCAGGTACTGAAAGGGCTTTTCTTCAGTCACGGTGCTTGAAGGCTAGGGCTGCTTTTGGTAAGCACACACTATACTACCTAGTCATAGTAGGAAAAAAAAACAACAACTGAAAAGCCAAACCTGAACAGGTCTACATTCCTCCATCATGATTTCAAGCCATGTTTAATCATCATGCTTCAAATAATTTGACCCCTTAGTTCCCTGCCACGAAGGTACCTGAGACTGCAGGATCTATGAACACCATCAGAATGGGGCATCCTTTCTTTGGACCAAACCTAAGGGTCACCAGAGCGCACACATGCACATGCCCTTCTTGGGACAAGAAAACGTGAGATTTCAAATCCACAGTCACATCAGTACTTTCCAGGACATTAACGATTTTAACATTCTGAACCCTGGATTTTCTTTCTTCCAATTTTAGATTACTCACTGAGAGCTCTATTGCAACCTTGGACTGTGAGCCCATAAAAGGTGGACTCTTGTCATCTGAGGCCTGATTTTGTTTCACAGGTCTCTTTCAGATCCCTCTCGGGTGTACAGTTTGTTAGTTCTGAGCTATCCTAGGGCTGCATTTCAAATTACAGCTAATGGTTATCCAAATAATTAAAAAAGAAAAAGGTTATTCAATCTAACATGGTTTCTTTTACCACAGAAGTGATAACAGCAAATGTGACAAAAGTTTTGAGCAGCTAAAAATGTAGCAGAGAGGAGAAGGACGTAGGATTTGGACAAAAGCTGGAATTCAACCTTAAGTATAACAATAAGTATCTACACTTACTGTCATAAAGATCTTCTCATCAAAAGTATGTGCTGAAAGCCCCAGTGCACGCAGCAAACACTGCACTACTTTAACTGGCCTATTTAGGGCCTGTTTCGCTCAACGTACCCGTTGGTAAGACATGGTGGCAGGACTCACTTTTTGCTCATATCTCTATATGAGGAGGCAGCACTTCTCACAAATGCCAGTAAAGGCTAGGGCATTTAATCCAAGATTTTATCTTTTGTTTAGTGGCATTTTGGCTTTAGTTTCACTACCCTGCTGTCAAAGACATTTGAGCATTTTTATTGATTCAGAAATCTGGGCATTAAGACTCATCTTTATAGTTCACCAAAAAGTGAACGTTTCAAAATGTAAAACTCCTCATACAGCTTTTAAACTTTATAGGCTGAACACTGAGTGCTGTAAAATGATTTTTTTCAGTAATGGAAGCTCTATTTTACAGAAAACAGTAACCATTAATTCTGCCTGCTAAGAGCAAGTGAACAAAATCAGACCTGCTCTATGAAAAAGAAGGATTTGGTAACCATAATAAAAGTACAAATTTTTCATATCCTCTGTTTTCACAAAACCTACTCTTTCCTAACTCACGGGTTTTACTATACAGTCATATGTTAACAGAGGAATGATTTTGCACATTTTAATGCATTTGGAATGAAAAGCGATACAGGCGGAAACGGGGGTGAATGAGGGACAATTTGGAAAATAGTTTTTTCCTCTTCTTCACTGTAGTACTTCCTTACTACCTAGAAGGAACTCAGGAGGTTATCTGTGGCAGTAGCATCAGCTACGTCCTTGTCCTTCCTGGTTGCTGTTTTCCTACTCTTAAAGGCATCCAGTGCTGGAGACTCCAGAATTTCTCCAAGCAATCCATTACAGGGCTTCATAATCTTAGTATGACAGAGATTGGGTTTTTTTCCCTTGGTATCTAATAAGAATCTTCCCTATTCCAGTTTAAGCCTCTCCCTACCTCTCCAGCTCACCACAGGCTAACACAGGCATATCCTTCTGCTATATTTGCAGTAACCCTTTAGATATTTAAAGACATTCTCAGTATTGTCTCCCATCTCCTTTTCTTTACAGTAAGCAAATACAGTTTGTCCAGTCTTCCCCCCGCAGGTAATGTTTGTTGTAGCTGTGGTGATTGCTGCAATGCTCTGGACCCTCCCCAGATTATCTGTGTCTTTCTTATGTGCTGTGACCTCACTGAATCCAATGGGGCCAGATTCATGGACAGTCAAAATATCAGCGTCACCTAGAGTCTTCTGGCCCTTGAATTTCTTTTCTAGCACTGGTACTGGGCACACCACAGCCCCCAGACTGTATGAGCTGCATATAGCATCTGCACAACCCCAGGCATGCTCCAGCAGCTTCTAGCATATACATGGCACCCCTTCAAAGGGAACTATAGGCATCTTGCCTCCACTTTTTATAATGATGGTGTTTCAGTGGGAGCCTGGCCCCAAACTAATCTTGCTTCCCTTTTTTGGTCCCAGACCTCACAGGCACACAGGACAAGATGATGCGCCTTGGCAAGTCATTGAGCTCTCCTTGTCTGCAGAGAGCAAAATCCTTCACGTGAGGGAACTGCATGTGGGAAGGATTGAGAATTCAGCAAGTTCTCCTTGCATAAATCATCTAACCTCTCTCACAGTGTCCTTCAGCTGCCTGAGAGCTTATTACCCCCATCTTGCTATACTGCATGCTAATCCTGTGGCTTTCCTGAGAAACTTATGAGTACAGAATATCTACAGAGCAGCTACTTGGTCATCTGTTCTTTTCTTTGCAAAGCATTGCATCCTTACCACTGTCTCTAGACTTGATGGAGTTTTTGGGAAACTGGTTTTTGGCAGTGGCTTTTTTTAATAGACTTGAGCCCCATCACCAAAGAGAACGGCTTCAAAATTGCACCAGGGGGAAGCAGGCATGTGCAGTCACTAGAGGAAAGGAAAACAGTTGTGTACTGTCCCCTAATGACTGCTTTTCACATGTATCTGTCCCATGAACCATGTTCTCTCTCCCTGGCTATACAATCTGGTTGCAGGAGTTGGATATGAAGGGCTGGGAGGGAGTTTGTGGTGGCTGAGGGGAGTGTTTGTGAGGGCAGAAAAGTTGCGCTGTTTTGCATGGAGGCACCTACAGAAAGCTCAGGGGCCAGGGCTTCAGGTTAAGGTGGGTTAAATACACATACAACTTCTCAGAGGGCAAGGTATAGGAAAAGGTAAATAATTGTCTTTGGACCATCTAGGAATAGTCGCACTCGTGTGGACCTGGAGTGAAGGCAGGACAGGCAGGGTCCGAGGCTGCTCAGTCACAGGGTGCTCCAGAACGCCTCCACCTCCACACACAGTTAGCATTTTCGTAGCTGTACCTGCTACTGACTGCTGAATGGCCCGGATTCAGCCTCTGGCCGACAGTCAGCCTGTTCCTCAGCATGGACATGGCCTAAAAGCATCTCTCATGGGTTCAGACATCCTTTAATTTTGCTAAGAAGTCCTGAAGGTTAAAGTAGCAAGATGCCCAGAGAGCAGCCCATGGTGTGCTGACCACACAAGTAGACATATGCAAGTAGACCAGAGGGCCGTAACAGCCCAGAGCTGGCCTGGGATGGATTGCCAAAGTACTTACCCAGCATGCTGGCAGGATTTTTCAGCCCTTGCTGCTGTTACTGATGCTTATGCAGATGAATTTAATGCTAGCTTAGAAATTGCTTCCTGAGCAGTACTCGCACCCATGAAGTATGGATGTATTTTGGGAGGGAGTAAGATACTTCAAAAGGTACCTCCCTCTTTTTCCCTTGGTCTGTGCTAGCAGCCTTCCAGTTCACGCCAGCCCTCCCCCAGACGGCAGTCCTCGTTCCTGCCATGCAAACCTCCCGGCACTCCCCCTCAAAGCCCTGACTCTGCCATAGGAAGGGAAGTCGAAGCCAATATTTTCCTCCCAGGATGACAGGGAAAAGAAGAGCACTTCACCTTACATTGAAATTCCCTAAAATAAGGGCTAAATAAGCTTGAAAGAGACTGCCCGGTGCGTGCGTGTCCATCTGGGAGCAGGGAGCTGGCGGGGGGAGGTTTGACCGCCACCAGCGCGCACCTCCCTTCCTCGACTGACCTGGCGAGTGCCCCCCGAGGATCGCCCCGTACCCCGCTCCCTGGCAGGGTGGCATTCTCCCGCGAAGGAGTGATCCCATTACCCAGGCCCCTTGTGTAATTCTGGTTCCCAGCAATTGTTTTCTGGTGACCTTTTATTGTTAACAATTAGCGCTGGAGCTGGAGCACAACTGGTGTAAGCATATTTTACATCCTCCTCAAGCAAACAAAAAAGCTGGGTGGGCACGGGCTTGTTTCCTGGTTCACACCCATGACTCCTTTGTGTCTCGGATCTCCTCCCACCGTGTGTCAGAGTCAGCAAACCCACTCCCTTACCTTTTGGCTCCCATATAGAGTGACGTCTTTGAGGGATGCGTAGGCATGCTCCGTGTGTCCCATTCTCCTTTCACATCCTATAGGAATTCTGCCTCTCCCTGATACTCAGTCTTTCCTTATCCATGAGGCCAGAAATGTAAATCCCTGTGCAGCAGAGTGCAAAGAGCGAGTATGAAGGATGGTTTCTATTTATTTAAATGTACAGGCCATAAACACCGCCCTCCAGCACTATGCTTTGGGTGCTTGTGTATACGTCTGTACAGTAAATATCTTAACAGCCGGTTCCCTCTGCTCGACCCCAGTGATATACATGTGCCCCCGGAGACACAAACACATCAACCGTCTGCTAATCATCACGTATAACAACATAGATTTTCTTCTCTCCCTCCACTTTATTAAACTATGTTTGGGGAGAAAAGGCGTAGTTGGCTGCCTGCTCCGAAACAGACAGCAATTCAGACCTGTGGTAGACCTAGAATATGCCAAGTTCCTGAACTGAGGACCCTTCCCAGATGTATAGCACTTTGCCAATAAGTCTTTGTCTTTCCTGTGGGGGAGAAACGAAGGTGGGGAGGCGAAAGAGCAAGGGAAGACAGTCCGGTCTAATCTTGTTTCCTGCAATACGGCATGTGTGTGTGAGGGGGTGTGCGCGGGCGGCGGAGGGGGGGACACTACGTTAATCAAATCGCGATCCTTTTAGGGTACAATAGGCGATGAAAACCAACTTGAATTTATCCTGCAGCCTGTTGGCAGCTAACACACAACTCACTCTTTCTGTGGATAGCTTTACTTAGCAGGTCTGTGCCATGACTAATGAAGCCATCTCTCCGCTAGTGTGCTAATTCCAGACCTTTTGGGAAGGAGCCCGGCTGCAGCTCGCTGCATGGCCCTCCCCTTGCAGGCTCCTTATGGCCACCCTGCAGGTCCCTCCCACTGCCTGCACTGTGCTCGGGAAAAGTGTGAGAAAATATTTCTCCCTTAAATCTGCTTTAGAAAAGCTCTGCTTTGCAATGACATTTAAGGACAGATTTTCTGCGGTGCTTCTCATTTTATCCAAAACATTTGAAAGCCACTTCCTTGGCGATCTTCTTGCCTGCTCCTCGGTGGCACGTAATCTGATCTTGCCGTACCCACTGGCTGTGGGGAGAGGCACACATTTCACCGGTAAAGTCATAGTTAAACTAAATATTAAACTGTCCAAGAACTGACTTCCTCGACAGCTCTGATTCAGGCTCCCAAAAATGCTCTGCACGGTGAATCATGCTTCCTTCTGGAAATGACAGAACTTCCTCATCACGGTGTTCTAACTTGCCCTCTCCTTGTCTCCGGTGCTATCAGGAAAGGATTGAATTGCATGCCACATTTTTTCCGTGGTCAACAGGGAGATGCATCCTTTTTGAAAAGGAAGGATTTCTATGAGTCAAAGGATGACAAACTGAAAATTAGTACCAGCCACAGAAATACATGACAAACAACAACATAAAGCCCCGTAGAGGTGGCCAGTGGGTGTATGTTGGATATTTGCCTTTCTGGCAACTTGAGTTGCCCAACTATTGCAAGGCGAACTTGCTTTTCACCACTGAAAGTAGTAACAAAGTTGAAACTGCTAGTATTAGCTGTCTGTCTTTCTTTCCTGTGCCTGGTTTGACAGGTCTCGTCTGCTTGCAAATCAGGTAAGGCAGTGCTGTGCACGAAAGGTCCCAGCATCCAGCCCAGCTTTGGAGGACGATCGCGTTTGCCATCTGCACACCAAGGGTGTGGGGAGGGGGAGGAAAAAGGGCAGTGCTTCTGGGGGCTTGTTCCAATCAGACTTACACAGCAGACTGGTTCACAGCCATTGCGATGACAGCAATTTACAGAGACAGTTTGCCGCACAGAACTTTAAGATCAAAACAACAACCCCCTTCCTTCCCCACCCCACCCCCCGCAAACCCCTATGATTTGCTGAACAACATGTAGTTGGGATAAACACCTTACCATATGGTATATGATGACTTGCACTATAAATCAAATATTAAGCAGCTCTTTTTGTTTCTTTGTATACAAATTTTTAACTCCCTCAGAGCCAGGGTAGGTGAAAGCCCCAGATGCACAGGCTGTCTAGTCATTATTAGTCGCCAGTCTGTGGGCATTCCCGGGATGAAATCCTGTTCCAACCCAAATCAGTAGGAAAATCCCACAGGAATGGATTTCCAACCTCATTTAGCCATAATATAATGGGAGGGGTTGGACATCAAAAATGGGAGGGTGGCTGAATGGAAGTACAGGGGCAATTACTGTGACTTCCTTAGAGCAAACTTACCTTCCTTACCTGGCCATATTCCATAGTCAGCAAAGCAGTACGTACTTGACATGGGAGAGGAGTAAATAATACTAAAATCTGTAACTCTTCATACATTTGTCTAGATGAAATGCACTTTTTCAAGACTAATTTAGGAACACTCATTGCTGTTAAGACTTAAGTTTGTATTCCTGCTCTTTACATTGTCCCTGAGAAACGGTATTATTTCTGTATTGATGTTTCATTTTTTCAACACGGTTCACACTTGCTGCCCATAGTAGATGAGGAACGTTAGAGGCAAGCATGAAGAAAAGAAGCAAAATAAATGCTTAGTCCATCTTGGCCTGTTTTGGGTTCCCTGCTGCACAAAGTAGGCTTAAAGCATACCTAAGGTGGAAGTCAGGGAACACAGAAGTGGAAGAAAACTCCTGAACCATCGAGTCCAGCCACAGGCAGCGTGAACATAGAGTCCTTTTCATGATTGGCTCAAGTTCTACCCTGAAAAGAAGATGATTTCCTGCTTCTTGAAAGGCTACCCCAACTCTTACTCCTCCAAGTTATCTTTTTCTGATTTCCTCCACATGCTGCTTTGTGGCCAGGACAATCTTTGTGGTGTCTGCTTTAACTCAAAAGCCGCTAGTAACATCAATCTATTACATGAATTTAATGCTTCTGGGCAGCAGCTGATTCGATCACAGGAGTAATAAATATTCTTAATAATGACTAACAGTCAGTCCTTAAAATGCATATATAGGCCATGAAAAAAGCCCTGTGCTGGAGTAGCATACATAATAACAGGTACCCGCTTATTCATGACCCTGGAACCATGAACGTTTAGCAGAATGATCTGGAGCTGCAAGGCACGGGGATAGGTATTGAATCCCAAAGACTGATAATGCTCAGCAGTTTTGCAATCAGACAGGACCTTGCCAATTTGCTGACTCATTTCCTTTGGTCCCTCAGATGTAAAAATGAGAGGTCTAATCCCACTGCCACTGTACAGGGTATGCCTCATCAATGGTGTCCAAACCAAAGTAATCTGAATCTAATGGGAAAATTCACACATCAAACGTATGTACACTCATGGAAACGTAATTGAAACAACACTCAGAAAGAACATTTGGTTTTTTAATTTTGTTGGTTTGAAAACTGTAGTCTTAATGTAGAAAGGCTTATTTGAAACCACAAAGAGAGTGCTGTGGGAATTAGAAATTATCTATTTTCAGCAGCAATGTCTGTTGCATTTTTTATTCATCTGTCTTTCAGATGAGGGTTTGAGCCCAATTTTTGTACAGCTGTTGGCAAATCTCCCCTTGATTGCAGTGGAAGAGGCTGATTGTTCATCTTTGGAAGATACTTCAGATGTCTATTGTCACACAATAAGCACATGCAAAAAGAACTTGTTCAAGTCGGATAGGCTGCAACACAAGACCAAGGACTTGTTCCCAGGAGAGGGAAGACTCACTTTGCAGGAGGGTGCAAGGCTTGCATGGACAGGAGTGGCACAGCAGGGTGAAGGGGGTACTTTGAACTGGGGGAAATGCAACAGACCGGTAGCAGCTCTTGTCGCTGTGGTTACAACCCAAGATGAGGACCTGCAGGCAGCAGCGGTGGCCAGGCTTTGGAGCTGGGAAAGTGCTAGCGGGAGTGGGGAGTGGAGGACATACTCCCGGCACCAAAATGTCTCCTTATAGCTCTGATGGGTCACATAAAAATGCTCTGTGTTTGGGTAATGCTTGGTTGATTATATAACATACAGTACTTATCAATGGTGACATTCATTAATGTAACTGCATAGAGTGATTATGGATTTAGAGGGCCTGTTCGCTCCCACCTCCCTTAACATCTGTGAATACCACAGCGAGTAGAAAAATACCATAAAAATTCACAGAAAGGCTTTTCTCAAAGTGCTACCCTGGAAAAGAAATAATTCAGCTACTCTGTGAACTGCTCAAGAAGCAGCGAGCTATCTTCAGAGAAACTGTCGAAATCAAAATCAGAAAACTTTTCTATCACTCCTAGCGTACAAGCTGGTCTCTCTCTTCTCCTACAGATCCACATGTGTACGAACACATAACCATGGTTACGAGCTCTTTTTTTCAAGCAGCTCCTCCCCATACACACCCCCTTTCTCCCCCTGCCCTCTCCACACGCATGCGGTCAGGCTCTTTGCTCTCCTGCTCGCAGACAGACTGACTCTGCCCTTGCACACACAGAGATGTAAAACGGAGCGCAACCCCAAGGCCAGCCTGGCTGCTCGGTGCCCAGCCAGCTGCTGCCACCCAAGGAGCCTCAGGGAAGAAGGTCCTGCCAAACCACGGCTCCTCCTAGCCACCACCATGCCGCTGACTCCTTGACTGTGGACTCATCTGCTGCAGTCCCCCGAAACCCCACCAGCTACGCAGGGCTGGAGCAGGTCAGCACGTGGCTAAGATGCCTTCAGAGGGTTGCAGCATGTACGCCTGGTGACTCACTAGGAGTTCACCAAATGAACCAGATCCCAAGCCCTGAGCAACTCTGCCGACCGCGTACAAATGGAAGAAAAGGGTTGGAGAAAGTTTTGTTGTTGCTCTTTTTCAGGGTGATTAATGCTGAGTCCAAAAAAGGGCTCCAGGATTAGAGGGGGGGAAGTCAAGATCGTTAGAGAAAAAGAATTTTAAAAGGATAAAGCCAGCTGGATGGGAGCTGGAGCCCATAAGACACCATGTTCTTCTCACTGTAGAAAGATGGTTGTGAGAAAATCAGAGAAGGGAGTAACAAGTGGATGGTGATGGTCTTCACTGCAAGAGTAAGGATGTCCAAACAGCAGTGCAGGGAGACATGAAGAGAATGGAGTTGTGCAGAGAAGAAAGGCAGAGCTGATGTATGGTTCTGGAGGAACTAAGTAGCGTTAAGAGAATACCACCAGCGCCCGCCATGCTATTGAGTATGTGTTGCTGGAGAGGAAAGCAGGGACCTAAATCAGGAGCTGTGTCTCAGAAGTACATCTGTTTTGGTGTTCCCCTTGGTCACATGTCCATTGCCTTACTCTGTTCTATGACATGGAAAGAGTAGCTGGGCCAGTGATTTGCCGAGCAGGCTATGATCTGCTTTTTTTCCTCCTTGGCCTCTCGCTAATCCATCCCACTATTCGCTGTGGGGAGACAGAGGGAGAAGGCGATATTAGGCAGGCCTGATCAAGTCTGTTCTCCGTAAGGAATGCCTCTGAAGCAAGGAGGTTGATTTCTGCTGGCCTTCGGCGAGCTGTTCACAGTCATTTGTACTGACATGGTGCCGGTAGAGACCACAGAGGCCCAAGGTGCTGACCAGGGTGTTCCCCACATTAAGCAGAGCGAAGGCTCAGGCAGACTGCAGGCTTTGGTGAACCTGCAGTCCTTTGCCGAGGTAAAGTTGCCAGGTTTTACATGCTAGAATCCAGGAAAAATAAATCTAGCGCAGCATGCTAGCACTTCCAATAGTGCATGCGAACTGCTTTGCTGGAAAAGTGAGCAGTTGTTGCAAAAGTACCAGAAAGTTGCAGGCTACATGGTTTTTTTTATGTAGGATGCAGGACACGCTCATGTTATATAGGATATTCAGCAATTCTAATAATACATCAAATGTGTGCCCAGAAGTTAGTTTTTGAGATGTTCATGCTTTGGGCAAGAATCCTTTCAAAATATTTCCTCAGGCAACCAGTAGCTTAGGACTGAAGAGTTTATCTTGGTTAATTCTGACTGTTTTAAAAGGAAAAAAGATTGTGGGGATCATATACTTAGCTGTTGTAAACTGGCACCGCTCCACCAACCTAAATAAACTTTTGAGTTCATACACTGGCTAGAGAGAGTCTGGCCCTATTCTGCAACTACTTAATCCCACAGATTTTCACCGTATTGGCAAGAACAAGTTTGGTTTGAATGAAGAAATACTAGATGTTTTTCAGCTCTATCTTATCGTCAAGTTGCTAGCACCAGCACTTAAGCCCAAGCACTACTTGTGATCCTCTGTACGATCAGTGCTTGATATCTAAGTGCTAGAATGGATTTCTCAAGCAGATAGCTGAGACTGATGCAGAAATGTTAATTTTTGTGTCTAAAGAAGGCAATCACAAATACCTATTAAATAAATGTACTGCTTCTGGGCAACAGCTGGTGGGGAGTGATGACTTTTGCTTGGCACTATGTATCTTATCTATGCATATTATTTTGTGCACATTTTTCAAATCCATTAATGAAGTAGAAACTATATAAGAACTTTGGTGCCAAATGTGTTGCTTAGACTGTGTTTCCTCTAGCTGCCAAGGAAAGGAAAAGGGGGATAAAGAGCTGCTAGTAAAACAATTTCCAGGATTGCCTATTTTTCTTGCTTGTAAAAAGGTTCACTTCAATTTAACGTTAGTTACTAATGAATGCTTGGCATAGGGGACTAGTGCCTTGATTTATGCTTTCTTGTGATGTACTTTTGGCAATTGTCCAAACTGCTTTTTTTCTTAGTGCTTCATTGATTAGTTCAAGGATGCAAATTGGTAAACCTTAGTATCAAGAAGTCAGAAGTTCTGGGTTTGGTGTATCCAGTTTGTATATGTAAATTTGTATTCCTGAAATGCATCATCCTTTTGAAAGGCAGCCTTGTTAAGTCTATATTTATGAATGTTAATTATCATGGAGGCAAAGCCTGTGACTTTATAGCCTGATGTGAATTTGGTGCTTAGAACAGGAATTAAACAATTTAATCATTTTTGAAGCATATAAAGCAACCTTCCCAAATTTACAGCATTTACTTGTTATATACAGAATGAATTTTCTGAAAATTGACATAGCAAAGCATGAATTAGTGTGATTTTTAAAAAAATTATTAAAGACATGCTTTAAGAATTTTTTTCCATCTCTGTCAGCCTATGAGATTCTGACATCTTATATAATTCATCTTAGGATTACCACGTGGCTGTAACTCTCTAAAAATTCATTCTTTCTTTTATCTGAAGGTTCCTCTTCCAAAAGAGTTAAATAATTCT
Organism: Haliaeetus albicilla; assembly: GCF_947461875.1. Taxonomy (NCBI): domain Eukaryota; kingdom Metazoa; phylum Chordata; class Aves; order Accipitriformes; family Accipitridae; genus Haliaeetus; species Haliaeetus albicilla. The sequence goes on from NC_091488.1 coordinate 10,932,756, forward strand.
ATATTCCAGAGATTGCCACAAATAACTTTCCTCTTTGCAAATAGCTGTGGCTGCTAGTATTGCCAATGCCAGCACAGAGTAGGAAAAACTACCGTCTGTCACAGTGATGATCCCTACTCCCAGTCCAGTGGGAATGAAACCTGAACTGCCCTGGGATGATGCTGCCATTAAGGACCACATTCTCAAAAACACAAAAATGGTGTGCTCTTCGGGCATGATGCAAAATGAAGACATTGTAGACATTTTACGTACAGCCCCGTATGCATGTATGTGCAGTCAAGGGGCCGGAAGGCTAGGGAGATGCTTGCTTAGGCTGGAAAGAAATTCTGAAATTAATGTTAAAAAAAAAAAAAAAAGACGGCACAACCAGGGCAATGCTAAAGTTACAGGACACTGTTGCATGATCATTTCCTTGGCAATGAGGACTGGGCACAGAGGAATCTGTATTTGTGGATGCAGAAGTAGGGTATGTACTCTTAGATGCCTTGACTCTTCACGGTTTTGTTTTTGTTTTCAGTTTTTATGCTAACTGTGACACATATAGAATGATTTTAACATACACCATAAGAATTTTTATTTGTCTGAATTATAATACACCATATGTGAATGCATCTGTTCTTCACTTTGTTACATTTATTATTTGTACTATGGTGGGGCCTCAAGTTTCCACCTCAGATCAGGGTTCCAACTTGCTAGGCAATGCACAAACACATAATGGGAAACACTCCCTGCCTTGAGAAAAACATACTCTAAATTGACAAAAACAGCTCAGGGTGGGAAAGGAAAACAGAGCCAGAGTACCGTTCCATGGTAGCTTAACCTCATCTAAACTGAAGTTGCCACAGTCCCACACCTCCAATCCAGATCTCCGATCGCCCGTTTGGTGGCTTAAGCCGGCTCATGGCTGGAGTAACTGCATCCCAGCAAGGAGAAGAGTAGGATCACCTTTTTTTTGGTAAGGTTACTTTAGCAGAATTAGCTCCCTGAAGCGGCTCACAGTGCAGCAATATGAGCACCAATGCTGGCACGAGGGAAGGGCCATGGCAGGAGAGTGGAAGAGCAAAAGCCCTGCCCTGGGTTGGCGTAAGCTGCCATGGAAGTTCACATGCGAGGAGGCGGCACCCGTCCCATCTCTGCAAGCTCGGTGCTGAGTAGGAGAAAGCAGCGTGCAGTGTCGCAGCTCCACACCACCACATGGCTCTCTGCACCGTGCCCCTTGCTCTGGGGTGCTGCAAACCTCACCTGTCCCAACCGCCTGGTGACAGCAAAGCTCTCTAGGAAGGATCCTGCAGCCAGGATCAGCCCTTTGCCTACAACAACAAGTAGGATATCCAGGACTGGACAGGACAGGCACAGAGTAACTGCTCTAGTGTGTGCTAGCAAGCAGAGTTTGCTCAGGACCCCAATTTGTCCCACTCCTTCTCCCTTATATATGGATGTGTGCATGCACGCACACACGTACGCGCTTATATACGTGCCCACATGATGGTACAGAGGCTGGAGGGTGGCATAGGATGGTCAGCATTTCTGGATCTCCAGAGCAGAAACTCCTGGCTCCTGGAGCTATGCTGAGTTCACCAGACCACAGTCAGTAGATACCATTTATGAACCCTTTGACGTTAAGTGCTATGTTACTAACAAACGGTGTGCATTACATACATTCACACCACAAAAACCGACAAGAATGGTTTCCATCCTTAGAGCTGTGTGTGCTTTCTGCTCCTTTCATTTTCAATTTGCGCTCTTGTTTTTAAAAGTCCACTGGGGCTTGCTCCATCTCAGCATTTGGTTTCTTTCTTTGTCCTCCTACTGCAATCTGTTACCTCTTGTTATCTAGCATTACCCCTTTCTTTATTCCTTTATGTGGTCTTGCATGGTTGCTGCTGCCACTAGGAACAAGCTGCCTGCCTCCAAGGGCATATCTTTTTTATTTATTTTTTTTTAAATTCTCATTTTAAAACACATGTTTTTCCTGTATTTATGATGCAAAATTGTTCTGTCCTTCTCTGCTATGGGCCATGAAGAATGCTTGCTTTAATTTACCCTACATGCTGTGCTGTTGCATTCTTCTTGTCTGTAATTTATGCCACATACTGTGCACTCCCTTGTATTATACAACATAAAGTTGCCAGATGGGTGAGTGCAACGCATGCTTTAAAATGAAGGCTTTAAGGCAACTGCTTAATCCAAAGCTGCAGAACAAGCCAACACCAAAAAGGAAAGAGCATTTGAAAATATACTCAAATGGGTCAGTAGTTATTATGTGGGGCTAACACTCCGAGGAACACTTGCTAATTAGCATATCGTGCTATTAACTTTTCCTTGAGATCTATTTTTTCCTGCTTGCTTTTCATGGTGTATGATGGCAAAAGATGGAGCCAACAACAGAGCATTAACGGGAAAGAAGGATATTTGGTCCTAAACCAGGAGCAGTCACTTTTCAGAATGAATTGGTGCCCAGTGCTTGGAGATTTGTTTGGCTGTAGTTAGTGGGTCAGTTTGGCACTGCACTTTGCCAGGCTGTGGGGGAATCTGTAGGAGATGTTCAGCATATGGGGGTTTTGTTGTTCTCGATCTTTTCCTTTCCTTTCCTAGCAAAGGCCATATTATATGTTCCTAGGGTTTATTTTACGCTGCGTGGGCTGAATAACTGAGGAGCTCTAGCTCTCAGCACTACTCTACGCATCGCGCCCTTCCTGGGGCACGCGTTGTCGCAGCAGCTGCATAGCCCTCATCTTCCATCCCCCGTCCCACTAACAGGAGGGCTACATCCAGCTGCAAAGTTTTCTCTGCTGTTGCTGCCCTAGCCCATGGCACGCAAGACTCGGCTACAACTTGGCTTGCGCCTGGAGAAAGCTGGTGTGGCCGTAGAGGGCTCCTGCAGTAACCAATCCTACCACCCACCTTGGGATTACATATGTGCTTATGCAATACTTTGTGGGGGAAGCAGGGATATCCTGGGTGAAATCTTGGCTCTGTAGAAGTTGATAGAAACTCTGCAAGTGTTGGCTGTGAAATACAACTTTCTCCCTACTGATGTGCTCAGGGAGGCTGCAGTGTTGATACCAGCAAGAAGCAAGGTGGCTTGCTCAGCCAGTGCTCCAGCAGAAGGAAAGCCCGGGAGTAACCATCCTTTTCAGGTGGACTATTGGAAACCAGGCTGGGATTGCTAAACAGATGGTGTCACACCAGGCTTCAGCACCACCACTCCCTGCAATGAGCGCTTTCAAAGAAAAACATGAGGATGGGGAAAAAAAATACGCTAAGAGTGTGACAAAATCCTACTGTGATATGGAAGGGCCAGTGGGAGGAAGGGAGATGTGGAAAGAATTTATTTACATAGTAAAATGAAGGGATAGCACATCTATGCTAGCTAGCACTGGTAACAGCAGTGAGGATGTACTAGCATGGGCATTTAATACACTGTTCACAGTAAAAATGCAAGTTCTCATCATTATACTCTGGTGGCAGCCTGCGCTGAAGCCTGCATGGCCTCTTCGTGATGCTTTGGAACTTGGGGTAGCTAGCTGTTAGTGCACACTGCAACAACACCTTAGCAGGCAAGGGGCTGGGTGGAGCAAGAATGAGAAATTGCCAAGAGGAGCTGGATTCTCTAAATGTGGACAAAAGTTCAGCTGTGAGCTCACAGCTGGGAAGTGAAAATGCAGGACCATGACTTGTCTTCTGCCTTATCAGTCCCCTTTGATACCAAGGCTGAAGCTGATAAATGGACCTATTGCATCACCCATAGCTAGACTATGTTTTTCACATGGTTCCTGCTGTCCCACCTGGTGTAGCCTTAGTTGCTTTAACTATGAAATTGGCACCAGAAGGACAAGGAATGAAAAACAATCCTATTGCTCATGTTAAGAGAACAAGTCTAGCAGAATGGGGTAAGGTTGGTGCTGTGAACACTTTTTGTGCTCTCCTATACTGAGTGACGTATATGCGGCATCTTCTAAGGACACAGAGGTGCTTGGAGATATTTCAAGACCATTTCATTACCATTTACATTCAGATGTTTTAATTGTAAGTCATAGACCAGAGCTCACTAACATAGGTATTTGGCATTTCAAGTTTCCTTCTCGATTTTGTAAAAATTTCTTCACCACTCTGAATGGTGATGGATTATGCTTTTGCTGCAGATTATTTTAAAAAACCCATGAAGAGCTTGTCTCTGATACAATGAATTTCCTATTGACACTAAATTGGCAGTGTAATGGAACTGATAACTACATTTCACACTTAGTTTAACATGCCTTTAAACAATCAGGTTAAAGGACTGAGAGTAAGTAAGAAGAACATCTAAAATAGCTGCTGATATTTTTCCTTTACTTTCTATAAGGCTTGACTTTTTAATAATCAACCCATTTCTCCCATGCATTCTCATGTACTTGAGTAAGTTGGACACAGTCCAGGCATTGATTGACTGTGCTTTGCAGCACTTGCTAAGTTTCTTTTTCTTCTAGAGGAAAAAAGAAACTCAAGAAAGAGAAACTTAGTGCAATAGTGCCTGAAAAAAAGTATGACATCACGGGGCCCGAAAATAACTAATACGTGCCTGTTTGTCATGAGTATGTTTCCCCTTTCTGTATGACAGCCATTAGATGAGACGTGTCAGTGCAGCCAGTACAGTAGCTTTTTCTCTATGGATACACATGCATGTGTATATGCATATATTTAACTTTTATTCAGGGCTTAGTCTCCGTCAGTACCTAACTTTGGGTTGCAACTCAGTCCTGTTATTTGGGAATTGGATGCCACTGGACTGACTTACTAGTGAACCTCTGATGCTAGTCCCACAGCAGAGTGTTTCAAGAGTAAGAAGTCAGAGCAGTGCTTGCCAAATCCCAAATTTAAAATCTCATTTTCTGAGCATCTCTAAACAACTTTCTTTACTGCCTATCACAGTCAAACATTCTGCACTGGGTCAGATGCTCCTGAATTGGTATTTCCCAGGGGGAGAGCACACTGGAAGATCCCGGACACTCAAGGAGCAGAGAGGACAGAGCCTTCTCTTTGGAGCTCTTGGCTCCCTTCACGAGGCCTGCTCTGACATCTCGTACAATGTTTTACTTCTCTGTTGTAGTGGTCTGAGAACACTGTATCTCCTTCAAGCTTTTCATTCTTTTGGTTTGGGTGTTTACAGTGTCATCGAGAAGGATTGAGGCTGATATGTTAATTTTCATACCACTAGGATATAGTTTTCAAGAGAGAAATCTGTCATATGGTGAGAGAAGGAAGGACACATACTGGCTCATTCAAAATGAAAAACTTCTGTTTACATGACTAAGACTGAGTCACATACCTGGGACAGGGTTCTGTATTGGCCTTAAAAATGATGTGAAGGGAACATCCTTAGTTTTGGCAGGGGTGGGAGTTCAGTGCATTTTTCAGGGATGAAACTCAGAAGAACAGAGAAGGTCAGTTTAACCTTGTGGTTGTGGTTACGAATGAGCAAGGAAGTTTAAATTACACTGGAGGACAGCTCCTTTAGTCACAGGAGCCTGTAGTGCACTCTAGATCCTTTACAAATAAATACTAGCACTTTGTGTTTTTACAGCAATAAGCAAACTGCTAAGGCACAATGACTAGGTTGTTCTTATTTAACTTCACTGATGGTAAAGTTCCTTATTGGTTTCTCAAGATTACAGCTACAGAGCAGTCTATAAACAGAACAACCATGCATTTTTCACAAGTGTAATACAGTAGTTTTTCAATAGAGCTCTCTCCTGCTTCCTCATCATTTTAAATGATAAGCATCAAGCAAAAGAGAAAGAGCTAATTACATTTGTGTTTAATCAATCCAACAGCTCATTCCAAATCTGATGGATTGTTTCATATGTCTGGCTGAATTCAGCAAAAGAATTGGTTTCCTTCATAAGCAACTCATACATCATGCATAGGATTGCTTGGACATTGATCTCTGCAATTTTTCGTGAGAACTTTTCTATTTATTTCAGACACGCTGATGGCTGAGATTCCTTGCTGTGCTGCTCCTGGTTCACCTTGGGATCAGCTGCACTTTTGGTCATTCCCGCTCCTTTCAAAACCCATCTCGTAGCACAGTCAACACTGCAGTTCTGTCTCACGAAATGCCTGCTCGCAGAAATCTCCAGATGTGGTTTAGAGCTCCTCCCTGCCACTCACGTGCCCCAGCGTTTTGCTGTCCGGTGCTGGTTGACTGTACGTGCTTGCTCAGTGACACTGGGTCCATCCAAACCTCCCTGCGTTCCTCAATCAACTTTTTCTAAATTGTTCCAGGAGCAGCAGCCTTTGACTGACTCACTGAAACCCTATTAACTGAGTAATAGGACATTTCCCACTGCTTTACCTGGCATCTGCTTTCATTAAGTAATATTAAAGTTTTCATTAGTAATATAATCAGAAGTAAATAAAAGCCTGAAGTCAGTAATGCTCCTACTGATTTATGTCACCAGTTGTAAGAAAGATCTAAATCAGACCTTTAATTAGCCAGGTGATTAAGTACCAAATGACTTTCTGGGAGTGAGAGCAGACACCCAAGATACATTTACCAAAACTTAGGTAGAAAATGCACTCGTGTTTCAAATGGTACCTCATATTAGGTGGCATTTACAAAAACATGTAACTGTACAATGTTGAAATGATGGGGTAGCCCTTTAATAAGTCATGTGCAAAAAAGGCCTTTTGCGAAGAGAATCTGCACTTCAGGCATACTCTTATTATTACTTAAACCCAGAGTCGACCGAAAGGGAAAACTCTCGTTGCCAACTGTGACAGACTGCAGCACTGCACTAACAGGAAGGCTATTTTAGTTCTGAATTGGGAACTGGATTACTTATTCAAAAAGTAGTTTTCAAAACTGCAAAACTATGTTCTTGTTCCCTTTGCAGTATGTTCCTAACTGTATCCTTTTCACTGCACAATTTCAAAGGATTGTGCCTTTGCTATATATACACACAGCACCTTGGTTTCTGAGATTGGTTTCCCCCAATTTCTGGCTGGTTTGAACAACCATGACTTGTTTCCCATATACCTATTTCAATAACATCCCAGCAGCTGACAGCAGGCACCTTGGACTGGGCTTCACATCAGCCTTCGGAACAGCTGCTGGGAAAAGGACAGTATTTCTGAGCTACAGATGGGTATGCTTGCCATGGATGTTACAGTTTAGGTTCATGCTACTGCACTACAGACACCTGCGGTGATTTGCATGCGCTTTGGGTTTCATTCCTGGGCGTGCTGAAGTCACTGGGAGTTGTGCTACCAACTTCCTAACAAGTGCTGTGTCTTTAATTGCCAGTACAGCTCTCTCTCCTTTCGTGGAGAATGAAAGTACTCTGCTGCTGAAGAAAATCTTTTTACTAAAGGAAACAAACCAAAAAATATTGCAATAGCATGTACGATAATCAACAGGGAAATAATTTAGATGATCCTTTGAAGAGGCAAATGTTAAGCGTGCTTCTGCCATTTGAGCTGCAGTTGCTGGAGTGGAAAGCCTCCTGAGGTAACCTGGTGTGAAGGTAGACAGACTGAGTTGTCTTTAAACCTCTCGGATGGGAAGGGCAGCCAGCCAGTTCTTCCCAACTGCTGGAGAGCTGTAGAAGCTTTCTCTCGATAGGGAAGATATATTCTCCCACATCAGGAGAAATACGATCATGCCCTTGAAAAGCAATAGAAAAAATTCCACCCATGTTTCACAACATATTCCATTGAAGGCTACTGTCACGTGAATTTCAGTATCTCTAGGACAAACAGTGCTGAACCTGGATAGCCTCAGTATCATGAAAATTATCTGCTTGAGGGGTCCACGGATGCCAATCCAAAGCCCTTGTCAGCCTCCCGCTACCCTGCCTTGTGAACACAATCCTTGGGGGAAAGTTCTGCTGCATTTAAATGAAACTTGACTTGCACATTACTTGTTCAGACAAGCTACGAGTACATATGACTCATCATTTCCCTACTTTGTTTTGCCTGTTAAGCAGCCATCAGCATTTACATCACAATTGATCATAAAAGAGCAAAAACGATGTAGCAGTTCCAGCCTCACCCCTTGTGAGTTACTACAGGAAATTTGCAGTCCTCCCCCAAAACTCTCCACCTTAATGTCCCCACTTTGAATATTCAGTGGAGAAAATATTCTCAGAGCTCTACGTTTCTCTGCATTTCTTGCCTATGACTTTTTCTCCGTTCAGTGATATCCTTTGGCTTCCCAGTACGTACCCTCACGGTTTTGGGCAAACAACAAACACGATGACCTGTTGTGAAGGGCAGACTAGCACAACCCAAAAAAAGAGTTTATAAAACTGAAAACAACCTAGTGAGAAACCTCAATGCACAGGCACAAAGGCCGTTTCTTGCTCTTTCAGGCTGATCCAAAAGCTCCAACAGCATCACTCTCTAGCCAGGTAGCTCTGTGATACAAAGATGGCACGGTGAAATGCCACATCAAATTGGCTTTAACTGCAGCAGTTTACCTAGGTCAGCTATGTAACCCTGGGTGCATTTCACCTTGGTTTTGTCCTGCCTGCCAGAACCATCCTGCACGGTGAACTGCAGCCACAGCACAAGGCCACAATAAGCTGAGATACGAGAGCCTGCTGTAGCTTTGGTGTGGTGCTGGAGCTGGCCCTGCAGAATGCTCTACCCTCCTTGGTGAGTACAGACTGCCACGGCTTTCCTCTTTTTTGGGGAAAAAAGTTTCACCGTCAAACACAACCTAAGCAATTTGGATGCAAACACAATTTGAAATGGCAGGAGGTAGGGTATGAAGGACTGATTTGGAACCGCAGCCACGAGGAGCCCTGTATGTATTTCATACTGTGCAGTACAAATGGTCTGACTGCAGCCCTTCAACATCGCAGCAATATTTGCAAAAATCTTGTCTCATTTCCTTGCCTCCCCATGCTTCTCAATACATTTTTAAATAAGTTGTTCTAGTCTGAAGGGGTTTTTTTGTTTCACGTCTCGGAATGAAAAAAGGCTTGTTCGTGCTTTACAATCCCAAGGGCTCAAAGCATGTTTTTCTTTAAAAGTTTCACTTGAGGGAAGATCTTATGTTAAGAGGAGTACAGGTGCTGGGATTTTAAGGCACATACTATACAGGACTTGAGTGCTAGCTATCCTGGGCAGATGTTCCTCAGCTTCATCCTGTCACACAGTACATGTGCATTAGTGATAGCTGGATGGATAAATATGTGCACAGCCACATCCATGCAATTGGAGCACTGCACTTGATTTTTCTGAAAGCACCCAATTTGTCAAGGAACCCAGGAGAAGCATACAGAAAGTGCCAGCATCTTGCTATAAACAGCGTCTGGGGAGGGAAAGAGAAATTCCAGTCATGAATGAGAAATCCCAGCGGCAGCTTCACTTTCCGTCTGATGACAATAAGTAAGTGCCTTAAGAGTATCCCTGTGCAGGGAAGGCACAAAAGAAAGATTAGAAGGGGCAGAAAGCATCAGAAAGCATCAGACCTGAAAGTAGAGAAATGTCATGGAAACTGGAGATGTCTGGAAAGCATGTGATTTATTAATGATGTTAATTAAAGCCAGGTCTGAAGCAGGGTTTAGGTGGACTACAAGTCCCTGTTAGGTTACGGATTGTTTTGTAGCCCATGCCAATGTTAAAACTGTGACTTAGTAAACCTTGCTTGGTGGTTACCTATTTTTGGAGGCAGCTGTCTCGGTGGGCTCCTACAGTTCTAGGACTGTCCATGCCCACCTCCCTCCTGCCTTCCACGCCAGCCACGAGCCAGCGTCCCTCTCCCCTGAGCGTACTCACTACCATCTCTCTCTGGTGCAGTAGCAAAACGTTAGGGAGCTACTGAACAAAACAGAGGTGCAAATGAAATATTAAGAGCCTGTCCTTGACTTGAGTGACTACGAGCAGTAGAATACTATAATGCTACCGGTGACAATGCATTTCTGCTGATGTGCTACTGTAATTTTTCCTAATTAAACAAAGCCAGGTAATTAAATATGCAGAGAAGGCAATTCACTCATTTTCCATCACAAATGATCACTGGCTGTACTGAGTATCTTTCGGATAAAAGCCAGGAAAGAAAAGAAAAAAATGTTTGTGTGTGGGCAATGCTTAATATTCCATCCTTGGTTTTGCTTCCTTTTTTTTTTCTCTGAACAGCAAAAATTTATCCTTTTCTTTAAATAATCCTTCTTGCTGTTGGGACAACTCCCTTTTAAGGCCAGTTTTTTGCTCAGAGGGAATGTTGACTGCACTTATAAACACCCACTTCCTAGGGTTTATAATAGTAACAGCAACATAACCTGAACTATAGTTTCAGCAACGTGCGGCAAACACATTCAGACTAAGGCTGGCCTACCAGCTTCTTCAGAAATGCTTCGGAAGTGTTGGCGATAACACCATGGTTTTATTTGCTATCCTCACAAAGTCACATCTTTGAAAACCTCCTGTCTTTCTCCTTTTTTCTTCAAAAGTAGAACCCTGTGCTTCCAGCTCCAAAACGCATGGTGAGAGTATTTGGATGGGGCAGTAAACACTAAAGCAAGAAAATGTCACCCTCTTTATAACTTGGGAGTTTTAGGTGGGTGCAAACTGTGATCATGGAGAGAATTTCCAAGAACTACAGTGAAGACCAGATTTCACCATATGTGTTATTCTGCTCAAAATATCCACGTTAGCTCCAGGGAAGGTTACAAAAAAGCCTAATGACTTTTCAGCTGTTAGGCTGCCATCCCTAGTGCAACTTACTGTAATCTGGTTAATTAGCTTGGTACTTGGGAAAAAGATCTGGTGTAATAGGGTAAAAATAATTTCCACTTCAAAAGTATGCACTGCAGTTAAAAAAAAAAGTCCAAAAAGATTAGACACATGAACTGCAACCTCCAGAAGTACCACTGACTTCCAAATATACCCTGTACTAACATGCCGTCAGCACTGAGCCAGGGAACGATACCGGTGTCTGAACTTTACTGGCCTCACTAGTGACTGCAGAGACGTCAACCTTTCCAGTCACGCAGGTTTGCAATTGCTACCTTGTATTTAAGCTCTTGCCTATGCGTTTGTGTCACCTCTCAATATTTCACACCATGACGCCCATTTCGCCAGGAGCAGGATGTGCAACTTCAGTGCCGTACCAGCTGAGCAGATCCTAAGGGCCTGATGCTGAACTTGTTCACATGCTCATAAATTAGGAGCAACTCCACTGCTCATGGTGACACCGAAACACACAAGCCTGGACTCGGGTTCTACATACCTATTGCGTGGTTTCCAAGTGGATGGCTGGGAGGCTAAATGTAAAACAATCCACCCCCACCTTCCCGGGGGGAAAAAAAAAAAAGCGTCAAAACCCCAACACATGGAAACACATCAAAAATGTGTAGGGATCAGGGAGGAGGGGGAATCCTTGCTGAAAACAAAACAATCTTCTGCCAAATGAGTTGTCATGGCTTTACTATAACATTCCCACAAAGAGGAACAGAATTTTCTTTATTGTGAAATCTTCGTTGTGAGCCTTGCTGCTCCTGGGAAAAGTCATATGTCAGAATAGAACAGTGTTTCCAAATATGACTAGTCTGAACAGATAAACAATGAATGTCAACACAGCATTCAAGGAAGTCTCTATCTGCGGTTAAATCCCTTTCTGAGGGAGTTTATATTCTTGTTCTGGTAGTACTTGCACATCATGAATACCTATAGAGGTACCTGCCTTTGTACAACAGGCCCTATTAAACTCCAGCTAGAGTTCCTGGGGTCCCAGTTACGGGCAGCCAAAGCATCGGCTGCGTCTAAGAACATCCTGCAGCATTATCTGCCGAGTTCAAAACTTTCTATTACTTTTTCTCGAGGCTCCGTGGTGCGTAAGAAACTGACAAAATTAATATTCTTGTTGACTTAGGGTTTTTTAACTGACTAAAAACCTAAAACCTGATAATTTTCCAGTTCAATCTTGTTATCTCCCAAATTATTTTTTTTTGGGGGGTGTCATACACCCACTTTGGTTGTTCTGGGGCGGGGAGTAGCAAAGTTCGGAGGACCACGAGGAAGCAGAAGGAAAGAAAGATTCCAGTCCTGTGCCTTCTCTCATTACAAACACTGGGACCAAGCTCATCTCATCCTTCAACAGAGGTGAAAACAAAATGTACTGTTAGGAGGAAGTCCTTGAGAAGCAAAACACCACTGCAACAATCCTGCTCCCAGGGCTGCTGCATTCAATAGCTCTTTAATGCAACATGCCTAGCAGTCTTGGGCAGCAGATTTTCTACCTCACACCACCCTCTATTTCAGTCATGTATGCTTTGTCCACCAAATCACAGTTGTGTTTCTACTCTTTGGATGTATGAACTTCCATTTCTTTGCAGCAGAGCAACGTTACTTTAACAAAGGAATGCATCTCTCTACTGCCCAGCAGTCTAAAACTTAGGGGTCAGAGCAATCTGCAGGTAATAAATTTGGGTCTCCCACTTTCTTGGGCTATATTCTAATTTATATAGGCTGTGGCAGTAAAGGCAAGAGCTCTTGTGATCAGCCTCAAAGCCTTCCAAACCCCAGATCCCCTCCTCTGCCTTCCAACTTCTCTTAAATATAGACAAGAAATTCACTTTCAGTTCTCTGCAGGCTTTGTAGAAGTGCCTTCCTTCCCTCAGGGCTGAGAAGCCACTCGAGACACAGCATTTCAGAGACTTCTGTTCAAACCTGATTTTCACTTGGAGAGGGGGGCAAAGGCCAGCCCTAAATTCCACTGTGCTTCAACTCCCCATCTGCAAAACAGGGACGCTATAGGACAGATGAAAATCCCCCATACTTAGAACATGTATTCTGGACAGCAACTTTCTTTTGTGGTCCTGCAACACAGCAGAAGTTTGGATCCAAGAGAGCACATTAAATCACGCTGTCCTTGTTGTTAGGGGAGAACTGAATGGAGTTTGGCCACTGGAAGGGTTTTGTTTTTTGTAACACTATTAAGCACAAAGAAACCCAGAAGCTTGGCAGCCTATTCCACCATGTAAATCCATGTCTTTCTACATTACCAGAAAGTTCACTTGAGGTGAAAATCCTCTATGAAAATTTGGCTTCTGAAATACCTTCTAACTAGTACCTCAAATCTTTTTTTCATCATTATCCACCATAGGTGAAGAAAAAAAATGGGGTACCACTAGCCTTTGAGAATGGCATGAAAGTTTCAGGGGACTGATGACAAGACCAATGGGATATACACTGCATGATTAACAACCTTTATTGTTTGGGAAGCTCCAGTGACTTCCATGTTGCTGCCACATACAGTGACCACCCCAGGACTTCACTTATATCTCTCTTACTGTGTCAGGTAAGCCACAGGCTGTTAACCAAGTGTGATTAAGTGCCTGTGCTAGTTTAGTTTAAGAACTTAATGTGCTTTAGCCTAAAAGCTGATGGCTCCATTTAACAAGCGAGCAAACTCTGCACAAAAGAGCACCCAAAACGTGTGATGAGGCACGCCGGCATAAGCTGTAGCGATAGCTGAGAGCACCTAAACCTCTGTCAGCAGCAAAGTCGTACCCCTCAGGAAGCTGTCAGACCCAGGATTAACTGTGTAGCAGAAAGGATCAAGAACCTTCATGCAAAGCACGCAGCCAGACCGTTCAACAACGGGTACAACTTACTTTCACATCTTTATCTATCTAATCTATCTATAAGTAAATAGAGGGAGATATTAGGGAGGGTTGTCGCAATTCCTAATCCTACAGCTCATGAGTCAGTTGTGTAGTAACCATGACAAACACCACCACCATGCTTTGCGGCAGTTGCTTAGGCTTACAGAAGACGACAAAAGGCAGTGGCAGGTTTGTTTACTTTTACGTTCATTCATTTTTTGCTTATTGGAAAGGCTGCAGCTACAAAGTTGAAGTATTCTTGGCTGTGCTGCTGTAATTTTAATGTCTTTTATGTAGATGTTTTGCAAAGACTGCAATTATCCAGAGTTATCTCAGTGCTCTGCGTAAGCCTACAAGACAGACTCTTCTGTGTGTATCGCCCAAGTGAACTTCATGAAACAGAGAAAGTACACTCAAGGAAAGTAACGGCAGCTCCTGGTCTCAGTATACAGGATGCCCTGGTTCAGGTACTGATACTCTTCTCGAAAGAGGCACAGCTCACCTGCCTGGATTATACAAAACAACCAGGGAACAAGCACAGGCAAACAGAGGAACAAAAATACCCAAAGTGTCTGGTATAGCATGTACGTCTAGTGGAACAGTATACTGAATTTCTAGAGGTGGGGGAACAGAAGGTATAAATCCTTCCTTCTATAAGATAAAACAAATTAAAAGAAAGGGAAAGTTTCCTATACTCCATCAGCTCTTCCCCTCACATCTTCCCAATGCTTGCCCCTCCCTAAAATCCTCAGCACCTACCCATTCAGGTACTGGTTGGCCAGCCTTGGGGCACAGGAAAACTACCTACCTAACGATTCTTCCCAGGTCCCTTCAGAACTCTGCACTTTAAAGCTTAGTTTTATTTAAAGAGAGATATTATCACCATAAAGAACGAATTGATATTATAGGTGTGCCCCCCTGCAATTTACTTCTTCCAGAGTTATTGTGTGTTTCAGAAGATACTGCTTTCTTGTAGCTAAAAAGAATCAGAGATTCACCATATTAGTGATTCTGCAAGTGTCTTTAGATGGGAGAATTAACACCTACAGCAGGCAACATGATTGACTTGAATCACAGCACCACTACCTTTCAGGAGCTTGACAGACACTAATTTTGGAAAGGTGTTTTGCATGGAAGACTGGCATTCAGAGCACATGGAAGATTGAGTATGTGCGGGTGTTACTTAGCAACCTACAGAACAAAACTTTAAGAGTAGCTAGAAAAATTACCAACTTAAAAGGATAAAGTTTGTTAATGTGTAGGAGCAGCAGCTGTTCTTCAAAGCCTTCAAACTAAAACTTGCTGCTGTGTACACAGACAGCTACTATCCTATTAGCTGAGCAATGGCATGCCACTTCATTAAAATTAAGAGTGGTCATCTTGTCTTCTGAAACAATTCAGCATCTTCTCTGAGCTACCACTAGAAGCTGTAAGCCACACAGCAAGAGAAAAAATGTCAATATTGAACTGGATCTCAAGACTTTTTACAATTTTGGTTAAGTCCTTTTATGAGCAGATTCAGAAGTTGCGGGGCCCTCCAATGCCAAGGACCACTTAAGCTCAATACTTCTTTAGTGGAGCTTTGTTTTGCATACACCGACAAACAAGGTCTAGTTTTTCAGTTTATTGTAAAAACCAGCAAGTGACAGAACATACAACCCCATGGTAGACAGACTCTACAAGTGCTGTAGCGCTGTGTCTAAGCACTTCTCTGCTACAGGACTTGTGTTATGACCCTGTGTGAAAGGCCCAGATAGATACAATACAGAGGTCCCAGGGCCGTCCGTCTTGCCTGAAACACCACTTCAGAAGACCAATTTTCACTGTCAACTCAGAGGAGTATTTACAGAGTAAAAATGCACAAGCACACCAACATCTTTCAAGTCAGGCACCAAAGTAACACTGTTAAGAGGGTACTTCTGGTGAGGAGTCCCAGGTGTGCTTACGCCTTTGGAAAAGTGCTTGCTCATGCTGAGGGAAAGAAAAGGTGCCTGCTGGAAGGTTTCCAAAAGACTGCTCCAAAACCCTCAACACCTTCCTTCTGCCCTGACCTTCCACAGGTAGCTCCTTATGGAATTCCTTTGTGCAGAGCAGAGCTGGGAAGACAGCCACAGCCCAGGCAGCCCCCATCAACCAAACAGCCCCAGAAAGCAGTTGTGCACAAGACACAGAATCTACCCAGTTATTCAGGACAGCAACAGAGGTCCCAAATAACAGATGGTTTCCATAGTTTAATTACAAGCCACGTGCCCAATGGACAATCCCATTAGGAATGACTGTTCACAGTTTTGGGCAACTAAAGCAACCCATTCACCATTCTGTTGTATTTAAAGCCTGGTTTTGGGTTTTTTGGTGTGTGTCTCCCCCCCCTCCCCAAGGTTTTAAATTTGTTATTGCCATTTTAGAAACTTAATGACTTCAGCTTTTTTTGAAAAAAAAAAAACAAAAACAAAACCCAAAAACTTACAGAATGTATTTGTTACTACTATGTACTGATATGGCAGCACATGCTGTTAAATGCATCAAAGTCAGACTAGATGCATCCTTTCAGTTCTTTGAATCTTGATTTGCATAGAAAGAATAAACATAGCCAAGAAAATAAAGCTTAGAGTTCACAGAGCTATTCATCACAGAATAGAGAAATAGTAGGCAGTGAGGCTTTCCTAGTAGTTATCTGAAGCCAGAGAGTAAAAATATTGTTCTTCCTGGTATTAAGATTTAAATAGATATTCAAGTAAATTCTAAAAGAGTCAGAGGACTGGAAGAAATATCAGTGTGGGAAGGTATTACATAAACTGAGACACAACAGAAAATACAAAATTATGAAAGTGCTGTGATCTCCAATCTACCAGTCCAAACAGATCCAGCTGACACTGTTGTCTTAGTTCCCATTATTTGCTTGATGAATTGTGCAGAAAAAAACCTCCAACCAAGTCTGAATGTCAAACTTCAAGCTCTGCCTTTGGGAGAGGGGATATAACTGAGTAATTTAGCCATTGTGTTCTCACCATTTACTGCCTTGACCTGGCTTCAGAGATGCTGTGTGATGAAGAGGGACCACTCTGGCCAGGCAAGAGCCTTGGTCTCACTTTCCTTTCTGAGAAACAGCACACACCCTAGTCAGTCCTCACCCTCATGAGCATCACAGTGTAAGAAGCATCATAAAAATACAGCCAAGGTTACTGTTGGGAGTGAAAGCTCAAAGAAAATGGAAACTCTGAGAACCCCACTAAGGTTGAGCACATGGAAAATAGCATGTCACAGGATCCAGTTTCTTCTATTGAAGCTGGGGGAGGACTTCAGGCTGCTGTTAGCAGCAGTTTAATCAGGAGCAGTAATGGTACCCTCAGTAGGGGAGAGGAAAGCATAAGCATTTATTTATGGCAGTTTCACTGAAATCCATATAGAAGAAAAGGAACAAAGAACTAAAGAAATAAGTATCACAGTAGGAGGAGTAACCACTTTTACATACTTCCATTAGCTACGCTAGACACTGAAAATAAAGCAAGAACTTCAGAATAAGGTAACAGAGGAGGGTGTGTGCTTTTTTTTTTTAAAGGTGTCTGTATACAAAAGCAAGTAGCATGACAGAAAACCAAGAGGAACCAGAAGTACCTGCCCACAAAGGGGATTTCAACATCGTAAGTTTAACTGAAACAGTGGGGAAGTGAAACTGAATAGGAGAGGGGCTTGATGCTAAACATTAGGTTGATCTGCTTTTGAATTGCTTTATGGTGTTTGCCATATAAACAGTTGGCATAGACATACTTTATTCTGACATGAATCCTTAAAAGTCCAGTTGAACATATGTAAACACAGGAACAAAGCAATGCTATAAAAACTGCTGATATCTTAATACTGTTGAAGCTAAATGAGCCACAGAAATACTGCAGAGTGTAATATATTGCCATTTTTATGACTATTGTGCATATGCTGGTCAAGACTCAGGAGGCTATATGGAATGAGACATCAGTAACAGCACTGAAAAAGTGCCAGTTAATTTAAGAAAAAGACTCAGTTACATCTAAGTCTTTACCTGTTTTGCAAAGTCAGAGATCTAGATGCCAACCAACTGGCATTGAGGAAAACAACATATAAAGCAAAGAACAAACACTTGTTCAACCTTAATAAGTAGCTTTCAAAGCTATATAGACAATCCACAGTTAATTTCAAGGGGGAGTGATTATTTGCACCAACTATTGGCTGTAGGCAATTGTCTGTATATTTTTACTTAATGTAAGAATGTGTACGTGAATGTGTATTTCTTGAGCATAGTCAGGCTGATGCAAGTACTGGGGGGCTGTCTACACTAGACATTATAATGAATAGCTTTATACTCCCTAGGTCCTAGAAGACTTGGTGCAAACCTAGTTTGATACAGTAAACAGGAAAAGATACACAGTTCTTTGCATAAGAAGTTTTATTTGTTTTAACAAAAGCAGAGTTTTTAACAGCAGCACTCACTTAAGAACCCTTCTGCCTCCTGAAGCATTGCCCTTCAAGAGGAAGAGTTCTAGATGCCAGCTGATCTAAAACCATCCATGTATAGTCCAACAGACAGACAAGCTTAGCCAAATCATACATTCCTTCACCCTTTGAGTGACCATCACAACTCTCCTGATATCCATGGTGAAAGTGCAAATGGCACAGAGCTTGCCAATGAAAGGTTAACAGTACAGACTTTTGCTCTACAAGCTTCCCCATTTACTACTGTGACTGTAGTCCAGGTCTGAAAGGACAACAATCCCCTGCTATTCCAGGCTTACTCTTCTCAAATTGAAGCTGCTGGTTTTGTCACTGCGTGGCTGGATACAGTGCACAAATGAAGTGCACTAGTTTTGGTGCTGCTCATGAAACAAGACATCCAGCTGGTATCAGCACTGAAGACATTATCTTATTCCTCCCCAATTATTTCTAGGCATCTTCTGTGTATAAGCCATGCTATGTGCAGCACATGTTTTAAAGTCAAACCTATAAATAGCTCCCCACTACTCTCTTCTCCAAAAAGATTTCCCTAACTGTACAGCGCACACATATATAGCTCTCCAACTGAAGTAAAAAAAAAATAAGCGAAGCACCATTACCAAGGCAAACTAATGGTTACATAGGTAGCAGGCATTAACTTCTGCCTGACAGCTACTCATGCTCAGGTAACACTTCAATCCCTTAAACTTTTTTTTTTTCTTATCTAGTTTCACACCCAACCTGGCTCAGAGCTCTAGCTGACACCAGCTGGATCCCTTGTGTGAGAACAGAAGGGGAGGCAGCAATTGGACATCAATTGCATTGTCTTCCTCAGATACAAGGGAGGTAACTTGACCAAAAAAAAAGTGTAGATAACCCTCCACTTTGTATTTCCAGGCAGCTGGAAACCCAGCAGACAATGTAGCTGTTGCTTAACAAACACAGAAATCTACATTGTATGCCAGGTTCATGCCCCAAACCTGGACAGTCTTCCCATACAACCGATAAAAACAGCTGTGCACACCACAGTTCACAGTACATTTCCTCCCCTAATGCATAGTAGTCATGCAATCAGCCAAGGTGACTGTTTCAATACCTATCCTTTGCAGAAGAGGTTAAAGATTCTTCATTGAAAAGAGTGAAGTTCAACTACCTTCTTAGCTCAAATTTGCAAATACTCTCATCAGTTTTGATTACTACAAGCCCCAAGACTAGGCTACAGAAAAGACTGTTGCTTTCCAATAAACAACATGCAGGTATTTAATCTGATTCCCACTGTGAAGTAGATCCAACACCTCAGGTGGGGCCACACCTCAGAAGTTAACTTGTTAGCACTGTGAACTTGCTCTGCACCCAGGAGAGAAGATAAAAATCCAATAAAAAGTCTAGATAGAAGATACGAGATGTCATCAGAGACCCAGTAGCCAGATGTAGCTGCTGATTGTAAAGACAGAATCTACACTGACTACTGAGCGATTGATGGGCAACTACAGGTTCTGGGTTGACTGATCCACAGCATTAATCCGACAGGACCTGCAGAAACAATTAGAAAAAAAAAGAAATCAGTATATGAAACAGTTCTGTAGATAAGCCTTCTTAAAGAATTTCCTACAGTTGGTATTACACAGATTTCTTGTAGATAGTAAAGAGAAAAGTGCGTTGCCAGAACAGTCACCTCAGGTATGCAGTCATTAGCTTTTATAATTAACAAGTACTCAGTGTTCTATATCTTTATTCTGAAATAACCTCTCATTCCCATGTATTAGTAAAGACCTTTTCCCCAAAACAGATAAGAAATGCTCACAAATATGAAGTAGAATAATAGCAGAACCAAAGTCACCCTAAGCTTCTCTTCAATCCTCAGACAATATTCTACAAGAAGCCGCGAATTATTCAAAACCAGGCTGTTCTTACCCTGTCAGAAAGGGCATTCAGTAAATAAAAGTAAACTTAAAGGGACAGAAGTAATCCCGAAATGGGGAAATGTATCCTACATTGCAGTGAAAAAAAAGTACAATTCCTACATAATTTAGCAGAGAGCAGGAAGGGAGCTGCTTAGAGTTAACTTCTATTAGAAATCAGTACAGCATTTTGAGTCTTTGCATAAAAACTCCCATTCATGGCAATTTGAAATCCTTTCATCTCTGGTGTCAAATGAAGGAATCCCAACTCCTTTCTACCAGCTCAGGAGCCCCTATAGCATAGCACAGCACATCTGAAAAAGATCCCAGTGGATACATGCCTAGCTTGGCCTTCCAGTGGTAACCAAAATATACTCTAGGTAACTCCCTGAAGTCTTTGAGCAAGTGTTAAGATTTTTACATTCCAAGAATTAAGCCAGTAAAGACATAAAATGGCTATCAAGGTAGAACTGCTCATTAAGTATTTCAAGTATTTGTTTAAATAAAACATTTATTTGGGAACTGGTGAGACTTTCAACTTTAGTGACACAGTATTTTAACGCTGTCACTGGCCTGACAAGTGGTTTTTTTAAACAGAACCATAAGCGACTGCAAGAACATTTTAACGTATTTTTAATCATGTAATTTTTTTGAGCAGTTTTACCACAAATGTTTGACTAGATTATAACAATAATATCAGTAATTAAAGACTGGTCTATTGGAAAGGAGATAACTGGAACAGCTTGCTATCAAATACTTCTGGAAGAGTGGTTGCTGTTATGCCCCCATTGTAAGAGAAGCACAAGAGGTGCATGCATACACCGCTGAACTTTTCCACAATGCAGTTTCACAAACATCATTTATTAAGCATGAATCAACATTATTTAATCCTTATACAGTACCGATGCTAACCTCTGGAGCTTGCACAACTGACAGAAGTTTGCCAGAAATAAGTACGTAACACTGAAGCATGAGAGCAGCAGCCCTGAAGCTGGGAAACAAATACTGGCATTTCTCTGCTGGAGAGCTCACCTCAGTGATTTTCATTTACTGCAACCTGCCTGCTTCTCCCTCCCTTTGTAGGCAACACTTTTGCACTTCCCTGGCTTCAACTGTCCTTAAGAGAAGCCAACGTAACCCTCTACTGTATTGCCACCATGCTCCAGCCTAGGGCTAGCCATCCCCAACCTCAGAACAAGCAACACTCCCAGCTTCCCTCTCAGAGCCCAGCAGCATGCAGGACGAAAGGGTCATCCTACCCTATCCCATACCAGGACAGAGCTTTTCCACCACAGGCACTTCTGGCTTGTGGCCACTCAGGGAAGTCAGAGGGAATCTCTCCCCTCTGATCCTCAGTCAAGCAGGATCTGGGATAAGCCAGAGAAAGCAGTCACTGTGTCTTCAAGGAGAGGCCAAGAGGCTCAGCCAGCAGATTTACAAGACCCTTGGTTTTACAAATGTTATTTTTTTTAAATTAAGAATTTTTATTTTAATGAAAACTCTTCTGATTTATCATCAACTATTCAGTCATTTGTGCGTTTTAGCCAGGCCCCTTGCATCTGTAAGAGGAGCAAGTGAAGCAAGGGGAGGGAGGAACAGAGCTTCGAACCCAGACACCACCCTCCCTCTAAGGGCAGGCTATGCTGAGAGGCAGCTGCCAAGCAGCATTGAAGACCCCCAGAGCACTGAAGCAGTGAGGCATGCATGTGCACCCACCACAGGAAAAGGTCAAACCCCCCAGAAGACGAAGGGTTCATCACTTCAAGTTCAGGGCTCTCGCAGGAAAGGAAAGGGAGGTGGTTTGTGAACACCTCAGAGGTGCAGGAGCTCTTCATGCATCCATAACGTGAAGTCTCAAGCTGTACCATAAGCCTGGGCCACGGATCCTCAGACCCGGTTGAGCCGTGCCTGAGTTTGATATTTGTGCAGACAGGAGTCTTACTGCTTCATGAAAGCAAGAAATACCAAGTTACTGGAAAACCCCCACCATCTGCCATCTATAAAACCTCTAGGTGAAGCTTTTGACACTAGTGAACTGCACTAATATGAAGGTTTATTGCCAAAAATGCAAGAAGCAACTAAGCACATCTCCATGTCAAGTAAAAATTAGAAAAAAAACTTACTGGATGTGTGTTGTGCATCAAATAAAAAGGCAGGTGACTAGAAGACTTGTGAATCACCTCCTAACAGACTCCTACCTTTACTTGCTGAATCAAGATACACTTAATATGATTGAATGACCTTTATGCAGATCAATCAAGGCAAGAAAGGTAACTGATACATACACCACTGTAGTTTTTTCCAGTTTGAATAAAGCCAATAACTCAGTTTTTTAATCAAAGGCCTAGCTGTTGAGTTGACAGGAAAGAGAACAAACAGGTCCTCATCAACCAGCTTTGCTGTGACAGTCAGTCATATCACGGGCTAATACACTATAAGGATAGGGCTGGCAATGACAAGCATTAAAATCTGTAATGAAAACAGGGAAAAGCTATTCAGCATAAAGACCAAGGAAGGTGGGGAAGGAAGAAGGGAAATACCAATTACTTGGGTTTGAACAATAGTTCTTCCCATGAAGTTACTGAATTGGGTAAAAGTTTTTTCTTCTGGACAGCACTGCCACAGGTTTCAAGTGAACTGAACACAAAGAAACAGGTGCCATTTTACTAGTTTGCTTAGAATCCATATTGTGATATTTATAACTCGGGCAGGGGGATGCTTTCAATAAAGAAGTCATTACCTGGATGTTGGCTTCAGTAACTTCCCAAACAGAAAGCAAGCCAGCAGCTCTGTAAGTTCAGAGCTGACAGTTTCACCAAGATTTAATAAAGCCATCACCAGGGACAGCCAAAACAATTTCAGTGCACTGGCACTGCAATTGAAGAAATATTTCTCCATGCTTAATGCACAATACAAAGGAATTTCAGTATTTACCAAGCATGCCAAGAGCTTCTAATTACCTAATATGAACTTAGGCAAAGAGCCATTATGTCTTAAGTTCTGAATTCAGTAAAACAGATCAGTGCATTGTTTCAACCAAGTAGGCATACGCTTTATAAAGGAAATGCATAATTGTGGAGTTCAGCTATGCACTGCAATACACACTACTTAATGAAATGGGAAAGTTAACCAAGGCGGTAACTTTTTTAAAAGCCCACAGTAATAATACAGAAGGTGAAACCAACATTAAATACAGGTGTCTAATTAAAACACATTCTTACACACATGAATTCCTCTGCAGTTACGTAATTACACCAGGGCCAGGATATCTCTGCAGCAAAGCGTGTTTTCAGTGATTCCAGCTCCTGCATACCTCAGACCCTGTGACTGTAGTGGTCAAACCCATTCAGACCAGCTGATGGTCACTTGACTCTCCGCACTATTTATACATCACTCCATTAAGTGAAGCTTCTGATTGGGCTGAATAGATTTACGAAAATCCTGCCCAAGACATTTTTTACATTGCTTTGCCAGAGAACACTAGAATGAGCAAGCCTAGGGAGGTATAAAGTTGGCACAGCCTTCTAAAACAACTTCCTAAAGGCAAAACCACTTGCATTCCCAGAGGCCAACTAGCTAGCTTGTTTTTAAAACTTAATTGCTGATAAATGCAAACACAGTTACCTTTAACCAGGACCTATTTTTGAGTTGACTTCACAGACAGCCTTTGAAGGATTTGATACAAATAGATAAGAAACTGGCATAGTTGTAAAACCCATAAAGGATGCTGTAAATAATTATTTATTCTAGCATGCAAAAAGCCCCCTACAGATCAACTCAAAATAAGTTATACAGGCATAAATAAAACAGGTTTGATATGGAGTTAAGCAAACTGTTCACTGAAGTTGATGGAATAATGAATAACTGAGCCTACAACTTTGAAGAGTGGCACAAAGCTTCCATGGAAGGGTACATGCATGAGTTAAGGTTCCTAAGCTACAGGCTTCTGTATGCTATGAAGTTATAGAACTTCCTTTCTGTAATGCCTGCATCAGGACCACACTGTTCTGCAAGTGAGTAGCATTCAGTTGTTAGCTATTGTTAGTAAGTGCTTATACCCCAGTGCATTGTAACTGTCCATTGGATGGTAATATAATATGAGAAACTGAATTAACTTACCCACCAAATCACAATTTTGCAAGCAGTAAGGTAATTTTTTTATACAGACAGCAAACAGTGCTACTGAAGTTTCTGTTTAGGTCTGCAGCATTAAACAAACACCTTGCCAGAGGATTCCAGCTCAGTTCTTTACAAGACATATGGAAGGTAGCTTTCTGCACACTAATGGTATTACAGAAACACCTACAGTTATATCTGCTTGTGTGGACATGAACCCAGTGTTCCTATGCATAAGGCAGTGTTACAGTGCAGAAGATTGCCAAAGCAGAAAAGAGATGACAAGAGAAAGTGAGAAACCACACTCTCCCCCCAAACTGTGCACCCCTGGGCCCCTCTTTTTAAGCCAGACCTACACAGGGCACAAGACACAGACTGCTGGCAGCCCCCATGCCTGTGCAATAGGTTTGCCAGACTTGCTGCACACGGATATTATGGGCATACATCAGGGTATAGCACATATATGAAAGAGGCCCACCCAGCCATTTAAGAGGCAAATGGTTGGTGCTCACAGCATATTAACATTGCTGTAGCAGAGATGCTAGGCAAGATTCAAATGTCAAAGAATTCTTTTGTCAGACCTTTAGCTAGCTTAACTTTCTTTCCTAAACAGCATGCATGCACCTTGCAACAGCACACACCCAGTATGCCAAATACTAATAATTTGACTAACAATCTAACCAAAACGTGAGTAGAAACTAAATGGGTTAAGCAAAAAATACTGTATTTTTAGTGCAGATATGATTCAGCTGAGATTAAGACTAAGTACTACTAAATTCTGATGCTGGCTGAAGTTACTCAATACCCCTACAGCACATAATCTTTGATGGCTGGGCTCTGAAAGCCCTACTATGTCCTTACTATGCAATTCAATTCAAGCTACCATGCAGTTCAAGCTTGCATAGTAACCCAGTCTGTGTGGAAAATAGGGGCCCTCATCTTCAGTAACACTGTCATTTATTCATGCTGGATACCTATGTGCAGAGATTTATCAGGGAAAGAAAATATCAATGTGAAATGGCAACCTAGTGAATAACTGAAAGCAAGCCAGGGATGACACAAGTTTGATCCAGAAGTTGTTGCCACTTGGCTTGTTAACCAATTCCTAAGACTAATTCCCAGCACTGACAGTGATCCTTCCGTATACTTCTCCAGGACTTAAAGATAATTACTCTTCCAAGTGCAGTTAGTACTTACTTCAGAGAACAGCATTCATATGTTACTTGAACTTTGCAATATAAGGCACTTGATTATTCAGTTAGAGATGATGCTACAGAGCCACCTGGTCCTGTATCACTCCCTTATAGGCAATAAGAGGGTGGTGAATATAAATTAATTTACTGTCCTTTTCCCCACCCTCTCCTCCTAATTGCCTTCCTGTGAAGTGAACTCAGCTGGGGGAGATAAACATCTCCCCCAACCCACTTTCAAACAAATGCAATATGAAGTTTACTACATTTATGCTGTAATCTTAAACTGTTTCTGATCAACTTACTATTGGATAAGGAAAATAACTCTGCACCCAAGCAGACCTGGGTAAACTGAGGAAAGAAGATGCAATAAATACCTAGATAAGAGTTTTAAATCAAGTAGCTGTAAGCCTGTAGGATGGGGATCCTGGACTCCAGACATGGTTTGGGCATTGTTTTGCCTTATGGCTCAGAGGGACGCACTTTCTCACTCTGAGACATGGAGTGAGATGACAGCCACCTTCCCCTGCTAAATGCTAGAACCATCTCAACAAAAAGGAGAACAAGTCCACCCAACGTGTCACACCTGTTATCTTATACAGCAGCAAACTTTACTCTGGAAACACAAGGGGGAAGTTACACATTAGGAAGGTCTGAGTGTTACATTATCCACATATAAATTAAGAAGATGCAGAGTCTACAACTAGAACATACATCTTTAGTGTTAAGGTGGACATCTAAAAAATCATTAGGGAACATTAAAGCTCTCAGAAGGCTGGAAATATGAACTCCCAGATTACAGTACAGATGCAGTTAAGGTCTTCAGAAAATTTGAAATTAGAATTGGTATTCTAGGTAAGTGTTCTCCAAATTATTTAGAAGATGAAGCGCCTCACAACAACAAAAAATAAGGATGATAATTCTTTAAGTGTTAAGAAATCTTCACAAGAGAAATCTGAAAGCCAGGGACACATTTTATCTTGTCTGAAGATTATCACATGACAACAACATGCTACTATGTCACAGAGACCTAAATGCATATGTTTATCCCACAGCTCACATGACTTTGTACCTGTTGCTCTTCTGCTGGGCATATTTCTCTTTACCATTTATGGTCTAAAGGAAGCAATGTATTAAGAAGCTTCCCAAAATTGATGTCTATTCTACAGAACCAGTGCTAATATTTACTGATATTAAATCCACATGAAGCACTACACACCAGCAAGTCACACGGGGGTTACAGACACCAATTCACACAGCTCTTGATTGGTGATATTCTATATTTAACTTAAGAGAAAGCAGAAATAGTGATGTGTAAGGGGCACTGGCATCAATGCTTTTAAAGATACTAAATTTCTTACTCCAAATTGGTACTCCTAGGCATGTTGTGGAAGAAGTCACACAGATCTAGCTTTACAAGTTAACCAGCAGAGGAGTTTTAAAATACACACAGGACCAAGGGTCCATAGGGAAACAAAAAGATTATGCCTTACTGAAACAACCATTTAAATGAAGATCTCCTCTCCATATATAAATATACAGACACATATGCACACTTGCACTGGAGTGATGAGATTAGGTAAACATGGACAAACAAGCACAGTGGCAGGAGAGAGATGGCTGTCAGTACTACTTTACCTTCTTTGAGCATTTAAGCAGAAAGACCTATTTGGATCTGGGACTGTACTACATGGGCCATCAGCTGAGTTATTTAATAAGGCCCTTCGTGCTTGACATCATACAGGTAAGTAAGAGGTAGGCAAAAGAAGTAGCTGCATCCGTCAGTGCAAAAGCACTCTGTACATACTGACCGCTAAACGGTAAGTTTTTAGAAAATGTCACATTAACTAAGGTAAAAAGGCACAAAAGTCTGGGGTAAGTCTCAAGGATGCCAGAGATGCAGACAGTACTACTATTGTTGCTGATAAATTAAAGGCTATTTGTAACATACGAAGATGACTTTCACAGATTTTAGCAATGTAATACTAGAAGAGGGAGATAAATGGGATACTGCAGAAAAACCATAAAGCCACAAACTTAACAGGTCAAAAAGTGTACGTGACCACATTGTAGTATGACATTTAACTTCTACTTCACCCCTTTCTCAAAGAGGGAAATATGGAACCTGGAAGAGACGATTGAACTTGCAGAAGTATTTTGTGCAAGTGATAACTACCATGAAACAGAATAGAGGAGGCACCAGCTGGAGAAGCCTCTTCTCCCATGGTAGATACAATCTCCAGGCTGTTTTACCCAGTCAGAATCTTGCCAAGATTATCCTCTAGTTTTTCCATAACATGAACTGTTTTTAGACCATCTCCAAGAAAAACACAAAAATTAGCCAAGGACTGTTTTTGTGTAAAATGTAACTGGAAGGAACAAAGAGTAGCTCATTTGTGTATCCAATTCGTTGGGACAAGATACCTCAAGAATCTCAGGAATAGTCAGAGATTCAAAAATATATCCACAACAGAAAAATAGGAAGCAGTGTTGTCCTTTGCTAAGGTGATCTTAGAATGAAGGCAAATTTATTCAGGGCAGGCAGCAACTATGGTAATAGGAATTCACAATATTGAGAAAAAAATAAGGACTAACATACCAGTGGGTTTGAAAAAGGACTCTTGAAGGGAAATCCCAAATAGTATGAAATGTCAGTAATATTTAATCTTGAATGGATTGCTAATAGGTTCAGGTTATGACAGAACAGTAGACTACACAAATCACAAGGTTGTCTCAGTTTTGAACTGTATATTAAGCAATGTCTCCTACCAAAACTGAGATTAACACTGCACTACAGTGTGTAGTGGACAGTGATTAAACTCATTCTGCAGTTTGAGCAGCTTTTCTTGGTGAGTTATGAACACTGCATTACAACAGCAGATCTTAACTGGAACTTCTCATGAGGACTCCTGACCTGGTTCAAATAAGTACTACTACAAGGGTACATGGAGTGCCCACAATACACAGAAAGGATTTCAGTCTCCAAGCGGAGAACTCTGCTGAGAAGCCATTATTCCCAGTTCCTAATACATACTTAAACTACCCAAAACAGACTGTGACTACAGGCCATGTTATAGAAACATGGGCTATACCTGACCATTTAATCCAGTTTGATTTACTGCAATGCCCACTCACTAGTCATTGTTAAATTCAGCTGCTTAATAGGACATCTTATTTTAAATGCAAGTATTATCTATTCCTAAGAATACCACTGCAGAGCATGAACAAGTCCTAAGTATTCCTCCGGGAAGTTTTACAAGTTCTGTGGGATTGTTTGCTTTTTTATTCCAAGTATTTAAGGTATTCAAGTACTGCATTATCCACAGTACACTAGAGTAAACAAGAAAGCCTTTTTGAATCAGGCCTACTCCAACTCAATAACTTCCTACCCAAAAGGGTTTTTCATTACCAAAGATACAGCATTAAGAAATGATGGCAGAGTATACTCTAAAGGTAGAGTTTTAAAGACCAAGCATCCAAGCAGGACAGCGAGGCTGACCAACCAAACCAAAAACTTATTGTACATCTGAACACTATAAACATTTCAAAAGCTCAGAACTCAAAATGAACTTAGAGTAAGTATGAATTAGCAGGCAGAGGATACAGACCAACCATTTCACATGTGCATTTGCATCAGTATTGTGAATTAAGATTACACTTCAGAACAGATATGGCTTGATGAGTGAGGTGGTCTCCATCTCCCTACAGCTGCAAGACATATTGATGTAAGTACATCAGTACACATTTTGTTTAAAAAAATCACTAGCAATCTCTGTAATAAGCACAGAAGACAAGTGGCAAGGAGTTCTATATTCATTCACAGTAGTCTAACAGCAAGGTTACCTGAAGAAGGGAAGTTACATTCACTGCAAAATAAACCACGCAACAGTCAGGAATGTGTCGGATCCATTACTGCAATTAAATTTAATCTTTGAAGCAAAACCTTTAGAACTAGATTCCTGTTACAGGTCAAGATGACATTAAGAAAACTTAAATGTGGCCATATTAAATTCAGATCTCACACGGTATACTTTCATATACTTAATATCAGATGAAAAGAATAAAAAGTAAAGATGTCTTTGTACTATAATAGCAGTTTAAAATTGTAACTATTATTAAAGCGCTTTTTAAAAACACCAGGTAGATTTGTCCTGATAAACCATTTGGTAAAGTCTAGATACACCTGATATTTTGTAATGCACAGCAGTAACACAGGAACCACTATCCCATAGCCAGTCTCATTAATCCTCACTCTTTTCTAAAGGTGAGGGAGAAAGCCCAAACAAAAACATGCACATGAACAATTCTGATAGGCAGCAAGGACAACAGGCACTCTTGACTTTCCATTGTATGTCTTCTAATGGCATGATCAGCTTCAGACTAAGTCTTAATTCTTTTTGTCTCTCTGCCCATGAGAGATTCACAACTACTGCTGTGAACATGCAAATTAAGGCACGAAAAAATTCCTTTTTCCTGTCAAAGACTGTAAGGAAGGCTGAACACCTTACTAATAAAGCAGAGTCGCTCATTTACAACCTTTAGAGTTACCGATAACACAGCTTTTCCACTCTAATTGTTTTCTAACTATACAGCATAGTTAGCACTGTATATAGTGCACAGGTTTCCAGATAAGAGACCTGGGAGTTACATCTTCCAACACACATTCAAAACATTTTCCCATCATCTGTGTAGTAGCATTTTCTTCTAAATGAAGTGTATGTTGCCATTTGGAGGCTTGCTTCACCATTCCACTGCAGTAGCCTTCTAAAGGCTCCCAGGGGAAACATCTCCCTTTTGTTGGCAGAATGCCTCATGCAGCATCACTGGGTAACCGATGGGGAAATCCAGTGCACTATATGAATACAAACATCAGCACAAGATAACAATTAGGTGGCAGAGTTGCACATATCAATAAACTAGAGGAAGTGTATTAAAACAGTCACTTTAGAGATAATGCCATTCAGAGCCTGGATCCTGGTATATTCCCAGCTTGCATAATGTATACATAATCACAAGTAGCACATGTACAAAAAAATCCACTGCAAAAGTCAGGAAGACTATAGTAAAGTTGTTTAAAACTAAGCCGTTCTAAAGAGGCAAAGATTCAGAGTACAAGACAAACATTTTCAGTGAAAGTAATCCACCTCTCAAAAAGAGAGACCCCCTTTTAATAACTGATGCTTTCAAGAGAACTTACTCAGCTAAAGCTATATATTAAATCCTAGGAGGTGCAGCACAAGTGTTTTGT
Source organism: Haliaeetus albicilla (assembly GCF_947461875.1). Classification (NCBI taxonomy): domain Eukaryota; kingdom Metazoa; phylum Chordata; class Aves; order Accipitriformes; family Accipitridae; genus Haliaeetus; species Haliaeetus albicilla. Next base: position 10,963,270 of record NC_091488.1, read on the forward strand.
ACCGTATCTTGCCATAACAACTGGGAACTAACACTACAGGTTCTAGTGGGTTTAACTGGTTTCAGTATTACTTACATGTGCTGAACAATTAAATGTGGCCTAAAATTTGTCAGAAGCTGTTTCTAACTACAATGTCTAGCTGACATACCACCAGTGGAGTAATGAATCAGTCATACACAGACGCATCATTGGAAATTCTCCTGAAAAATAACCAGGCACCTCATCTTAAGGGCAAGAAGTGCAAACTATGAGGGAAAACATACTGAAGCAAACAAGCATTCCCATCCAGCACTGCTCGAGAGTTCTGTTAGTGGCAGGACAGAGGAGTTCAAAGTTCACTTTCACAGTTGATGTGGGTTTCCTTTAAGATGCCTGGAAAATGACTATGTTGACCACATCCACATTCTGAAATACTTTTTTGAGAACTCCTAACGAAGCTTCAGCCAAAGGAACAGGAACTGACTCATTTGTACAGTACCCATCCACTGCACAGTCACTCTCAGATGTGTGCCGGAGATGCACGTGGGCAGGAATAAAGCAGTCAAAATTCATTGTATTTGAGAGACTTCAGTTAGGGATTTTTGTATTGACATGCCAGCACTCTGCATGAAGGTGTGCTCACAATGCATCTTTATCACTACAGCCTGCCACTTGCTGTCAGTGTCAGCTCTACTATTTCCATTTCTGAACACAAATTTATGTACAGAACTGAAGACTGTGAGCTGAGCTGAAGACCATGAGCTCTCCGCAGTGTATTTTACTATTTGCAACTCAAACTGGCCATGAACAAAGAGATAAAGATAAATGAGCTAGCATGCTATGAGAAACTGTGTGTAGAGTGGAAAAAAGACCACAAGTGTACCATTTCAAATGGACTTGACTGTACATACTGTGTGTGAATCAGCTCATCCATAGTTATGTTTTACTACAAGATAAAACAGTTCTGAAAGTGAAACTTGAAGGATCCAACAAATCATTCCAATATTTCCGATTCACTTGGCAATCTTCAGTGCATTGGAAAATAGTATGCAATGAAGGAGGCTCTGGACATGTATACTACCAAGTATCACCTTGCAGCTGTTAGCTATGTATAGACTTGCAGAAAACAGGCATCCCATTTAAAAGTCAGCTTTCTACAAAATAGGTGTGCCACTAAGCCATTGTTTAAACCCACCGAAACTGCACTGAATCATTTCCCTGAATAGCATCACAATGAAGTGGGTGTGTTGTTTTTAAATCAAGGTGTCTGCTAAGCAAGTTCCTTTAACAATTTTTGATTATCAGCACATCCCCAAAGCATAAGACGTATCTCCTAAATTCCACAAAAATTGCACTTACAAGCACAAGATATCAAAGAAGCAACTCTGCACCAAGCAAATTAGGGAAGGTAAATGCCAGATTCCAGGAAGAAAATACCTTTGGTCTGACTACAGAACTACACTGCTCAGGATATCCATTAGAACCTCTGCTGCTCATATCTAACTAGGCTTCTGAATGCAACCCTTTTTTTAAAGGTTAACCTGACATCCCAGGAATAGTTTTTCCAATGGTTTTGGCTCTCCAGGCTGTCACAAAGAAGCAGCTTTATCTACAGTGTACAAGTGTTTTGTTCTGGTGGGGTTTTTTTCTCCCTAAAGGAATATTTTATTTGACTAAGCTTCCCTGCCCATATCTAGGCACTTTTTAATTGACGTTCACTTATGTGGTATTGAATTGCATACTGCTCCTCCACCACAGAATTACATGCTCTTAACCTCAGCCAAGAAGTTAGAAAGTTCCAGTAGGCCAATTTATCAGGCAGCAAAAGTATATTGAAGGTGTTGAAACCAAACCAGTCATAATCTCTGAAGTTACACATTATTCATGGGGCATTCTGGCTACAACATGCACCTCTGCAGGCAGAAACTCCTGGGGAAAATACAGCACTCAGCTTGTCAATACAGCTTTTTTCCCCTTCCCTACCAGATCAGATAATCTAGCAGATGTGTTCTGTGCCTAACAGGAGAGCAAGACATGCCATGGTACTTCACAGTTAAGAGGCAATTAGACATTTCTTATTCAAATATAATGCCACCTTCTGTACTCATTTTCTAGTATATGATCCACGTATCTTTTTCAGATGAATTTTTGCTATATAACAGTGCTACTAAAATACATCATTTCCAAGAAAGAGAAATCTAGACAGGTAAGTCATAAGAGGTTTCTTTTGTGGCATAAGAAACAAGTGGTACTTTTCAGTTTTTATTACATAAAGGTATCTCCTACAATAACCTTGCTGCTATTACTAATAACTACTAGAAGACAAGACATTGCCTTTCACATTCAGAAGTGAACCATTCCTCCCCATCATTCTGCCTACCGAAGATGAGTGAACAAAACCAGCAAGGCACTTGCAACTTTGAGCATCATCCTGACAGTGTCCTTTCACTAAGATTGCGTATGGATTTCAGAGTCCCAGAGGTTCATTCTTCCTGCAGCCATGAACCAGTGAGAAAGCACTTTGGTTTTCTGGATGTGAAGTGAGATTTTTGCCTTCTCCAGCTACTGCATAACAGAAGGTCTTAGTGAGACCTGTTTGATATTCCTCAACTAACAGTTTCTAAGCAGTTCCAGAGAGGCAGGCGATCACCCAGCTAAAGCAGTGCCACTATTAAGAGTCAAGCTCATGCTGCACCTGTTTGACCAAGGGTAGCATTTTTATGTTCTATATATCAAGATGGAAAGCTTGGATATCATCAGTCATTTCAACCTCTCCGACATCCAAGCATCACAAAGCAGAGCTGGACTACTGCAGCTGACAACAGTGAAGGAGACAGGACAACTAGTAGCATTCAAGTGAACAACTCCCTTGAAAGAAAAAGGGACAAGTAAATCACAGACAGCTTCCACCAAAAGATTGCCTACACTAGGCAGCAGACCAGCAGCAGAGTGGAAACAAACCAGTCACTTGACTTCCAGTTCCTCACCCCAGCCACAAGGCACATCCTCTTGTCTACTTGCACTAACAATTAACTCCCAAGCGTTAACGACACTGCACTGCAGCACTGTTTAGCTGGCACCTACTAACTAAAGGTCAAAAACCTTTGAAGGATGCTCAGAAACCAGAAGAAAAAGTCCCCTAAGCAAGGATCAGGGCAGTTCCCTGGTAAAGCAGTTTAATACTTTCGTAGCCCATACTGCAGTTTTTCCTCTCCAAGAGCATCAGAGTTTCTAACACCTCACCCTCCTTGTGTCCTACTCAGACTCTCCCTATTGCAACTGCAAGTACTATTATGCAACTTATGTGAGTGCTACATTTCCTATAGTTTCCGGAAGAAAGAATAAACATTGGATTTCATCCTCATTCCACAGCTGCTTGTGGGGAGGGAGGCCTCCCATCCACTCCTTCCTCCCCTGAGGAATTTCGGCAGAGGGACAGACCTCTCCCAGCCAGGGCTCCAGCTCAGCTACAGAAGCTGGTGCCGCAGCATGCCTCCTTCAGCTACCACCCACCCAACCCCACCAGGCACATCAGGCACTTTGCCTACATGTCATTTTGTATGACAAAATACCTGCCCATTTAGGGAGCTGGCATCCACAAGGCTGGGTTTGCTATTGTTAGACATAAATTGGAAGCGCCAATTATTGATGAAAATATCAATATTTTTTCATTCACTAGGGACTACCATCAAGTGCAGACTTCATTTTTGAGGCTTATTAGTAACTACAGTACAAATTGATCACTACTAGCACACATACTCAAAGCCCAAACAGTATCCAGCAGAACACTTACTATCACTTACTTATCAAGCACCTAAAGAAATACCCACAAGCTTTTGAAGAGACACACTCAACTGATTTAGGAAGAATTATGCACTAAGTGATTAGTGGTACTACAAATTTAGCCATTAATGATGAGTATTTACATATTACTCCTCTCCTGAATTCATTCAGAAGCTTAAATAAGGCCATAGGTTTGAAGAGTTAAATATTTGTTGATGTTACTTGAAGATCTCCCCCATGCAAAGGTTGCCATTTTACTAACTAGTGAACTTGGTTAGAACTTTTCCAACTTGCAAGATTTGCCTGAAAATTTATCTTTCCATGTGTTAACTAATTTAAGGAAACACCTAAAAAAGAGACCAAATTCTCAATTCTTTTAATTTCCAATTTGCTAGCACACAAAATTCCCCTTTGTGCTTGCAGGTGGATACTGGCAAATACCTCCTGCTTTTACACAAAACCAGGAATGTCATCATATGTTCATATTCACATGATCATGTCCCATTCAAAGCATTCAAACACCATTCTGCAAAGCACACCTCCAAATGCCAAACCTTCCTTATCACAGTATCATACCTTTTAACTAAGCCCAAAATATGAAGTGAGATTGTGTACAAATGTTATAGAAGTGTAAGTCTGTTCTTTTAAATATTTTCAATGGTATTATTCAGTGTTTTGTTCAATGTCTGTTCCCCCCAGTACAAATTAAAAAGACAAAGCAAAACAGGCCCCTCAAAACCACAACTACTCCAAGTATTTTCAGTGAAGATACAGACAGCATTTGCTAATAGAAACCATTTCATGTTTATTGCCCAACCGCACACTTGTTGGGCAAGGGCAGCAAAAGATTAGTAAAATACAAATACTTAATTATTCACAAGTCATCCAGACCTGTGACATTTTCCTTAAGGTGTGAACAGCTGGCTGCAAAATTTAGACCAGATGTTGCTCTTAAAATGAGCACTGATTTATAAACACACAGTTTCACCACAACCAAGACAGCTACAAAACTGCACAGCACTATGCACCTATTTATAGTAGATATTTCTGATGGTGAAGAAAAGTGAAACATCTGGTTCAAGATGATTATGAAACAGATAAATCTCATCACTTAACTACACAGCATAACTTTTCAATAGCACAAGCCAACGTGCAAGAAAGAACCCCCAAAGTCTGCAGAAAGCTACTCGCACACGTATAAGGCATATAGTTGTGAAGATGGAGTTTAGAATGACCATTCAAAGGCCAACAATTTTTTTCTTCAAGCTGTTGATTTTATCTTCTTATTATGTAGGGAATAAGCCCAATCTGCAGATTCACTGGGAGACCTGCATTACTGTCTAGTACTAAAAGCAAGCATGTACTGCTGTAACACAAGCATTCACATATTCAAAACACAGGGTTGTTCCCACCCACCCACCCCCCTCATTGACAAGATCTCTGGGGACAGCCAGAAGTTATCAACATGGATGCATGCATTAATAAGAGTTTGGCATGGCTGGATATCAGGACAAAGCCAAATGTTTTAAGTTATGTGCATATGACACTAGGGTAAAAGCATGGCTTCTGAGTGTGATCAGCAAGACAGCAGCAAAACCTGCAACAGAACTACTCTGGCCTATAAAACTTCTTTTATTTCTTGAGTGAACATTAGAACAGATCAACCATCATGTGCTCTAACAGAGCACTAAAGCACACATTAGGAGTAGGGAAGAATCTGAACAGGGGTATACAAAAAGTAGGCAAGTATTTCCATTTGAGAAACATGCTGCCTGCTCAGTGTTTCTAGGCAATAATTCTGTCAGATCATCAGTTTCCCTGGTTCAATACCCCATCCTATAATACATAGTATGAGCTGTGCCAATAGAGTGTAATACTTCCCTAAACTTAGATGCTTGTTATCCAGCAACGTTGTATACTATAGTCAAAGATGAAAATTTTCACCTTTAAAAAGAAATCAGACTCTGTAGAAACAGAATAATTTCTAGATTACAGACAGTGCTCTCCTGTGAGCCATAACCAGTCCCAAGCTCTATTTAGGCAACAAGATGATCTGATTCTTTGAAACAGTGAGGGGAATATAACAGTGCACAAGCATATCAGCTTGAAAAGGAGGTTTAAACTGTTGTTCTTGGGCAACTAGTTGCAGTTCAAATTTATCGCTAGGAGTAGTCAGGTTAGGCAGCATCTTTATGCTTAGGCAAGGCTACAGAAGGCAAGCTTTTCTGCAGGGAATTGCACTATATGCCTGTGTCAGTTATGTTTAAGAACATGTCAGAAACACAGCTATCAGGATTTGCTTAAGAACTGTTAGCCTAAGCCTTTGGGCAGGATGATCATCCAGAGAACTTCTTATGCACCATACAGTTCTTTCATTTTCACACCTTCTATTTGTAGGTCATCACTCCATCATCAACTTCAAAGCCATGCAGCAACTCTGTAAATTTTCTGGAGTCAATTCATTCTTAAACTTTGCTTCATCCATCTGAGCCATAAAAACAGATTTTCTGTCCTGCGACTGTTGAACTTCTAAGATACTGCTATTTGTATCAGTAGATCACTTATTTAAATGTTACTCCTCATCAGCCTTTATGAGCAATACAAGATATTCACAGAAATGAGTGGATAATGATGTTTTGGCATTACAAACTGAAGCCACTATAATTACATTTATCATGTGCATAGAAGACAGGAGTATTTAGATATACACTCCACCTCAGTCTACCCATCCAGTAGCTTAGGTTTAACTTTTTTTTGGTGTTGAGGATTTTCAATAAGATGTTTAAAGCAATATTAACAGCCTATCACAAGCCTATACAAATGCTACACCTCTTACGCATGTATTTTGAAAGGTGTTTCCTTTCTCACAAATCCCAAGGAAACAAGTAACATCAGTTCAACACTTCAGCTCTTGCTGCGAGAAGTAATTTGTAAGAACAAATCAATCCAGACATAACCTGATCACCCCCCCAAGAAAACTACTTCAGTCATATTACACTGCATTTCTAACAGCTATAGGTGCAGAAGAACTATCTGCAGTACTAAGGTCACAGACAAGTGAACAAAATGTTTCTGCATTTATATAGAATGGCTTCCACACAAAGAATCCAGTTTTCAGTTAGAATATAGAGGGGAAAAAAAACCCTTACTGCTCAGAGAGCTGCAGTCAAGATAAGTAAACCAAGGGGCAACTCCTCCTTCCCTTTACTATATAACAAATGGAACATATCTTCAAAGATTGGAAACAAGCATCCTTGCTTATTAAAAGCTTTCCCCGAGTTAAAGCTATCTAGAGGTTTAACAGCTAACCCAAAAAACAATTCTGGGCAGGGGAAAGAATAACATTCTAAGAGGTAGTGAATCATAGTACTACCAAAAGCAATCCCCCACTGCCACATTTTGGGGAGGGGGGAGGAATCTATTCAGACATTGAAGTGACCTATGTAAATCTAACCAGTTGGTGTGTATGTGTGGAGATGCTTGCCTGTGTGATACAACAGTGCTGAAGAGTGTTACACAGAGTTGTCAGATAATGGCAAATTCTGGACTCCTTATTAATTTTGATGTTCTTAGACAATGTGCTGGTGCATGCCACGCTTCTCTACTGTGTCACACATACATGCACCCACCTCCTGGACACAGATAGCTTTTTCTGACCAAATGGGTTTTTGAGTGAGGGAGATCAGAAATCATTATAATAGCTACAGTTTGGGGGGGCACACACCATGCATTGGAAGTTTCCATGGGTCCCTGTAGCTATTATAATGATTTCTGATCTCCCTCACTCAAAAACCCATTTGGTCAGAAAAAGCTATCTGTGTCCAGGAGGTGGGTGCATGTATGTGTGACACAGTAGAGAAGCGTGGCATGCACCAGCACATTGTCTAAGAACATCAAAATTAATAAGGAGTCCAGAATTTGCCATTATCTGACAACTCTGTGTAACACTCTTCAGCACTGTTGTATCACACAGGCAAGCATCTCCACACATACACACCATCTTGCCATCCACACAATCAAAATATTTTACAGAATCCATCCACTGCTGAAGTGCTACTAAACAACTGAATAAACCAGGGACAGAAGTGAGCCAGCCACATAACCCTTTCAGCATCTAAGATGCCAGATGATGCAGACTACAACTGTCACCGTAAAAAAAGCTAGTTTTATGCATATCTCATGTCTGCCCTTCTCTATCAGTCAAACACCACCACTTGCAATCATTAATAAAAACAGTCATCATGACACACAGCACAATTTACTTGTAGCAGTTTTAATTTCAGATTACCCCCAGCATTTTGTAATTCCAAGTGTTTTCTTTTTAGAACAAATATTTTCATTATATATGCTCTCAAAAATCAGACAGCAAAAACATACTAACAGAATGAGCATAAAATGTAGTATATGATCTCATGCAAAACCACAAAACGTAAGTTTTTTTTTAAATGAATAAACTGGAACAGTCAACAGTATGACACAAACCAAAATACAAGTAACAGACATGATCTAAACAGAATTAGACTGGAACATGTTTATTTAATTCCCAAAATTTCAGTTTATGCTTAAATCAGTCAGTCTTCACCTCATACAAGTATTTCAAAACAGGTGAGTGAAACCCAGTGGGAGGTAGCTGATCATTTTCTTAATGGACAACAAATAGACCACAGTTACATTTTTTCAAGCTTTGACTATTTAAGCAGAGTAGTATGTGCTTTTCATTTTCATGAGAGTGGGGGGAAGGGAGCAGGGGGACCTCTGGCAAGAATGCTAACCTTATGAATTCTTCCTCTGGAATTTTAATTGGTAAATCTATAAGTAAAAACGTACCCAGCTGCAGGGAGCTGCTCCCCAGCCCCACCACAATCACAGAACCTCAGAGCCTTTCACTCAAGCCTGAGAACAGAGCATTTTCCTTAGGTGGTATCCAGCCACACCTGAGCCAAGAAGGAGACTCTGACAGCAGAAGTCAGGTTACAGTCTTCCCGATTTGCAAAGGCGCAATGCCTCTAGAAGACATGCTTATCTCAAAATCTATTCTTTTTATTGCTTCTCTTATTAGACATTTCCTACTCATTTTTGCAACAAATTTAGCTACACAACAACCTTGAGCTCTATTTTTAAATACAGCATTGTTCAAAGAGCTTCCGAAAATTGTATTAGGAAAGAGAGAAAGGCCTTTGAACAATTAAGACAAGCTTCGTAACAGAAATGTAATCTCAACTCTAGCTAGTTTCTTTTTTTCCTTTCTGGAGAAATCTTCATGTGGGAAACAGAGACAGATGAAAGCAAGAGATTTAAAAATAAGAAAACCAGTGTTTTATGCATCAGGACCAACCGATAAGGGCATACTCTGGATAACACCTTTTAACCTGTAACTATTACAGCTCAAAAAGCAAGTAAAAGATAAAGCTCACCAAGTTCACAGCAGATTTGAAACATAAGTTACCATTTCCACATAATACATCCACTCTTTACCAACCAATAGGCAAGGTCTACAATATATTACAGGCACTACTGTTTCCCATCTGACTTGCAGGCAGTTTTCGCTGTAACAATTAATACACCGTATTTCAATAAGACTGAAAGAACCATTTTCATATGCACCCACACGGTAACTTGGTTTCTTTAGAGTTTCTAGGCTCACACTATATTCAGGAGTAAAAACCAACATTCTGAATATCGAGAGACACATGTAACGCTACATGTCTGCCTTGAAGAGAATAACACCTCTGAACTATATCACATTTTTTCTCTAAATACTTCGGAGGATATTAAGTAACAGGCACGTGGGGAGTTGTATCTAGTTTTAACACGCAGCGAGCAAGCGATTTTGCCTCGCTAGTGGTTTAAAGCCACTTCGGTTTCCACGCACGAAAAACAATAGCTAAGCAAACTTCGCCCAGCCTGCCGCTCCAGCCTTCCCCTTTCGGCAGGAGCCCGGACCCCGGCCCACGGCGGACATTTCGCCCGTTACGGCTCACACCTGAACGCCGCCGATCCACGCTCGCACCTTCCACGGAAGGCGAAAGAAGTTCAGCCACGACGAGGAAGTCGCGGCCACACACGTGCTAAGAGTTCCTTTTAGCCAGACGGGGTTCCGAGAAACATCCAAAAAAACCCCCCAAAAACTTCCCCCTCCACGAAAAGGGGGGGAGAAAGGGGGGGGGAGCGGGGAGACCCCCAGCACCCCCCAACCCCCGCCCCAGGTGCGCTCCCTCCCTTCCCAGCCCTCGCCTAACCGGGAGCTCACGGCCGCGGTACGGAGCCCGGTACCACCGCCCGCCCGCCGATCCCCCCTGAAGCGGGCGCAGCCGCTCCTCACTCACCCGTGCCGTGCCGAGCCGAGCGGAGCCGAGCGGCGCTTCCTGATGACAGGCGGCTCCCGTGCGCCCCGAGCCAGCCCCCGCCGGGGGGGGGGGGGGCGGGCAGAGCCCCGCGGCCCTCCGGCCGAGCCCGCAACCGGCGGCGGCGAGAGGAGGAGGAAGGCGGCAGAGGAGGAGCGGGGCTGCGGGCCGGGCCGCGAGGGGAGCGGAGCGGAGCGGGGCTGCGCGCCCGCCGCCGCCGCACCGCCGCTCTTATAGCGACCCGCCAATTAAGGTCGGCCAATCGGCGGGCGGCAGCCACGTGACGGGGCAGTTCCAATTACCGCGCAGAATTTTTCTGAATTAGCGGGGTTACACAAAGGACACTCATTGAGGGGGAAGGAAAAAAAAAAAAAAAAAAAAAAGGGCAGCGAGCGGGAGCGGGAACGCCCAGCCGGAGCCTGCTGGTGATTTAAAGCAGGAAACTCCCTCGCCTCACACAGACACGGCCGCATTCAGCACCGGCCAGCATCTCCGCGGGAGGAATGTCTGGCGCACATTACGCTAATCCTCGCCCCCGAGGTTGGGTTTACACAGCCATCGCGGCCATCGCCTCGCTCTCTTCCCCCTGCCAAGGCGCTGGGTGGACTGGGGCTGGGGCTAGGGGGGGAGAGCGAAAACCAGCACCTCCCGCCTCACCGCGGAAAGAAGCCCCCGTTTGTTAAATCTATCGAAGAGTTTTCGAGGTATAAGGTGGAAATGGCTTGCAAAGCAAAGGCTGGTGGTGAGAGGTGCGCCGGCACCGGTCTGAAAAACTTTTGCGTGCAGCCGAGTCGATAAAAAAGGGAATTATGGAAAGGCGCTGAACAATTACCAGTTACCGGCTCTCCCTGCCAGAAAAATGCGCCCATGCTAACTAACGCTTTACGTTTTTGTTTTGAGGAGTCGCCGCGAGAAGAGATGAATAGCACGTAAGGAACAGACTCTCGCTTAAAAGCAATACCGAAAGCCTCACCTGCCCACAAGCCCTCCAGCAACACAGGCCGACACCTTCGAGCGCATTCGGCGCCTGCCTGGGACAGGCCACCGAGCCTGGGGACAGGCCACCGAGCCGCGCTTCATCTCCATTTTCCTACCCTGAAGAAACACGTGTGGCCACGAACATCACACGGGCGCAGCGAATGCCATCCGAGGCACAACCGGAACAACGGCGAGGCTGCCTGCCGCTGACAAGCCTTGCCGATCCCAATTTATGGGCAGGAAACGTATGCCAGGACAAACCAGTCGAGATGACTCAAATCGCCTCTCCCCCACCCTCCTGTTCCACAGAACAACAGCCGTCTTTAGCAACGGGGAGTAGGACCTCTTGGAGGAATGACTCAAAGTTGCTCTCGGGGGTAGGGGAAAAAACCCCCTGACCGAACAGAAAACACCCAATCTCTCCCCCTTTTCACATTACATTAATTAAACACACAACAACCGGCTTGAGGTAATAAACGCAATCAAGACAAAGAAATCTAGTTTTACTGCAAGATAAGTTTACTGAGGTCAAACCCAAGGGAAAACTAATCTAACCACATTTTCAAATTGTTTGGAATATTCCATAGCCCAATGAAACCATAAAATGACAAAAACATCCTATCCTAGAATAGCATGAGGATAACAAAAAACCGTTATGTTTAATTAAAGGCAGATGACCTAATAAAAATTTCACACTTGCACTGTATGCATATAAAACTCAGTATTGGGTTTTCATCTATTGCAATTTTTTTTTTTTTAAGAAAATGATCATACGGTTTAACCTTCAGGTGGTATTTTTTATCTTTCATTAAAGTGATTTGATTAGAATATCAGATATCAAAATACTTCAAAATTTTAGTCTTTATCCTGTCATAACCATTAAGCCAGTAAATGATTTTAAGTAACAGATAGTCAGATTAACTTACGGTGAGTTACATGTTCCATCTTCTTGAGGGACAGTGAGGAAATCTCTCTCAAAATGGCCATGGGATTTCTATTAACTTAAAAAATGGGAGACAAACTGCCCACTCTTGCTGGAAGTTTAATGATAGATAACAGAATTGAAGAAGAGACCTAGAACAACAGGTGTAGCTGAAGAAATTAGGGACTGGAAAGCTAACTGGCCAACACTTCTCTGATGATTTTTTGAATGTGACCGTATCTCCTTCTTGAAAAAAGCTGAGCTTCTCCTCTGCTCTGGAAGGTTGTTCCAGAAGTCGCTTCTGATGATTTAGACCTTTTTTTTTTTTTTTTCTCAAAATTTCCATCTTAAACTTATTCAGGGCCAGCTGTTGGCACAACATCAAATGATCAGCATTGTCCTCTCTTTGCTAGAACAGTGCTTTTCCTTTTCCTGTGCTATACCACAAATGCCCCCATTCTTCCATTCTGCAGCTTGTTGGTAGACAGCAGTCATATCTGCCTTCGACTCTGATATTTAAGCCTAATGATTTTATCACACTTCATCTCTGAGTTCTTCCCAAAGCATTTATAATGAGGTTCTTCATGAAAATAATTTAGATTAAAGCAATCAAATTATTTCACTGTTCTTTTTGAATGGAAACTGTGACTCAGATGAGCCAAACACAAAATATTCCACCAAAGAATTCTATGTATAGCATTTGTGTGAATTCGTGTGGCTGAAGCCAGCCAAATAACATAAGTACTCCATAATGGAAAAGCTGATTAACCATTATAAATACCTCAGAAGTACATTTGAAGGTAAATTCTCATAATATCCCTGTGAAATGGTAGACCTTAGTCTCCTTTGAAAAATGAGAAAAGAGAGGCCAAATGACTTGACCAACATCACAGAACTTTCTATCAGGAACCAAGTTGCACCTAAGGAGCTGTTGGCTCCCTGTCCCACGCTCCATCTCCTGGAGCACGCTGTGCATCTCATTCCAACCTAATGCCGAGCTGGATGATCTGCAGTCACCTTCTATGTGGCTAAAACATAACATTAAAAAATGATAGCAGCTGGTGCCTAATGGGGCGAGGCGTGCTTTCATTGTTGACCTCATTGTTGAGAAAGACTTTTTTGGTAAAGTCAGTATATTTTACGGTGATAGCCTTTTAACTTTTGTTAGAGGGATTAGGGTCAGAGGCTGAGACTTTTGTCCTACTGCAGAAAAGGAACGCAGAAAGGTGCATCACTGAATTGCTGGCAGTGATGGTCTAATTTCAGCAACTTGGCTATGCAAACATGACTGAAGTTCAGCTGGATTCTGTCTGTTGTACTTTCTGGGAGAGGGGTACTCCATTTTAACACAGAAACACGATTAGAGCAGGAAGGGAGAGAATGAGGAATGTGAGAGGGAAGGCACTGTTCTCTTCAGCGCACTCCTCGCATCCTCACAGACAAAAGTGCCCACCTATTCTCCTACGGTTTACTCTGTTGACTATTTCCTCAGGAGACCTGTTTTTCGTTATTGTTCCAGCAGAGCCTTGTTTCCTGCTGTACTCAGCAATTCTCCTCTCCCAATAGGGAAGTTTCCCTATTTTTCCCTTTTGACTTTCTCACCTTTGTGTCTTGGTCCAAACGCAAGGGGTGGATTGCCTGATTCCTTTTAAGATGCTCATCATTGCTATCGGACACAGGGGCCATCCAGTTGATGACACAGGTAAGGGGGCCTGATCCAGCCGAGGTTTCAGCACCCCACAGTGCTGCCAACAGCCACCACCTACCACACCTTAGGAACTCCTGTTCCATATGGAGTTAGACAGCCCAAGCTAGACAGTTCCCACCTTGCATAAAGCAAAGATGCAGGAGAAGGAGACGAAAAGGCCACAAAGAGACCATGCGGGCAGACCACCGTTCCCTCTCCAGGTCAAGTGTATTCATGACAGTACTTTGTGACCAGGACTCAAAGTATGGAAGTCACCTCAGGACTGGGGAAAAGAGCAGACGCTCTGTCCTTCGAGCTTCCCTGAGGAGGGGAGTGAGCTCCACAGTAAACAGACACCACCCTTAATGCTAATTGCACTGAAGGCCCTCCTCTGCCGGAGGGGAAGAGCCCAGCCCACAGGGAAGCACCCAGCATCACTGGGACGTGTGAACTAGGTACACAGTCACAGACCGTGGACATGTGTGGATATATCCATAGTTTCCTTATAGTACGTATACGGAAGCACAGGGTGTTAGGGAGAGGAGGAAGAAATGAATTTTCTCTTTTCTCCCCTATAGATCCCCTTTCCTTTTCTTGGGATATCGCTTGCCTTTATTGAAAAAGTAAAGCCTGTAAGCACAGAGCTAATGAAACATGCATCATTTAACTAGTAAGTTAATAAGTTAATCTTTTCTGGGTAAACAAGTGATCTAGGCACTGAGGATCTTTTTTTTCCTCTTTGATTTCTACCCTTAAGCTACCACCTATTTGTCTCTTTCATTAAGAGTGGAAGGGCTGCGTTAGCATGCCTGGTTAGAAGTACACTTTCCCACCAACTTACACAAGTTGTGGTAGCTACTGTGAGTGATTCATAGCATCAGTGTGCATGAAGTCCTCTGTGCTCAGTGTTATATACATAAACACACGTGTCAACTTTCAGAGGCACTGAGCTGCTGCTGATTTCCACTGAGCTTGTTGGACTGCATCACCTCTACATATCAGATCTCTGTAAACATCTCTTTTTCATGTATGAAACATCTCCTTTGAATGCTTGTAGCGTCTGATCACAGAACTTGAGCTCTCTTCAGCCTTCAGCTCTTAGGAATCAAGGCTTGTCAGATACAATGGTGAGCAGAGCCGTAACATTCATACTTCCAGTGGTGGGTGAAGACAGAAGATTGCCATCACCCATACAAAGAGGCATCTGACACAAGCTGTAGGAAGCAGGACACACTGCTATCTCTTCTTGGGGAAAAGCTTGTTAAGGTCTAAAAGTGAGATCATTAAGACTAATTAAGAAAAAGACAAAAATAATATTAAGGTAAGCTTTTCCGGTACTCCATTTCAACAAGAATCCCTATATAAGGTTTCCTCAAAAATCTTCCTTTTTTTTTGAAAGACAGACTCACAAATACAAGTACTTGAGCAATTTTAGCATCGCTTGCTGTAGCTTTGCTAAACTGCTAAAAGCAAGCACGTCTCAAGACCAATACCGTACTGTTGTCTGTTAAAGTAACATGAAAAACAGAGTACTGCTGCTGCCTCCATACCACTTGTGAAAAGGAAGTCTTATTAGACTCGTATCAACATAAGTAATACAGCAGCTTGAAGAAGGATTTCATTTGCTCTGTTTTTAAAGAGCTACTCAATTTTTTCAGACTACAGTGACATAAATATACAGTGGGTGAGGGTGGGGGTGGTTTGGGTGGGAGAAGGGGAGGATGGAGGAGGACAGGGTTTTATGCCAAGAGCTGAATCATAACCATGTGAGTAATTTTGCGTGTTTTTTTTTTTTCTTAAGGGTATGAATCAAATTAAATTTGTTTTGCTGTGGGTGAAGGAAGAGAGAATATAATAGCATGAATCAGAGCTATCATCAAATATGTGGCACAGACCAAAAATTAATTAGAATTACTGCCACCTTCTAAAAAGTTTCTGCCATAGATGCAGCAATTTTGTTAATCAATATAGTTCATTTAAAAAATTCTCAGGAATTAAAACCTTTCAATTACTTTCCTCTTCCTTTTTATTTTTTCCTACTGTAAGAGGAAAAGATTAGCATCTTTAAATCAAATCCTGCTTAATCTGTTAGATGCCCTTTTGCTCCAGTGGCAGAAGAACTGCTGTTAATAATGAAAAGTAGATATTAGACTACATGTAATCTCATCAGTCAGGGCTAGCTTGAGGATGAAAGTCCATGGAGTGCATGCTTTACCACTTTAGCACAGATGCTTTATTAGGGATTCTAATAAAGACAACCTATTTAATGAAAAATGCAAACAGAAAAACCACTCAATATCCCTTTGTCTCTTCCTGTAAGAGTGAGATAAAGTCGTGGAAAAGTGTGTGTTAGACACTGGACTTTTTGCACTTTGGAATAGCCATTTAAATATGCGATACTGGGAAAACCGTATGGGGCTCAGAACATAAAACCTCTTTCTAAAGAGGCCAACATAGGTACTTGGAAACAAAACCATGCATTATTAATTATTAGCTAGATAGATAACCAAGGACATATGTATTTTTGTACTAGGTAAGAAACCACCAATTTTGATAACTAAAAAGGTAGTGAGTCTTTGACCTCCAAGTTCCTAGTATGGAGAAAACGGTATTTAATTCACTGTCTGAAAAACACAATAAAGCTCCAGCAAGACATCATTTGGAATCAATTCCTCCCCCTAAACAACTCCAGATCTTTCCCATAGTAATACTCTTGCACGTGCCCAGCAAAAATCTCCGTAGAAAGGACTGGTGTACAGCATGTTCGGGAAGCCGGCTGAACCACGAGCCTTAAAGACACGATTCCCAGACAGACAGAAAACTTCTGCGGAGACCTCTGCAGCTGCTGTGACTTCCCAGTGGCGTATGTGGGGGAACGAAGAAAATGGAAGATCTCTTGGGTAACCTGAGCCAAGCCCCAGGAGGAATAACGTGTGCGTGCATGTGTTTTACAATCCCCATTCAAACTGGCCTGTGAACAGGAAGCCAACACCCACTCTGGAGCGAGGTCTTACCCTCACCCTGCTCTCACACCGGCTGAAGGTCACGAGCTCCGGCAGGAGCGGTGGGGTGGCTGGGGCTCCTGCCTGCTGCCAGCTGACGCCACCCCATCGATGTTCACGCCAACGGGCGAGCCAGCTTCGTTCCTGTGGACGTCTCCTGGTGGTCTTCAAGAACAGTCAATCTACCACTAACTAAAGGGGCACTTTAGAGACCTGGCGGACAGGCGGTCTGCCCACGGGTGGTCAAAAAGTTTCATGGCCAACAGCACGTGCGAATTCCCTCAAATCTCCTGCTGGAAGGCCCCCTTTGATCGTCTCAAACATTAAGTCTGCTGGCCAGGCAACTTCCTTGCTACCTTGTGGAAGTTGTCCCTCCCTTTTGTCAGTATCGCTCAGTACCCAGTTTCACCCAAGCCTCTGTCAGTTGCCAGGTAGTATGAAAGCCCAGCCAACTTATCAGTGCTGGGTGAGAGGCATATTCGAACATGTCTCATGAAGATTATCAGAGCCTTAAAAGCGTCTCACTCTTACCTCACAACGCGGGACAGATGCGAGGAGGAACAAAATAACTCAGAAGACTGCTTTGCAATAAACCACCCAGGACCGAATGATTATTAGACTGTAATCTCTCTGTGAAACACAGCAATAGAAACTCTCCGACAAACCTTCAAAATCGCTCAAAACATAGCAATAGAAATTCTCCTGCAAAGAGATCAGTGCCGTGCTGTTGTCACCAGTATTTTGAGAGTGCTTACTAGGGTGGTGGTATAATAAGCATGTAAGAAATTTTTTCTTTATATTCCCAATCTCAAGGAAGGTCAATTCTCCCTCACTTTCCTCAAGACAAAAATCACTGATGTTCCCTAACTGTAGCTTTTACTTGGAATGAAGAATGAGCTTCAAGTAGATATAAAACGCAAGTTGCCAGAAGTTAGCCAGAGAAGATGCTGAATATCTCTTATTGAAGGATAAACCAGCATCTTTACCATATGAGTGGTCATATTTATTTATGACATAACAGTATAGATTACCACAGGTGGTGGGGTTCTTTTTACATTTCTGGTTAAATTATTTCTCAACTACTGTGCATAAACCAAACTCCTCAAATGCTCCTCCTCCTTATTTTGGCATACAATGGCAGAGCCTAGTACGACTGCTAACTGTCCTCCATATGATACACACCCCTTGGTAAAGTTAATTCCCAGCTTTCCATAGCAAATAGCTGCCATTTCTTGCAGGTGGTAGACAGATAGCTTCATAAAGGAAAAGAGCACTTTTCTTTGGCAAAAAAATCACTCTGTATCAATATAGCTCAGAGCAGTAACATTCCCAGACATTAAGCAGAAAGCTCTCACGCTCCGATCCCTGATACCAATCACTTTTTGAATAGTATTATTATCATATATAATATAATTTTGTATGTTTTAGCTATGAGGCTTTAAACTAGTTGCTGGAAAGTATCTTTGCTACCTGCTCTTCTCAACTTCCTCACTGTCAAAATCAAAAGAGATCCTGTTACCTAGCCACTTTGGCTACAAAAACAGATCAAGGGTAGAGAGTAATTTTTATCCAAGTACAAAAAAAATACATTTATGTGCTTGGCAAAATCTTTAGGGATTTATCTAAACACCACAGATTTTGGTAGAAAACCCCCTGCAAACTCAATGTACATACATTACTAATACTTATCTACTTCAATGGCTTAAGAGATATTTCTGAAAGTAGCTATTGAAAACTGAAATTCTGTTTTGCTTTCAAAAGTCACACATCCTGTACGTTTCTAGAATTGCTGAAACAGTTCAAGAAAAACTGATGGGAAATTCCATTTGAAAATGCCAACACTTGCAAATACAATTTGAAGCATGGGATGGGAACATGATCAAAAACAAAGCACAAATATTTCTTCATGATTATATATTTTGTTTCTCCAAATCTATGAAGGAAAACTATAGGAAGGCGGGGGGGGGGGGGAATGACTGTGAGGAAGTTGCAGTTGTAGTCAAGAACATAATACACCACTAAACGCATAATAAAACACAGAGCTTTTTTCCTTCAGAACTCATAGGGACAGTACAGCCTTGGGTACATATTATTGCTTGCCCTCCGCTGCAATTTTCCCCCCCCCCGCCCTGTTGACTTTAAAAGGCAGTCCAGGACTATGATTTTTAGTGAGTTCAGAATGGATACCCATGTGAGCATTTAAATTAGTGTGTGATTCCTGAAATCTGTTATTTGAAATTTGTTTTAAGACATGTTCCAGGAGAGGTCTTAACATGGAAGAGAGGCAATTCTGATCTTGCACTTTAAACACAGTTAACAGGAGGTGTTATATTTGCATGGATTAGTGAAGCCTCTGCAGGCTAATTTATATGCGTACAATGGCTTCTGCACCCAGAATTACATCCAGAGGAGGGCCACAATACTAATAAACACAAAATTAATTTCACACCTCCTAAATTACAAGGCAAGCCTTATCAGTATTGGACTGTAAGCTTCTTGGGGCTGAGACAGTCTTGTCTGTCTCTCTTGTAGAACATTAATCATGCTGTGGGTGCTTACAACTAATAAGATGCACGTAAATCTATTCTGATGTGGTTTTTTGCCACTTCAGACTAGAGAAGAGTCACACGCACAGGCATACTCTTACCTCTCTACCTAATGATACACTAATGCACCTAATTGAAAAAACAAGTCCTGATAGGAACAGACCAACTTTGTTTTTGTTTATGCCACCCAGACAGAGTCTGTGGCTATACATTGCAAATAGTTGGCAAAACCTAAACCGCAAGTATGCAGCAGCACTGTGAGTAATAAAGATAATGTTTGTATTTTGTTTATGAAGAGCTCTAACCAACACACTAAAGCAAGCGTACTGAAACCAAACAATACTCAGATCTTTAGAAAAACTTCAGAGGATTCAAATCATGTAATTTAATCCCTTTGTTCTTTAACAATCTAAATATCACTTAAAATTCACAAACAGTAATTCCATATAAGTTCTCTAAGCTGAAAAATGGGATGTAGCCAGTTGCCCTTTCCTATCCCAACTATTAAAAGTTCAAACAAATCAAGTTCTATTACTGAAGGAAAAACAAAAAACACCTTATAAAATTCCTTTGCCCCAAAGGTTGAGAAATGCTGTATTACTCGGCCAAGATGGAATTCCTCCATATCTGGAGTCAAGTGAAATGTATGGGTATCTCATAGTTACTTCATCGGGATGAACAATCTCCATACGACTTTGACAACACACCAGTACTTCTGTGTGGAGTGCATGGATAAAAAAATGTATTCTACACTTCTCAAAAAACCTAGAATTCAAAAGATTTTCCCACTGAAAAAAAAAAAAAAGAGCAATAGGAAAGGGAGAGATGCCGAGGTAGGACTTCTTCCTAAAAGATAAATTTCAAATTTGGCTCAATATTGGATGCTAAATCAAAATGCTGTTATTGACAAGCATGTTGTTTTTATTTAGGACAATTTAAATAAATTTTATTTCCAGATCTACACAGTGTTCTCACTTGCCAAAAGCTAGTGAGAAAGAGCTTTGTGTCATATCAAAAATAACAGCAGGTTTCCTGTCCTCCTCTTCATCCATCCTTCGACTTACTGCAGAAGGTAATTCTGGAGCCCCCCTGAGAATGGGGTCGTATTCAAGTCTTGGGGACCAGCGCTCTTGCCCTGTGTTATGGGGCTCAGCTGACAGGGAATTCAGAAGGGAATCCCCTTCTTGCATGCAGAATTTGCAGGGTTAGGAGGGAAGGTTATAGCTCCTCCAAAGTAATTAGTCAGTTCACTCATACAACAGCGTATTTTGGACTGCAAGCAGATTGCACTGAAGAGTAACTGCAGAGTGGCAGAGTGTTGTTCTCTATGACCAGTGAACTAACAACGGTCACGTCCTGCCAAGCAGGGCTGCATTTTCACTACCCTGTTAACATGCTACCAGCAACTCTGTCGAGGCTGAATTCCTTGACCATACACAATCAGAGGCATTTTGAGAGTGCCCCAACTGGAAGACAGAAAGTCAAGGATCCAACTGGTTCCTCCCCACAGGGCGCACCAGAGGCAGTCTGGACAGCTGCGCTTCACAGACTGTCCCTGAAAAATGTTGACCAAAACTGCCAACACATACCTTACAAGGCAGCGAAGCAGAGCCTGGTCTATAATACCACTCTCTCCAACCTCTATGTGCCACATAAGTATATTCAAAAGAGCCAGCATAATCATCCCTGCAAGAAGTTGCAACAAAACATGGTGAGCCTGGCTCGGAGAACTCCCAACCACACTTCACCTAGAAGAGAGAGATGTACAGCCTTAATCCAAGCCACAGCTACCCTCCTCCAGCACAGAGCTGAGACGCTTAGTTTCCCAATCCATGGTTCTTAGCTTCCACAAGTAGCCTAGACCCCTCTGCAGATGCTGCCAACCAAGAATCAAAACCAGAATTGCCAGGTGACCTAGACCTGCCCAGCAATCAGGTGCTTAAGGAGGGACAATACTGGCCTGAACAGCCAGCCAGTTATATGCCTGAACAGCCAGCTCTGGGTACGTGTCCCCATTTTATACCTTGACTGCTATGACACACGACTATGGCTGAAAACCTGCTCTGGCAGAACCTCTCCGCTAGCAAAAAATGACCACAAATGACATCTTGAAGAGCTACTCCACACACATGCGGAAAAGTCCAACAGAAATATTCACTTCCAGACAAAAAGCACTCCAGCAATACTAAATCTTCTGCTCTAAGCCAGCTATCTTGTCCTAAGGGAAATCTTTGGGAGATCTGGCTAGGAAGGGCTTGGAGAAACGAGCAGAGATTGCCTTATCCTCATGCTATCAACTCTGCAATCACCATTGTAGGAAGGTTGGGTTGGCGGGGTCCTTCCTTACTGGTTTTCTCAGGGACAACCTTGGCAAATATCGCACTGGAAGATAACATCCCTTGTGCGATTATCACCCCCCCACACACACAGGGACAATTGTAAAACACTCCTGTGGAAATCCTATCAACCTGTAGCTGGAGAGGAAGGACCAGCACAGGATGCGTCTACATGTAGGAGAGAGCACGAACAGCAGAGCAGCAACTAAAGACAAAAAAAGAATGCTCCAGGAGTAACTAACAGGTTTGCAAGGATGACTTCCCTGCTTCCATACCCCTCATGTTTCCTTTCTCTTATGCACCCACCCCCTTTTTAAAGGGAGCCATGCCACAACCATTACTGCAATTAAGTTGACAAACCTGAATCATTCCTTAAGCCACTGGGAACTCTGTATAATCTGTGAAGTGTTTGTCTGGCCAGTACTCCCAGAAGTGCCACCTTGGTAACTTCTCATCAAAGTTCTTTAAGCTCCCTGTTTGCTCAATTGCCTAAAGATCTCATTCACAGACCTCCACTGGGAAAACACGTGCAAACAGCCACTAAACCCTTCAAAAGCAGATAAAGAGCGACCAGCGTACCTTCTTTCCTTCATGTTAGGGACATCATCAGTTCTGTTATTGAACACCCCCTGCCCTCAATGCCCAAATCACTCTTTCACAAGGGAAATCCTTCAGTTAAATCCCTCCCAAAGCCAACTCCAGGCATCGCTGCACATGCAGTATCAACATTCGGTGCTCACCCACACCAGTGGCCATGAAGGGCATGCTGGCTACATATTCAAAACATACACATAAATAAAGGTTGCACATTTAGGTAGACCAAGAGCTCTGCTTCCACCTTCCTGCCCCACAGCAGTGCTCCCGCGACACAGATGCAGCAAAGTTTGGCAAGAATATATATACCCCATGCCCAGGAATCTTTTGATTTCCTGCAAGCTCCAACTGTCCTGCATTTAAGTCCAGGAGAGCTAACCACTTACATGCCTCCACAAACAAACATTCTCGGAAGCAGGTGAGATTAAAAATATACTATAACAAACTTATTTTAAAATACGTCTGCTCGGTCAAGTCTGAAAGACAAGTGGTGCTGGTACATTAAAGTATTCCTGTTCATAGAGCAGCTTAAAAATACCTGATGTATTGCTCTTTTGCAATATTGTGTCTCTAGCCAATGCCAATTGTTATTAACTCTCAGACACTGAATGAACTGCACAACACTCTTCTCAGAGAAATACTACTTCATTTTTAGATTTTTTCCTTTTAGTCTTATTCAACGTACAAACGATGAGGTTATTTTCTCATCTTAATAAATGATGTAAAACCTCCGGACATATGGTAGCATTTGTATACTTCCAGGCAAGCGGTGATAACTTTCAAATGTTACTTCCCCTCCTCCTCCACTACATGAAACAAATATACTGGAGCCCATTTAAATCTTAAGTGACAAACATATTTAAGAGAGACTAATTTCAGTTAAGTTTCCAAATGTCAGATGTACGTGTTAAATAATTATATTAAAAAATAAAGAGCAGAAGAATTCTCATTCTCATCACTGGTTGATAAAGTGCCTATATTTTTCCACTAAGGATTAAACAATTTTACGAGACAATGCTCGTGCTTAAATTAGCAAGGAATAAACAAATGTCAGCTCATACTTACAGGGACGTATGACAAGTATCATTCATACTAACTCAACAGCTACAAGATTAGAGGATTGCTGCTGCCTCATTCACTTTTGTAAGTATCAATCCACAACTGCTTCACTTTTCTAGTTTAAGATCCATAGCAGGGCTCAATTTTGGAATAAGGTAAAGGTTACAAAATGGCTGAATACTAAGGGTAAGATTTTTCAGAAGCAGAAAGCCACCAAATCTCAAAATGAAGGTTTGGTATCACACATATTGAGATACTTAATTAGGAGGAGAAGCCATCTCTTAAGACTCTGCCTGTTGTTTTCCTTGGAAGAACAAAGCTGCATTCCCCCACCAGCTTTTTGCATTTACCAGATTCTTCCCTGTTTTTGAGAACTGTGTATGTCCTCCCCAAAAGTACATAGCAGAGTCATACTGGAGCGGTTCAGGCGTCCTCTCTGACTGAATGTTATACTGTCATCCATTATTACTCAAGGCTGGTCATAATGTGCATTAACATTTATAAAGTTGGACTCTATTCAGCCTGTCCACCCAGTAGCTGACTAACTGGACATTATAACTTGAAGAATAATCCTAATAAAAAGGTCAAACAAAATAACGTGAGCACTGTAAGCCACTCTATACCTGTATTTTCTCAAACCCAAGCAGTATTAATACCGAACAAATTGACAAGTATTTCATCTATAACAGCTTCTAAGCTTTTTACAGAACAAAAAGAGTGAGGAGTAGGCAATTACTATTATTTTGCACTTCCATAGCTGAAAGGAGAACTTTAAATAGGCAAATGTTTTCTGCTAGTTAGAGGCAAACTCTTGTTATTCCTTTAAATTAAAAAAATGCTGTGTGCTTCAGGGGGAAGCAGGCACCAGTAACAACAAGCTGTTCACCACTTGTGAGCCAAATGCTTGCAAAAATACTGAACACAGAATGCATCCAGGGCTGCAGCGAGACAGAAGAAGAGTGAAGAAAATCAAGAGGGAGAGAAACACGTCTTTCTCCACCTTGGCCGAGTCTAAAGAGGACAATTCTTACCCCGAGATGTCACTTGGAAGGCTTTGCTTCCAGAAAGTGCTTTTACATAAATTTGTATGAAGTTAATGGGAAATCAAAAGCATCTGACCAAAGAAACGCTCCACTCCTGCATGGGAGCTGGGGGGGGTGGCGGATTAATGTGGAGAACCTTTAGACTTTGCCCAGAACGACTCCGATTTTTGCAGCCAAGCCGAGCTCTGCGTTTCGAGCTCGACTGCGGGACGACTCCGGCAGCGCTCGGCACGACCCCCCTCCCCCCCCGCCCGAAAAGCATCGTGGGCTGTATCTTTAAAAGGTGTCAGAGGAAAAGCAGATGAAATGCCGTAATCCCCACCCACCGCCGTGTCACCGCCGCCGCTGCCCACGCACCCCGCGCACCCAGCATC
Organism: Haliaeetus albicilla; assembly: GCF_947461875.1. Taxonomy (NCBI): domain Eukaryota; kingdom Metazoa; phylum Chordata; class Aves; order Accipitriformes; family Accipitridae; genus Haliaeetus; species Haliaeetus albicilla. The sequence goes on from NC_091488.1 coordinate 10,987,917, forward strand.
CTGAAAATCCGCCCTGCCGCACCGACCCGCCGCTGCCGGGCGACGGAAAGCGGGGCTGCCCCTGCGGGACCGCCGCCCGCCCCCGCTGCGCCCCCCCCCGTCCTCCCCCGGCATCCTGTGAGGGGGCCGCCGCGCCCAGCCCGGCGCTTCCCCGACCGCCCCCGGCCCCGGGCCCGGGCCCGGCCCCGCCGCCGGTGCGACCCGCGGGGGCACCCCCCCACCGGCGCCGGGGCTGCCCCGCTGGCGGGGGGCCGGGGGCAGCGTGGAAGTTCCCTCCCCGGGGGGTTCGGTGCGGGGCGAGGGCCCGCTGCCTTAAAGGCTCTGGGGGAACGAACCCCGAAACAGGCAACAGCCACCACCCCCACCCAGTAAATTCCCGTGTTCGCTCTGTTTTCCAGCCGGATAGTTTGGTTTGGTTTTTTTTTGGGGGGGGGGGGGATTCCCCCCCTGTTCTCAGGAAACATTTAGGTCGGTAGCTACAAAGCGTTTTGTGGAGACTGATAAGAAGTTCTGAAAAGAGCTCTGTCTTCAAGTAAGGAGGAGGCTCAGCTTTAGCACGACAACCGTCCGCAGTGCAAAACCTCCAGTGGAAAAGCCGTAACTCTGCGGGTCGTTCTTCTTCAGAGGAAGAGGAATTCAGCGAGAAGATGAGCAGGTTGGGCTATGGGGAAGTCTGTTTCGTTACACCTTTGGAGTTCTCACAACAGCACTCAGCAAGGAATTCATCCGATAGGAGACCCTTTAAATTCAGTGAACCACTGAAATTAATTTCTTCAATATTCTTTGGAAAAATACACAATCCTATTAACTTTTCATACGGAGCGGTCCGTAACAGATCCCGTGTAGCCATTGCTCAGAACCAACTGTACAATTTGAGCGTGCAGGGATTAAAATACAATTAAAACCATAATTGCCTATTTGCAAGGTTTATTGCAACACTTCAGATCTGGCCTCTCCTCACGAGCAAACTTCCTGTAGGTTTAGAGAGAACAAGACTGTACAACCCGCTCCGAAGAGCAGCAATTCCTACCCAGCAGCTCCAAAGTAGCGGGCGGTCTTATTGGGAAAAGAGCAATGAGTTTGTATCACAGACGAAAAGTAGAGGTTAGAGGATTAAAACTTTTCTATTGTACAGTGCACACTCAGATATTTAATAATTACATAAATGAGGAGAAAACATTGGGAAAAGCGCGTCTTGAGCTTCTATTACTATGACAGAAGAGAAGATGTGCAGTAAAAACAGGCCTCTATATTTTTAAAGAAAAAAAAAATCCTTAGGAAAACAACATCTTGAGCAGTGGCACTCCACAGTACAAACTAAATTAACTTGTCATAATATGCTGCTTCTGTTGGTACGAATTTTGATTGAATAACGAACTAAACATGAGCTTCAAAACATACAGTAATACTGAAGAGCTTGGAATACAGCCCTTGGGAAAGAACCCCTAATGTGGATTCTCTGATTCCTCTTGTTAAGATGTAAATGATTGCCAACCTCAGCTGCAGGTCACCATTTTGGGGCTTACCCGTATTCTTCTCTTATAAATGACAAATCATAACACCGTTTTTAAAAAAGCACAAACACAAATAAATTCCTCAGAAAAGGTGATTCACCATAAAGCTAGCTATGATCTGAATGAACAGGGGAAAAAACCCAAACTTATCAAGCTCCAGTTTTCTTCATTTAAATTGCAGCATTTTTTTCTTCATTTCAGTCTTATTTTGCTTTCCGTAAGCAAGTACTGAGCCCTGATTTTGCTAAAGAATTTTGCACATCATTAGCATCACTTACTAACTCTTTTCGTGCTTTCTTGACTTTAGTAATTTTATAATATGGGACATTTACGATGCTTGGTATGGCACCTTCTGTGTTCAGGCGCAGAAAAATCTATCTCATCAGCTTCTGCGCAGTGCGATCTGCTATCGCTGGTCAAAGTGGTACATGCGGTGGCAGAGGGGAAAAATGGCAAACTGCCAGTGACAAGCCCCATGCAAGCAGTTCCCTACATCTAGCTCTTGCGTTTTATAGAGTATCCACTTTCTTCTTAGGATGCTCCAAAAGTACAGAGACATTTTAATATCAAATACAGTTTCTTGCTTATTCCTTTCCCACTGTGAACTGCCTGGGTATTCAGCCCATGTAACTGAGGTTTAGAGCATGTGCTGCAATGACAGCTTTCAATTGAAATGTAAGTGTGTTGTGGCAAGACTTTCAGTTCTGAATAATCATTCGTCAGAAAGAGCGATTAAGTGTCAGAACTCATGACTATTTTAGAAGCTTATTACTTCTATCAATGCATATAGTCGTTAAGACGTGTTTTTTTTTCCTTCTCAACTGCTAAAAGGGAAAGCAAAATTGATTTGGGAAATAGCTCGCATATATTGATGTTAGGTACTAACATGCAACACCTGATTTAGGAAGCTTTAGGTATTTCTAACATTTTGTTATAGCCCAACAGATTCTGGGGAGTTAACGAACAGCATTTCCCAGTTATCCAGCCATATTAAAGATGATTCTGCTGGTATGCTTTTGCATCAAGACTAAATCTGACAGTAATGTCACATTTCAGGAAATGGAGACTTCTTAAGAGTCTTCTTTCATCGTTTTGGAATAATATCAGTTTTCATCGAGGTGGATTTTTTCCAGCGTGTCTCTGCACACTATTAATCACCCCTTGCAGGATACGGTATCGTGTAATCTGCACTAATACAGCAAACATGCATAATACATCAGGGAAAAGTGAGAAACTAGAGGAATGCCGAACTTTGCTAGAGCTGCCTCCAAACAGCCTCTTTTTTTTTTTTTTCATTTTCGGGGCGGGGGGAAACCGGCACGAAGCCCAGCACATGACTCTCCAGTTGTAAATCCACCGACTTAGGGAAAAGCTGCCGGCGGAGGGAGGGGGACCCCGGGGCTGAGCCCCATCGCCGGGCGGTGCGGGGCGGTGCGGGGCGGTGCGGTGCAGTACTGCCGGCCCTCCGCCGGGCGGCCACCCCCCCGCCGCGGCTACGAGCCCCGGGCTACGGCGAGGGCGAGGGCGAGCGCTGCTGCTGCTGCTGCTGCGGGAGCCTCAGGGCCACCGGGGAAAACCCGTAATCGCCCCGGCTCGGTTTGCCCTAATGACGCCGGCTTAAAGCAGTAAGCCTTCGGACTACTTTAAAATTAAAACAGCCCAATAAACGATCAAATAATACGGCTAAGAGGATCTTAAAGACACAAGGAGGATTTTGCCTGGCGATAGTAAAATTTCACGAGGTTGTTTGAGTTTTAGTAGGCGACTCAAGTCTTAAGAGATTCGTGTGAATAATACCAAAAAGGTCTAAGCTGCTTAGTTCCTCAGAAGTGGAAAATCCTATTCCAGATTTCTGATGTCTGCGCTCAGAAGTCTGCTCGTAACTAGGAAAGAGGGGAAAGAAGAGGTTTGGTCTTAAACAACTAAAACACTGTCCGACTGAAATAGAACACTTAAGGAATGACTGTTTTGGTATCAAATTAAGCCCTGAAAGACATGTAGAGAGATCTTACTAAAATGAGTAACAGCAGGGTCTGCCCTTTATCTAGTAATAAAAAACCCCCAAAAAACCAAAAAACAAAACCCAGTCTGTGGGCTTCACTCTCCAAAGTTAATCAAAACAAACTATGAGAAAATATGTAGTAAAACACCTCATTATAATAAATATTTCATTGAAATAATGTGATTCGGCTATTCTTTATTGAGATTTTTCTTGACAAACTGATTTTATTTATGAAAGTAAGCATCTCTATATAAAGGTGTTAAGAGCTCATGCTCTTGCAAGTTTACTCAGTACAGCTGTTGAACTCTTAATTCTTCTTCCACGACTCTAAGGAAAATTAAGTACTGCAGATGTTATCCTTTCTAATGCCATATACACAGAATCAGTTCCTCATTTGCAGGCAAGTTATTTATTTTTTCCTACTTAGCTTCAAGGCAGTCATGATCATTAGGCAATGCCAGGGTTAAATAAACATGACCTAACGTGATCACAAATCAGAATTTATTTGAAAAAGATATTCTCCCATCAATAAGTGGAAATCTAGGAACTGCAGTTGAAATATTTCAAACAAACCCCTCTCCTCACATGCAAACATGTTAAAAACACAAAGGAAAAGGAAGAAATATACCTGATATTAAAGTGTTTCCTATCTTAGAGATGTATTTGAACTAGACAGGCTACCTTGCCAGGAGTTTACAGATGCTAGTGCTCATAGACAATGAATAAATTAAAGAAACCCCATAGATTAAAAAAAAAACCCACAACAGCAGCAACAAAAAAGCACTAGATGAAAAAAATGAGGAAAAGAAATCAGTACTCTCTGAAATAGTTTTATATTTACCCATTCCAGTTTTACACATTCGATCCTCTCTCATGCCACAGTAGTGTCCATATATAAGAATATGAGCTGTCTTGTGTATATGCGTGCACAAACAGCACTTCTGCAGCACGCAGCCCGGACAAGCCCACCTGCCAGGAATTCCCCTACGGGCAACTGCACGAAACGTAAGATTTGCATCCATTCATAAAAGATCACCTTGCTTAAGACGAAGCCAATGTGGAATGGCTTATAGGAACCTGGGGTACTTTCAGACTTGATACCTAATTTTGCCAGAGCCCCAAGCCTGTGCAATTCCCAATTCTCATTGAGAAAGGGATCACTGAAGACCAAGTGCCTCATTGTTGGCCCTCATGGCAAGTAGACCAGCCTCTTCAGAGCAATCTCTGCTAACCAGAGTCATTATTGCCTGACACTGTTTCACTTCACTAATCTTTCCTCACCTCATGAAACCTCTCCTCCTCCCATCCCATAAAAAGGGAAAAATATGTCTTGAAATCCTTCAGTAGAGAACTACTGCCAAAGAGTATTTGAAACCGAAGAATGCTCTCTGCGCCATGATCTAGTATGAAAGCCAACTTTACAGCTCTTATCCCTCTTTGTAAATACACTGTTACCACTATAAACCTCTTTGATTCTTCCCATGCTTCTTGCAATTATCCTCCCAGTCTGGCACTCGAAGCTGGGTGTTCCCTCAGGCTTGCGTGTCATCAAGGTCCACTGAAGTCAACAGAAACAGTCCTCCACCTATCCCACTACCCCATGCCAGGGTCTCCTTACCCCAGATTAAACATCAGTGCATCTGAGCATCTAAGCATCAGCTGGTGTTATAAGACAATACCAACATCCCACAGCCAGCTTGTCACGAGTAGAGAAGTTTTTAACAATAAGAAAAACATCATGAGATTAAAAGTAATTGGAAAGTCAGGCATCTTTATCCCTCTTGTGTAGAGCACCAGCATCTTATGAAACACTGCCTATACTGATAAGAAAAAGTGTGTCTCAAATAGTTTTTATTTAAGTACTGCAAAATAGTAGACAGGAATAAGGCTACCAGTAAAATATGGAAATTTGTATGATGGCTTTTCGAAATAAAAGTCGTCTTCAACCCTAGACCATGAGGAGATTTCCAGAGCTACAGGTGGGAGCTGGGAACACTTGTCTATCTTTTTCATCTTAAAAAATCTTGAACGTATCTTTTAATACAAGTCCTTCAAAATTTCGGAGAGTATCTGAGATCTTTTATTAAAGAGAAGCAATGGTAAGAAAGAACACATTACACAGTTACATTTAAAGTGAAAGGAGTGTGGCACAATAGCCAGGCATACAACCAGCTGAAAACCACTTTTTTAAAAATAGGAGGTATTTTTATTTTGTAATTTTTCATTTACAGTAAGTGCACTTACTACTGGTTTTCTGGTTTGTTTTCTTTCTAAAACATTATATAAAAGGAATCAGGGAGTCAGAGCCTTTTGAAGCACCCTCATCATGTGAGAAGACTCTTTCACCAGGTTATTAGATACAAACAATGAAAGAAAAGATGCATGAAACCGAGATTGCTCAAACAATCCTCCTCCCCAGTCATCTGTTCAGCCTCTGCTACGTATGTTTTGGGTTATGGTCAGCAGAGTTATAACTACTTCAGCTTTTGCACATCTCTGGGTTTTTTTTTAAGACATATTTAACTACCAACACATACAAAAGCAGCTACCCAAGGCTGAACGGAGTTTTTATCCTGAACTGTTGTACTGGTCCTTTAACTTTTTATGACTCATAGTTTAAGTATTTGGGAATTCCCCTCTAAATATGAGTTTGACACACTTGCATTATGGAAAGTTATTTTATTTAAAAAGTAACAGAATGCAACATTCATGCAATACCCAGGACTATATTTAGCAACACACAATTGGTCTTTTTTTTTTTCCCAATAAAGCTTCTAATTAAAGACAGATTTTTAAAAAAAAACCAAAAACACGAGAACAAGACTGAATAGCAAAAGTAGCAGCATTGAAAGAGACAATCAGTGTTACACACCCAAGGAAGTCAGGAATATTTCTTTTAAACTATTCAAACAATGTTAGGGCTGTTTACCTCCCCCCCGCCCCCGGACCCCCCAGTTGCACGTAAGAGTATAGCACAGCTTCTCTCTTACCTGTGTGCTGAAGTCCCTTCTTGGTGGGCTGACTAGTCATCAGCGATCACCTGACTAAAGCCTGGAAAAAAAATAAAATCAAATCAGCTGACCACCCTTGCTTGCTGGCTTCCAGCTTAAATACTCCTCTCCACAGCACTTTGTCATGTGAGGCAGGACAGAACCAGCTGTCATTGCTTCAGAAAAAGGGAAACGGGCCCCTCCGTTTCCACCTCCTTCCTTCCTCCTCTCTCACTCTTTCCTATCTGTCCCTGCCTCCAACCTCCTCCCTTTCTCATTCTTCCACTTTGCTCATTCACTGCCCGCCCGGCTGGGGTCTCCCAGGGGAAGCCGCATTCCACAACGTACAAGCATTTCCCCTGCATCTCGAGGTTTCTCAACAAGCTGCCTACACACTTCTACTGAAAAAAAAAGAAAAAAAAGAAAAAAAATCAGAGAGAGACAGAGAAAAGGCACCACATTCCACAACTCTCAGTCAGCCCTTGGCAGACTACGAGGCATTTTCAGTCACACAGCACAAAATGCATTAGTCAGAGCTGAAAGACCACACACTTTGTACCACTACCATGCTAACAGAGAATGGTCTGAGCAGAGCTGCAGGAAAAAGGAAAGGAGGGGTTCCTATCAGTGCTTCCATTTGACGTGGGGTAGCCACCTAAATATATGAAAAATTTGCAGGAAAAGGCCCAAAGTTGACATTCCCAGCTGAAACAATGTGACTGTGGGCAGCGGGGAAAGCTCTCTGCTCATGGAACGCGACCTTTGCCGAAAGGACTCCCCCTCCAGCAGAATGTGTTATTCCAAAGACTGCAAGACATTATCTAAATCAGAACTTCTATCTCCCCAATGGTTTGTTCATAGGAAATACAAGCCTAGAAAAAGTGAAAGTAATACTGCATGATTCAGATTCCCCGAAACCACATATACTTTCAATTCAAACTTTTCTCTTCTTCAATGCTCCTTATAGTTCTGCAACTATATCCATCTATGGAGTTTTCTTTTCGCTACTTACGCAGTTTCAACCCTCCGTGTATGTGGAGAATCTGATCAGCAAGGAAGGAGAAGAGAGTTCAGTGTAAAAAACCCTCCGTCCTAATCCAAATGACCTAATCGCTCATCTATCTGCTCACTGCTTCCGTCCCCCACACACACTTCTCTATTGCTTGAAGGCATTTTAGGCGTACATATATGGCTTAGGAGAAAACACCCCTTTTCAAATCACATCAGAGAAAGCGAGCGCATTGCACTGGAGCACATGCTTCTGTCCGCTGAGACCAGTACCACGGAGTCCCCAGCCCTGAATTCCCCGCTCTGCATGGGGACCGTCCCTAATGCACCCTGCGAGACTCAGGGGCTTAAGTCAGCGTCAGAGAAGTGTAGGGAGGCGGGGGGGGGGGGGGGAGAGAGAGGACAACCCTTAACCGTATGCACCAGAATTTCTCTTTAGGAAAGTCCATGCTTTAATGAAAGGCTGATACTAGATACCATAAAGAAACTTTTATTTCTGTATGCACATGGCTCAGATACATTTTCTGTGTGGGTTATGTGGTTATGTTATATTTCATCTTAAAAAACTGTTTCAGAGACCTTTAAACATCAGTTTTAAGAAAAACTTGATGTGTTTATGTACAATGAGTGTTTTTAAACTGTCTTTTATTGCACAATGCTATACAGAGCAGAGACACTAATGTCTGTTTTCATTATAGATATAATTTTCATCTAATGCTAAACTCAATAATCTGTAAAAATATTTTAAATTATTTCCCTAAATAGTTCCCAGAAAAGTAAACAAACTGAACCCTTCAGCAAAACAGACCCTCTTAGTTATAATATTGTTATTCTTCCCCTTTTCTCATTTTCTTGATCATGAAAATACATTTACTCACTATGTTATTGACTTAGATGCATTAGTTTACAAAACAAATGGTAGCTGCTGCTGTGCGGTATTTCAGCAGAGGAAGGCTATCCAGAACTGCCTCAGAGACTGAACACTGTCGCCATTATAACAAAAGCATTAAAATGAATAATTCATGAGCAGAGGAAGTACCCTACCATTAAAAGGCACTGACTATTTCATGAATTGTCCAAAAGCTACCCCTTTTACTGCCCAGTTCCTCTAACTAATTAATTATTCTTCATTTTTCTAAAATGGCATAGAGTAGTAATTAGCAGAAATACATGGACCAGTTTTAGGAGATTCTCTTAAGGAGTAAGAAATGAAAGCTGAAAAGTGAGCCAGAGAGAAAAAAAAAGAAGAGTTTATGTTTGATGATGGATATTAAGGAAACAGGACTTCAAATTTCAAGAGGCTTTTCCAAATTGCGCTTTTGAATCTTGAAAAGGAAGAACATAGCCATCTGTCCTTTGCCTTTATCTGGTACCTTCCTTTTCAGGATCCCAAAGCATCATGACAATGCTCAGGAATTAAAAGGCCTCATTAGTGAGTGCTTGCAGAACTTTTCTCCTGTTTAAGGGTGCAGAACATAAAGCCTCAAGAAGATGAAGTGATTTTCTCCAGGTCATACAGGAAGGCTTGGAGACTGAGGCAAGAACAGAGCTTCATCCCCTGGTTACCAGTCCTGTGCTCAACAAAAAGGCTAACTTCCTTGCTTCATACTAACAAGCATCACAAGGCTCAATAGTCCTGCACGTTTTAACCTAACAAAATGAACTGTGGTGCACAGGTATTTTCTGCAGGGATAGGGAAACAATGTGATCCAGTAACCCAACTTTACACCAGAAGAATTTACAAACTTAGGTTTTGAATAACATTTTTCAAGGAATTTGGTTTAGAATAGCAAAGTACATCTGTTCGTGTTTCACTGCTGCAGAAAAAGCACATACTGTCCCTGGAAAGAGATTTATTTGTAATATATATTTTCAAACTTTTCAAGACATTAAAAATTGGTAACTAACATCGATAAACTTCTCAGATTTCATCTGAGCCAACACGTAGTTCTTGAAACAGCAAAATTCAAGAAATTGTATCTCTAAGTCATTTTGCCAAAGGGACAGCATTCTATAATGTTGAGCAAAAGCCATCCTAAAGAGCTTTACATAGATGGGTCGCTTTTAGGTGTCCTACTCTCTTGCACTATTGAGATGAACTCAAATGCAATTCTTATTCCAAGGCTCTCACTGCAACAAGTTCACTGATTATGTGGTAGCAAGCCTATTAATACTGAGGTACAAAAATATGTCCCCAGGGTGGAACGTTATGGATGGAATGATAACATTACGTGTAATTTTGTAAGACCAGACACTGTCACTGGTCAACTTATTGACGCTCCTGGGCTTTTTATTTTTAAATCAGTCAGCTTGTTTGCAGAGCCTTGGTAGCCACTTTTCTGATTGTGACTTTCAAACTTCTAATTCTTAAAAGAACATTTTTTTGATTCCAATAGCATCTATTTGAGAAAGATGCTCTCCTGATCTGGTATTAGATGGATGACTTTTGTTCTGTCAGAAATGTGCCCTTCAGTCAGCTCAGAGCAGCTCCCACAGCAAGTCCTTACAGGAATAAGGAAATGCTCTTTAGCAACAGGAACAATCTGTACAGTTAAACATATTTTTAGTTTGCAGTCCCCAAGGAACTGTGGGGAGAATTGAACTACAAAGCAAATATAAAAAAACCCACACTTGGCTGTTAGATATAATTAATATAGCCCAGTTCACAGCAAACAGGTTTACTGTAACTAATAGACTATTTCAGCACAAATGACCATTAATGGTTTGATAACTTGTGGCAGGAAGAAAGAGGAGGAAAAACCACAAAATACTTACAAAAACTCTTCCAAAGATGGCATGAGAGTTCACTTTTTAAAAATTGCACCCAAAAAAGCAGTTAAAGAAAGAAGAAATGTTATGAACACTTCAAGTTTATCTTCTTCAAAATATCTATCTTGAATCAACACTACAGGAGAAATTCTCTGTTGATGTAAACCAGCATGAGTATGTCCACCAAACCAGCAACCTCCATCAGGACATCCAGACTACTGAGTCACTACCTAAAAACAAGTGCTCTGGAGAACAAATAGCATCAAATAAATTATTTCAGAGAAAACAAGTGTCAAAAGAGAAAGATTACCACTACTTCTACCTAGAGGTAGATTAAAAAAAAAAAGTCTTAATGTCCATAAGCAGAACAAAATTTCCAAGTGCAAAGAACTTAATCAGCATTTTGCTATTTAGACAAGCAAGGAAAGCTGGATGGGAAGGGAGAGGAGTAGCATTGTACCAAAGGAGACTTTAGTACAGTAATAACGATCAGATTGGTACACTGTTCAGTATGCATGACTGTCTGAAAACTACATTGCAGCCCTAAGCAAGAATGAATGGAATTATATATAAATACACATCAAAGTAATAATAAGATAACAGTCAAATGCAAAAGAAAAATTTAAAGAAATCAGAGGGAAAAGAACTGTCCAACTATCCAAGAATAATCTGTCTGATCGCTGTATACCAGAAGTCTGGTCAGGCAATGTATACAAATTTATATCTAGGAGCTTAGATATGTTTAGAGTTTTGATTTTTTTTTGCCTCCAATCATAGCTGTTTCTAAGAGTCTATAAATTGAGTAGACATACGTTCCACAGAGCAGTGGTGTTCTGCCACACTAGCTGTTGTTTACTTGTATCAGCAAGCATCAGTCATGTAGACTGTGCAACTCAGCACAAATACAGGAACTATTCACAGACCTTTCAGTACTACAGAGGAACAGCAGAACTATTAACTATAGTTTTTAAAAGAATAACTTTTAGACATTAATATAAATTAATGTTATAAATTAAAAATAACTTTTAGAAGACATTTTGAGAGCTAAGTAGAGGCAGACGCAACAGTAGTGAAGGGCAGCAGAATGGCAACTTCCATCTTCTTTATTAAAGAAATACTGTAGAGGAGATGTCTCACTACAACTACAAGATCACAGAATGGTTGAGGTTGGACGGGACCTCTGGAGGTCATCTGGTCCAACCCTTCTGCTTAAGCAGGACCACCTAGAGCACGCTGCACAGGATTGGGTCCAGGCAGCTTTTGAATAGCTCTCTGGACAACCTGTGCTGGTGATCAGTCACCCTCACAGTGAAAAAGTAATTCCTAATGTTCAGATGGAGCCTACTGTGTTTTGTGCCCACTGCCTCTGGTCCTATCACTGGGCACCGCCAAAAAGAGTCTGGATCTGTCCTCTTCCCTTCAGCTAATTACATACATTTATGAGATCCCACTGAACCTTCTCATCTCCAGGCTGAGCACTCCTAGCTCTCTGTCTTTGCTCATAGGAAAGATGCTCCAGTCCCTTCACCATCTTAGTGGCCCTTTGACGGACTCTCTCCAGTCTGTCCATGTCTCTCTTGTACTGGGGAGCTCAGTACTGGACCCAGCACTCCAGGTGTGGCCTCATCAGGGCTGAGTAGAGGGGAAGGATCACCTGCTTTGACTTGCTGGCAGCACTCCTCCTAATGCAGCCCAGGATACCATTAGCCTTTTTCAAGGCAAGGGCACATTGCTGGCTCATGTTCAGCTTGGTGTCCACCAGTACGCCCGGGCCTTTTCTGCAAAGCTACTTTCCAGCCAGGCAGGCCCCAGCATGTACTGGTGCATGGGGTTGTTCCTCCCCAGGTACAGGACTTTGCACTTGCCCATGTAGGTCCTTCAGAGGTACAGGTCTTTCAAATAGTTATGAAAAGTTGCATGCTTTGACTAAGGTGCACGCTGCTTTCATTAACACCAATGTTTCTTACTTTCAACTACAGGCTGGACTTTATGAAAGAGGTTTTACTTTCCTTCCCTCCTTGACGAGGAACCCCTCAGGCTCATTACTCTCGCCTTCTCTCTCTCAAATACCAGAGCTATTCCCTGGAGTAGAAGCGTTAAGATTTTAGTGACAGTTCATTTTTGTTACTTTGACATTTTCTGCCTCTTACTTCCACACTTTTTCAGCATTTTGGAAGACTGAGCTTAGAATAGAGAACAACAACAAAAAAAATTTAAAAATGTACCTACTACTTTTTTACTACTTTTAAGTAGTAAACTTGTTCGGGTATTTGTTTGTAGGATTTCTCGTGGTGCTTTCAAACAGAATGGAAGCAGCAAGAGCACTTACTCTCTTTGACTTTGAGTTTGACTGATGAACTAGTAGCATCCCATTGCAGTCTCTGAAGTGTCAAACTGTCATAAGAGTAAGGAGAGTAGAAACTAAGTACCAAGGAGAGTAGAGAATGTTTTCTTTTAGGTCTCATTATCAGACAATCTACTGCCAAATGGGCTAACTAGTTACAAAACAAACAACTTCACTGATACAAAAACAGTAACAACAAATCCTCTTCAGATTTTATGGGTGTGATTCAGCTCCTCCAGTCCAGGTCTCCGGTGTCATGTCTCCCCTGACCTCCTGCAGCCAGTCCTCCAAACGGCTCAGGATCTGCACCAGACCCATATGCCCCATGCAAAGGCCTGGGACATGCTGCAGCACCTCGAAGAGCACTAGACAATGATGTGTAGGCAACTGAAACCCACCCTAAGCACCCCAAATGACAAAAGTGACTCTTTTTCGTGCACATAGTTAAATAAGTTGGGTGAGACATGTGTGTAAAGCAACACTCAGTCCTCTGTGCTGTTATCAACAACAAAACAGTCCAAAGAAGACAGAAGTTGAGAGCGATAGGGAAGAAGAATCAGTGGACTCAAGCTTTGTGCTCCAATTTGCAACCAACTTCCTCCTTTCCTCCTTACTGCAATAATCCTTCCTTCATAAAAGACAACAAAATCTCTTTATTCACACAAGTGTATACATTATCTGTCCCAAGTGTATACATTATCTGTCCCATAGTTCAACAATAAACTAGAAGCTACTTATAATTGAACCAGGAAGGGAGGCAAATCTAGGCCATCTTACCACTACATAAAAAGGGAAACAAACTATAGCACAAAGTTCACCAAGAACCTTCAGATACTGGCAGCACAAGCAAATCAGCCAAAACATAACAGGGTCCTACACCTGTGCCTCATACTACCGATGAAATTTCATAGAATCTATCACACAAAAATAATTACATTGCCAGGGCTTGGATCTTCCTTGCATCTTTTCCAGTGCCCTACATATTTTCAATTCCTGTTTTATGCTCTGAAATATTTATAGACCCATGATTTTTCTAATTACAAAAAAAAAAAAAGGAGGGAAAGGTATCTTCAAATATTTCTTCTTTATTATCAATACACTTTTTAAAGCAATGAAAAGCATCTCCAGACCAACACGCCTAGGGAAAAGACGAACTCGATCACTTGGCTCAGAGAGGCGCAGGGGTATTGTAGCTCTGAACTGGCTCCACAGGGACTAGCACCAGTGCAAGTATATTGGCATGTATTCTGCTTCCTCAGAAAGGCCAATCAAGGCACACAGTACCAATGATTACTATCATTTCTTTTGCAGTGTTATCACAGCATGCTGTAGTTTCAGACTTTTGGTGTTGTGATCCTCTGTTTGATATACAATACTAATTTTGTGATTGTGGCAGGAATGGATATCCTTAAAGCCTCCTTTTGGGCCTTAATGGCTATTATGTTACATGTCTGGGAATAATATCATTCTGCTGCACGTAAGCACACAAACAGGAGGACAAAAATATTTCTCTCATACCTGGACTGTTCCTATGCAAGTGAGTATTTCTTCCATGTATACAAACCCAGGAAGAATATTTGTCTTGCATTTGTCTGTAGGAACAGTATTTTTCAGCATACTAGTATCTTGTTATGAAATCTCAAGCAATGATTACACTCAAAATGAAAAGTCCTGCAGTAATTCCCAGTAGAAGAAAAGAAGGTGGATTTCAGGGGCTCCCTATCTATTATTCTTGTTCAGTGTTACCTTACCAGGATTATTCAGGACATCAGAAACTTAACAGCATAAACACAGACTGATGACCAGTAATCAGGCACTCTAGTCCTGGACTTGTTAGACCAAACTGTCTTATAGCTATTTAATGCTATAATTAATAAGCAGTGATGTTCTGCACAAGAACTACACTTGCTGTATCGCTTGCTGTTGGTGCTGTATCAAAAAAATTAAAGCATGTTACATAATACCAAGAAAGTTGTCTTTTAAAAAAAAAAAGACATGAGAGTTGAAGTTCTCTCATCTTTGAGAAACTGTCATTAATTTTTTCCATCTAAAAAGTTTCAACAGCTTATTTCAAAAACTTATCCTCTACAAATGTGAGGCATTAATTAAAATTCAAATAGCTTGTTCACAGTTTTCATGGCTAGAAGCCTAACATTTTCAATAGCATGTCACTAGTTAAATCAAATCCTGTTTAATTTGAGAATCACGGGAAAACAAAAGCAAGGAGAGGACCTTGACAAACTGAATGAAAGCCAGCTTTCAAGCAAGGGTGTAGAGGAAGATCAGGACAGAAGAACTAAACTGACAACATCTACCTGGACTTGTGCAAAGCATTTGATGCTGTCCCACATGACATCCTTGTCTCTAAATTGGAGAGACATAGATTTGACAGACAGACCACTTGGTGGATAAGGAATTGGCTGGATGGTAACACTCAAAGAGTTGCAGTCAATGGCTTGATGTTGAAGTGGAGACGAGTGACAAGTGGCGTTCCTCAGGGGTCAGTATTTGGACCGGTGCTGTTTAACATCTTTGTCGGCGACATGGACAGTGGGATTGAGTGCACCCTCAGCAAGTTTGCCGACGACACCAAGCTGTGTGGTGCAGTAGACACATTGGAGGGAAGGGATGCCATCCAGAGGGACCTTGACAGGCTTGAAAGGTGGGCCTGTGTGAACCTCATGAAGTTCAACAAGGCCAAGTGCAAGGTCCTGCGCATGGGTTGGGGCAACCCCCAGTATCAATACAGGCTGGGGGTGGAAGGGATTGAGAGCAGCCCTGTGGAGGAGGACTTGGGGGTGTTGGTTGACGAGAAGCTCAACATGACCCAGCAATGTGCACCTGCAGTGGAGAAAGCCAACCGTATCCTGGGCTGCATCAAAAGAAGCGTGACCAGCAGGTCAAGGGAGGTGATTCTCCTCCTCTACTCCACTCTCGTGAGACCCCACCTGGAGTACTGCGTTCAGCTCTGAGGACCCCAACATAAGAAGGACATGGACCTGTTGGAGCGAGTCCAGAGGGAGGCCATGAAGATGATCAGGGGGCTGGAGCACCTCTCCTATGAGGACAGGCTGAGAGAGTTGGGGTTGTTCAGCCTGGAGAAGAGAAGGCTCCAAGGAGACCTTATAGCAGCCTTCCAGTACCTAAAAGGGGCCTACAAGAAAGCTGGAGAGGGACTTTTTGGAAGGGCATGTAGTGATAGGACAAGGGGTAATGGCTTTAAACTGAAAGAAGGTAGATTTAGATTAGATGTAAGGAAGAAGTTCTTTACTGTGAGGGTGGTGAGGCACTGGAACAGGTTGCCCAGAGAAGTTGTGGATGCCCCATCCCTGGCAGTGTTCAAGGCCAGGTTGGATGGGGCTTTGAGCAACCTGGTCTAGTGGAAGGTGTCCCTGCCCATGGCAGGAGGGTTGGAATTAGATGATCTTTAAGGTCCCTTCCAACCCAAACTACTCCATGATTCTATGACAGAGAGAAGGAAGAGAAGTCTTCAGGTCCTACAGAAAGTAAAATTCACTTACGTTATATTAAATATAATGTCCGTTGCACCTAAACAATAGGATTGGAACCCATGATTTTTAGAGAGATTATGTCAATTACTTTCTAAATCTTTCAGGTTGTTAGCCAGATGGAGGTACACACAGACTTGCCAAGTGACCAGCTTTTTAGAACTCTTTTTAACAAATTATCTTAAGTAAACCTTATTGCTGAATTAGTATTCCCAGTTACTTAAAGTTTTTATGGAATCATTAACAAAGTAAAAGGGCATACAGGTCTGTAAAATACTAGTACTTCTAAAAATGTATGATGCACAAAAAGCTATCTTAAACAGTGTGAAGTTGAGCACTCAAGAGGCAGACAGGTCCAGACTGAAGGACCCTTGTGCAACCTTAAGTCCATCTTCCTTTACATGTGCACACACCATGATAACGGACTTCAGTTATTGTTCAAAACCTAGTCGGTTTTTTTCTTGTACAGGTCCATCCCATTCAGTGCACAGGATCATTAGCTGTTTGTTCAATGTGCAAAATTATATTTCAGTTTACTCTGCTATTCACCACTTGGCCATAGACTTTCCTGCTGTATCCTATTTAACTCCAGCTTTGAGAGACAGAGCAAATTTCTTCATGGGCTTATCACCACCATATGTATACTGTGAAAATTACTTCAATAATATTTATAAGCACCATCTCCCTATGAAAAAAGGAACAAGAATTATCTTCATTTCACACCTGAGGAGTAAGGCCTGGATGACTATGGTCACCCAATTTAAGCTATAGCAAATAAAATGAGAAACACTCCTAGGTGACCTTAACAGGCTGAGCTGTATACTGCAATGGTTCAACAGCTGCTTCAAAACCACCTCAGCCATCCCCAAAGCAAGACCCTCCAATGGCTCTTGGCTAGGGGCAATCATGTCCGAGTAAGTTGTGTCCAGCCAGGAGTCAGAGACCTTCAAAATGCAGCTATCACTGACCTCACTGAAGGAAAAGACTACTCAGCACTGCCAAGAGTCAAGCACAGTCACAGACACTCCGAGTAGGGAAACCAGCTTTTCAACAGCGGTGAGGGACTTGACGGAGGATGTCTCGCAGACCTCTGTGACTGAGGCAGGAACAGAGTCCCTGGGCAACACTCAGTTGTCCTTCCCTTAAGTCATTCTTTCTTTGCAAACTTCTCTCATTCACAACACATCTTTCAGAGTCTATAGCTGTCAAATCCCTATGCAAATCTACCTGAAGTAGTGAGTAGAGGAAGAAAGTCCTGTGGAATAAATATTATGCTAACATGTAATTAGATCCTCTACCATGGCTATACAATCAGAATTACAGTGAACTAAGACAGCATTGCCAAAATTAATTCTGACCTTGGATAATTTTTTAGCACCTATCTTATTATTTCACTACCTTATTATTCAATGTATTTTATTCAGTATTTTTTTAAAGCCCTAGGAAAAAAATGTAAAACAAATATTCATAGCAAAGAGGCCTGACCACAGCACAGAACAGTTGGATCCACACTACAGCCTCTATCGTTTGTACTAATGGGGGGAATAACCACAGCAGTAAGATGCTGTCTTCCATGCAAGTCATCATTTTGACAGTGGGTCAGCTACAAAAGACATCTAGGAAGATATGGTAGACCATGCTCAGAAATCTTCGGCTCTTCACAGCAGAGAGCAGTGTACTTGAGTTGCACACGACTTTTGACCCATTTCCTCAGCCTTGATGTCTTCTGCTTTTACACCCTTTGGTTTTTTCCCTACCAGAGTTGTTCTTCATTCACTCTTAACCTTCCAAGCACTGGCCCTCATCACTATTATCATGCTCTCCCACTGTCTCCAGTTCCTCATTTCATCCCAGTCTCTAGTCCACCAGGTTTCCAAATCCCAGTTCTCATGTCCCTCTTGGGACTTCTTGCTTAAATTCCCTATTTTCCTGCCCAAGTGGCCACCCCTCATCTCCCCAGTTGATCTCATTTCCCTTGATTCTTCCCCATCTCAGGTCTTTGTCCCGGACTTGGCTCCTCAGGGCCCTTGCCTCAGTGTTCTGACACAGATGATGTTCAGCCCCAGTATACTCAGTCCCCATTGGGACCATTCTTTCCCCACTCTGTACTTCACAGTCCATCTTATGTGTCCACCTCATAAAAGTCAGGATTCCTCTGGTAAGGCTATGAGATTATCTTAAAGAGGTTCTTTGATCTCAGTTGTAATTGCCAGGGTCTGCACTACTAGGTACAGTGGGTTATTTCCATGTTCAGGTATACTTGTCAAGAGCAAAGTAAAAGGACGTTGCCTCACTTCCAAGTTTCAAATCCCTATCTCATAGTACAGGCAAAACAGTGCTAAAACTACAGAAAACAGTCACAAATAGCTGAACATATTTCAGCTAACAATTTAAATCCTCCCCCTTCTTACCTCCCACAAAATGTGCCCAAGGCAGAGATGTGACATGGACAATTTATGTGGTGTGGTGGAGTCATGCTCTAAAGCAGAGCAGGCTCCTGTGAGGAGATATATTGTCCATCTATGCATCTTTCCATTCTCTACCCCCCAGCACAATCAATTCTGCTCCATGCCCTCCAGCACAGACAAGGAATGAAGCTGGCACATTAGCCCGGGTCAGTAGACCTCCAGTACAGTTACGCAGCTCGGAAGTTTTGCCTTGCACATCTGGTTCCATCAGCCAGACTCAAGTGAACTGCAGCGATGGGCCTCAAAGTGGAGTTGAACAATGCAGTGTTCAGAGGCATGGCTATTAGAGAGTGACGGATAAACAGAGTGCGCTAGCCATGAAAAAAAAAAGCCACTTTTTACTGTTTCCCTTTTCCTCGTCCTAGAGCATAGACCTGTCCTGTCTCTCCCACCAGATTGCTCAGTCCCCAGCCCCACCTTTCCCAGCAGAGCATTTCTGAATGGCTGGCGGGGCAGGGTGAGCTGGGCACAGTCCAGACCACGCCATCTAAATGCTTCACACCATACCTCTTGATAAGCATGGCAGGGGACAGGATCTTCCCAAATATCAAAATGGGGACTCTGAGCTGTATAATGGTCTTCTGCTTCCTGATTTGCAGGATCAAACCAACAGAGGTGGCTACAACTAAATCCTAGAGGATGTCTATAAGTGAAAAAAGATGTTTCCTAGATGAATTTTACAGTTCAGATTTACAACACCATTTAAAGCAGGTTTTTATTATTTACAATTTTTATTGTATTTTGTAATCATTTTGTATTATGTGTTTTTTTGTAAAATGCAGCTATTTTCCAGTTTTAATGTACTGAAAAGCTGACTTAAAAGTTTACATGAATTAAATTATTTGGGTATAATTACACTTTTTTATCCTTTTTAAAAGAACTCTTAATCCACTTGACAAAAAAATCTTTTTGTTTTAAAAAACAAAGAGACGGAGCCAAAATATGCCAGATATTGTGCTGGAGTTCCACTTTTAAAAAATAAAAGCTAAGTATATTTTTCTAACAAAGCTTTCACAAATTATCCCTACTTTAATTAAATCCCTCTTTGCTGGAAACTAACGAAATGCCATTAAGAGCACAAGACAGTTATTATCTTTCAGTCTTTTTGCCTTTTGTATAATACAGTATTACCTAAGTTTCAGTGATTCTTGCTGTGTTATCCACCTCTCTTTTAAAGAAAATACTCTGTAACCATAGCGATACTTTCCCACCCTGGTATTATTTCCCGCTGGCTTGCTCTAGGCTTTTGCACATAGCAACCATCGCAATCCTTAGTCCAAACCGTCAACTTCTTGGCAACTCTTAGCAAAATTAGTGTATCTGTAAACTACCAAATATGCAGCTTTACATTTTCAAAACAAGATTAATACACAAGTTCTGAATAAACTGAGTATTTAAAATCATAACACTACTATGTATGATATTCTAATACCACAAATACCAGGTGTTGATATTCTCGATGCTATCTTCTAGTTTTATCATTTTCTACAGAGCAATGCAGCAATCTTTCCTTAGATAAAAAGCAATAAGCAGCTTTGTAATATCTCAGTATTATTCACTGAACTCACAACAAAACATTAGGTTCACGCTTCAAACCTACTCCGTTTTCAACTGAAGTCATGTAAAGGAACACCAGCTATACCATCTCTGCTCGACCAGTTGGACTTCGGGTTCATAAATGCAGCACCAATTCTGCAAGGCCTGAGACATATGCTTTAATTTTGACATCTAAGCACTCACACAGCCCACAGAAGTCAAAGTACGCAATGAAGGATTTGATGGCTATGCTACAGAGGGATGATCTTAGTCCCATGCGTAACTTTTTAATGCTACACATGTAAGCAGCCATACTAGCGTGACTTACATGTGTAGTTATTTGTAGAAGGACGTGCATCAGAAGTACAGCAAGCCCAAGTCAAACAGCCCCAGATTCCTTATATTATTTCACCACTCTTCATCACATAATCCCACTAAGCTTCTCAAGTCCGAGTGGACTATCAATGTTCTTCTTGATTGCTACTTTACTGTAGAATCTATAACCAAAGAAAAATATTTTTTTCCAAAAAAGTTAAAGCACACAACAGAACAAGGTCCTAAAAAACCCACTTAAACCTTACAGAGGTTGATTTTGTTGAACACGTTTTTAATAGTATTTTAACTTGTTGCATAATAATCACAACAAAAGCACTCATGTATTTTGAGATTTATCTGAATTTTTCTACTAATTGAGTTAGTTTTCATAAGCTGAATAGTAAGGTACAGCCAGCAAATCGTGGTGAAGCAGCACAAAGTACATTTGAGGGCAATGGTAGTTTAATATGTTAGTGTATTACTGTGCATCCTCTCCCCACACATCCTGCTGGAGTCAATAGGGCTTTTGCCATTGACTTCTGTGTCAAAATTTTATCCCCGCTCTTTGTTTGTATGAATCACCCAGTAATATTCCCTTAGTATGTTCTGTGTACAGGTAGTTCCAGAAGAGGAATTAGATACATGGGAGAACTACATTTACAAATCACCTACTGAGAGAGGCATTACTATTGAAGAAAAAACATTTTGTCTCAGTCATAACAATAGAAACAACCAGAGGAAGTTGGATAGGTATCATATATATATGTGTGTGTATATATGTATACATACCCCCATATACTATTTATACAAATATACACACACACCCCATATTTTTATATATATACACATATATAAAACATATGGGATATATATCAAACAAATATTCAAATGGCCTAATACATTTATGAAAGCTGACAAAAAAGAAAAACAAAAAAGAAAGGTTACTCATTAAGCCAGTATGAGCTACCTAGCTTTTTTTGAGTCTGAAATGCTACAAAAGAAAACGATGGTAAAAAAAATTTTTTCTAGAACAATTATTCCGGGAAGTAGAGGGAACACTACAGATTACCTGTATCAGAAATAGTGTGGCCAGCAGGAGCAGGGAGGTGGTTGTTCCCCTGTACTCGGCACCGGTGAGGCCGCACCTCGAGTGCTGTGTTCAGTTTTGGGCCCCTCACTACAGGAAAGACATGGAGGTGCTGGAGCGTGTTCAGAGAAGGGCAACCAAGTTGGTGAGGGGCCTGGAGCACAAGTCTTATGAGGAGCAGCTGAGGGAGCTGGGGCTGTTTAGTCTGCAGAAAAGGAGGCTGAGGGGACACCTTATCGCTCTCTACAACTGCCTGGAGGGGGGTTGTAGTGAGGTGGGTGCTGGTCTCTTCTGTCAGGTGGCTGGAGACAGGACAAGAGGAAATGGCCTCAAGTTGTGCCAGGGGAGGTTTAGGCTGGATATTAGGAAAAAAATCTTTACTGAAAGGGTTGTCAGGCATTGGAACAGGCTGCCCAGGGAAGTGGTTGAGTCACCATCCCTGGAGGTATTCAAAAAGCACGTAGGCAAGGCACTTCAGGACATGGTTTAGTGGGCATGGTTGACAGTTGGACTCAATGATCGTAGAGGTCTTTTCCAACCTAAATGATTCTATGATTCTACCCTTCCATGTCTATTGTTTTAAATGTTGTTGGGTTAAAGCATATTCTAACTCATGGACACATCATCTATCCCTACACATGCAATTCTTCTACGACTATAAGCCAGTTGGGGCTACACACTAGAGGAATACACCCTAGTCTGATGGGCCAATATAGGCTCATGCTCCTGATGGGGGGAGGGGGAGATCTTTACATCATCATTGCCTGTTTGTTTTAAAAAAAAAGGGAGGTAGGTCTTTATGCATACAGAAAATAAAACAAGAGTCTAGATTTGGAAATGGAAAGGAAATAAAGTGATATGATTACTTTTATGATAACATCTACAAAAAAAGATGACAGGAAGTTATACTTTGTTATTTTGGTACTTTGCCTAGCAGAGACATATATTTATGAGTATTCTTCATAAAATTTACTTAGGCTTTCTTTTTAAAGAAAAAGGTGAAAATCTGAAATTAGTGTTTCCTATGATTTAGCTATGATCACTAAAAGATTAGCAGAAATACAGAAAAGAAATGGTAATTTTGTCCCCAGAAAGCCTCAAAATTAAGACTGTTATAACTACCAGAGTAGAAAAAAGTGCCCTATCACTGTACAGTAAAATACTACTTTGTAGTATCACAGTAGCAGAGTATTTTAACAGCTGTTATGGTCAATTTGTGGATTTCCAGACAGAATCCTTCAGCTGGGGATCACAAATTATAAGCAAAAAAGAGATAACTTCATTTGCTTTTTCCATAAATGAAGGCGGCAATAGATTTATTAAATTCGAATTCAAATCATGGTTTTTTAACATGTTGATCAAATGCATCACAAAAAGTAAACATTAGTTGCTTTGTTTAGTTTTATGAGGAGTGGGAAATGCCATTCTCTCCCATCAAGGATTTTTCTAAATGCGTCAACTTCATTGGTCTATTAACAACAGATGCAGTTACATTTTATACTAAAATAATCAAATATACTCTTCCTTGCTATAAAAGCTATTTCATTTTGAATGCACACATTTTGGTTAAGTTTTCTCGTAACCTAAAGACACTATTTTCTAGAAGTTACCATCCTCATCTGGAAATGTGTGGCATTTTGTTGACTCTTCATTTGATTAGCGACCATGAAATGATAGAATTCTCAATTTTTGGTGAGGCAAGGAAGGTGGTCAGCAAAACCACCACTATGGACTTCCGGAGGGCAAACTTTGGCCTTTTCAGGACACTGGTTGAGAGTGTCCCTTGGGAGTCCGTCCTGAAGGGCAAAGGGGTCCAGGAAGGCTGGACATTCTTCAAGAAGGAAATCTTAATGGCTCAGGACCAGGCTATTCCCATGCGCCACAAGACTAACTGCCGAGGAAGACGACCGGCCTGGCTGAACAGGGAGATTTTGCTAGGATGCAAGAAAAAAAGGAGAGTTTACCAACTTTGGAAGAAAGGGCAGGCAACTCAGGAAGAGTATAGGGATTTTGTTGGGTCATGCAGAGAGGAAATTAGAAAGGCAAAAGCTCAGTTAGAACTCAATCTGGCCACTATTGTAAGAGACAACAAAAAATGTTTTCACAAATACGTTAAAAAGAGAGCCAAGGAGAATGTCTATCCTTTATTGGATACAGAGGGGAACATTGCCACCAGAGATGAGGAAAAGGCTGAGGTACTTAATGCCTTCTTTGCCTCAGTCTTTAATAGTGAGACCAGTTATCCTCAGGGTATTCTGCTCCCTGAGCTGGAAGGCAAGCACAGGGAACAGAATATACCCCCCCCCCATAATGCAGGAGGAAATAGTTAGTGACCTACTATGCCGTCTGGACACTCACAAGTCTATGGGACCAGATGGGATCCATCCAAGAGTACTGAGGGAGCTGGCGGAGGAGCTTGCCAAGCCACTCTCCATCATTTATCAGCAATCCTGGTCAACAGGGGAGGTCCCAGAGGACTGGAGACTTGCCAATGTGATGCCTATTTACAAGAAGGGTCGGAGGGAGGCTCTGGGGACCTATAGGTCTGTCAGCCTGACCTTGGTATCAGGGATTATGGAATGGTTCATCTTGAGTGTGCTTACATGGCATGTGCAGGACAGCCAGGGGATCAGGCCCAGACAGCATGGGTTCATGAAAGGCAGGTCCTGCTTGACCAACCTGATCTCCTTCTATGACCAGGTGACCCACCTAGTGAATGAGGGGAAGGCTGTGGATGTTGTCTACCTGGACTTCAGCAAGGCCTTTGGCACTGTCTCTCACGGCATACTGCTTGAGAAGCTGGAAGCTCATGGCTTAGACAAGTGTACTTTTTGCTGGGTAAAAAACTGGCTGGATGGCTGAACCCAAAGAGTTGTGGTGAATGGAGTTAAATCCAATTGGTGGCTGGTCACAAGTGGTGTTCCCCAGGGCTCAGTACTGGGCTCAGTTCTGTTTAATATCTTTATCAATGATCTGGACGAGGGGATCGAGTGCACCTTCAGTAAATTTGCGGATGACACCAAATTGGGAGGGAAGGTTGATCTGCTCGAGGGTAGGAAGGCTCCACAGAGGGATCTGGACAGGCTGGATCAATGGGCTGAGGCCAACTGTATGAGGTTCAACAAGGCCAAGTGCCGGGTCCTGCACTTGGGTCACAACAACCCCATGCAGCGCCACGGGCTTGGGGAAGAATGGCTGGAAAGCTGCCCGGCAGAAAAAGACCTGGGGGTGCTGGTTGACAGCCAGCTGAATATGAGCCAGCCTGTGCCCAAGTGGCTAAGAAGGCCAACGGCATCCTGGCCTGTATCAGAAATAGTGTGGCCAGCAGGAGCAGGGAGGTGGTTGTTCCCCTGTACTTGGCACTGGTGAGGCCACACCTCGAGTGCTGTGTTCAGTTTTGGGCCCCTCACTACAGGAGAGACACTGAGTCACTGGAGCGTGTTCAGAGAAGGGCAACCAAGTTGGTGAGGGGCCTGGAGCACAAGTCTTATGAGGAGCAGCTGAGGGAGCTGGGGCTGTTTAGTCTGCAGAAAAGGAGGCTGAGGGGACACCTTATCGCTCTCTACAACTGCCTGGAGGGGGGTTGTAGTGAGGTGGGTGCTGGTCTCTTCTGTCAGGTGGCTGGAGACAGGACAAGAGGAAATGGCCTCAAGTTGTGCCAGGGGAGGTTTAGGCTGGATATTAGGAAAAAAATCTTTACTGAAAGGGTTGTCAGGCATTGGAACAGGCTGCCCAGGGAAGTGGTTGAGTCACCATCCCTGGAGGTATTCAAAAAGCACGTAGGCAAGGCACTTCAGGACATGGTTTAGTGGGCATGGTTGACAGTTGGACTCAATGATCGTAGAGGTCTTTTCCAACCTAAATGATTCTATGATTTACAGAGACACTTAAAGGGAATAGAGCCACTGAGATTAATTTTAAATTTTGAAATTATACCTCAATCCACAAGGCTAAGGAAAATACACTTGTTTAATATATTATTATTTTCTATACACTTGTGAAGGATTTACAATATTTTTAAAAAATAACATTTGGCCAAGGTGCTCCTCCCCCAGCCACAAGAAGTAACTTTGAAAACTTTTGCAGGAATTAAAAAGAAGTCAATAGTTCTCCACTGGAAACTCAGGTGAAAACAATGTATCTTTTAATTCTGTTTCTGTTTAAGATAGTTCTGGCTGACAGGAGTTTAGCAAGACTTCCAAAATTTTGTTAATATTTGTGCCTCTTCTATAGGTCCTTAATTGCAGTCTTTATTCCTTGCATGAAGTTTCCCTTTCTTGTTCTTCATTCATGTGTTTGAGAGACCTTTAATATTTATCCCTTCTTTTAAGAGGATAACTGCCCAGAGGTCTATCTTTTGGAAGTTGTGAAAGTCTTATCTTTAATCTTTTTGCATTTTTTAAAACTAGCAAATAGTGTCTTATTTTTAATTGCAAAGGCATCACTACATTGAGCTTTCGGACACAATTTAAATGCTTCCCCACAAATTAAGAATGAGCATTGTTTTAATGCTAGTCTGCTCAAAGGATGTTTTTTCCTTTCCAGTTTTCTGAAGTCTCAGAACCCTCTTTTGGGAAATCTGCTGTAACTGGATCTCATACAGGGACAGCAAATGATCCAATAACCACTGGAAAAAATAATGAAGTGCTAAAGGAATCAAAATGAGAGTGAGCTGTGTGACAGATAGCAGGTATTTGGGGAAATTAGAGAATATTCTTTGCTTATAAATCCATTAATTCAAAAAAAATTTCTTTGTATCCCATTCTTCCTGGAAACATGAGAACCAAACCCACAAATAAACCAGTTTTGAAACTTGCAACCCTGAATCTCAGCAGAAGGAAGATACAGCCCTGTTTGGGACATACACATTAACCATTGTGGATGCAGTGTTCCTATTAGAATGTATTATCACACTGTATCCAAGTTTATCAATCCTGGCCTCAATTCAAATATGCAGTTAGATGCCTTACTAAGTGCTTTGCTAAACTAAGCCTTTAATGCTATTTAAAACTAACTTAATATAGAAAAGAGCTATAGATTAACTGACATATCTATTGCCTTTTTTGTTTCAATCACTTCTATTTAAGCGCATCACTTAAATCACTTTATCACCCTGGGGAATATAAAAATTAGGAGGGGAGGCAGGGAATCCCAGTAAGTTGTGTTTGACCTGAAATTGCAAATTCAAACACTAGACCATTCCAGACCTCAGGCTGTCTGATTCTTCCAGTCTCACGTAATCCATTAAATAGTTAAGTCTCACTCCCTATTACTACACAGTGGTTGAGCCTTTTATTGAATTCCTCACAGCAAATCATCTAAAACTGGCTTTGGCTTTGAATGACCATGTGGCTCCTGGAGTTGATTTGGAAATCCAGAAAACAAGGCACACACCAGCATTTGAGCAGTTGGCCACAAAATGACAGCTTCATGCAGGAACTCTGTGGTACAGGCAGCAGTGCCAGAATTCAGCACTCTCTCATACTATCTGATGTCTTAGCTGTGAGACCCTCCTCTGTCCTTGTCCAATGCCTTATGTCATTCACACTTTGCCACTCTTGTGACAAGAAGAAATTTAGAGATGAGATGTTCCCAAAGTATAGCGCACACACCATTAGTGGGATGCTGGCTACTTCAAAATGATAAATGAAGGCTGCCCGCACAGCCCAGCACCTCCTTTGAAGTACATGGGAAGCTTGCATGAAGGCAGGAACTGCTGGCTCCCTGCAAGGGTACAAAAAAGGGAACCCCCTACCTCTGGGGATTTTTGAAGGGAGGGCACTAGACATGTGTTAAGTCCCAGAGGCTCTTGTTGCCATGAGTGCTGTTGCCCAGAAGAGGGAAGTTGCAGATAGAGGCAGCTGGCAAGAACCCCTGGGAAGAGAAGGTTGCATAGCACAGCCGAATGTCTGCTACAGCTTTGTGCAAGCAAACCAACTCAGGAATATCTGTGATAATCTCATCCACTGATTTATCCCATAAGCACCATCATTTCATCACAGGTGTGTTTATTCTGGGGGAAAAAAACCCCAATACTTACCATTTATTAGAAGATTTTGCACCAACACATACATCAAAGGAAGCATAATTAAAGTAACGCATGCAACTGCGATTTCAGTTTTTCCCAGTTCTGGCAGTCTGGCTTTGCCCCCTTAACATGTCTTTTGAAGTGCATTGTGTATATGCAAAGTTTCTTCAACTTTAGGGGAGGGAGGGGGATTCAAACCAGGCAGTCAAATTCCTTTTTCGTGGCAACCTGTTGACAATTGCACACCTGAGAGACAGAGTAAGAGCAATAACACTCAACTCTGTTGCTTGAGTCAAAGAAACCAAAACCAGCATGTGGGTATCATCTCTTGCAGTGCCCCAGACTAGGAGAGAAAGAACCCGGGAATCTTGTGTTCCAGGCAGTGTACTGGAAAGCAGCAGCATCCAACAGCTAATGACATCCCCCTGGCTATCCCTCACCTACTGCCATCTTGTCCTCATTACCAGTCTGTCTTAACATTTCCCTTTCTTGTGTTCACAGCAAGTTTGGCCCTATTTCTTGCCTGTTTTGCTGCTTCTACTTGACACATGAATCAAACTGCAGCCAGCCTTCACTCACCCATCTTCCTCCGCTGCACAGTGCTTAGGAGCCTGCCAGGGGCACGGACAAGCATGAGAGGGTCTACCTTATCCATGCATCCCATCTGCCAGCTGAAGTCAATGGGACACGCTGGTGCATTTAAGATTAGACGTGCTAATACATAGTAGCATGCAAAATACACTTGTGTACCCAGTCTTTCTTCAGCCTCATGTTTTCTACCTTTGAAAAGGCTTAGCTCCCTTTATTTTTACCCTGTTTTCTGCCCCTCTCTGCCAAACAGAAGACGCTTTCACAATCAAATAGCTCCATATTCCCCAACATACAGATTGGGTTTTTTTGAGGCAGAACAAAAGAAATAACTTCTTCCAAGTGGTGCACAGTGCAATTCTGGAGTCAGGGCAATTAGGCCTACAACTGACAAAAGAAAATGACTTCACATCCCAGCTGAAGAAAGCACATGGAACAAAATGTAATGTAAGAATGACACAGCTGAAAACAAAACAAAGACATGCCATTTTTCATAACAATGCAGATGTTAAGATATTGAAAATATTTTTAGCATTTACTAGGGAACACAAAAAAAGAAAAGACCTATTGGGAATAGCAGTCCAGATCTACATTGTTCCCCTATTTTTCATGACATATACAATAGTGTGATTCCCCCCTTCTATGAATTTAAACACTCAGCTCTGAAACAAACTCTTCATTTTTCCAGAAAAATATCAACATGTTCACTATTTTAAAATATATTCTACAGAATTTTACCTGAAGCAACCCATTCAACTCTCTGCAGCTGGTTTTCCACTTTCAGAAGCCTTAACAGTCTGTAGATGGACCTCACCTCAGTCACAACCATGCCTGAGCTTTCACATCCCCACTCCATTTTTAGTTTTGAGTTCTAGTATGCTGCACACTTAAGTCTCAAGAACTTGAAGTAACATAACTCAAAGTGCACATCCTTTATTCTGAAGTTGATTTGACACTGCAGGAGTTGATCACGTATGCTCACTCCATTGTTTGTTATCATCCTTTTCCACTGCCCTCTCCTCTAGAAATTATCTATAGCTGGGCAATCTACACATCCTTCAGTTGCTGAGAAAGGTAACTGCTCCTTTTCCTTTGCATGTGACCCAGTCTTCTGCATACGCACCAATAAACTATACAGTAAAAAGAGGAAGACCCACTACACCATGACAGTACTGCTCCCATCCCAATCCACACCAGATTGTAAGACCTTGTGCCTTGCTTAATGTCACTCTGGGCCATCTTGCCTGAATATGCCCTGCACGATGGACCCCTGCTGTGCATTTGTCTTTGTCCCTTCCCAGCTCCCAATGACAAGATCAGTTTCTTGCTTTGCAACTCTGCTCCCTTTCCCCAAAGGGCGAAAACAAAGCACAAATGCAGCGTTTGGAAATTCTGAATTCCCCCACCCATCCAAAAAAATGGTTTGCTAGGGTAAGCAACTCCATATCTCTGGGGGACAGATAAGGGAGTCCCAGTATTCCCACTATAACTTGATTCTCCAGTTTCCAACACTTCCTCAAGAACTGGTGTTCATGGCCACCTAACAAACTGGACTAGCTGAGGAGCACAGACAATGCCCCCGGCCTCTCAAAACTCAGCTCCACACTCAAAGAGATGTGACGGCATGGCACTGCCAAACACCATGATGCTATGCCTCCTGCCCTAGCCCCACGTACATCTTGTGAGACCGCAACAGCATCACCCTTCATTCACACATGGAGGCTCTGTACATTTTAGCAGAACAAATTCACATGAGCACAACACAGTCTGTGCAAATCCTGGATGCTCCCTCGAAGCATCAGACTTCCTGAACATACGTTACACAACACAGTCTGTAGCCTCATCTACTCTCTGGGATGGGAAGACAACTGCCAGGAATGGGCAATTACTGCTTAGGTAATTCAGGCCACTTATAAGCAGCCCCAGCAACAACTCACACATAAATAAGGGACCCACGCGAACTGAATTATGCTGGTGGTGACAACCCATATGCAGGCATAGTGTTTCCTGAGGAGCAATACATAGAGTGACAACGGAGGGGCTATAGGGAAAACAGTGGCAGTAACAGGCTGCTATCTCCAAATCCACAGTCTGCATTGAAGAAGCCTTTGGGAAAGAGGATTACATGAACAGTCCTGTCAAGCCACATATAGACTTTAGCAGCTGAGCAGCCCTAGTCTAGTTTATATTGGATAGGAATATAGAATACGTTTTTGTATGAAAAAAGTCTTTAGGCTGAAGCTCTACAGTCCTTTTTCTGGGAGCATAACTTGTTATGGGGAACCACCACACACCAGGAATACTTAGTGGCTGTCAAAGCCAATCATTATTGCAACATGTAAGAGGCTGAAAAAAAGGGGTTTAAGTGGACAGAAAGTGCACGTGTGGGGGAAGCTGAACATCTCTGTGACGATCCTGACTTGTCAGCTGTCCAAAACAGATCAATAGTTCCAACTTTATTCATGCAAAAGCCAACATTTCGTATTACATTGTAAGGGAAGAAATGCTGTTTGCATCTCCTCCCAAATTTGTCAGGCAGCTCTGCTAGGACTTTTAGGACATTGCACAGCTAAGAGTCTCCAGTACCTGTTTACCTACCATTGCCACTATCCATGACACAGAATCAGGGGGACATACTAGACCACTTATATGAGAGAAAGAGCTTTGGAAGGCCTGGTTTAGTCTGCCTGTGTTTAGTTACAAACTACCAGACAGGCGTTTCAGAAAGATCTGCCAAGATCAACCAGGAGGTGAAGGACCTGCGGAAGAGAAGCCTGCCTGTTTTAATTTAAGATGACATTACATTTCCAAAGTCATTTCAATAAACCAGAACTTTAGAATAGAGTTATTTGACTTGTAAGCAGCTCTGAGCAGGTTTTGAAAGGCTCCAGAACATGATTTTATAAATACAGAGCATAACCTTGCTTTAGTACAAGGCACCGGACACCATGGAGTTACTTTATAGGACAGCAACCCAAAATACAGCTTAAGTATCAGACATGAATGGAAGGCATGAAATGTCAAACAGGCATTTTAACTCTTCCCCTCCCACAGGCAGGAGACATGACTGCAAGCAATCAGGCAAAATGGGGCCTGAATGCCAAGCACTGCAGCTTTCATTCCTTCGCAGTCTCCAGATAAACCTGCTTTTGCAGTCAACCAGCCAGGCTACTACCCGTACCCTCTAACAAAGGCACCCCAGATATGTGACCACGGGTGGTCAAGATCACAGAACAAAGTGACAGTAGCCTGTATGGGTGTCCTCTAGCTTAGGGAAAAAAACAATAATCTAACTTAACAGAAAGACGGAAACAGATTGCAAAGGGGCAAGCTGGGAACAGGGGAGTTCCCAAGAGCTCCTAGAGTTTGTAGGGAAAAAAAGTAAAATTTTTCTAGCTTTTCCTTACGTAAGAGGAAAGTACAGTTTGACTTAATTGCAAAGTGGTTAAATGTGAGTAAGCACACATGTAGACGACTCATTTTTTAATAACTACAAAATGCAAGGAGTTAGAGAAGACACAGTTTAGGACTAGTTTCTTACTCTTAAGGCTCACACAGCAGAATCAGGTCTAAAGGAGTGCTACAAGACTCAGATACCCTGTATAAGCAGGCTTATCTCCAATCAGGCCTGGTATCTCCCCAAAGTCCCAGGTGCATACACAAATAACACACAATAAAGGCAAACTGTAATGCAAATGCAAGGTCATACTCCTCTAAGAACACAGAAAGTCGGTGCATGTCTGAAACCTGGGACTGTAACCTGGACGGAAGCTACTTTCATGGAGGTGTTAGATCGCTTGCAGGCAGTGTTATGGCAAAAAGGGATTAGGGCAATCCCTAGACACCTAACAGAAATAAACTTGCCAACCTGGCTTTTTTTATGTATGGTGAGATCAACACTAGAATACATAGACATTGAAACTGTATGCAGAAGGTGCTAAAAAAAGTGGAGAAGAAATAGAAAAAGCCCCAAGTAATTTAAGGGATAAAAACTAAGTGTCTTCAAGTGAGACTTAAGGATTTAAGTCTGCATAAATTATCAGTGAGGATAATTTGTTTGAACAGAGTATGAGGCCAAGTGATGGATTCTCTGTCATCCCCTTAAGTTTTTACAAGACATTGAACACAGCAGAATCTTTGCTGAGCACATCGCTGTGTCCTTTGGCATGCAGGAAGTTTTAAAAGTTAGCATAAGGATCTTTCTGGCCTTGAAAAACGAGACTCTGAGGGCTGTGCTAAAGCTGAAGGCTGAAATCTAAAGAAAATA
Organism: Haliaeetus albicilla; assembly: GCF_947461875.1. Classification (NCBI taxonomy): domain Eukaryota; kingdom Metazoa; phylum Chordata; class Aves; order Accipitriformes; family Accipitridae; genus Haliaeetus; species Haliaeetus albicilla. The sequence goes on from NC_091488.1 coordinate 11,020,342, forward strand.
TTTAACATTTTAAATGAATAATATATTTCCTATTTAAAGAAAACCACTTTTAAAGCCTAAGCATTAAGAGTGGGAAAGCACAAGCATTTCCAAATGCTAGGTTAGCATGACAGAAATTTTAAGAAATTATTTAATTTCTATGAAATATTTTGTGTTCATTCTGCAACTGGGTGTCCTGGGTTCAGCTGGGATAGAGTTAATTTTTACAGGAACCTGGGAGGTGGGGGGCATAGCCGGGGCAGCTGACCTGAACTGGCCAAGGAGCTATTCCATACCATGTGACATCATGCTCAGTATATAAAGGGGGAGCGGGCCGGGGGGTGGGCTCTTCTTTTCGGTGGGGGAAGTGGCAGAGCGTCGGGTCCCGGGTGGTGAGCAGTTGCACTGTGCATCACTCTTTTTGTATACTTTTTCATTAGTACCGTTGTTGTTGTTGCAATTTCTTTGTGTTGTTCCAGTAAACTGCCTTTATCTCAACCCTCGAGGTTCCAGGTTTGGTTTTTTTTTTCTCTCCTCCGTCTTCCCCCCATCCCACCGGAGGGGGGCGGGAGGAGTGAGCGAGCGGCCGCGTGGTCCTTTGTTACCGGCTGGGCTGAAACCACGACAGTCCTTTTTGGCGCCCAACGTGGGGCACGAAGGGTTGAGATAACGACAGATCTGGCCAGAGCGTGTTGAAACAAATTTGTCATACGCATTTCTTATACTAGATAAATAGATGTTAGTCACAATGTTGATTCAGCTGTTTACATGGTGGCGTTTTGTAAGTTCTTATATGCTTTATGTATTGCCTGTAGTTGCGTATCTCATCTCTGGGAGAGTGATTGGGATTATCATTTTGCTGTACTGGGCAATGTCGACTTGTGAAATGATTACATCACTGGTCATGAGGTTAAGCTGTTATCTGTATGAGGCAGTGATATCATTTCCAGACTTTGGGCACCTTCTGTCGGATTTTATTGGTAATTACACCCAACCCATGGGGAAGTCAGGGGGGGATACTTCCCCCCATCCGTTCCCCTCCCTTTTCTCTTTCCAACTAATTACAACAGTTTTCGAGAATTTTGAATATCCTTGGGATGCGCAAGCCTGTGTGCTGTTAGTGCTATGCCTCCTGACTATGTTTCAGGTCTTGTCTAGGGCTACAAAGAGGCTCTTTAAGAGTACCACCCAGAGATCTGTCCCAAAGCTGGATATTCATGGGTGGCACGGCGTGTGGGAGGATGTGGGCAGGTATCTAGAGAACTTCTCACCTCCAGTGACTTGGAAGTTCACTCCCGAACAACTGCAGAACCCTCATGAAGTGATAGAATTTTTGAAAGGAAAATGCTGTGGCTATCCCAGAGACACACAACTCACTACACTGTGCTGGGCCCTGGCCGGTATCTACCAAACCCTGCTTGATACTATGCAGCACCCCCAGGGGGAAAAGCGGGAAAAGATGGAAAACAAGACAACATGCACCGTGGCTGCCCCAACCCCGACAACATGCACTGTGGCCGCCCCAACCCCGACAACATGCACCGTGGCCGCCCCTACCACGACAACAGGTAGCATGGCTGCCCCTACCCCGGTGACAGATACTGCCACTAAACCAGAGAACCAACCTGTGCCAGTATCAGTCGCCCCTGTACAGAAAAAGAAACACACAAAGAAATCAGTTCGCTCAGTGAGAGATGAAGATGAACCAGGGTCATCGCGAGAACAGGAGGAAGAGGCAGAACCTGAAATAATTACCCGATCTCTATCCCTGAGTGAGTTGCGTGACATGCGAAAAGATTTTAGCCGCCACCCAGGTGAGCACATTGTTACCTGGCTGCTCCGATGCTGGGATAATGGGGCTAGTAGTGTGGAATTAGAGGGTAAGGAAGCCAAGCAGTTGGGATCTCTGTCTAGAGAAGGGGGTATCGACAAGGCGATTGGGAGAAAAACACAAGTCCTCAGCCTCTGGAGGCGACTTCTGTTAGGTGTAAAGGAAAGATACCCTTTCAGGGATGAAGTTACATGTCACCAAGGCAAGTGGACCACCATGGAGAGAGGTATCCAGTACCTGAGGGAATTAGCCGTGCTGGAGGTGATTTATAATGATCCAGAAAATGCGCAGTCACCCACAGATCCAGATGAAGTCCAATGCACACAACCGATGTGGCGGAAGTTTCTACGAAGTGCACCACCAACCTATGCCAACTCATTGGCAGTAATGTCCTGGAAAGAAGGCTATGGACAAACGGTGGATGAATTGGCTGTCCAACTCCGGCAATATGAAGGAAGTCTCTCTTCCTCCCTACGGGCCTGTGTCTCAGCTGTAGAGGAATTGTCCCGAGAGTTCCAGCAATTCAAAGTAGATATGTCCTCCTCCTCACCTGTACAGGCCCGCATTGCAGTTATTGGGAGTAAGCGTTCCTCTGCCCAAGAGAGAGGAGAGAGAAAGTACACACGACGGGCTAACCTGTGGTTTTACCTGCGTGACCATGGAGAGGACATGAGGAAGTGGGATGGAAAACCTACCTCAGTCTTGGATTCACGGGTACGGGAGTTGCGAGAAAAAGCAACCAGAAAAGAAGATTCTTCTTGGAAAACTGCTGCTCCAGTTTCCCGTGAGCAGTCCCCCGGGCGCAGTAGATGGGCCGATCTCATTTCTGATCCTCTTGAAGGGACTTCTGATTCACATGTGCAAAAAGTGGGTAACAGATATTCTAACCAGGATTAGAGGGGCCCTGCCTCCAGCCAGGTGGAGGAGAGGGACAACCGAGTCTACTGGACAGTGTGGATTCGATGGCCTGGCACGTCAGACCCACAGGAATATAAGGCTCTAGTAGACACTGGTGCACAATGTACCCTAATGCCATCAAGTTATAAAGGGGCAGAACCCATCTGTATCTCTGGTGTGACAGGGGGATCCCAAGAGCTAACCGTATTGGAAGCCGAAATGAGTCTAACCGGGAATGAGTGGCATAAACACCCCATTGCAACTGGCCCAGAGGCCCCGTGCATCCTTGGTATAGATTATCTCAGAAGGGGGTATTTCAAGGACCCAAAAGGGTACCGTTGGGCCTTTGGTATAGCTGCATTGGAGACGGAGGAGATTGAACAGCTGTCTACCCTGCCTGGTCTCTCCCAGGACCCTTCGGTTGTGGGGTTGCTGAAGGTTGAAGAACAACAGGTGCCAATTGCTACCACGACGGTGCACCGGCGGCAATATCGCACCAACCGAGACTCCCTGATCCCCATCCATAAGCTGATTTGCCAGTTGGAGAGCCAAGGAGTGATCAGCAAGACTCACTCACCCTTTAATAGTCCCATATGGCCCGTGCGGAAATCTAATGGGGATTGGAGACTAACAGTAGATTATCGTGGGCTGAATGAAGTCACGCCACCGCTGAGCGCTGCTGTGCCAGATATGTTAGAGCTTCAATATGAACTGGAATCAAAGACAGCTAAGTGGTATGCCACAATTGACATTGCTAATGCATTTTTCTCCATTCCTTTGGCAGCGGAGTGCAGGCCACAGTTTGCTTTCACTTGGAGGGGTGTCCAGTACACCTGGAATCGACTGCCCCAGGGGTGGAAACACAGCCCCACTATTTGCCATGGACTGATCCAGACTGCACTAGAAAAAGGTGAAGCTCCAGAGCACCTGCAATATATTGATGACATCATCATATGGGGCAGCACGGCAGAAGAAGTTTTTGAGAAAGGGAAGAAAATAATCCAAATCCTTTTGAAGGCTGGCTTTGCCATAAAAGAAAGTAAGGTCAAGGGACCTGCGCAGGAAATCCAGTTCTTAGGAGTAAAATGGCAAGACGGGCGTCGTCAGATCCCTGCGGACGTGATCAACAAAATAGCAGCTATGTCCTCACCGACTAATAAAAAGGAAACACAGGCTTTCTTAGGTGTTGTGGGCTTTTGGAGAATGCATATTCCAAATTACAGTCAAATTGTAAGTCCTCTCTACCAAGTTACCCGGAAGAAGAACGATTTTAAATGGGGGCCTGAGCAACGACAAGCCTTTGAACAAATTAAGCGGGAGATTGTTCATGCAGTAGCTCTTGGGCCAGTCCGGACAGGACCAGATGTTAAAAATGTGCTCTACACTGCAGCTGGGGAGAATGGCCCTACCTGGAGCCTTTGGCAGAAAGCACCTGGAGAGACCCGAGGCCGACCCCTGGGGTTTTGGAGTCGGGGATATCGAGGATCCGAGGCTCGCTATACTCCAACTGAAAAAGAGATATTGGCAGCATATGAAGGAGTTCGAGCCGCTTCAGAAGTGGTTGGTACTGAAACACAGCTCTTCTTAGCACCCCGACTGCCAGTGCTGGGCTGGATGTTCAAAGGGAAAGTTTCCTCTACACATCACGCGACTGATGCCACGTGGAGTAAGTGGATTGCACTGATCACACAGCGAGCTCGCATAGGAAACCCCAGTCGCCCAGGAATTTTAGAAGTGATCACGGACTGGCCAGAAGACAAAGACTTTGGAATGTTGCCAGAGGAGGAGGTGACACGGGCTGAAGAGGCCCCGCTGTATAATAAACTGCCAGAAAATGAGAGGCAATATGCCCTGTTCACTGATGGGTCCTGTCGCATCGTGGGAAAACATCGGAGGTGGAAGGCTGCTGTATGGAGTCCTACACGACTAGTTGCAGAAACTGCTGAAGGAGAAGGTGAATCGAGTCAGTTTGCGGAGGTGAAAGCCATCCAGCTAGCATTAGATATTGCTGAAAGAGAAAAGTGGCCAGTGCTCTATCTCTATACTGACTCATGGATGGTGGCAAATGCCCTATGGGGGTGGCTACAGCAATGGAAGAAGGGCAACTGGCAACGCAGAGGTAAACCCATTTGGGCTGCCGCACTGTGGCAAGATATCGCTGTTCGGATAGAGAAGCTAGTGGTAAAAGTACGTCACGTAGATGCTCATGTACCCAAGAGTCGGGCCACTGAAGAACATCAAAACAATCAGCAGGCAGATCAGGCCGCCAAGATTGAAGTGTCTCAGGTGGACCTGGACTGGCAACGTAGGGGTGAGCTATTTATGGCTCGGTGGGCCCACGATACCTCAGGCCATCAGGGGAGAGATGCAACATATAGATGGGCTCGAGATCGAGGGGTGGACTTGACCATGGACACTATCGCACAGGTCATCCACGAATGTGAAACATGTGCCGCAATTAAGCAAGCCAAGCGGCAAAAACCCCTGTCGCATGGGGGGCGATGGCTGAAATATAAACAGTGGGAGGCCTGGCAGATTGACTATATCACACTCCCACGAACACGCCAAGGCAAGTGCCATGTGCTTACAATGGTGGAAGCAACCACTGGATGGCTGGAAACATACCCTGTGTCCCATGCCACTGCCCAGAACACTATTCTGGGCCTTGAAGAGAAAATTTTATGGCAACACGGCACCCCAGAAAGAATCGAGTCAGACAACGGGACTCACTTCCGAAACAACCTCGTAGATACCTGGGCCAAAGAACACGGCATTGAGTGGGTATATCACATCCCTTATCACGCACCAGCCTCCGGAAAAAATCGAACGATACAACGGACTGCTGAAAACTACATTGAGAGCGATGGGGGGTGGGACTTTCAAACATTGGGATACACATTTAACAAAAGCCACCTGGTTAGTTAATACTAGAGGATCCGCCAATCGGGCTGGCCCCGCCCAACCAAGACTTCCACATACTGTAGAAGGCGATAAAGTCCCTGTAGTGCGCATGAGGAGTATGTTAGGAAAGACAGTCTGGGTTAGTCCTCCCTCAAGCAGAGGCAAACCCATTCAAGGGGTTGTTTTTGCTCAGGGACCTGGGTACACCTGGTGGGTGATGCAGAAGGATGGGGAAGTTCGATGTGTACCTCAGGGAGATTTGATTTTGGGAGAGAATAGCCAGTGAATTGGGCTGTATGATACCTAACTGCTAAATACCCTGCCAATGCATGTCATTGTATCTATAGTGTCTATATGCCATATCAAGGGTATTACTGTAAGAATTACCCAAATGACTGCGGGATGGACTTTGAAACTAAGCCAAGTACAACAGCGACAGAACTTGAACTGACACCCAGCAATTTCCTCAAGATCAACATCCTCGACCTGCAGAACAAGGGCGTGAGTTGCACCAAATGTACTAGCCACAAGTTCCAGAGGCAGCATACAACAACCCACCATCTCACACCATCTCTCTTATCCTGAAGAACTGTTACAACAGATGGAGCCCCAAAGTCATGGACTAAATAAAATCAATGGACACATTAGAGGAATAGCCCATACGCTAAAGGAATACCATTCGCGTGTGTGTGTGTGTGCGGGGGGACGACGGGGACGGACGCAAGTCCATATACTTATATATATAAGACAAGGAAGTGGTAGTGGTCGATTGGAAAATGTAAGATCTGGGCATGATGTAGATGGTATAGAATAAGGGGTGGATAATGTCCTGGGTTCAGCTGGGATAGAGTTAATTTTTACAGGAACCTGGGAGGTGGGGGGCATAGCCGGGGCAGCTGACCTGAACTGGCCAAGGAGCTATTCCATACCATGTGACATCATGCTCAGTATATAAAGGGGGAGCGGGCCGGGGGGTGGGCTCTTCTTTTCGGTGGGGGAAGTGGCAGAGCGTCGGGTCCCGGGTGGTGAGCAGTTGCACTGTGCATCACTCTTTTTGTATACTTTTTCATTAGTACCGTTGTTGTTGTTGCAATTTCTTTGTGTTGTTCCAGTAAACTGCCTTTATCTCAACCCTCGAGGTTCCAGGTTTGGTTTTTTTTTTCTCTCCTCCGTCTTCCCCCCATCCCACCGGAGGGGGGCGGGAGGAGTGAGCGAGCGGCCGCGTGGTCCTTTGTTACCGGCTGGGCTGAAACCACGACACTGGGGAAAATTCATGTGAATGTCAGTCTCACCTCCTACCAATTATGACCAAAATATTGCCTTTTACTTCCCATCAGTGACACATGAATACTGGCATTTTTATTTCAAAATTTGTATGTGAGCACAAAGTGAACATATTAGTAAAAGGTTGTGGTTAGTTAGGTAAACTCCCCGTGGTAAATTTAGTTATTTCCTGATCTCACAACTTAGTAAGACAGGAAAGTCTTCTGCCAGCCTCTACCTTCTCGACATATGGCAACTCATTTCAAACCAAGAAGAGATACAAAAAGCTCCCCTTTTGCAATAAAGTAATTAATCACTGTCTGTTAACATTCTTTCCTGCTTTTGTGTCACTTTTTAAAGGAATTCCCCACATTCTTCTTTCAAACTTAGATTTTAGGTATAGTACTAAGCAAATTATTAACATCAAATAAACAATTTAATTCTATGCCTCACAAGGCCATGGTTTTCTGCACATCTTCGCATACTTCCACCACCCTCAATCCCTTCCCAGTGCATGAAGAAAAATTAAGATAGAAAATGAAAACATAAAAACCAAAATGAAAATACACATAGAAATGGGAGGGGGGGGGGTCTGCAGAATCTGTAAAAGAATAGCAAGGTCAAGAAGCGCAGATACTAAACCCACTCACATTAAAAACTGAGAAATGCAATTCAGTTAATCAACCTATCATTTCTGTTTCAGCAATGGGTTTCTACATGAATTACAGGAGATACAAATAACAAATATTACAAATGTGAGCTTGAAATTTAGCTTCAAAATACACAAGTATATACATTTGAGGTAAACTTTCTAAATGAGATTAGAAAGACTAATAGCTGGTATGATGGGAAAGAGAAAATAGTTAATTAAAAGAACACAAAAGAGCACACATCAAAGGCTTCACCTGCTGTTTAGTGTCTTTTGTATTATACAAAAAGCTGTTTTAGAGCAGAGACACCATCTTCTTCTAAATGTCCCAAAATCTATGCATTGTGAAGCTTCATGTATATCCTTAGTAGCAAACAATAATTATTGATTTAATAATAGCTTGGAAGCAGACCTCATGCAATCACGCATCAAGGGATAAGGAGTAAGGCCTCCGAGGTCTCAAAGGCAGCTTTGTCTCCGTAGAAGTCTCGACTTTTTCCAGAAAGAACAGACATGGGGGCATACTACAAGAACTAAATTTCTTAAGTTAAAATTAATTCATTAGTGACAACTTTGTAACAGCACCACATAATATTTTAGCCACATACTAGCTTCAAACATCTGTTCAATTCAGGTAAGACAGAAATAAAACTTTCTACATGGCAAAACAGGACAGATTTTTTTAGAACTATGACGAAAATTCATGACTATATTATGAAGCCAATGACACCAGCCACCAAGTATTTGCAGCCCATTTATATGAGAGGCACCCTGAGAAAATCCCAGCTAAACTGTTTGCATTCTCTAATTTCCAACAGTCACTAAAAAAAAGAAACACAACTCAAGCACCGAAATACTTGTAAGGGTATATTTTGTATCAAGTGTACACAGTTTAAGCCAACATAAACACCCAGGCCCTGTAAACTAACAGAAAGGCGTAATTCTCAATCATTCATCTTATTTCTCCTCTCCCAATACAACGAGCTACCATGGGCAGGGAGATCTAGCTCTTCACCAGTGGCCATCAAATCCAGCCTTACTGCAAGCTACAGGAATCAGAAAGGAGCCTCTGCCCTTTCCTTAGAGAAGCAGCAGAAGGGATACTTCACCTGGACACCATCTGCAAAAGCCATGGCTTTCTCTGGAGGGCAATTCAGAAAAAAAGCCTAACTTGGAAACTCAGAATTGCCCTAGAAACCCCAATCATTTTCCATTAGCCAGGGAGGAAACACAGTCAGTATTCCCACTAGACTAAAGATAGCCTTTGTGAATGCCCCACCAAAGTCATCAAAGCTAATGCCCTTCAACTAATACTCCAGCAGAAAATAACACTGTCTAAAAGAGGGGAAAAAAGCCTAGCCTGACAAAATGGTACATAAAATGGATTTATCAGAGGGGGAGGAGAAGGATTATTATAATGAACATTTCAGTAAGACCAGCCTGAGAGAGTAACATTCAGTGTAAAAAAAAAAAAAAAGAAAAAAAAGAAAAAAAATCACAGTAAACTGTCCGCCTTGGAATAGAAAAAACGTGCTAGATTTTCAAGGTGTCATGCAAGCCAAATGTCTTTATCAGTAGAGTTAGTGGAAAACCTAGTGACTAAATGGTAACCATGTAACCAGCTTGCAAAATAAGAGAAGAGAAGCTTCTTTGTAAGGGTCTTGGAGTAATACAGGCTGGAGATGGAAAAGGTAAAAGAACATTTGAGACAACTAGAGCAGGAACAAAAACATCTACGAATTTTAATAACAAGACAGCAGCATTTCTTTCATCACAAAACCAAAAAAACACTCAACTGCCACTCAAGGAAAGTCCTGTGCTATTTCAGAAACATTTGGTCTAAGAGACAAAACTTTTTATCAATTCTGATACGCTTCTGTATAAAATACCAAATTTTCTGAATAAAATATTCCCCAGTTTAAATGTGGACAATTAAATGGACATCTTTTGACAGAGCATGGCCACTGAAGAACAATAGGAAAAAAAACCTTGCTGAGCAGGTAGCGGTCAAAATTCAGATGAAAAACAGGAATCGTGTAACAAGATTCATTTGACAAAATGACTGTTAAATGGACCTTTTAAATAATATCTGTTTAGTTATTCAGCCATTATGTCTTTTGCCTGGGCTACACCTTTTCCTTTTGTTTTTTATTCCCTAGACCTTTTGATAATTTTTTCTCACAACCTCTGACGGCATTAAATGTAAAGAACCTGATGGACACATTCCTCTTTCCCACTGAACAACTTAACCTCTACTTCTAGCTTCAAAATTCTTGCCTGAGTGCCACTGCTCACCAAGTTATTTAATGTCTGTGCTTTTGATAACAGCTACATGTTTTTCTTTCTAAAACTTCATTTTTTTACACCAAACCACTCCCCAAAAGCCTCACAGCTAAGTTTGATTTAACTCCCTAAGAATTTTCCAGCTTCCCAGCTTTGTATCATCCACAGGCTTCATCAGCTTTTCACTATGCTCCAAGACATCACTTAATGAGAAGTAAAACAAAAGGAAATTTCTGTGGGACAAAATTTTCTTCTAACTTGAATCATTAAAATGAAATCAAACTGAAAGTAATTATTTAACCAGTTACAGTTTATGAACAGCTCAGTAAAGTATTTAAGCAAGTAAGTAGTCCACCTAGCTTCAAATTCTTAAAAGCTTTCTACGTTCTGCTGAATCAAAGGACCTCTAGCAGACTTCTTGGAACAACTGCTACCTTCTGAAAATTTCAAAGCTCATTACAAGCACTACTACCACTCTCCCCCATGCCCCAGCCCAACAAGTGCAAAGCAATCCTTTTTTAGGTTGAAGTTTTCCAGGTCTGTCTATGCAAAAAAAAAAAAAAAAAAAAAAAGATGGTTCAAACTTTTTTAAAAAAAATAGTGTTTCTTTTCACTGAAAGAGTTTGTGAAAGAAAAGATTCACAAGATCTTTTTGCAAGAAATTCATACAACCATAGAATCATTTAGGTTGGAAAAGACCTCTAAGATCATTAAGTCCAACCATTAACCTAGCACTGCCAAGTCCACCACTAAACCATGTCCCCAAGCGCCACATCTACACGGTCTTTTAAATACGTCCAGGGATGGTGACTCAACCACTTCCCTGGGCAGCCTGTTCCAATGCCTGACAACTCTTCCAGTAAAGATTTTTTTCCTAATATCCAATCTAAACCTCCCCTGGCTCCACTTGAGGCCATTTCCTCTTGTCCTGTCTCCAGCCACCTGACAGAAGAGACCAGCACCCACCTCACTACAACCCCCCTCCAGGCAGTTGTAGAGAGCGATAAGGTGTCCCCTCAGCCTCCTTTTCTGCAGACTAAACAGCCCCAGCTCCCTCAGCTGCTCCTCATAAGACTTGTGCTCCAGGCCCCTCACCAACTTGGTTGCCCTTCTCTGAACACGCTCCAGCACCTCCATGTCTTTCCTGTAGTGAGGGGCCCAAAACTGAACACAGCACTCGAGGTGCGGCCTCACTGGTGCCGAGTACAGGGGAACAACCACCTCCCTGCTCCTGCTGGCCACACTATTTCTGATACAGGCCAGGATGCTGTTGGCCTTCTTGGCCACCTGGGCACACTGCTGGGTCGTATTCAGCAATTTAATAATTTTTGCAATTATTTTTTGGCTCTGTAGGACAATACTGGAACTCAAACTTGAAAGTTACTATTTTAAATAGAAGATGCCCTCAATAATAGAGCTGTGTATTTCAGTGTATTTCATCTGAAAGAAACTGCTCCTGATTTAATAATTTTAAGAGCACTGGGGGAAAAAAAAAAGAAAAGAAAAAAAAAAGATACACAGTGCAAATGCCACAGAACTCTTTACAGAAATCACCAAGACTTCAAGCCCTAAGAGTCTTATTTACATACTTATCTCCATCCACCTTAGTCATAATGTCCCATTTTATGTGAAAACTCAATGGCTCTATGCTGGAATGGGCCAACTTTTGCATGTTGGAGTCTAAATGTATAGTTAAAAGGTTACATTTGGCAGAGTTGTGAAATACATCTCTGATTTTATCAGATCCTCTCCCCTCAACTGCACAGTATTTTAAAAAATAATCTTTTTAAATTCACAAAATTGTACCTAACCAGTCATTTTTCCTTTTGTAACATTCAGATATAGACCAGGTTCAAGTAGAAAGGGAGGTTACAGTTCTGTTCTTAGTCTTACCATTCTCAGTCACCATCTACAAGTCAACCTGTAGTGATGAAGTAAAACAAAACGTGACTGCTGCAGTGGAGGCAGCAACAGACAAGGATTTACACAAGATCGTTTGGACAATGTTCAGCAGATCTCAAGTTTTAGCTGGACACAGCACAGAGACATGAATTAACAGCAGTCTTTGGGAGTTAAAAGTTAAGAAACATAAGGCTGATGAAAAAGGATGAGCAAAACATATTGCCCCAGAACAGCTACTGTCTCTGGATGCTGCAACTCCTTGAAATTCCACCTTGCTGACGCTGGTCCAAACGCTAGGTAAAATAAAAGGCTCCGAGACAAGCCATGCACCACTGCTTCTAGCTGATAGCAGACTGGTCCCCAAAGTAAAGCCGGAGCCCGGCAGGAGATAGATGGGCTCCTTATCTAGGCGGTGGAAAGAGATAAGTCTCAGAAGGACAAACGAGAGTGCCCGGCCAAAACTGGAAACAACCCAGGCCTAACCAAGTGTAGACACTGATCTTAAATCCTGCCTTAGCCTGGACCCTGTGCTGTAGGCTAGGGCCTTACTTCCACGTGCAATCCAGAACCCAGAATCATCTCCCAAGGTCGGGTACCTCTGCTCATCCTTTCAGCAGATGAGCGGGACTCTTTCCAAATGGTCTGAAGGGAGAGATGGGTAAGTGGCTCAGGTACTTCCCTGACAGGACAGACTTGTGACTACAGCACAATCACAGTCCAGTCCCACATCTCTGAAGATGCTAACCTAACCCCCAGGCTAGCAGCCCTGTGGGGCGAGCAGCCTTGCCTTTCACTCACTGCAGAAACTGTACAGCAAAGAACCGGACCACAGAAACAGAGCAAGTGGAGCCATGACTGGCACTAATGTGGAGAAATCAGAAGATTCTTGAGTTCTTTGGTCTTTGGCTTTTTCTAACAAACAACCATGTTCCCAGGAACATTTTACATTAAGCCAAGCGTGCAACAGAGTTTATGAGCTACTTATGCTACAGTCTTAGAATTCACAAGCCATTCAACAGAACCCTCCTGTTCAAAAGCATCTTCACCATACCTGACAAAATCTTACACCTTTACAGATTCCTAATTTAACATACAAATGCCCACATCTACAAGCATTTGAGATAACATGGTTTAAGAAGTTGCCAGTACTGGCTTAGTCTCTGTAATTGATCATACGCATGTTTATCTGTTGAGGTAAAATGTGTTAAACTGAATAACCCTCACAAGGAATTGGCCATCAGAAAACTGATGCAGCGCACTACCACTTCAGGAAGTCCAGCTTGTTCTGACTGAACAAGCAAAATAAAAGCTTCTTTAAACTTCATAAAATGACCAGATTTGGGTCAATGGAGATAGCACTGTTATGTCTATCTTTAATACGCTGTTAAATGTTCATTCCAATTAGAAATTATTTGTGCATGGAGTAAAGGAACAAGGGTGACAATGTTTACAAGTTTCAGAAAATACCAAGATAGGTCAAAACTTAAAAAAAACCCAAAACTATAACATTTGTGTAATTGGGTAGTGATTAAAGATAAAACCGCAGAGAAGCAAAACAAAACCAGAGACACAAAAACAGAAAAGAAGGCATATCTAAAAGGAGAAAAAGCAATCGGCAACAGTTTCAGTCTCTGAAATTAGAGGATTTGCAATTTCTTTGCATTCTCAGGAGCCAGCAGGATGCAAGGCTGTAGGAGCTGATGTCAGAATTACGTCTGTACCTGGCCGCTGGGCTCAGCAGAGACCTGATAAGCAGTTTTTTGTGGGCTCTGGCTTCCATTTTATCCAAGGTTTCATAAGAATTTACAACTTTATTTGTGAGCAACACAGACTTCATATAACTGAAATCTGAGTCAAGGACAACATGTGACTTTCATTTTGACTTCAGAATTATTATTATTTTTATTATAGACTGCACAACCATGTCAATTATCAGGCACACTAAGAACCGGCCAGATAAAAATAAAAAATACGATCAACTATTTGTAAGGCACTAGAGAGTCACTACAGAGCCAGACACTGTCCCCAAAACAAAGAGAGATATACACCAAGTCTAGCTGATATTAAGAAGTAGGGGGAAAAAAAAGGTACATATGCAAAAGTTTCATAATACTGAAATATACAACCTGTCTTCTCAGAACATTTTGCATTAGAAAATTATAACTGAAACAGTTTCCAAAGAACTAATTTCATTCAATAAAAAAAATATACAGCAGTGTCCACTTCCTGAGATAACACTGGAATAAATATTGCTTGAGAAGTGTGCTATGGCCGGTGCATTTTCTTATCTATTTAAGACCATGTGTTATGGTTTTAAGTATGGTTTTAATAGATGTGAAAGTCTAACCCTCTGAGTACACTACTAGTGAAGTTCTGTTCCATGGTGTCTGGTACCAAATCACTTTTAGAAAAAAAATTAAAACTTACTATCATCTGTGCTGACCAAAATCTCCTTTAATGTCAGGCTGCCAGTGGTTCAGCTTCATTACCTAACTACATTAATTACCAAATAAAGAGGGAAACAAGATTTTTCTTACGCTTCTTTTTCTTTGGTATCATATTCCATTAGAGGAAATTAAAATGAAAAAAATTACTCTTATAAGTATGTTTTGCTATTGTTGAACAAATAGGAAAACTCTAAAAACTTCTCAAGGAGATGATCAAAATATCTAAGCAAATGAGAGGACTGGTTTTTCTCCCATTCTTGAGAAAGAACAGTGTGTTGGGGGTGTTTGGTGGGGTACATAATTAACCCTTTCTTTCAAACAGGCTCTATTGCCTACCTTTTGTAATTTACAAAACTCTATATGATCTCTTTTTGTATGATTTATCTTTTTCTTTCAGAAAAGTCTTTGATTTTACTTTTTTTTCCCTTAAACAGAAAAGTATTTTAGTCTCATTTTTAATACAGCTCTTAGCTTTGTCAGGCAAGTATAGAAAACGTTGTGGGACAATCTGAACTTTAAGTATGAAATAGGCACTTCTTCATGAAATCTTTAAAAATGGGTTTAGCTAGTATTGTCTTGCTAGGTATTTTTATCTTAGTACTGGAAAAAAAAGTGACCTACTAAAACCTCTAGAAATATCAGGTCTGACGTGAACATATAGAATGAGTATATTCAAAGGCCAACTTTGACTTAAGGAGGCCAGTCATCTTTGTCTCCCTTGTCAGTCTGTAGCCAGCATGGACAGACAAAGCCTCCTCTAGAGGGTAATTCAGAGCAGAAACTGGCTTGGGGTGCTCCGTATCACCCACTGCAGAAGGCCGTTTATTGTCACTGACCACAGGAACCCAAGCAATCTAACTTTCCTGCGTTACAATTAACTTTTGCATGTACCCCAAAATCTATTCCTGTAATTCCTTAGAGGGTGTAGCACTGTGTTTGCGCTGATTCTGTACCTCATAGCTGGCTGTATTGACACAAGCTCATAAGCCTTACCACTGGGAGACTCTACTTTAATTTGTCACTGGGTTGGATGACTACATAATTCTTGTTTCATAACTTCTACATCCTTTTAATATTTAAATGCCGTTTTCATGTCTAACGGTCAAATCATCCTTTTTTCTTAATAACCTATTTTCTCCAAGTTCAAGTCTAATATAGCTTTAGTCCTTACGGTCAGCATTTTCTTTAGGGGACTGCAATTTGTCTTTATTTTAAATACTAATAGCCATATTCAGTCCGACTAAAGATACATCTATCCCCATATTGTGTCTTTAGCAAAGGCTGAGAGCAGAGGTCTGGAGAAGAGCACTAGGACAGAGAAAGCTTGCAGGGATGCACCTCAGGATCCCCCCCAGCCTTCAGGGACTGGGCTTTGTGTTCTTCTAAGCAAGAGGTGATGCTTTGGCACTGAAAGCCCACACCCAGATAAACCTTTAGTACGTACAGTGGCTCACAGTTAAACTATGCACTATGAAAAAAATACAACCTCTTACTTGTTCTGAATCTGTCACTTGATAATTTTATTTGATCTCCTCTGGGTCTTGTACTACAAGACACAGTTAATGAGCGTTCCCTGTTCATTTTTTCCATTACACTCCTATATAGATTTTTATCATTTTCATCTTTAGCTATTTCTTTGCCAGGCCGAAGATTCTTAATTTATTTAATTGCTCTTTATCATCACTGCCACCCATTTCTAGTTCTATTATCTCTCCTTTTTTTCCCCTCACCTTTCCATGGAGATCAGAACTGCACCCAGAGCTCACGACAAAAGCACAGGCAGTTTATAGACTGGCATAGCAGACTTCTGTTCTGTTGGCCATTCTTCCCTAATTTTTTTTTTTTTGACCAGTCCTAATCACTTAGCCAATGCTTGGATTTACCGTGGTAAGCTCTCTACAACATCGCTTCCTTTGGTGCTAATAGTTTACAGTCTCAATAATAGCAGGATTGTTCTTCCCTGCACGCATTACTTCATAGTATCAGCAGCAAGCTTCATCCCCAGTTACTAAGCATCACAAGATCCCTCTTTAGCTCTTCATAATTAGCTTTCATTTTTGCTACCCTCATTAACTTAGAATCACTCTGCACTCACTTTCCAGACCACCAATGCATACACTGACTAGTGTCATCCCTGCGCAGATCCATGCGCAACTCTACCGGTGACCTCTGTCCCCTCTTTGAAAACAAGTCATTTATTCCTACCCCATCTTTTAACCAACTATCAGTCTAGGACAGAACTTTCCTCTTATATTCAGAGCAGTCTCATTTTGCTTAGCACTTTTGGTGAGTAGTTCTCAAAAGACTTTCTGAAACCCAAGTGTACTGCATCAGTTAGATCACACTTACTCACAACCTCAACATCGTCTTCAAAGACCTCTACCAGACCTGTGAGGCTGTTCTGACTCTTCCCTGGTATATCAAATTTGTCCACAAATCCTCTACTTTTCTTCTTCACTATATTTACCAGCAAATTGGCTGGTATGAATGCCAGTCATACTTGTCCTGTTCTTTCCTTCAGGCTTTCTGGAAGCCTTTTTAAAAACTGGCATCGCCCTTGGCACCCTCAACTTCATTGCTGACACAGCAGTATTGTGGTGTCAAACACCACCTTTACCAGTTCAGCAATTTTATACCAAGACATCTTCTAAAGGTCTTGGCTGCATCCAGAGCTGGCAATTTGCTGTAACTCATTTTTATCATTTTGTTCTAAAATAAACGTCCCAGCATCACTTTGATTTGCAACAGGTGCCTCAATAGGACCTTGTGCTTCTCTCCCCACAGAGAAGAGATTTTGTCCAGGAATCTGAGCTCCTGCACAGTGAATGTGAGTATCTCATACTCTTTCAGCTACAGTGCAGTCTTCTTTGAACTCTTTTAGATCTTAGTTATCTATTGGCCCAATGGCCTTCCTGTTTCTGATGTTTTTGAAAGAGTACTTATGACAAGCTTCTCTGCCTTTTACAAGGGATGTATAAGGCTTTAACTTGTTTTACTGTGTATTTTATGTTTAATTTTCGCAATTGCCACTTTTCTTTTTTTTTGCACACCTTTTTGTTTTTGAAGGATATCTTTCTGTTCCTTACAGCCTGCTCAACCACGCTAACTGTTTTTTCTTAAATCTTTTTAAAGGGTCAGAGAAGCAGTTGTTAGGGGATATGCATTTGTTCTGAGTCTCTCCACACTGGCTGCAAGCATTTTACTGTTCCTCTTAGCAAGCTTTCTATAGAAACCCTAACAGGTGTCCTGCTAGCTCCTTTCTCTGTGGTAGGCATATACTGTCAATAACTTACATTAGAACTAGGCATTCAGTCCCTCCATCTTATCTTTTAGTCTTCTAGCATTTGCATAGAAACACTTCTATTTTGGTCTGACTGCATATTCTGTGCACCTAAATTGGACCTGATTTATTCAGGCAGTTCTTCCCTGTATTCTACATGACCTTCATCAACTTCTGTCCTATGTACAGCAATGTTATGGACTTCAATCCCAGAGGCTGCATCATCTTGACCTGTGTGCCCTTTCTGCTTGTCCTTACACAGGGTATTGGGATTTCAGTGCAGACATGCTGCAGAGGTCTTTACTCTTAACCTTCCATCTATCAACTCAGATGTTGCTTCCTGCACTATTTTGGTAGCCTTTCTATGTCACCAGCACTTCTCCACCAGCTTCTCCAGCACTAAAAGATAGTCTAGACTCCTTTTGTTGTAAGCCACCTTGGCATGTAGTTGGAAGGTTACTGTACGCTCCTTCCAGCATCATAAATCCAGTTAGTTGCACTCCACTTACTTAGTTAAGTGGAACACGACTCCACCATGGCAGGAGATGTCCTTCTATCATCTAGAATGAGCACCATGCAATGGCATTCTTGGAGCAAAAGGATACTTGGCCATCACTTGAGAGCAAGGTTGCATCTACAGGACATAATTTCAGGATGATTTCTCCTTTACAGGTTTGACGTCCTCCTACATTAGGACTTAGTTCTCATAAAAGCTCAGTGGCAGCCCACCGTAAGACAGCAGTGGGACTACCTGCCTGGAGGTTTACTTTACACATTTGCTAATTAAAGATACTTTCCTTACACATACGCTTAGCATGTTGTGACTTTCACAAGAGTCCACTTCAGTTATAGCAATCTACAATAGGCATCTTGCAATGTCGTAACTATCCCTTTGGTTTAACAGCTGTATTAATACTGTTGAGATTAAGAAAACACTACTTTCTTCTAACTGGAGATCTGGTATGCACCTCTAGCCTGAGAAGTCAAAGTGTCTAAGCCAAATGGCCTCAGACACACTGCTTGTGTTCCAGGCTTTACTCTCAGTGTATTCCATCTGAAGTTTTCACTTTGTGCTTCCCCCTCCAGAGACTTTGATTTAAACCATCCTCATCCTCCTGATAGATGATCTATTGGTTTTCTAAAAATCTGCCTTTGATACTGGACTGGTTGGTTGGTGCCTGTTAAGGTTTCACAAAATAAATAAATATAAATTTAAAAAAATATATATTTTTTCTCTGTCTTCCATTTAGCATCATTAATCCATGAGCTTAGTACATTTCTCCAGGTTCCCACAAACCATTTTCAAGACAATCCTATACAAGTACTAAGGAGTGAGAAAGTTTATTTTTTATTGTGTAAAACCCTGGTTACATTAACAGACATTTCCGATAACTGCCAGGCAATCATGCTTTATAATCTAACAGATTACAGCCATCTTTATGATAGTGTGAAATGACTGATTGTGCAAGCCCTTAAACACAGTTTTCTTAAGACAACAGAACACATAACCAGCCACAACTTTCAGTTCAAAGCAGAAGCGCAAGACATTTTTCCAAGATGCAGCATCTGTTGCACTGTTAATGGGAGCTGTACTTACAAATACATCCTGCATCAAATCAAATAGCATTCCATATAACCAAGACTTGCTGATTCAAAATGGGAACTTACATACTTAGATTCCAAATTTAGATTTCTTACTATGAATTCTACTTTCAGCTACAGCAAGTCTGCTGTATTTTATTAGTTATAATGTACACAACTTTCAACACAAAAGAAGTCTTGAGGGTTTCCCACACACACACTGTTACTGCTGTATTTATAGGCAAGATGATTAAACATTTGTATTTTATTGTAAAGGATAAATTGTACTATACAGTAAAGAGAAATGCCATACTAACCGATTCATAAAACAGGCCTGATTTTTCAGTGGATAGAAAATGGTTCTCCTTCCCTCTCCACCATCAAATCTAATTTAAAGTAACCCAGTGTAGTGCAAATACATTAGATACTTAGTAATCTCCAGTAATGGCAGGGAAACTCATCACAAATTGCTGAATGTTATGAATCATCTTGTGAACACATAACTGCTATACACTGCAAAAGGCGCTTTAACAAGTAGTTTCATTCATTTATGTCAATACTTCATAATTAGCACAGAAGCGTCTGTAAATTGAACTCTTGAGCATCGCACTGCTTAGTTACCATTTTTCTTTTATTTAATATTTTGAACACTTGATGTAATGGAAGACCCCATTAAAATTTTGTGCCAATGACAAATGACATTTTCATTTTCTGTTCCAAATGTGTTAGCACAAACTAATGAACTCAACAATGTTCAACAAAGCCATAAGCATAAGCTGACCCATACTACATACAGTTCAATTGACTTTATCAGGGCTATTAATGTAAGTTTTTAAAGTATACTTAACCCCTTCACTCAATAAGAAATAATAATAAAAAAAAAACCTACAGGGCTGTATAGAAATTAGTGCTGATGCTTTTTTCTCCCCACCTATACCTGAGTGGGTGTCCTCTTAGAAGTAACAGGTGGCAAGCAATAACATGATGGCCAGGCAAAGATGGTTAGAAGAGCTCTCCCCTGCAGAATAGCCCTGAAGATCTAGACTTATTCACTTTTTTTTTTTTTTTAATAATCGAAGTTAAGAACTGTGATAGCTCTTCAGGGTACTCTTATCCAAGGCACACTATATTTTGAAAGCATTTCAGTGGGACTCACAAACCCCACTCAGAGATCAGTGGCTTACTATTCACCAACAGAGATACAGCCTCTCTACAGCGAGCTTACAGCTTCAGGGCTGGGGTGCCCACAAGGCTATACCTGAAGTATAGTTTCCTAAACAGTGGGTAGAAAAAAATCATTTTGATTTGGATTCCAGAATCTCAAGATGCCAAGCTACTGTAATTTAACAGTTTATTGGTGACAGCTGGTTGGTTATACCTAATGGGATGTATGCTCTTAGCCCATTCTAACAGTGAAATAAATCATTCCGTGTGCAACTTATTTTGCAACCAGGGACAACTAAAACTGTGCCCAAGGCCAGTTACTGCAGGGTAGCCAACACAAGGTGACTTTGTGGTATAGCCACGTTCTCTTGGAATCAATTTAAAGGTTTAGACAAAATGTCTTCTTAGACTAGAATAAGAACAGCCAAATGCAAAAGTATAAATATATTCATAAACAGTGATAATTCCACTTTGACACTTCTTACCAGGATAACTTCCCACTCATCAGTTCTAAAAAATCCTCACGCTCCAGCTCTGAGCTTGTCCCATCCTCCATGGCTTCCCAGGAATCCTGGAATGCAGACCCACGGACTAATTTCTACAGCCTGTGCACATTGATGTGAACATACAAGAAAAGCTTTGCCTCACTGTAACGTTGCTAATTAATGAGAAAAAATAATTACTAAGGTAATCTAGTATTTCCCTTTGCTTTGAAATATGAGAGGTAATCATGAGCTCTTATTATGTACTGCTTAATTTTAGCTTTTTTTTAAAAATAGAAAATAGTGTTGTAATTTTTTTTTTTTAAATCTTACAAGATTTAACCCTCAGTACCACATACGCATTACCACTGGACAGTTACTTGAAATGCCATCTTCTTAATTACATCTCTGCAATTCTCCTCATACTTTCAGTTCTTCAGTACTCATAAAAATAGTACTGATAAGACATCCAAAACATCCAGACACGCAAATCTTTCTATTGCATCTGAAGTTTCTCCATTTCAAGTATATTCAGGTCTGTAAATACTGCTAGGTTCATCAATACGTAATGTACTTATTTAAAGGGAAAAAAAAATTAGTATCTTCATGCAACTTGGTGCTCTGATTCTTTATAGTTAAAATAAACCATAAAAAAAGTGGGAAAATCCCACCTCTCCTTGCCTACTGCCTTCAAAGTATTTTTGCTCCTTTTAGTAATCAAATATAGATTTTTCCATGACATTTTGATTAGGCTCTTACTGTGAATACATTAAGTGATAATTAGTCCAAAAATACCCATTGAGCCAGGAACATCAGAATACAGTAAATACTGGGAGCACCATAGACAGTTGTATGAATCACTTTACATACCTGTGGTTTTCCAGGTTCCTGTGCTTAGTCATGAGTACACTCTTCATTTTCTCATACACAGAATATAATTTCTGCCAATTTTTGTTCTTGGCTTCTACACTGCCACCTGTAGTCATACAAGAGAAATTAGAGAAATTAGCCATACTTTACGCTGCAAATCTTATTACCATAACGTTTCAGCTCACTTGTTTTCCTATACAACCATTCTAAAGCATTCCCCTTTGTAAAAGGTATATTAAGGTACTCAAATGGAGTTATTTGTAATTTTCACTTTCATAGATTTCAGGAAGGAAGAAAAACCCCAATCCCAACTCAGTTTAACCCGAGAGAACATTTAAAACTCTTAAAAAGACAGCTATGGGCTTTACAGGTTTTTATGGTATCCGTGTTGTTTAGTGGACACGTCATAACCTTGACAGAGCAAGGTGACTTCTGAAGTGAAAATACAAAAAACATCTGCACTTAGTTACTTGGTAAATACAAAACCTAATTGGATTTGTTCTTCCATCTGAAAAACGAACACAGTTTTACAGAGAGATAATTCCATGCTCAGCTTAGTTACCTTACCTAGATTGTAAAGAAATGCATACAGAAAAAGGCTAATATCTGGAAGAACATCTCATAGAACTAGAAGTGATCTTGAACTTTTTTATGCAATGAAAACCACTCAATTTATTCCAGGCTTACTGCACTTTGAGCCATATGCCACAGATTCTGCCAAATTAACCATTTACATCAAAGTAAGACCTAAACGCAGAGTACCCACAGCCCTCTCGTTAATCCTTTCCTGTAAATATGATAAAATAGAAAATTCAAGCCTTCCTGGAAAAAGCAAAGCTTTCTGGTGTTCAGAACGGGGGTTTCACCGAATAACGAAGTTTCAGAGTACAAGCTCTGGGGGAACGCTGGCTTTTGCGTGTGCATGCGCTCCCCCTTCTTCCAGTTAAGAATTGCTCCTACCATGCCTGGAAGCAGCCGCCCGAATGCTCCCACTACGACTCTATCTGGAAAAACGCTCTCAAGTCATTAAGGGACGGCAACTAACTCATTTCTGCACGCCGCTGCGAGCGCACGGGTGACTACGGCTGCCCGGGTACCTGCACCCCTGCGCTACCCTACGTCAACGGTAATCGCAGCCACGACCAGACATCTCAAACTGCAATAGAAACCGAAATTAAACGCGATTTTCCAAGAACAAGTTGCTCTTAAAATAAATTTAAAAAAAAAAATAAAAATTAATAAATAAACCCCCAAGCGCCGGTGAAGGTGCCTGCGCCCCGAAGCACACGTCCAGGTAACCCTCTCGCCCTGCCACGGGGCAGCCACACCGCCGGTCACCCCCGGACGGGAAGGCACCCACGGCCGCGGGTGACACCCCCCCCCCCGGGACCCCCACCGCCCTCCCAGCCCGCTCAGGTGCGGGCCGGGCGCCGCCCCGCTTAACGGCGCCCACGGGCACCCGCCGCCGCCCCCCCGGCAGCCGCCTCAGCCCCACACACCCGCGGTGTCCCCCCCCCACACACACACACCCCCACCGCCACGCGAAGCCTCTCACAGCCCCACACGCCGGCCACCCCTCGGCCCCACAGGCCCCTCACGCCCACACCACCCCCGCGAAGCCCCCTCACCGCGACACCTCCCACCCCAACCGCACACGCCGAGGTGCCTCCCGCCGGGACGGTGCCTGAGGAGGCGGCGGGGTGTGTGTGTGGGGGGGGGGGGGGGGGGGGTCACCGCCAAACCCCGAGGGTCCGGCGCCGCGGGGAGCGGGCGCTGCCCACCCACCTGCGCTTCGCCGGGCTCCTTCGCGCCGCCGGCCGGTGCCGCAGGATGAGGCGGCGGCGGCTCCTCCTCAGCAGCGCGGCTCCTTCCCTCCCTCCCTCTCTCTCTCTCTCTCTCTTTCTCCCGCCGCCGCCGCACAGCCAGGGGGAGCCGCGCGTCCCGGGTGCCGCCGCGCCACCCGCCCGGGATTCCTGCGGGAGGGCGGGCAGCAGGGAGGCGGCTCGTCGCTCGGCACAGCCTCCCGCTCCTTCTCCGGCTCCCTCCCTCCTTCCTTCCTTCCCGGGCACGTTTTACCGCCGGTGCCCGCCGCACGGCGCGCACCTCCCGCCTCTGCCGGCCCCCCTTCCCTTTTTATCGCGGGGCCGGGGCTCCCGCCGCCGCCGCCGCTGCCACGCGGGGGGCAGCGCCGATCGGCAGCCGCGCCGCTGCCTACCCACGGCCGGCCCGCCCCCGCCGCCGCGCTCGCTCGCCTCCACACACACACACACACACACACACACACACGCTCAGCACCGCCCGCCTGGCTCGCCCCCCCCCAGCCAGCCCACCTGTCCGCGCCCCGCCGCCGCGGCCCACGCAGCCGCCCGCCCACGCGCCGCCCACGCGGCAGCGCCCCCGCCGCCGTCCCCCCCTCACCGCGATCGGCCCCGGGCGTTGGGGGGAGCGGCGGGGACCCGCTCGGCCTCCGGCAGCGCTGGGGTTCTGCGGCTCCCGCCGAAACGAGCCCGGGGGCCGCGCTGAGCCGCGGGGCGGGGGGGGGGGGGAGGGAGGCGGCCGGCGCCCGCCCCGCCTCGGGGCGAGAACGGTGGAGCTCGTGGGGTGGGCTGCCGAGCCGGGGCCCTCTCCCACCCGCGTTTCTAGCCCCCGAGGGCCGGAGATGTCCGCCTTCCCCCTGGCAGGGAGGCGTCTGTAAGGCGCTTCGGGGGCTCCGAGTGCCCCCTTCCCCTGGCACCCAAATAAGCGCGGGGTCTGGGCCCGTTCCAGATAATGTACATCCTCAGGAACGTGCTGGAAGCCCAGTTCTTGATGGCTCTCTGACAGCTGACCGTGAGGGATGACCTAGCTGGAGGTGGTCGGCTCTTAAAAATTTGTTTCGCAATGCTTACAAATTTTGCAAAAAGCAGCAGGTAAATATGTAAGTGTCAGGGAAACGTCTGTATTGCAACTAAAGCTGCGGCTAAACTTCGGGTTGCGTACCTGCTGTCCTAGCTCCTGCGCTCACGGAAGAACAGCCCGTGCCTTACCAATAGTTCTCTCATCCTCTGTCTTTTTCCCGATGTATTCGCATTTTGGAAACAAATGATGTATTTAGATTATTGGGTTTGTATCTTTTTTGTTCAAATGCGTTTGCCTGTGACACTGACATTAAAAGAATGCGCTAGCACGATCCAGTGGTCCAACCAAGTGAAGAGAGGGTTGGGAGGAGTTGAGTGCACTGATGCGGCGGCGTACCAACTGATACTGTTTTCAAATTTGTATAATAAAAATATGTTACATTCTTTCTTTTCGCCGCAGTAGGTTCCACTCTGGCTAAGACAATCTTTAGCTTTCCCAAACATTTTATTCTAATTCCATATTTTGGAACCCAGCCTTTTCAAGGTAAGCCAGAAATCCATGCAGTTGTCTTACAAACTCTGGTACCACGCTGTAGTCTAGCGATATTAAGAAGTAAGCTACAAAAATAAAATGACTTGCCTTTGTCTAGTCTTCTGCACAGTTAAGGCTATTTTCAGTTCCTCTTCTTACGTCTCATAAGCGAGACACCAGACTATCTGAATATTTAATGAATAGTAAACCAGAAGTCTGAGTGTAGTAAAAGTAGCAACTGTAAGACACATTTTTAATAGCAACATAGACAGGTACTTATCTCAGAGAAGTTTAAACAATTTAATTTCACAAAATTAATAAACATTAATTATATATAAGCACATCTGCAAGCTATTCATAATGCAAAAAGATCAAAATCAAACAAAGCTTTCAAAGCATAAACGAACCTGTAGAGATGAGGATAAAAACTGATACAGGCATTTAGAAAAAGTGTTTTGACTTTACTTCAACCAAGAAAACAGTTCTGGTCTTTCACTCCAAAAACCTAACAACCTAGTGGCACACTGGTGCAGTAATTCAGAAGACAATGTGAACACTGAAAATCTGGGTGCCATAACTCTGCTTAAAAAGGCGATTGTTAGACATACAGCACAAACTTTTGTATCTAATAAGTAATGAAGAACGTTTTATCTCTAGGTGGAATATTTTATCTCTAGATTGAATGTTTATCCTCTTTCTCTTTGAGCTTATAATACATGAGACATATTTAAAAAAAAAAAATAGGCTTTCCAGTTTTGCCTCCTCAGATGGATTTTGATTAAATGTAACCAGCAGATATCGAAAATTACTGACCAGTAAATACCACTCTGAAATTCCACAGTTACTTACAACAAGGTCTGCCAGTGACTTCAAGGACTGGCTTGTCCAACTCTCTCTCTTCAAACAATACATCAGCAATAGAGACAACACTGACATGCCTCCAGTCTAGAAGAATTCAGTCATTTTCCACTAAATCCTCCCTAAACATTTTGTCTGCAGGTGTCTTTCCTATAACAGTTACCAGTGTACTAAATTCTAGCAGAAAGTTCTTGTCTTTTTCACTGAAGCATGTCCACTGCACAGGCTGTTCCCTTCACAAAAAAAAGTCATCGCTCCTTCCAGGTCTTACACAAAGCTGCTCTTAAATCTAGCCCATCGCAGAAGAAATGCTCTCTTTATTCTGATTTTCAAACCAAGAAAACAAGCATTTGGTCACTTCAATATGAATAGTAATCAAATGCTATCATCATATTTGCCTCGAGTTTGTGAGATGCAGAAAATTAGATCAGTCATGCACAGACTCTCTTTCTTTCCCCCTTCTCTCGTCTTTCCCACCCACCTTCCAAACAGCTCTGCCTTTTTGTCTTCAGCAGTTCAGGTTTGGAAGAATAAATTCCATTGTTACAATGATTCAGAGACAAACTGAAAGTCAAGTGAAATATTGTTCTCCCAGATCTGACAGGAAAACTTATAGGATGGAAACACCCAGAAGATAAAACCCACTTCTTTTATAATATGCTCCAAAAAGCATTACTTGTCACTTTCCCCTTGCTCCCAGAATATATACAGCAACTGCTGGGTTGCTGTAGTACTGAAAATTTCCAGTTTTCCAGATGATGAGCTGTGACTCAGTACTCCTACTGATATACCTCAATGCACTACCCATTTACTTCATGTGGTGGTAAATCATCTCTCGCTTTCCTTCCACCAGAACTTATTAACCACCCTCTTGTGTCTGCGGGTCTAATCTACCGCACCATGTTCTACCTTGTCCATCTGAGACCGGATCAGGTAAAAGCTTTTCTACTCTAGCATTTTTCTAGACCAGCGCCTTATTTCAGTGGCTACCCAAGTGTTCTTACACCTCTGAGAACATGGGCTGTGCAGGTCATCACCTTGAATGCTGCTTTCTCCACTGTCCAGCCCGGACCATACTTCTGTTTATTGGCTAAACAAGTCTGAACGGTTGGCACAGAGCTCTTTCACCTTGTGTCAAGGTAGTTTCGAGAAACTACTTCTGGGAAAAGCATGGGTTTTTTCTCTACATCCCTTCGAAGAGACAGTGAGGTGACGAAGCAGATTTTGATCCATTTATACTCAAAAGAATGACTTCGGTCTATGCTACAGAAACCAGAATTTGGCATAATAAAGCCAACAGCTGGCTGAGGAAGAATAGCAGTGTGGGCTCTCTGATGTTCACAGATGAACGTGCGCAATCAAAGACAAAGTTAGGATAGCACAGGATGGTTCTGAGTAGTAGTAAGGAGTTAAAACACTTTCATAAGTACATTTACCAAGAAAATATTTTCTTATAGGAAAGCCATTTTATTTATTGCCCATAATAGCTGCAAAAAATGTTGTATAAAACATTTAACATGCAAGAATATTATGCTAATGAAAAATCTGTGTTAAATAGCCCCTATGAACTATGCATTGCAAAATGTGTCACAAGCAGCTGAAAAGTAATCCTAATTTCAGGCACTCCTCTTGCTTTAATTTGCTATGTACAGTGAAAATGAACACAGTGCAATGAGGGTACTTTAATAACTTGAACCTCTGTGAAAGCTCTGCAACATTCCCAAATGGACATCAGAGACAAAAGAAAAACGGGCAGAGCTATGGCAGTCAAGAGTAAAAATGCCATTCTAGTTAAAATTATTAATTTAGTATTAACATCTGCTTAGAGACATTCATTTGTCAGTAAGCGCTGAAATTTACCCGAGAGAACTGCGGAATTGGAGAAGAGATTAAGTTCCCTGACACAGGATTCAGAAGAGCAAAGGAAACGAGCTAGCAGAGGGAAGAACGGTTCATGGTGGTAGTGGGAGAAGTGTGGCCAGACCTCTGCAAGGGTAAGAAGATGTTATAAACCTGCATACTACGTCTAAGAAAATGACACTATAAAGGCTGTGTCTCCAGCCAGGGCTAGAAAACCCAGAAAGCAGCCACTGATCAGCTCCCCTAGAACAAGTTGTCCCTCGAAGAATCTGCTTTATCTGAAATCACCAGGAATGAGTAACAGTTGCCTATAACAACAACCGATATCCTCACGTTACATCTTTCCTCCCAGGTTAAATTATCATCCTACTATTAATAGGACCCTCAAAAGCCTTTTTCTCACTCTTTGGAAAAGAATACGAGAGAGTTATGTTCAGTCATAAAATGTTAAAAAAACTGGACAACATTTTAAAAGACTTCAGTGAAATTGGCTGTTTCAATTTGATGTTGTTACAATCTTTCCAAACTCATTGTTTCAGAGATACAAACTCGCCAATTACCAGTTCAAGAAAAAGAGAGAGATTTTCCTTCATATCAGTTTTTTCATTAGTGACTATTTCTGGTCTCTTCACAATGAATATGATCATGCTAGCAACCATCCGTCTCGAGCAAAGTAAGGCTAGAGTGTCAATTCCATGGAAACACAATCATTTAGTAAAACTTTTCTATTTCATCTGCTGTCCTTTAAAGTGTTTCCTTTGCAGTCTGTGTAACAGGTTCATGATCAGTGCAGCTTGTAAATTAAACGCATGTAGTAGAATCAATATTATAGCTTGGAATGGTCTTCACCATAGGTCTACTCAAGCCCTTACCGTGCTCTTCTCCCAGTGGATTTCAGTAGATCTCAAGTCACTTTTTTTTCACAGAAAAATAGACAGGTTTTGCTGGAACTACCTCTAAGAGGAAGCCAAAAAGGAATGCAGTTTACATATAGATTCCCATACAGGTTTTAAAAAACCTGTGTTTTTCATCTATAATAGAAGACTGTAGTTCCGGCAAACTGGAAAATCATTAGATTTTTTTTTTGTCTACTTTGCAACTGATCGTAGCTAACTGTGGATTTACAAATTAGATGGCCACGACCACCTAACTCCCTTAAAAATGTTCCATTTTTGTCCACATCAACAGTTGAAGTCATATTTCTCTCTACATTTATTAATCTGTTTTCTAATGCAACCATTTCCCTGGACCAGACCTGGTTAGAGACACCACTGCTTATTAAAAGCAGTGGCAATAAAACTGACATGTATTTCTAAAAACTGCTGTGCAAATCAGTATAATTTCTTAATTGGTTAACCAAATAGCTGCCACGCTAATGAGTCACTGCTACTCTCTGTAAACATCTCTTTCTGCCTGGTTACACTTCTTTAGCAACTCCATAGCCAGATGGAAGAGAAGTTACAGGGCCCCTTTTTCTGCTCTCTGCGGTCATTACAGCTCCTAACACTGCCCTTCACAGACTGCTTGTCTTCCAGCGGTTTGGATCTCTTTATAAGTCTTTAGAATATTTTCTTAAAATTTATTTCTGATGACTCTGCCTCTAACTCTCCATGCAATACATACATTTATAAAATAGGTATTTTATAATAGTAATGAATAGGTTAATCATGTGATTATCTGCCTAAGGAAGAATTGTAGAACGTCTTGGAGGGAAAGCACAAGAGAAATCCCAAATTTTATATAAGCAAGTTCCAAACTTAATTGTGGGTCAGTTTGATATAAATAAACTCCCAGCTCTTTCTGTGATAATGCTCTGAACTCACAGGTTGTGAAATTGAGTTAACTCCTGTGCAGTGATATCACTTGTTGTGTGAGTACCAAACACTTATCACCATTCAATAGACATCTTCCAAGATATGAGTATCTGATGCTCCTAAATGATAAGAATAAATATCAAACACTGAGCCAAGACAATCTAATAGAACTCTTACAGCTGGGGCGGCATCTGAAATGATAAAATACAGCCTCCTCACTGGCAATTGTTTCAGTTAGTGGAAACAGTTTTATCAAATATATGGTGTTTTGCCAAAAAGAAAATGCACTGATACAGCTTTTTATGGTTTCGTGCTGGATAATTTGCCACTGTTTGTGGCAACACAGTACATATCTGAATTGTCTTTTTCCTCTCTGTCAATTCAGCCTCATTTGCTGGGGTTTAGATTTTAATTTCGCTCGTTCAAGAGGGAAGCACCAGCCGCAAAGTTCAGGTTGTGATTTGGGTCACAACTTCCCCGGAGTCTGCTGATTGTCTGTATCGGTGCTTTTGGTTTAGGATCCTCTTTAGACTTCCTCTTTCCTATTCACAGTCAGAAGTGGGCAAAGAGAGAGGTGGTATCTCCTATTTTGCTTCTGGTCCGGTCAAGCCAGGGTTGCATTCCATTTCCTTGCTTGCTTGTGAGGGCTACATCCACGATGAAAATCAGCAGAGCTATGGAAAAACATGTACTAATGCTACCTAAACAGAAGCTGGTCTTCAGATTTAAGAGCGGCCCTTTCCTTATAATGGATTTTTTTCTTTACTTCTCCATGCTGAAGGGTTGCATCTTAAATATCTTAATATAGAGGGTATTCCTCATGTAGAGTGAGTAATTTCATCACTAGGTCTAATACAGGGTTGAAATTATTTTACCACCTACATTTAATCATGGACTCATATGCCCCAATTACTTCACAGGTGCACAAAAATATCAAGATGAATAAAATTCCCTACACGTGGTTCAACATCCTTTTCCAACACTTCTACATGGTGAATTTTCATTTGTCATTAGCAATGACTGATTTTTAAACAAGCTACAGTAGGAGATGGAACATTTTATTGCCAATTATAAGATGAATGAATGACTCCTGAAAACAGGTTGGCCAAGTTACAAGGCACTAGCTGGTAACCACTTTATCAAATAACAAAATCAATCCACACAAAAAAAAAAAAAAAAAAAAAAAGAAAAAAAAGGAAAAAAACCCAAACCACAAAAACAGGAAGAGCAATAACTTGCAATTGCTCTTGGAAATTGCAAGTCTTAAAAGTAAAATCTTCAGACTCTGCTCCTCTCCTGAGATTAATTTTCATAAAGGTCAAATCAATACCATAAAGGTTAAATCAATACCATCAAGGGCAAAAAATGAAAGCTGGACAAAGAATGCCATCACCATTTCTGTTCCTTGGAGTTGCTATGGATCATCTACTTATTGTTTCAACCAGTGTAGGAAAAGTAAGATTGTGAATTCCATAGGAAAGTCTAGCAGTCCATTCTGTTCCGCCGACACAAACGGGTACCATACCCCAATGGCCCTGAGATATTATTGCAAGGAACTTTATTAATAACAACTACTAATGCACAAAGATGACCTGTCAAGCTATATATATATATAGGAACATAATATCATATGTCAGAATAGAGGATCACAACTGTTCCTTTTTGGTTTTAAACTCAATGGGATAGCTTAGGATATGATTCCATGAGTTTGGCACCATGCAGGTCCTTTGTCCAACTAGAATGTGTTAGAAATTGGTCATTTACTCATAAGGATTTCCTGAGGAGTCCAGAGAAATTTTTCTGTGGTCAAACCTCTCAATTTTCCCGGAATCACAGAATGTTTGAAGTTGGACGAGACCTCTAGAGGTCATCTTGTCCAACCCCCTGCTCAAACAGGACCACCTAGAGCTGGTTGCCCAGGGCCATCTCCAGCCAGCTTTTGAATATCTCCAAGGATGGAGACTCTACGACCTCTCTGGGCAACCTGTGCCACTGCTCAGTCACCCTCACAGTGAAAAACATTTCCTGGTGTTCTGATGGAGCCTATTGTGTTTCAGTTTGTGCCCATTGCCTCTGGTCCTGTCACTGGGCACCGCCAAAAAGAGTCTGGATCTGTCCTCTTCCCTTCAGCTAATTACATACATTTATGAGATCCCACTGAACCTTCTCATCTCCAGGCTGAGCACTCCTAGCTCTCTGTCTTTGCTCATAGGAAAGATGCTCCAGTCCCTTCACCATCTTAGTGGCCCTTTGGCGGACTCTCTCCAGTCTGTCCATGTCTCTCTTGTACTGGGGAGCTCAGTACTGGACCCAGCACTCCAGGTGTGGCCTCACCAGTGCTGAGTAGGGGGGAAGGATCACCTGCCTCGACCTGCTGGCTCTTGGCAAACGGTGATTTTGCATCAACATTTCTGTTCCAAGTGTTACAATTAATTTGGATGGGTCTTGGTGTCTTCTGCTCCTGGGGAAATGTGCAAAAGTGAGATATCAGCAATGAACAGGGGTGAGCAGTGCTGGGGCAGGGGACATCAGAGACCTGCCTTTGTGGAACCTCTGGAAGAAATCAGGAGGCACATTGCTGCCAGCAGCTCCATTGCAGCCATCTGAGCACCACTGACTGCAGAAGCTAATGGTCTGCCTCACTCCCTGTGTATCATTGTACTAGACTTCTCAAACAATCCTCAGATAGTGTTCATTTACGGAACTCCTATTTTGCTTCCAAAATGATTTGGGTTTGTTTCTTTTTTAATTTTGCCATTCCTTTTTTAATTTATCAGGAAAGCCAAGGGAAACAGCATTATTGCCTAAATGTCTCCTTCCTATGGTGTCTTTTTAAAAATTGCTTGGACAGGAGGGAAAATGTTTATATATATATACTTAATACATAAGAAGATTATTAAAAGCACCAACAACTTCAGCACAGGGAATTTTCAGGGAAATTAATGACTAGCCGAGGTTAATGGCCCTCAGCTTCACATTGGCCCATCAACTCTCCCAGTCAGTCATTAATTCCCAGGAAATGCCATGTGCCTTGATTGTTATTGCTTTAATACATTAAATTCAAGTTAAAGGCTTGACTTAATGTTTAGCCACTATAAAGTAAAACACAAGGAAGTGTTCCCACTGGACGTATTCACTGTCAAATATATTTTTATTTACCTTATTTTCGACAGGTATTTAAATAGAGGAATTGAATACTCATTTACCAATTTGCTTTGTTTTTACCACTCATAATAGTACACAAAAAATCCTCCCTACATCTTTGCCAGTTATTTAATATTTCACTAAAGATATCTTATCCGAGTTCAAATATGACTGAATGTGCAAAATATAGACATGACTATATTTAATGATAAGATGAAGAAATTAAAAATTGATCAGAACTAGTTTTGTTGTATTTAATTAGTATCATACTAGTTTTATTATTGCAGAAAAAAGACACCATGATTATTTACAAGCTCCAGCAGAAAGTGAAAAATCAATGACTATTTTGGCCCCAAACCAATTGAAAAGTGGAAATCTGATGATGCTAGTTGTTCTTGTGAAATTTCTGCCATTGTGACCTCTCTCAGAGAGAAAAATGCTGTGGACAGGATTTTTTTTTTTGCCATGTTCTGATAAATCTGAGTTGGATTTAAAAAAAAAACCAAACACAAAACCAACAGAAACCAACAACCAAACCCCTCAAAACCCAGCCTGGATTTAAAGTGAATTCTGGTCTAAGAGCATGGTTTCCAGCAATGCTAAAAATGTCCTAGTTTTTTTTCTTGAGTCATTTTATATGTTACTTAATTATTCTTCAGATGTGCTTGGCCACATTTTTAAACACAGCCAGTTCATTTTCCTTCAACACATGAAGAGAACAGATGAAGAAACACCTTGCTTTCTTTAATATTACACTCAACCATTGGTGTTTCTATTTCTCTATTTCATTCAATGGCCAAATAATGTACTCTTTCCACTGTGGAAAATAGTTGCACATGGCCTGAAAAAACATGTTTGAGACTTATTTTAACATTTCATAGACAAACCTGGTTTCTGGTGCCGCTTCATTAAAGCCAACAGAGTTATGATGGGGATAAATCTGACTTACTGTAATGTGACTGTATACTGAAGTGAGGTTTGATTTGATGTGTACATAAAAGCACATCAGAATCACTACTAGATTTCTGCATTAAGTTTTCAGGGGTCTGGCAAATGTCACACAGCCACTGTCATGCATTGTTCAAGACAGTATATACTCAAAACTCCTTGGAATGCGAGATGATGCTAAGTCAGGCCAAAATATGAGACAAAAGCTGCTTATAAAGGGATTCAGACAACTTAGTCTATATTTTGACTGATACTCTCCTGATGAGTGACTTTGTATAAGTCATCTGAACTACCTCTGCATCAGTTTTGCTAGACTGTAAAATGAGAAAAATGCTCATAAGGTAAAGAGACAGAGAGAGAGAGAGAAGGAAAAAAAAAAAGGTTATTGTCACTTTGAACTTGATACTCCACACTGGCAGTCCTGCCAATACAACGCTCGCAGTGTAATTCTGCGCTACAAGCAATTCTCCGTTCTCTAGAATCAGGGACTGGGACAAGTTGCGCACTGGGGTCGTGCAGGTGTTGGAAGCAGAGTGCAGAGACACCCACGCTGTTCATCCATAGTTGGCTTTGAGTTGGAACCAAGGAGGCTAGCTAGAACCCAAATGGTTCATGCAGAGCCACTGGCCATCTCTTCACCCAGCTACAGACGATCTGGATTACTCACCTCATATAACAGGTAGCTGGCTGCAACGGTAATGTCGTAAAATCTCCCAAACAGCCCAGTCCGGCAGTGTTAAAACATACACAAAATATAGTCAGCCTATGCTCATCCCGCCCACGCAGGAGGGGAGCTAGGGAAAAAAAGCCACAGAGAAAGAAGAAGAGGAAAAGCAGCAGGCGTCCTGAATGAAGGTTTGGGGCCACGCTGAGCTCCCCCCGCACAGGTCTGCCTGCAGGCTGGGTGCACTGGGCCACCACCTGGCTCTCTCGTGGACGGCATCTTCCTAGCTGGGAAGAGTCCTTGGACTGTGTGTGAGCCAAGTGCTAGCTTCAGATATGATGCATAAATGTGAGGTACCTTATAAAATTCTGCGATTTCGCATCTGCTTTCCTGACTGCATAGTCTCGCCATACAGGACAAAACTGTTCTAAATGCTCCATTCTTGAAATCAGTGTTTCTTGCCTTTTCCTGATGAAACCTTTGAGATGTATTGGGTAATCCATCTGGATGTTTACATTACCGGTGCCAGCTGTGCCTCTTTACAAAGCTACCAACTCTGCTTTGGATGTGCCACCTTCCCCTTTCGCAGTTGCTGTTCTTCCCCCACCTACAGTACCGTCTTTATCACCGTGCCTTTGCTCGGCTAGGGGACGTGATCACGGACATGCATCACACCACGGCACGGAGCAGGGGACAGGCGGTGGCATTGGCCCCCACGGTGAGCCACAGGCTGTCCTGCAGGACCCAGGTAAGCACCCCACAGGAGACGCACGTTCCTGCGTGTGTGTCGCAGCCTCGCTCAGCTCAGCGGCTGCACCAGGTCCTGGGTCAGGGCCAGCAGCCGGCCCTCGCACGGGGCTCTGAAGCAGGACGGGGCCCCCGTGTCGCAGATGTGCAACAAGACGTGGGAGCAAAGGAGGTTTGGGAATAGAGGGTACAGGAGAGGCACAGAGGAGAAAGTTTGTAGTGAGTGTGGGGAAGAAGTTGACAACAGGGGGACGGGGCTCTCGTTTGAAGAAAGGCGGTGAATGCAAGTGGTCATCACAGCTCTCAGCACCTGAAATTTTGGGAATTGGTTTGCAGTGGGAAAAAGCGGGACTGTGCTGGGAACGAAACCACCATTTCCATCCTATTTCAGACTCTGCCTTTTGTCATGATGGAAGCAACCTTCCAGACATCAGCTGAACAGGAGCCTGGCACGGGGAATTATGGCCAACTCTTCAAACAGCCTGAAGCGAGGGCTCTCTGTGTGGTTGTAAGCTGATCCCATTGGTCTCAGTAGGGTGTTCAGGCTGAAGGCTAATGATGATAATTGAAATGTTGACATTAGCTATTTAATTGCACGGCAAACAAATACCATACATCTCTATAGGTTTTTCACATTTATAAAAAGAAAGTGTTTCTTCTACTGTGGTAGGTAGATGCAGTGTCAATCAATTGCTAGAGCCGCTACTGATCTTCACCTCAAAACTGTGTCTGAATCAAGATATTGCTTAGTTTGTATAAAAAAAATCCTTCATTTTCCTATAGGTACCACAAATGTAAACATTTCATAGCTGCTGAAATCACTTGCTATGCCCCCAGCCAGCTGCAAAAGTATTCACAATTGATATTTTTCAACAATTGGTTATTATTTATTAAAATATTATATAAGAAAATTTAATAATTTATCCTATAACAATTTACTTTGTAGTAATTTCTACAATATATTGAACTTTTCCTCAGTACAAATAATGGTGTCAAACCAGCAATTGTAAAACAGGGTGCACTCTGAGGTAGGTTGCATCGAATCTAATAAAAGCTAATAACAATAATAAACAAACACAGCTACTCTCTGAAGGCACTGGGTTGCGTAGGGAGCAATGAAAAAAAGCCATACGTGAGAGACCTTGTCTCATAATTCTCTAGTTTCTCTTAACATCAGCCATAGCCAATGTGTTGCAGGGTTTTTCAAACAATACCACTGTGTCTAATTAAAGCAGAGTCCTGCCTGATCCAAAGTGGAGAGATTATTTCTCAGGAGCCACAGGGCACCGTGACCATCTGATCTTCCTGCTCTGGGAGAGCAAACCCTGGCCTGGAGGGGTGAAAGGATGGCAGGGCTAGCGGTGCGCTGAAGGGCCACTCACCAGCAGCATATCCCTGCCGTCGCCTGGGGTTCCATTTCAGCTCAGGAAGGTCCAGGCACTTTGGGAGCTGCTTTTTGCAAGCACAGTGAGATGCTGCATCTTACCAGCTGTTTTGAAGCCAGGCTGTTGTGATGCCTCCAAGAGTCTCATCTTCAGCCTCTCACCTGGGACGGCAACCCTGTAGCCCACTGACCCCCACAGCTGTGATGGGAGCTGACAGGCTGCAGGTGGGACTGGCTCCCCTTCTTCCTTTTAGCTCAGGAAGGAGATCACCACCACGTGAGTCATGCTCGCAATCATTTTTATTAATACAAATTAAAAACAACTGCTACATCCCACTCACCCTCCTCATTCAGTAACATACCATCAGACACCTTTCACACCCTCCCTCTCATTTCACCCATTCTAAGTTTTTCCAAAAGATTAAAAGCTGATAACGCTGCTGGCCCAGTCATATTTTCCTCTTGTCAGCTAGTACTGTTTACTTAGTAGACATACAGGATTATATGTGCTCTTCTTTTTCTGTTTCAAATGAAACTTTGCTAAATACAGCCTGAAATTGCAAATAACTTGATGTGAAGCTATAGTAAGCAGTTCAAAAGAGCATTCTGGCAGTGAAATTATTTTTAGCCAATTACGTTCTCTATCTCTGCCTCTCTTATCATTGCCACCGCTCTTTAAGCAAGCTGCTTGTTAACATTTTAGAAGTAGCTCACAGAGGCCTTGATGTGGTTTTACGTGCTCTTTGCCTTCTAAGGACTCTACCTGCAAGTTTTGTTTGCATACATCTCTCTTTAGGCTGGGTCATGCAACACCAGGGTGCTGTACAGCTCACCCAACAGCCTAATGCCCATTGTTACATAGTTTTGAATTATGGTTTTTAGCCTGTGTCCTGCAGTCCATTACCAGGTGCTCACCTTTTTTAATATTAACAATCAACCAACATCTAGGCAAGGACTTTCTGAGGATGCTAGCACAGCATGGTTGAAATCTACTTTGACAGATTATCTCAAACAGAGGGTTTGTATTCTAGGATCCATTAAATGAAAAAAAAAAAATATAACGTGTGCCTCTTCTAGATATCTAATACTGTCTTAGTATATTTGGCCTCCTGAGTTGCTTCTCGGCAACTTCTCAGCTCTGCCTGAAACTTCCTCATGCTGTGCTGCACTTTTTGGCAAAATCCAAGTCTGACAGGGAAGCTTAGCCCACAGTGCCTGTGCACGAGGAGTCCACTCCCCTGTGCAATTCTAGTGCCATCCACAATCTCTTTTCATATGTTCATATTTATACAAAGGAAGCCTTCGTGCTCCCAACTCCATTTGATCTTCCATGTTGTCCCTCCACACAGCTTAGCTGCTTTTTATTCAAATCCTCCCCAGATTCAATTCCATTGTGCATTGTAGATGCAGTCCCTTGACATAATGGACTCTCTCACAGCTGTAGAAATTATTGTTCAATTGTCTGTTCTGTTTAAAATGTCAGGATTAACTGTTACCCAGCTGGTCATCTGAGCAGGAAGAACTACCTAATGGGCTCACTTACCGCTGCCTGGTGCACGGGAGACGTGAGAGATTTCTGCAGGGCAGCCGGGCAGCGCCATGGCTTGGCAGGTTGAGAAGGAAAAACTCTGGTCACTTCCTTTCTTGATTAAATGCCACCTCTACCCTGCAAATATATACATGAGAAAATATGAATTTGAGGTTAATTATAATTTTCCATTAATAAATCAAACCCATGTTTTGTACAGAAAAAAAAAAAAAAAAAAAGGTTAGTGCTTTAGTGCTGGAAATAATTTGTTAACCAAAAAACATGGCTGAGACTTTCCAGCTTCAGGATGTGTGCCTTTTCAAAACAAATATTCAAGTTTCACAATGCTTGCAACACAGCCTGATCAATGCTAGCACGCAGCTTCACATATGGATCACGGGTGCTGAAACTGCTCTCGCTGGAATTTTTGATCCAGTTCTACTCAAAGTCCATAAAATGCATAGAAAACCAGAATTTTGAAACCAAAGATTTTTGAA
The DNA here is from genome assembly GCF_947461875.1 of Haliaeetus albicilla. Classification (NCBI taxonomy): domain Eukaryota; kingdom Metazoa; phylum Chordata; class Aves; order Accipitriformes; family Accipitridae; genus Haliaeetus; species Haliaeetus albicilla. The sequence goes on from NC_091488.1 coordinate 11,058,684, forward strand.
ACTTGGGAAGCACAGATTTCTTGTTTGGATCCATACTCAGATTCGAAAGGACAGACTAGTTTGAAATGGATTGACTAATGCTGTTAAAGATATTATGGGCTTTCAGTATAAATACACTCTACAAATCATCTAAAGTTTCATCCACTGCCAGTCTTACTATAGCATTTCCTCTCCCAGAACAGATCATGGTTTTGAGACATTTGTCTCAGTTTGCTTGCCAGTTTAAACTCTTTTCCTAGTTTAAGATAATTATGTATCATTTAAAAATAAATTTACAGAAAAAAGTCCCATAAAGTTGTTTGCAATCAATTTAAATAATTAGCCATAGCTATTATAACATTAGACTAATAGTATCTGCAGATGATATAAATTTATCATTTGTTGATCATGGTTCAAAACATAAGCAAAATCCCAAGAAATTATAATCCAGCTTTGAGAGTACAGAATTATATTATTACAACTGAACTGGAGGGGAGCGCTGGGATTTGATTGCCTGAGTTCATTCCTGGGAAAAATATCAGCCAGAAATTATAGTTGGAACACCCAGAAGGTGTTGCTTGCTGTCACTTATTTTGGGTAACACAAGGACATAGCATAGAGATTAGCCTGATATAAATGCAGGAGAGTATTAAGGTGCAGAAGCCTCCTGTACTTCCCAGAGAAAACATTATTTATCTTCCACTGGGAAGAGCTAAACTATGTTATGCTGAACAAATCATCTAGTGGGGAATGATGGGCTGGGATACCTTTGGCGTTTACTTAGAGCCAGGTTACTTTGCATTTTGTAGGGCCCGGACAGCTTTTGCTGATACATTGTCTCTATCCAGGAATATAAATATTAGACTAAAAAAATAAACTAAAGGCTGAAATGGAAGTTTGTACAGTCCATTATTATTACTAAAAATGGAAATATAATTTCTCTCTCTATGCATCCCCAAATAGGTTTCTGTTCTGTCTAATTGGCCTGAGAAGTGAAACAGAGTTGCTTGTTACAATATCTGTTTTCATCTCTGTGTTAATCTAACAGGAATTCCATTTAATTTGTCATTATTTGTAAGACTTCACAGACTGGATACAAACTGTAACTTTTAAGTAAGTACTCCTTTTAGTGCCATACAGGTGTCACGTTCTGCTAACTATGAACTAAGATGCTTCAGGATGATGCTGAGGGTGCAGCAATTTCCATCATTGTATGCAGTACTGGAAGAGCACAGGGTGTCCTGCATTTTAGGATACCAAAGTGTTTGTCTTCTAAAAGATCTTTTCCAAATGTTTGTTCCTTTTAAAACTTTTTGCTTTCAAAATGTAGCTTTCCAAGTTTTCTGTTGGATGTCTTTTGTTTTGTTTTGTTTTAATGAGAGCAAAAGTTGTCAAATATATTCTCTCAGTCTCAGCTGTGGGAGAACTCTGGTAAATCTTGCCAGCAAGGTTAAGTATAAATTACTACTGATCCTCATTTCCTACCTCCCTGGAACACCAGGAAATCAGTGAAATAGCCACTGATTCTTGCGCCATCATTTCCTTTCCTGGTTCATCCTGTGATCCTCCAGGCCAAGAGTAGATCCCTGATACTAAAAGATATAAAACTCCTGCACCTCTGTACCTGGTATTAATTGTGGTTCCTAGCTTCTTTTCTGGAGAAAGAGGATTAAATTCTGGCTCCATTGCAGCCAGTTGCAAAACACCTTCCAACCTCAATAGGGCCAGAATTTCACCCTGAAATTTCACTCCACGCTACCTGTGAAGTTTCTGCACCGCATGGTGTGTACCACGTCCTCAGCCGGACCTCCGAGTGCTGAGCTGCCAGAGCGCGGCGGGACCCCGGCGGGAGGACTCCAGAGTAAGAAGGGCAGGACATGCCCTTAAGTCATTTTAGTTTTCTAACCAGTAAATGGACGTAACTTAGGCAGGTTGCTACAGCAATACCTCTTGCAACTTCCCTCTTTTTGCCTTTTTTTTTTTAACAAGCTAGACCTGAGTATGGGTTTTTATCTGGGTCTTTTTTTTGATTAAAAATGTATCTTCTATCTACTTTTCCAAATACAAAAATAAGGCACAAACACTTGTGTATTCCCCAAGATTTAATCTGCTATCTCATATGCTTAGTTCTTTTACTGCTCTTTACGGAAAAAAGGGGAGATGGACTTGTTTGTGTTATTTATTTTTTTATTATAAGAAAATGAAATTAAAATATATCTGTATTGAATAATACAATGCTGTTGTGTATATATATCTGTTTGTGTGTATGCATATATATACACATATACATATAAATACACACACATGTGATTTGAGTTTGCATGGCCAGGCATTAATTTGCAGGCTATCTCTCTTGAGATAAAGCTGTTTTTTGACCTTTTTTAGCTCAGGATGATACAGCTTTCACACGGCTGTTGAACTGAAGGAATGTAGCAGCACTGGCAAGTCCGTGTCATGCATACATCATGGGACTTAGAATGTCGTTCAGTCCACAAGAATAGCTCACTATATGCTCTACACTGGAAAAAAAAAAAAATCTAAATGTGACTGTACTGAAGCAGTGATTTTAAAAATCTGTGTGTGCCCAAAAATCACTTCTTTTGATGTCAGTCCAGCCAAGTATAGTCTCATGGTCATATGCTTCTCACAGTTAACTTCCTCTTTGATAGAGTCATGAAACCCAGCTGAAAATGAGATATTCTGTGGTTTAGGAACTCATTCAAAATTTAGGCTGTGCATTGTCAGAGCCATGTTTTACATAAAGAATTTTTGAATTCTGAGAAAGCGCCTGTTCCTGTGTGCCTCTGTTCATACTTTCTCTAGGGATAGCAAAGTCCTTTTCAGGAGCACCGCTGAAGTCCAGAGAGAGCTGGGCAGTGGCGTGGGGGCAGGACCCAGGCGCAGACCCCCCGAGCCAGACCAGCCGTGCCCTGTGCCGTGATCCTCTTTTCACTCGCCCTCTGTCCGCCAGGACTGCAAGTGAAACATATTTACAAATAACACAATTAGCTGTACCATGTGATTAGCTGAACTCTTTTTTAAAAACATGTGGGCTGGCCCCCTCTCCACCACAAGCGTTATAAATAACTTGCTTCCTGGCTGTTGTGTTGACAAATTGAACTCCTTCCACCACCTCCGCCACCCCCACCTTCTCCCTTCACAAACACGTGCTACTTCTCCCAGGACTTCAGGGTTTACTTCTCAAACACTTTGGGGGGGGGCAGGAGGGAGGAAAGAGGAATAAGTGTGTTCCCATAGGTCAAAACCATCGATTAAACCCAAATCCTTGCTTGTTGTATGCTGGGACATGCAGGAATTAAGCCCCACCCTGTTTTGAAAGTAACACAAAATATCAGCATGGAGATGCTCTGCAAAGATTAGAAACGAACTTGAGAAATCCTGCAGTACTTTTTAGGTGACACTGAAGCGGACTGAAACCCACCCAGGTGTTGCACAGAGGTAGACACTTCCAGCTTGCTTCTTACTTAGCTGTCTCAGTGATGCTCATTTAAACTCCTGTTCCAAGGCTTCATGCTCTTAGTTAAAGGCCAGCTAATGACTGACCTTGTGAAAATCCCTCTTCAGTGCCAGTGATTCAATCAGCAGCACATTGGAAAGTAAAATATTCCCCAATTTAAACACAAAAGCCTTACTTTATACTGCATACACAACCATAAAATACCTTCTAGCAAGTGCTTCAGGTCCAGTGCTTTATGCACAGGGTTGAAGGGTTCCCTTTCTGTGTCGGAGTCATTAAGATCCAGAAATAAGTAACAAGAAGTTTCAAGTGACCCACCTTAAGCATGTAGCAAGTTTTCGTGGTTTAACCCCAGCCAGCCCCGCACAGCCACTCGCTCGCTCCCCCCTGGTGGGATGGGGAAGAGAATCAGAAGAGTAAAAATGAGAATACTTGTGGGTTGAGATAACAACAAAAGCAAAAGCCACACACACAAGCAAAGCAAAACCAGGAATTCGTTCACCACTTCCCATGCAGGCAGGTGTTCAGCCATCTCCAGGAAAGCAGGGCTCCATCATGTGTAACAGTTACTTGGGAAGACAAACGCCGTCACTCCAAACATCCCCCCCTTCCTTCTTCTTCCCCCAGCTTTATATGCTGAGCAAGAGGTCATAAGGTCTGGAATATCCCTTGGGTCAGGTGGGGTCGCCTATCCCAGCTGTGTCCCCTCCCAACTTTTTGGGCACCCCCAACCTGCTCGCTGGTGGGGTGAGAAGCAGAAAAGGCCTTCGCTCTGTGTAAGCACCGCTCAGCAGTAACAAAAACTTCCCTGAATTATTGACACTTTCCAGCACAAATCGAAAACATAGCTACAAGTTCAGTGAACAAACTTAGTGGTAAGGAGGTATCTCTGTCTCTTGTTCGGGAGTCTCCCAAATGCTGACTTGTTTTTTACCTATGCGAAGCATTTGCTGTCACTTTTCTGTGTGGGTGGAAAATGCTGTATAAAGGTTAAACAAGTTCTTTCATCCTTGCTCGTGAAAGTAAGCTCGTATTGCATTTCCAGTAACTAAGTGCATTACTATAACAGGTTGGGGATTTACTTTATGCATACGTGTGTACCTCTGGTGACTAATTGGCCATGTGTTCTCTCCCTTCCTCTTAATCTTGCTCAAGTTATTGCTTAATCTGAATGCTCTTTTGGCCTGAGTTTATAAAGATAGTGCAGCCAACATTTCCCCCTACCAGTAAGTAGGCTTCGTAGCACAGGACTGTGGAACCTGCACCTGCTCTGCGTGCTACAGAAAGGAGCTTTTTCAGAAATTAAAATGTAAAGACTTACATCCTATAAAACAGCCTACTTCTTCAGGCAAGTACTTAAACAGAGAGCTGCCGCTGAGTACAGCATAGGAGCAGGCATTTGCATTTCAGCACAGGAAAAATCCTACTAGCAACAGCTTAATACTAAGCAACTGATTATGACTTTTGTTAGATGGAGGCCTATAAAAAGCTGCAATCAGTGGAGTTACCTCAGTGGATATAATGCACGAGAACTATCCCAAAGCCTTTGATAAAGTGTTTTTTTCCAGAAAGGCTGTTTAACACACTTGGCAGACAGGGATGCCAGAGAACAACCTCCTCATGGCTGAGGTACGAAGGCCACGAACAAGTTGCACTAACAAGTGCAGCTGAAAGTTGAGGAGCTTTGTGCAAGTCATTTTTTGCCAGCACAGTTCCCGTGCTGCAGGAGGGTAGGTGTATCAGCACGGAGATCATCACAGCCACCTAAGAGAGGCTGTGCAAACCAGGAGGGCTCGCAGCCTCCCACATACCTACTGCTGCCAGCTTCACCTGAGCTAACAAGTTCAAAGGCAGCTCAGATGTGCCTGCATGAGCTCCGGTAACAGCTCTGCGCTGACAACTGGAGCACGGTATAGAGGCGTGAAATGGAGGGTAAGAACAAACAACCGAGATGGCCTGGCAGAAATTGAGGCGGGGTGTCTTATGTCTTCTAGCAGGGTTATTGATGGGAATGAACCCAAAAAAGGGCTATGTGCTTTATGTGGGAGCATCTGCAGAACACACACATGCACACACACAGAGCACACACACAGAGCACACACAGTATTGGCCAAAATTGAGGACAAAAATTAGTGAGGACCCTACCAAGGCCAGCTGAATGGCAGCCCGGTACATACTGATGAATAAAAACCAGTGGCCACTAGTAGAAGCGATCGGAAAGCCACAGACACTTTATTGACTTATAAACTGTGACACTCCGGAAAAGGGCTGGATCACTCCTGATGACAGCTCTGCAGGAAAGCTTCCGTAGAATATATCATCTGTGCAAAAAAAACCCAAAACAGCAAATGATATATTATGAGGCATAAGAAACTGGGTGAAAAATACATTATAAACAGCATAAAGTGATAGGTAAATGAATAATACACTGCCAACTGGGATGCTGCATTCAGTTTTCGTCAGTGCTTTTACAGAGGATAATACAGTAACAGAGGGGATTCAGATAAAAAATAATTAAAATAAGTAGAGGAATGAAGAATTTTCTATACAAAAAGATAAAAAGGATTAGGTCCATTTAATTTAAAGACAAAATAAGAAGGAATGTGTTAGAGGTTGCAATATGATGGCCCTAATACAGATTAAATACCCTGTGCTCCTATTCAACAATTCTCTCATTCAAAAAGTGGAAACATTACATGATAAAAATCCATAAGGTGTAATAAAAGAGTGCATTTTTTCACACAACACAAATACAAAATTATTCTCTGGAACTCTTTGTTCTAGCAGGATTAAAATGGACTGAACACTTATCAAGAAAATTAGAATATGCAAATTCATTAAGTTCAAGAAATATTTTTCAAGAAGTTATATACACCATCTTCAGATTAAACAGATCCTGGCCTGATATCATATGCAAATTCCAGCATACATTCAGGAGAGGAAAAAGGAAGTATGGGAGGGAGAGTGCCGTGAAAATAGTTTTTCTATAACTCACAGCATTACTTCTTCAGATGTGATAACTCATGCCCTGTTGATATTTGATGCAAGACTCACAAGTTGTTCATGAAGATAAGATGCACCCTTTTCCAATGGCAAAGCTTCTGGCCCTATCCTTGCATTGCTGTAAGCCAGTGAGCTTTAAACTCTGCGTGTTTGCATGCAGAGAACCCACCACTGATGCAGACCCAGATCATGCCAGTCCTGTGCCTCAGGCCAGAATAATACCAAGGAGAAAATCCACTTCTGGTGTGGAGAGGAGAAAACATTTTCCTGACAAATGATTCAAAAGAAAATAATGATACTGAGAACTATTTGTAACTGTTTGGAAAAAAACGAACAAGTCCCAGTAGAGACAGACTGGCAGGCAGAGTGTGGAGGAAACACTGCAAAGCTAATTAATTTATTACATAAATCCATGGCTTATCAAGTGATTATCACTCCATACAAATGCCGTGAGCAAAAAAGGAACATTAGAGCTTTCAGGAGCATTGACCAGCATCCTTTTGGGAGGGTAGGACCGGTATAGTATCAAACCTCCAGGAACAAGTGACTCATGACATGCTGCATGCATTGGCCAGATTTTTCCAAACCCAGAAGCTCTTCCTTCCCCCTACCTTAAAAAGACAACAAAACAAAACAAACCCCCCAAAATCCCCAGGCCCACAAAGAGTACAATGAGAAAGAAAAAAAAAATTAAACCCCCTGGTCTTCGTAACCCAGTTACTCCTACATGCATTTCCCACAAACTGTCAACATCCCACAGGAATCTACCCACGTTACACATCACAGCACAATGCTCCCGACAAAGGCATCTCAACCCATGATGTTTCAGGCAGCCTTTCAAACCGCCTTCGGTGTATTTAGGTTCACCAGCTCTGTAATTAGGTGTTAAGTTTAAGCAATCCAGGGATTTATGCAGGGAGATACTTCTTTGGCTGTTCAGCACGATTTATGCCTGCATGGTCTGTCTGGAACGAACAAGGGTTCGTCCCATGAAGAAAATGAGACTTTCCATATCTCTAGTAGGCTCCAGTTCACTGAAGCACTTAAACGTATGTTCAGGTTTATCCTTATTTAGAACAGCATTTAAACAGGCATGGGTAGCTCAGCAGTCCTTTCAGTTCCATGGGACTAAAGCATGCATGGAAGCGCTTTCCTAAACAGGCTTTCATCTATAAACAACATCAATAATAATGTTAATTATCATCATCATAACAAAATCTGCTGTTTGGCTTTGCATGACAACAGCAGACTTCAGAAGTGAACTACGATAAATTATAAGCATAGGTTCTTGCCATAAACAAAGCAGGAAAGATAACATTGTGAAAAACATTGATCCTTGCCAATACAGTTTTCTTTGGCACATGCCAGAGTATTGCAGGGTTAAAATGACCATTCAAAATGCCTCTTGGATGTGTGATTAACTCTCAGCAAGTGAATATTCCTACTGACCCAGAAGACTGAAGGCTCCATCGTATATTACATTTTAGTCTCCAACATCAAGGGTTAGGACAAAAAAGATGGAAAAATATCATTCTAGGAGACCAGGAGGCAAAAGACAAAATATGACAAAATGTAAGACAAGATTATTGGTCCACATCAGCAGCCAGTTCTACAGAGGGCTGCATAGCATGTTTTCAGATGTTTTGCTAATCATTACACTTGTACATGTTGAGAGAAGTGATAATGACTCTTCTCATATTCCCAAACATTTTCCCAGAATGGGAATAACAACAAATTTGGCAACCCATTCTTGAATTTTCAGCACCTATCATACCTAGTGTAACTCACTAATCTAAACATGCATCTCCCTCTGTTTTCACCGCACATACCTTAATTGCCACAAAACCTGATTTACATTGTTATCTCTTAGGTGTATTAGATATCTTCCTGCGGCCCCTTCCAACTTTCAGATGAACTTCAGATACACTATAAGCCAGACAACACATCGTAGCTGTACGGCTTCCAACGCACTATTAGGACTGATACTCTGATATTCCCTTTATTTTATTTAATTTACCTTCTTATGTATTGCAGTTAACAATTTTGAGAAAAGTATAGAGCCATCAACATGCAGACCTCAGTAGTGTTCAAGGACACCTGCCACTCTGTCGTAGCTGTAGGTGACTATCCAACCGTGCTGCGATGAAGAACAATAGTTAGTGCTTACTGTAGTGGCATGTTTTTCCAGCCAAATTTTGGGTTTTTTTAAATCTAATCTTTATTCACACTTTCTTGTCTTTCCAAGAAAAAGACAACATTTTATTACTGGTTAATTTTCTGAAGTAACTTCACTTTTGCAGTTGCATCTGAAACAACCAAAATCTTTGCACTTACTATATATATGGATATGTATATAAATATAGATGTATGCATAATAGAACACGTAGACATATCTTGATTATGTTCTTTTACCAGGAAATATTCAAAATGACAAAAGAGCAAATTTAGCGGTCAAAAGACTCACGTATCTCAACTGGTACATGGTGCAATTTTTCCATTTGATCTTTACTGTGACCTTATGCAAACCACAACATTTCAGGAAATGTTCTGATCTTTCTAGTCAGTGATTGTGAAGCAACATTTTAAAAGAGGGGTTTTAGGCATATTACCAGTTTCTTATTCCATGGAAATGCAGGGGAGGAGAAAAAGCCCTCTTATCTTACTTAGTCATTCAACACTGGTATTAATGATACGTTCATGTATCTAATAACTTTTGGGATTTATTTGTATGTTCATATTACTGTAAAACAAATTGAAAGACAATTCATAAAAGTGAGAATTTTTTAATGTCTGTCATCACTGAAAGGACAGAGTGACAACATATGGATGGTCTGCCAGATGGTCCCAAGCCTCTAAGCCTTAAGATCTGCCTGAGTGCAGCACCAGACCTCAAGGTTCATAAGTGATTGAAATGCGAAATATCTGATTTTTTAGACAATTACTTCTCAAAAAGCAAGCTTGCAACCCCCTCAAATATAAACACTTATTTTGGAAAAAACTGTCATAATTTTTTAATTTCTTAAAGTACTTTTGCAATGTCTTGAAATGAGAGAGGTTGCAACGGACCCTTGCCCAGCAGACACGCTTTGGGGGGAGGATTTGAGGCCAAACGCCTCTGTGTTGGCTTCCTGTAGCTCCGCAACACACTTAGCATTGGGGGTTCCCATCCACTGGGTCCTCCGCCTTTGCCAGCTCAGTTATTATACCCGTGTGAGCTGCTGAGCAGGAACACAGGGCTCCTCTCCCCCTTGAACCAGGGGTCTGCAGGCAGCCAGGCCGGCAGTGCCTGGTGGGAGGCAGCGATAGGTAACACCACTTTTGCAGGACAGGAGAAGGCAGAAGGCAGGAGGATAAAGTGGCCAGAGCTTGTTACCCTTTCTCTTCTGTGGAAGTCAGCCCAGCTCGTTTGCACTTTTCAGCCTTGCTTTAAAACGGTTATTTTAAAAGCTGCGTTCGTTTGCTTTGCAGGTTTCTGTCCTTCTATGAGGCAAAGCGGAATAAAAGCAAACAGCTCAGGCTCACTTGAAGGAGAGGCACCGCTTCATTTCCATCTACATGCAGTTTTCTTCTTGTGCCAGGACACTGCTTGAGGATGTGGCACAGAGGGAGGAGGGCTAAGGTGGACGAGCTCCAGTGTAGTTCATGCCCAGATTATGCTCTGGAGAGATGCAGAAACACCTGATAGACAGATATGCTCAGCCCACAGCTTTCCCATAGTGTGGTCACAGCTCACAGAAACCAGGAGGGGAGGGGACATGTTTGGCTAAAAGGAAGCATGGGGTTGACCTGTTTTGTTTGTTTGCTTTTTGTAAAATTCATGTTGACATGAAAAGCCAACATAAATTGCAATTACTCATCATATCTGCGATTACTAGGAAGAGCTCTTCCTAGCTTCAGTCCTAATTGCAGCGCTAATAATTTCAGGTTCTTTTTTAACATGGTATGAGGGACTGCACAAAATCTGCCCGTGAAAACAAGCAATGACCATAAAGGTGTAAAATGAGATAATTACAGTCTGAAACAAAAGAAAAAAATGTTAGTACGCAACTCCCTCGGTCATAATTAAAACTTACATCTCATGGCCATAACCTAAGCATCTACTTGGGAACAGAAGCCATTTTGTTCCTTCTTAGTCCTAATTTACAAACTTACATTCCTACAACAGCACTGGAATAGAAAGGCAGACCAGTGACCAAATGGACAAGTCTGCATAGTCTTGAAGCAAAACATGCTTAGATTTAAACTCCCTTTCCTGCAATACCAGTTTTGTTAGGACCGATCAGCTCTTCGCTTTCATTCAAAACAGGCACAGAGGCAACCAAGTTCAGGTTCAAGAGACTCTTGAAAGGCTCTTCAAGCCCGCGTGCCTTTCTCTGTCTCTGTGGTGTGAGAGCAGCAGACTCTTCAAGCTCTCCCGTGCTGCTGTGGCACACCTGCTATTGAAAAACTCCAGTGGGAAAGACGAATAGCAAAGCTGCTTCCATTTTTCAGGTGGAGAAAAGTCTACTGTCAACAAAGTCCTCCACAGAAAGCAAAGGAAGGAAGATCATCGCCAGAGCAGGGCTGCAGGGTGACGAAGCCCTCGCCCGCAGCAGGTACAGCATCTCTGTTTGGTTAACACTGACAACGAAGCCCCAACCCTTCATTTTATTGCTTTCTCCTGAGAAGGCACGTTTGGAGGGTTTTCCAGGAAGGCTGGAGCCCTTTGGGCGCATCAGGGTGGGTGCTTACCCATCCTGACTGCGGGTCCCAGCCCGCCACGCTTCTGCAAAAGGAAGGCAGTGAGGGCTGAGCAATGGGGGAGAATAAGGCAAAAGGAAGGGAAAGAGCAGTTAGGAGAAGCAACCTCCAAATGACCACATCTTGATGTATTTATTTACACTTCATAAATTCCACCAGCCACGTTCCTAATCCCAAAGATTCTGAAATATGCAGCAGTAGAGTTACTTTCCCTGGACAGGGATACGTTCACCAGCCACAAGTCATTACTTGGAAGCCCCCTCACAATTAAGACTTGATTAAAACTTTTCAGGGTAAATAGTAGATAAATTTAGACTGGGTTCCCTCCAGTTTTTTCCAGTAGAAACACAAGTGCTGTGTGTCCCAAGGGACACATGATTAGTTGCCAATAATTTAACAGAGTGCCCCTCACAAAAATATTCACCCTTAATCTGTAATAAGCTCCATGTCCCAGGTGTCTGCACACCCCTAAAGTGGACAGGTGAGAGAATGGGCAATAACTGTTTGTTTGGGGTTTTTCCCCCTTTTAAACAAAAACACTTTTAATATTAATTCGTCCTAAAAAGAAGGCAATACCTTCTCCTTTAACACCATTAACTCTGCAGGAAAACAAATGGCTCCACAGAACATTAGCAGCATTCAAAGGGCAAACAATCTATAGTCAATCAAAATAAATGTAACAGATGATACAAATCTGCTTTCACTTACAGTAAATGAGAGTATATAGATATCTACATGGGTAAATATGCTTCTCAGAAGTTTCTTCTGGAGAAAACTCATAAAACTTGGAAATGCCAAATAGATATCTTTATGTCCCACTGTGCAGTTGCTCATAAACTTCACATATATTTACTGTAAAAGTAACATTGCCACTGATTATTACTGACTGAAAGCAAGCCAAATATTTCTTTGAAACAATCACATAAGGAATACATTTGCAATATTTTAAATAGCTAAAAGTAACCAATCATAGGTGTAATTAAACAAAGCCATTTGTTACTGCATTATTCAAACGTCCTGCTACCATGCAAGGTGTACTTTTCTCACAATACGCTAATCCCAGCCACGCTGGCTCCTTTTTTGCAAGTTCTTTTCCTGCATTGTTCTAGCCTAGCAATCACTCTGCATATTGATGTTTCTGTTCAAATAAACATGCTTAGAAATGAGGTTCCTTGGCATTTCCAGAACTTCAGAGTGTTTTCAAGTGCGCTTCCTAATGCCTTTTGCACTTGAGAAAGCCTCATGTGTAATTTTAAAGAAGAAATATGAATTCTCACAACATGAAACATATGCCTTGTGAAGAATATAAATTTTGCAACACGTGGCATAATATCCACTCAGAATGTGCTGCTTTTATAGAGAGGATCACGCGCTTGTTTCTCTTGAATAGAATAGCATTCTGAGTAGTCACTGTGAATCAAAGGGTCTCCTAAACCAATAAAGTACTGTACAACAAGTTCAATAATAACAGAACAGGGTTCGAAGAGCTGTAAGCATTAAATAATGTGTTAAGTTGGAGATGGTCAAATATGTAAGGTGTATATTTAACTCTAGAGTATTTAAGAAACTTTCGGCCTGGTTTAATTACTTATCAAAGACATTTTAATGCCGCTTTACAAGAGGTCTTCATCTTACTGAAAATTAGCTTTTCAATAAATTTCTGTTGCCCCTCAGGCCAGATTATTGCAGTAAAACTGCACTGATCAAGGAGTATAATGATTGTTTTTCCCTGCACCTGACATTTCTACCATTTAATTTTTAGTAGATTTTTCTTTGATTTGCTCAATTGTTAGCTGGTTTTATGTTTGTGAGAGTGTATGACAGAACTGAAGGGATGCATAACTAGTGATATTCAGCACAGCTCTATCATCCTGGTTTTATACCAGCATAAAATCGGTATAATACAGTGATAAATCAGGCCTGTAACAGCTAATCCTTTGTATCTCAAGAAGGCATAGTTACTCTCTGTGTTTTTTAGGTACTTAGTTACTGTCGTAGTTGCTCTCACAGTTGCTTTTTGGGTTTTAATTAAACTTACTGTTCTGTTTTGCCAGTCCCTTACATCTTGTGAAAGTCTGTGTGATATCCAGTGTACAGAAGCCTGAATTCACTTAGGTTTGAGAATATTCACGAGACCAGGGGATTCGGTTTTGCAGATTCCCTGTCAGAGGTATCTTGCAACTGTGGCTTACTAAACCCAAATGCTCACGTTTGTTCATCATACAGAAGAAAACAAAACTGAATTGATATGTGTAGCATAAGAAGTAAGTTTTTATAAGCCAGATGCAGAAAGGCAGTTCTGGCTTCTGGGGTGCCTGTGTGTACATACAGAAAGGATACCTCCCATCATGTCAGGGTTTGACGACTGCTGCTGCAGTGCCTCTGACTTTTTCAGCACTGTTTCGACATCTAGGCTGCCATCACTGTTAAAGCTGAAGTTTTGTGATAGCTGTCACACACATTTTGTTTTCAGCTGGCTTCATGTGTTTTAAAATCAATCCACAGCTCTTGCCATAAGGAGACATTTGTTTCTTAAGAGAAGAATGATGTGGAGAATGATGTGGAAAGAGAGACACCGTGAACACTTCCAGGGGGGTTCTCAGGGATGCGATCTCACAGCTAGAGCTCCTGATTTTGTCTGGATATCTCAGAGGCACTTGCAAAGTAGCTCAAGCCCATCTGCGTCCTATCTACCTGCTCTGGTCCCATCCTCCTGCCCTGCCTGCTCCCTTTCACCAGGGCGGGTGGGCTCTTGCCTGCCTATGCAGCAAGTAGGGAAATGCATTTCTGCCAATGCAGCTGAAAACGAGGACTGCAAGGAAGCATTGAGCTTTCTGCAAAGTCAGCTCCTGCAGCTCCCAGAGCTGGTGCAAGGACAGGACAGGAGTGCATGACAGGAGCAGGCAGGACATCGAGCTGCCATTGAGCTTCATCTTCTGGTTACGGTTTCACATCTTGCCGAGTCCTGCCAAGGAAGAGGGAGGAGATCCTGCTCCTCATCCTCTCTCCTCCCCCAGCCACCTGCTCATTCCCCTTGGGATGGCTCTAGCAATCAGATAGCCCTGGGGCAAATCAATTCAGAGAATTGACCCAGTGGAAATCTAACACTGCATATAAATAAATATGCAAATAAAAGAACAGTTTGCTGCCAGATATGTCAACCTGTCAACTGAGCTGACTCGCCCTAAGGCCACACAATTGCCAAAGCCAATATGAGGAGGGAGGAGGGTACCTGCAGCTGGGGAAAGGGGGCAGGGGAGAGGGAGCAGGACCTTCCTTTTCAGTGGAAGGTAGCCGCTGGTTTGACAGAGCTGCTTTTCATGTGAAGGCACCCCCTCCTGTTCTGTGACACCTGTGGTTTGGATAGAGGGGGACTTCACAGCGGGCAAAATTCACAGAGGCAAATTTCAGCTTCTGGAGGTTCATCTGCCAGGGTTGATCCTCTGATCAGTGGAGGGAAATGGACTTCTCTGGGCGAGTGACTGAGGACACCCTGATCTCAGCTGTGATCATGGAGGGAGCCCGGAGACATCACTGCCTCTAGGGTCAAGGCAGCCTTTGTGAAAATCTGTAATAGCAATGATTTTCAGCTTGTCCCATCACAGATCCCTACATGAGCTTTACCCCACTGACCAGGGGCTTGCCTGGCTGGCTCACCCCCGGGCAGCCCCCGCAGAAGTCATCTGTGAGCTCAGGAGTCTGCGGACCACCGGCAGAAACCCCCAACCCCACAAAATTACACACTCAATTCCCACCACACAGGCAGGGCGGCAGAAACGAAGAGGAAGCAATAATGGTTCCGCGCTATTGCTGCCACTGAATTAAAGATAAATAGTTAACAAATTATTCCTTGTTTTCAATATGTGTATTAAAAATAAAGAATATCTGTATTTCAGTAAAATCATCCATGTTTTTTACTGCACACTCATGATGCTTGCCTTGCACTTTTCCTATGACAACTTGTATGATTTATTATGACAAACAACTAGCCCTAGTAACAGCAGACGCAGATCTTTGGCAGGAAAATATGCTACGTATTTTAAAGCTGTTTTATACCAAATGTGTATATTTTCAGTCCAATACAAGGTAGAGAGAAAGCCCCCAATGTTTTTCTAAATGGGTGGGGTCTAGATAAGTTAAGAAAACCAAAAATCAAATTTCTGAGCCTCTCATACAAAAAAGAAAATTGAAATAAACTTTAAAAAAACCCCAACCTTCTCAAATATTCTCCAAAGAAATTGTTATATTTTGCTATTATGGAATTTCACCAGGACTCGCGGAGTTCTCTTCAACACCAGTTTTTCACATAACTAGTCTTTTGTTCTCTAGTTTGCACTGGGCTGAATTTACAGGGTCAGGTACCACCTTTTTCTGTTACTGAATTCAGAAAGATTCCTTTTTAAGCAATCTTGCCTGTTATAAACATATTCTGAAATCATTTAACTGCCTATTAATTAAACTTAAGATTTCAGGATTGCTTTGCACGTGCCTTATGTCAATAGGTTCAATTCTTTATACTTAATAAAATGCTGAAAATTTTGTGAGTATGTGTGCATAGGAGGAAACGAGCAGTAGCTCCTAAACTGGTAACATTTGGAGAGTAAAAAATGTGGTATGTTTGTTTTTGCTTTGTGAAATTCTTAGATTTCAGCAGTCCTATCTCAGATGCATACGGTCTGTCAGTATAGTTTACCTCAGTTGACTCACCATTTTAATCAGTGAAAAGCTCATCACCTGCGCTACATGTTAAAATATTGATAAATAATATATGTGGAAATCAGTTACTATTAACGTATAAGACATTGCTAGATTAATAAGTACCTATTATACAGAAGGAATTTGTAGAGTTAAGATTTATCTGTAAAAAGAATGAGTGAGGTCACCCATGATATGTATCACACACTATAAGAAATGATGAACAAAACCTACACTGAACCCCCCCCCCCCCCCCCCCAAGAGGAAAGGATACATTTCCCTATACAGGCAAGATAATGGAAATTTTGGACCTTTTGAAAATTCTTAAATGCTAGACACTCAAAGAAAATGTTTTCTTTATTCAAGATATATTATCCAGCGTTAGTATGAAGACAGGCCAGGAATGTTATGTGAGCAACTCAGTGGAACTTGCAGGACACAGCATCATCTTACTTACTTTGTTTTAAATGTTTGCTCAATGCCATGAACACACAAGACCTGTGCTTTATTTAAAGTTATGCTGGATAATTCAGGGCAAGTAATCTCCTCATGTCTTCATTTTCTCCTGGCAATAATACACTGATCTCTGTGTTAAAGGATACTGGGATGTAGTATTGAAACTATTAAGTGTTTCATTATCCCTTCCTGAGCATCACTGCTCTTGCCTCAGGACAGCACAGAAGATAAATGACAAATACACACTGTTGTCCAGCTTTCTTTGACCCTGCCTAGGGAAAAAAGTTTTGTTAGTTAAAGGTGTTGCTCACTGACACACCAAATGTGAGGGGTGAAATTCTAGTTTCATTAAAAACAAAGTGGGTTTTGCCGTCATCCTTGATGGAGTTGGGTTTCATTTGTCTTTGATAGGATTCTGCACACTGCCTCATTTCAAACTACACTTATAAATTTCACTAATATATCAACTTGTAAGGAAAAAAATCTCCTCTGGATGAATGTTACACATGAAGAAGGCTATGAGGAGCAGCCCTTTTATCCAGAAAGCTGAAGGATGGCAGTCTGGCTTAAAATTTGCAACACAAGTGAAATAACAACCTAAAATGTGGACATTATTTTGTCTCTAAAATATGCACCTTTGTTCTACGCCTTGGTTGCCATTGAAGTATCAGATTTTTAAAATGTTGCCCAAGAAGAACAGGCAGTTTATTGCTATTCCCTGCTTCTGTTATTCCCAAGCTGCAGCAATCAAATGAACACGGAAAGTAATTTGTACAAGGTGGAGTAGATATCTGTTAACATGCATGCTGATTTTATGGTGGAGTAGAAGGAACATAGCTTTAACCGCTCACTGAAGAACACTCTTAAACTTGCATTTATTTACATAGCATCTATGGCATTTAGCTGACTGAAGAGAATTGATTAGCAAGAAGGCTGTTAAACAGCAGTCCTATAGCAGGCACTGCACTGAGGATTAGAGGTTTATTTCACTAATTGGTGCCCTCCTGTAGTCTTTATGAGTCAATCCTAAAAAATAAAGGAGCACTCCAAACTGTGTTTAGAATAAAAGCAGAGCGATGCTTTTCACTGCACAGAAATCCCATAGCTGAGCTCTTTCAGAAATGAGTTTAGGATTTTCCAGCCAAATTATTCCTCTCCAGCGAATTCTTGCTTGCAGCACTGTATCTTTACCACGCAGCTTTGGCAAACCCCAGAGAGCGTGGCATGCTGAAAACCAGAGCTGAGGCTACCATGGTAGGCATGATGTTGCCTTCTTGTCCACCATGGCTGGCTGGGACATAGAGGCCACACACCTTGGTGAGAGCAGAGCCTCACGAGCCGGCCAGCAGCAGCACCACGCGCCAGGCAGGCAGGCAGGGCTTCCACCCCACGGAGACAGCAGCGCAGAGACTCGTTGTAATGTCGTCTCTGCAGAAGTACAGTGCGTGCGCCTATAGGTTTGAACGATGCCATGGGAGTGCGGCAGCGGCTGCGAGGTGGGACCCCAGGACACCCGCTGCGGAGCAGGCGTCTCTTGCAGACGAACTAAACTTGTACAAGGAGGACTAGAGGAAACCAGGTTTCAGCGAGTTCCCCCTTACGTTTTGAAGAATGTTTTATCACGGGTTGGCAGAAATCAAGTTCTCATCTCTGTGGTTTTAATAGGAATCTGAAATAAGGAGATGCGCACGCTGAACCCTGAAGAGCAGCGTTGGCACTACCGTGATGGGCAAAAGGGCTTCGTTGCTCCAGCGGGCTCCGGGAGGTTTCCAGGGCAGGGCGAGCACCGCTAGAGGGCTCACGAAGCGCTCGCAGGGTGGTTACAGGTGCTACCTGCAAATTCCCATTTTGCTTTCCGCTCCTCCATTTGTACACGCAACGCATTTCAGAACTGAACCTGCTAAAGCGTGCCTTTACTTTAAAGTCAGCTGCGGGGACTCTTCACAGGCTCATCTCCACATGGGGACACCGCCACCCTCTGACCTCTCCTGTGGAAACAGGCCTTCCATGTAAAACCGTTTTGGCCTGATTAGGCTGCTCGTTACCCAGTAGTCACTAACCAGAGGCAGCCATTCAGCAAAACGACGACTGCCATTACCAGTGCTTCCAGAGGAGTGAAAGAGTTCAGTGCATCAGGTACAGCAATATCAGTGTATTGCATATATCAGTGCTTCAGAAAGAAAAGAAAAAACCCCACAACCTTCTTTCCCTTCCTCTTTCCCCAAAGAAAGCAACCAAAAAAAGCTTTAGTAAAGGTAACTGGAAAGAAGACAGACACGACCCTAAAATTTGTACCTTCCCCGATTAGGGGATCCAAATAACTTCTGGGACAACAGGCTGTGAGGCATATGAAGATTTTGGTATATTGCTCATGGGGTCAGGGAGGTTGGCCATCCCTACAGTAAGATATGAAAGCTATTTATGTCAACTAGTAAATAATGCTAACTACCTCCAAAACACACTTCCTTTTCAGGGTCAAGATTTACCTTTGTCCATGGGGGAAGAATACAAAACTAGTATAACGGGTTTTCTTTTTCCCCTTTTACCACTCATTAGCCCTGAGGACCTTGTTACAACATTTGGTGTTGAGAGTAGAAATGTTCTAATATATAGCTCTAAACTAAAAAATGTGAAGGCAATAATCACAGGAGTATTTCAACGCTAACTAGAATGAATTTCCTTTTTTTCCCTACTCTTTCTTTTCCCTTTCCTCTCTGAAAGAGGCTGCCAAGGGAATTATTATGATTACTCTGCATGTTTTGCAGATGGTTGGCTGCTGCACGGGGTTCTCGAGAGAGGTCAACATCCTATAGCATCCAGCTTGGATGCTGCCCTCCACACCAGCTGAGCTATGGAAGTCCTTAGTCAGCAAAGCTTTTGCTGACATGCCTAATTGAAGTCTCTGGGACAAGTCACATCCTCAAAGCTCAGCTGAAGCACCTTCCTGAGCTGGGACTTGATTCTACTCTCCTATTAAACCCAATGAAAAAACACCACTTGCCAGGAATGGAAGTTGAATGGGAATTTTAACTTTTTAAAAAATATTTATATATACATACATATGTACACAGACACATGTATACACATAAAAGCTGTTACTTTGATGTGTTCAGAGCCATGTTCAAGGATGTTCTCAGGAGTTTCAGCTAAACCTCAAAAGTTTTCTTCTCAGTGATACTAGAGACATGGACATTGGTTGTATCATGCCAACAGTGTGAGGACAGGAGGTTTTCCTGCTTTTTGGCTTTGCTACGTGGCATTCAGACAAGCAGCTTGGAGAACCCATAGTCACAGTCTGGTGGGAGCAAGGAGGCTGTGTGTTTATTAAATCTGTAGCCTTTTGGTAAATAATTGATAAATCCACCTTCCTGGTACCACTCCACAGTGAAGTGGAAGAGAAAAAGGGGCAATACTGACATAATGCTGTAACACCCACTCGTAGGGTCCTCTGCTTTCCATATATATGCCAGTAATGGGGACAGACTGCATTCAGCCCTTCTGCAGGACTGGGCTGTTTAAGGATCAAAATAGGAATAGCAACTGCCCCAAAGGCTCTCTTCGGTTAGGATACTCACCTCCACTCCTTCTTTTCAAGAATGAAGATGATACGACAAATACAGACTTTTGGCCTCAAAGAAGGGTAGAGGATCAGTTGCTGTGGGATGTCTTGGGGCCAGTCAGCCCACATGGCTGATAGGAAGACTGTGGACCTGGGTCAGGAACAAGCTTTGCTGCTAGTACTAAGACTTTGCTCCTGCCCAGACAGGTGTGCTGGGATGGCATCAACTCCAGCTGCCCAGACCTTGGGGAAGGGCTCCAGGGTTTTCGCCCTGGGGGGAGACAGAGACAAAGAGTGCTCTGCCATCTGAGGTCCACAGAAGACCAGAGCATCACTCCATTCTCCCCCATATGCATCCTGAAAGAAAACTCCTGAAAAATCTGTCTTTATTATAGCGGTATCATCCTTCAGGACAGGAACATGTTTCCCTGACTCTTCTGTTTCACAGGACAAATGCATGTAGGTGAATACGTTGAATAAAGAGGCTGAGATTTGCAAAGCCACCTTGAGTAAAAACTGGATTTTCACATCCTTTAGGTACTTAGAGTCTCTGCCCTCATTATCTGAACTGCGCCCACACAGGCAGTCTCTGCAAATGTAGCATTTAACATATTTGGGTTTCAGATTTATTGTTTAAAATTTTTTTGAAACCAATGACTTGTAACACAGATACATCTGCTCGTCTAAGTCAACAAGTCAAAGAGTTCTTATAATCTGGGGTTGTATGAATCTCAGATTTCTAAAATGCAAATTACATATTTATGCCAGAAATTGAGGGATCCACTATAGTTTATTTCTAGGTGGGCTTTTTCATTTCGAACATTTTCCACGAAGATGCATACCACTATTTAAGTATGATGAGGTTAGCACAAACCAAGAAAAGCAAAGAAATGGTAAGCTAAGATTGAGGATACATTCCTAACTTATGCTGTTGTGCCTAGTTATTGCAGGACTGCCAACCAGCTCGTGATAATTACATACTGCAAACAGAGCTGGGAGGGGTGGGGAAATCATTGTTTTGGGTTCATATTACTTTCACTGAACTTTACTGGCATGTTTGATTCATATCTCCTTTTTATGTTTTGAGCTCATAGAGCTTGCAAACTCAAATACAAACCTCCTGATGGATCAGGAAGAACAAGGCTAATTTTCCTTCCAGACTCTTGTTTAAAGCACGACGACAATCTTGTTCCATTTATTACCACAAAAACATGCTGGTCTTGGTTCTCTTTGCAAACCAGTCTTGGCCAGCCTCGCTATTTCCAGAAGAGACACCAGCCAGTCTTGTTTCTGTTTGTAGATGGCATGTGAGAAAAGGAGGGGGCTTTGAAGAGCATGGGGAAAGAGCTGTGTTACACACAGTGACCGCAGGTTTCTGTCGGTCTCTTTCTTGCTGTTTCCTAGAGTTCAAAAGCAAATGTTTCTTTCCATTCTCTTACTGGATATGAGTATAGTTTCAATCCCAGAGTGGCAGTATCTAGAGAGGAGTTTAATCATTTTTACTCTCTCATTTTACACTTATATGTCCTTAACTCAATTTGGATGGTCAAAGCACTCCAGGCCAGTGATTTTTGTTTGCTCAATATGTACATGGTCCCTAGCACTATAGGGTCCCACCCCAATGGAAAACAAAGTGCTTCTCTGATATAAATGCTAAATAATTGATCACAAATCCCTAAATCATACAATGCAATGTAATTTCTTCTCCCTGATTTTGTTACGCTATTATTTATATCAGCATACAGTATTGATACAAGAAATTTGTAATGAAGTCCCAGAGTTGCTTTGATTTAATGTGGTTACAGGGACTATCATTGCAAGTGGGAACAAATAGCTCTAATGGATTTTCTAGTACCTTGTTTTCATCATCCATAATAGACTCTCATCTGCGCTGGTCGGAACTGTAGGATGCCCGTGTGTTCTGCACCCAGACTTTAACAGATCTATATTTTATGGCCCTACAGTAAAAGTAACTGCAGGTTTTATAATGTCTGTATATTGCTTTGACTGAAAGCAATCCATTTAGAGACTTCTGGAAAGTTGAGGTGTTTCAGTTACAAATGCCTGAGCCCGCTTTTAATGAGGCCGCATTCCAGAGATCTAACTTTCTTTTCCTTTCCCTATACCGAAACAGAATAAATTTTGGAACTTGAGGGTTTAAGCTGAAAGGAACCTGCCCCTGAGTTTTATCAGTTCAGGGGAAGCACAGAAACTTGGAGACTGGTCCAGAAGATGCTGACAGCTGGAAGCACCAGCGAGGGCAGCACACCAGCGTGGCCACTCACCCTCTTCCCAAATCAGACCCTTCGGCTGCAGCTCACAGTTGACAAAAATCAAGAATCGATTTTGACTCACTGTCTGACCTCAAATTAGCTTTCAAAAGCCGCGCAACAGTTCTTGACAACCTCACCATAGGAAAGCAGGAACTAAGGCAATCAGAGAAAAACAAAATCACTTCCTTCTTTTTTTGTGCGTGTGTTGAATGACAGAGTAATTATACCATCTACCTCAAATTCGAGAGCTCTGCCAAACATTCATACCTACACAACCCTCCGCAGGGCTGCCTCCTGCCCCCATGGTAACAGCCAGCCCTGCAGCAAGAATTTGGCCCAAGGAGCAGGAGAAGGTAACAGGGGAACGGGGCTTTTTTAAGGCACAAATGCCCTCTAAATGCCGGCTTTGCCGCTTGCGCCTCTCAAGACCAAGAATAACTCGGTCCGAATGTTAACAGTGTCTTTCTACTTTATGTGATGAATGGATTAATCCTGCTATTATCTGCATAATTAATCTTGCTTGACACTCCAGGCAAAAAATCCAATATGCTGGATTCCACAGACATGGCAGTGCTTCATAATATTTTGTTATCTTTTCAATGTATAATTAATAAGGAGAGTAGGGAATCCAGAAGAATCAGCCAGCATTAAAATAAGCAGAAAACAGAAAGTTAAGGTATCTGGAGTTGAGACTCAGCTATTTCAATGACAGTATCAGTTGAAAGGAAAGTCGCCAACTGGGAGATGGACAAGATCCAGTTGCAGCTGGCAACAAGACAGATGTCACTTGCTAAATTATCTGAAACCATTTTTTGCCATAAAATGAATTATATGCTCTTAATGATTAGTCTAATTTTAAAATGTTATTGTTTTCACAGTATACTTCTTGACTGGAGAGAAAAGGATAGCCAGCCTAGACCCTTGACATTGTCAGGCTCCCGAAAGCACCCATTCAGCATGAAAACGTATGCATGGCTAAGTAGGAAAAAAAGTATGCTTAATTCTCATAGGTAGGCAGTTAGAGAATCCCCGTACTAATCACGTCATTTTTTATTTTCAGAATGGCGCCCCAAAATTACAGACTTTCCTTGACCCAAACAATGAACATTCTTCCTCTAGCTCTAGAAAACCATGTGATTCAAACAGTTATTTCCAAACACTGTATTTCTTGGTGTAAAAATAATTACCTCCCCTCCCAACACACATACGCATTTTCTTCTTACATCCTTTTTTCCCCAGCTTAAATTCTCATTCTGAGGCTGCACAGCTGACCCTACAAAATTTGTTGTATGCTTGGTTCAGCTCACTACTTGGAAAATAAGCAGTAATGTTCTGCTTGGAGCTCCTACATGGGCCAGTGGCGGGTGCCTTTCTGCTGCAACCTTCGCTTGGCCTGGAAACCACCAACCTGCTGTGGCTCAGAAACTGTCCTCAGCAGGGCAGGCACCAGCTCATACTTCATTGAGTGATAGCAATTCCTATTTTCCAAAAAGAACTGTGGCACTTCAGGAAGTGCTGCTAAATTACATCTTCATTTTGCAACATCCCCAGCTGAATGTACCATAGAGCGGTTCTGTGTCACTTCAAATTGCTCATGAGTAACTGGTGTGCTGGTACATAGACCTGATATGGCACTTTGGGGAATTAACTTCTACATATCACAGAATCTATTCCTGAAGAAAAGTGTGAACTCATCCTCATGAAGAGGAATATTCTGTTTCTACAGCTTTTGCAGCTGGAACACAGAGGAATAAACCAAAATACAGCTCCACAAAATAAGTAGACATTATGTGTACTTGTGAGGACCAGGTTAAACTCAGTCTTCTGAAGCATACAGTCCAGACTAGGAAAAGTGGGATGCCTTGACTAATCAGGCCTTGCTCATTAGGTCATGCTATACATAGCGAAAGAAGAGTGACAGAAGTGGCACAAACCAATGTGGGGGCTGGAGGTGGGGAAGGGGACTACAGGGCCATTGGGCCAGACGTCCCCGAGCAGCTGTGTTGTCCCCTGACCAAGCCGCAGGGCTGCAGACACATGGCAGCAAAGCTTCCCCATCCACATCTAGCCTTGCTTCCAGGCTGTGCAGATCCCAACACTAGAGGAGCAAGGAATGTGTTTGGCATTTTATACGGGATCGGAAAAAATACAAAAAAGCTTCGTGCTTTTCTAAAGGACTTGCAAATTTGGTTTGTCACCTTCTAAGGCTCCATTTAAAAGCACTGTCATTACAAAGCAGCATGAATTTGTTTCCAGTGGAGCCTACCACTGTGGTAGCCATCTACCAGACACTGGAGCAGGGCAGTCCTGGACCAGTTTCTGCTTGCCTGGCTTGCACACACAGGCGGGTCTCTTAGCTTCCCAGGAACTACATAAGGGACTGTAGGGAGAAGAATTTGGCCCTGTTAATAAGGGAAAGAAAGACCCAACAATCCATGGGACAGTACTCAGTTGTGGTCTCTTGGCATGGCCTCACAGATTTCAGCTGAACAGCTTTATCCAGCAGCAGCAGGGTCTGGTCCCTTGAACACCTGAAGGGAGGTGGGAAGAGGACTGTAAAGGAGAAAGCCATCATTACAGGGAAAAATATGTTTACTGGGAAGTTCTATGTGTTCTTGGATCAATGTGAAAGGGTGTTATACTATACAGAGATGTAAAAATGACATACTCGAGCAGCTCCTTTTGCCTACTAACCAAAGCCCTAAAACATTATTTCTGTTTCTCGTGAATGGCTGAGCGATATGCCACGCTTTACCCAGTTTCAGGTGCCACTGACATTAGCAGCTCCTACAACTGTCTCTCACACAGAACCCCCAACCCAGATATTACCAGTAAGAAATATGCCCAATTCACTTCTACAGAAAGTAGAGTTTGTTAGGAGGTTTTCATGAGCTCATGGATGTTCCTAGGTGTTCAAAAAGTGTCATGCAACCAATCAGGCCATTCTCCTGCGCTCTTTTGTTTCTTCTATTCCTTCCACCCCAGTTATTTTTGTAATGTCCATTTCATGTCCCCTTCTCTTTCTGAGCTCTACTCAGATTGGATGGTTTGGATTAAATGCATTCAAAGTCCAAGCTGTTGCCCACCAGCTATTTAATGATAAAATTAGCCTTACAGCTTGAAAAAGGCACTCCCACTTCTCCCTCCTAACCGTGACAGCTGCAGATTTTCTTACATTGGCTCCTGAGCCTTGTGTGGCCCTTGAGAAAGGTAGCACAGCTCAGCAACCTGTCAGGAAAGTGAACCAGTAGAAGCAAACAGGTGGAGAAGAGGCTGCTGGTCCCGGTGGCCACTGGTGCCCAGAGAGGGACCCAGGTGCCTGGGGTGGCTGTGGGCTTTGGCTTGCCACCCTGCTGCCATGCCCCAGCCCCTCATCCCTCAGCTGGCAACCCCCATTTGCCTATGCCCAACAAGACTAACTTAAACTGGAAAAGGACTAGTAAAAAGAGTTGATTTAGGGTTTCATGCCTCCTCACAGACCCTGCTATGCTCCTCCCCGTGGTTCAACTCCACCTGCTATGAGCAACCCCCTTCACTCAGAGGTTTTCCATATGTAGATTACTGCAGTGGCCTTGCCATTCCCTGTGGGGTTTTAGACCATGTTTTATTTGTTAATTCTACCTTGATTTAATTCTGCATTGGGTTTGTGTGGCAAGGTTTTGGTAGCTGGGGGGCTACAAGTGTGGCTTCTGTGAGAAGCTGCTGGAAGCTTCCTCTATGTCCAACAGAGCCAATGCCAGCCGGCTCCAAGACAGACCTGCCGCTGGCCAAGGCCGAGCCCATCAGCAATGGTGGTAGCGCCTCTGGAATAACATACTTAAGAAGGAAAAAAAGTTGCGGGACACACAGAAACGGCAGCTGGAGAAAGGAGTGAGAACATGTAAGAGAAACAGCCCTGCAGACACCAAGGTCAGTGAAGAAGGAGGGGAAGGAGATGATCCAGGAGCTGGAGCAGAGATTCCCCTGCAGCCCATGGGGAAGACCATGGTGAGGCAGGCTGTCCCGCTGCAGCCCAGGGAGGTCCAGGGTGGAGCAGATCTCCACCCGCAGACCCTGGAGGACCCCACACCAGAGCAGGGGGATGCCCGAAGGAGGCTGTGACCCCGTGGGAAGCCCATGCTGGAGCAGGCTCCTGGCAGGACCTGTGGCCCCGTGGAGAGAGGAGCCCACACTGGAGCAGGTTTTCTGGCAGGACTTGTGACCCCACAGGGGACCCACGCTGGAGCAGTCTGTGCCTGAAGGACTGCAGCCCATGGAAGGAACCCATGTTGGAGCAGTTCATGAAGAACTGCAGCCCGTGGGAAGGACTCACATTGGAGAAGTTCGTGGAAGACTGTCTCCCATGGGAGGGACCCCACGTTGGAGCAGGGGAAGAATATGAGGAGTCCTGCCCCTGAGGAGGAAGGAACAGCAGAGGCAATGTGTGATGAACTGACTGCAACCCCCATTCCCCATCCCCCTGTGCCTCTCAGAGGGGAGGAGGTGGAGTTAAGCCTGGGAAGGAGGGAGGGGTGGGGGGAAGGTGTTTTAAGATTTAGGTTTTATTTTCTCATGATCCTGCTCTGATTTTGAATAGTAATAAATTAAACTAATTTCCCCAAGTCGAGTCTGTTTTGCCCGTGATGGTAATTGGTGAGAGATCTCTCCCTGTCCTTATCTCGACCCACGAGCCCTTTGTTATATTTTCTCTCCCCTGTCCACTCTGAGGAGGGGAGTGAAAGAGTGGCTTTGGTGGGCACTTGGCATCCAGCCAGGGTTAACCCACTACAGATCATCAGTTTTCCTAGAGGAAAACTTCATCAACAGTGAGAGATTAACCAAACCCCCAGACAGTGTATACTCAGTGAACACTGGGAGACTGAAGACACGGTTCACATGGACTCTGCCTGGACCCTTGGCACATCTCCAGGGAATCCTGCGCTCACAGGATCCAAGGTACATTCCTAGTGCTTTCAAGACATGCTGCTTGGAGATAGTCATCCATGGAGCCAAACCGAAGGACCTGAAGCTCTTGATCTAACCAAGCTCACAGTGCAGCAGAGAGCTTGGGAATTTCTGAAACCTTTATTTTAGTAGGATCTCTTTCGGTGGCCGTGCGCTTTCCCATGGGAGCAGGGCTGGATTCTGGGAGTCCTCTCCAGAACAGTGGACATGTTGGCTGAGCCAGCTGGTCTGAGCCTCAGCACACTCTCAGTCCCACCATGAAATAGTCTGCAGAAGAGTGCTGTCAGGGAAGGACAGGACTGGGAGGACAACCACCAGCCACAGAAACAGACCTGCTCTTCAGCAGCAAGGATCATGAGATGCAAGTCCAGGTTTGCTAGTACCCTGTTTCAATCATTCTGCAACCATATTTTTCAATTGGTTCACAGCTTCAAAACTTCTGTTTCTGATTGACTCATAAATATGGTGTAAAGTTTTGTTGTTGTTTTGTTGTTTTTTTTTAAGGAGCTTATTACAAACTAGAAATCCTCTGTTGTCAGCTGTGGCAGTTGCAGACTGACCCAATCACTGATGGCTACAATATCATCTTGGTTTTCTGCACTCATTTCGTTGTCTCTAGCTGGTATTTCTCATTGTACAGTTCAATTTGTAAAAGGACTACCCTTCAGATTATTTGTGAACAGGGCTAGCCACAATAAGGCCCTGTTTCATAATCGTGTTGAGGTAATGCCCAAGGCTCTCAGCAAGCAATAATAATAAATGACACGACACAACTGTGCTGAGTCACACCTTTTTAAAGCCCAGCTCTTTTTGAGGGACACAAGAGCATAGATAAAAACAGCCACAGGCGGCAAAAAGCCCCTTCTGAAAACAGCTCCTGATAACTCATTCAAGTCAGTGGTCATAAACAACAATAGCACAGCTGTTAGATAAATGGGATGCTTACAACTGCACACAGAAAACCTAAAAATTTCAGCAACAAACCCATTAGCTTTTACTACATGAGTGGTACAGGACCTGCTGTTTCAGTAATGCTCTGCTGGGTCACATAAAACCTGTAGAGAAAACGCAGAGAAATCTGGCATCCATCCATTCCTCCATCTGTCTAAGGGCAGCTGGGAAACTGCCCCAATCAGTCCTCAGACTCAGGGATGCTCTAACGCTGCAGCCAGTGCCAGTGTATGAGACCTGTTACACAACCAATGTGTTCGCAAGCCTCAGTTTGCAATGAATGTCTTATATCATCTCTTATTAATAATTAAAATAAAAGGTCTATTTTTTACAGCTGTTTCAATCAGTCCTGCTCCTAGGATATATGTTCCCAAAACAGTGAAATCACAGATCATCAGCACCACTTCTGGATCATCTCACCAGCCTATGACCATACCCAGCACAATCCTTTTTACCAGGAATTTTAAAACTGTTTTCTACCACATTCCAGTGGCATCAGTAACCCACAGCTCTATGCAAGACAGTGGAGCACATATTCTGAAAAATACATGGTGAATATTAAAATCACATCAGTAGGGACACGTAAGAACATAAGGCAAAGACATCGTGAGCCTGGAACTATTGGGGTTTTTCTAGGGTTTTGTTTTGGGTAAGGGGTTTTTTTTTTCCTGCACTAGATAGTCCTCCTAATTTGTTATGACTTAAAAAAAAAAACAACCTAGGAATGAAGGAATTAGATTAAGTCCTTCCACTTAGTTAATTTCCATGATCTAATATTCCCCTCATGTTCCAACACAGCTCTGTTCTCTGCTGACGACGTCAGGGCTGAGGAAGTCTCTTAGAAGGTGGTTTGAATTCAAGGGCAAGTCAGACCAGAGACCACTTATTTCCCCAGACAAAGTATACTCGGTTTAGTGTGCTTGTAGGCGAGCCAGAAGCTGTAATGAGAACACTTAGGAAACCAAGTCCCCTTGGATATAGATGATCAATAATGTTCTCGACAAAGTTGAAAATGGTTCAGAACATGGTGTCTCACCGACTTGTACTGTAATGTTTTAGTGTAGTTACTGTGGATCTCATTTCTGGCAATATCTTGAAACAGCAATCAATACTTGCCCAGGGTACGCTTTCCCTGCCATTTATTCTGTTATCCAGCCAGTGGCAACAACAATTATTTAAGATCAACTAAGCACTGATATGTTGCTAATGATGAGTATCTACTGTATGGGTAACAAGGATCAAGACCCTTCCATGCTGGATACTACAGAAGAAAAGATGCCCAGGCACCCATCGCTATAGCATCTGAGGAAATTTTGCATAATATGAGTAGCAACAGCAAAGTCACCAGTAGACTTCCTCCCCTCTCATCCTGCAAATAAAAATGTCACCACAAAGACAGTAGACACTAAAAATAAATGGACTATCTATCAAGTGGGCTGAGCTTGTATGGAGGAAAGAAGAGTGGCAAATATTTTAACAATATGGGGGTTAGGGGTTTGTGGCAGGAAGGTAAAAAAAAGGTTGATTTTGTGGGACTGACTCCTGGTATGTGCTCCTGTTGTTTTTGTGTATTTTATGTTTGCCAAAAATGTCAAAGTGCAAGATGTATGATTTTGTTTTATGTCCATATATTATGAAGGAAGTAAAGCAAAGCAATCCATCAATCCGGTGGCTGATGTTTAACCTCCTTTCTCCCTTAGACTTGTGTATGTCTGCTTCTCCTGCACTTCCGAGAAACCATGAACTGTCTTATCCCCAGGAAATACAACAAACCTTAAATTGCAGAAACAAAAAGTCTTATTGAGCATTTGGGAAATGTTCTGAACAACACTGCCCATCTCCTGCGGCAAAACGTTGCAGCAGACACAGACGCAGTACTGGTGGAAACGACTGGCTGAGGGATATTGCAAAATACACGTGACTGTAGAACTCGATATGACTGTTTCTCTGACTGGGGGAGCTGAACACAGGAACACACTGAGAAAAGCACTATAATGTGCTGGATGTGCCGGCATTACTGAATACTGAGTAGCAGCAAGAACAGGATATATGCAGCAAGAGGAAAATGAAGGTATCATTGGAAATAATGAAGCTAAGTTTTACGTTCAGTGCTTTCAGGTAACTGCTAGACATGAATAAAGAGCAATACTATCCTCGTGCCCAAAACCAGTCCAAGTTTTTGGTTTTCAGATCCTTCTTCGCAGAGTTCTCGAAAGAACTTCAAAAGAAAAACAATATCTGTATGGTGAATGATAGAAGCTGGACTGAACAGAGCAGCTTTGCCCAGTAGCTGAGGACAAGGAAAAGACTTGGACAGACGGACTATCATCACTTAAATTGGAATTAATCAGGACACAGCAATAATGCTCAGCCAGTGGCTGGATTTGTGTACCCTTTAAGAGGGTAACTTATTACACTATGATTCACCTAGGTAGCAAACTCGTTTGTAAACAAACGCTAGACATTGCCATAACTTGATTTCTTGGCCCCAGGTTTCCCATCCCAGTAGTTCGGCTCCACCAGCGGGAGCAGCACTGGCAGAGGCAACACAGAGAAGGCCCCTCGGATGGTGATACCTTCACTAAGCCACCGCTTCCACCCGCTGGGAACAGGACGAGGCACCTCCATTGCGACGGCCGCACGGACCCCCCCCCGTCAGCAGTCGCGCAGGGTGCTGCAGGCACCTTCGGAAGGAGCTCTGAGAAACTTCCCTGCCACCCTGCCTTCTCCCTGGCTCTACCATGAGGCGTGAAAGGGAGGATGCAGCTGCATGACGGGGATTCAGGTCACCTCCCCTGCCACCCCCAGCCTAGGGAGCAGCAGCCGGAGGGCAGTTTCTCACTCCCCTTTGGGAGAAGGAGTGACTGCCAGGTGTGATGCTCTCCCTTCCCCTTCCTTGCACTCCCACAGGCACCCTGCCAGAGGGCATGGTCTGGAAAGCCCATGCGCAAGCTCCGTGCACCCTCTTAGTCTCCAAAGCAGACCTGTGTCAGACTTGCCCGTGAAAAAGGGTGCAAACTTTCTTGCCCGGGCTCCTCTGGGTCCAGACCCCCAGCAGAAGACAAACCCGCACGCTGCTGTTGCAGCAGCACTGAGGCATTACTCTCTGCAGCAACGCGGTCGGAGCCACGTGAATTTTGTCTGTGTGATTTCCTCCGGCTTATCGTCTCATCTCTAGCCCACAGTCAAATTGAACTGTAAGGTTTACGGGTGAGGGAACGAAAAGTGCTTTTGTTCTCCCTTTGCCTCCCTCCTTCTTCCCACCTTCCAGCCTCCTCCCTCACCTGAATCAATCCAAAGTTACAGAAGTAGAATCACAAGTTAAAGAGCAAAAAATAGGGAATATGGAAAAAGCTTGTCATAAAACGAGGTTACTCATACCATCATGAGGAAGCAGGGTGATTATACACACTTTACACAGAATGATAGAAACAATAGGATTACTCACACGATCTCAAACTCTGATGAGGCGCATCAGTTACACTCCCACAGCAACCTGGAGAAAGAAGGAGAATAAAATCTGCTGGTTTAGCCTAATAAGGACTTTGTGAGAGAGTCACAATTAACATGTCCTGCTTATTTATGGTATGCCACAAGCCGGCTAGGGACTGCAGTCCAGGGTTTCCATATGTGCTCACCAACCCAATGGAGAGGGGGAGGGAGCATAGACATGGCTATTCCTCCAGCCATCTCCAATGCCAGTGCCATCCTTAACATAATCGATTCAGGACGAGAAGGTAGGTACAAAATCAAAAGAGGAAGCTCACCGGCAGTTATATTGAAACTTTGAAGAACACATCTTCTATTCTATTTTAAATCATTGGAGACACGCTAAAAAGCCATTCACATAAGGACAGAGGAACGGGACAGATCTTCTTAAATGCACTTCTACAGGCAGACCTCTTGAAAAGAACAAGCACTGGACTGACTACATGTTTGTGACTGTGAAGGCAGTATCTGTAAATGGTACCAACGAAAGGAAACACACCGTCTGAAATTACCCGTCTATAAAATTTTGTAAGACCTATTTTTGTAAATAGATTATCTATTACTTGCCAGATTTCCCTCCTGGATGGACTTTTTTGGGTGAAATTTAGAAAATGACTGGGAATCTCCTGGGCACGATTCAACTCATTTTGTCACAAAGATTTGGCCAGGTGAAGGGTCCTCTGCTCGCCCAGTAGGCACACAGGATCCCCAGGCAGCTGCACTGCAGGTGCCCACAGCAGCTTGAGTTGGATCCATCCCACTTTTCTCAGGGACTGAGCTTCCTTCACAACTCCTTTTACACACCTATTTGAGCCTTCAGATAACCACAGCACTTAAGTACATGCTCAAACTCTCCCAATCCCAGACAAGGAATTAAGCATGTGTTTAAAAGCTTTCCAGCAAAGGATGATTTCCCACCTGAGACCCACGTCATGGGGAAGTCTAAGGCTTCAAAATCTGTAAACCTTGATTTTGCGTAAGACTGAAATAATTTAAAATCAGTGGTTCACTTCAGAATTACAAAAATGCTTCACTGCAGCTTTATATCATTTTGATCTTTCTACTCTAATATTAAAAAAAGAGATAAATCTAAAATGTAAGCATAAAAATAAAACATAAAGTGAACATCATGTATCTTAATTGTGTTGAAATACAACAAAATTTTTTGTGAAGGTGTTGGTAAAATCATCATGTTCTGTCAAATTTATCAATTTGTGTTGAATCAGAACTTTCTAAGTGTTCATCCAGCTCAAGACTTCATATGCTCTTTACATCTATTCCTTGTCAGCACAAAAGCTTTCCCAATACTTTTTATGGCACCATGTTAACTTCTTTATAGCATTGCTATTTAAAATACCCTTTACTTACACTGAAAAAATAATCATGTAGCTTAATTTTTTTGCTCCCTGCCATTAGAACACCATCATCTTTGTAAGAAAGCTGCTTTTTATCTGCTTGGAGCTCTTCAGTACGAATAATCTCAAGAAAAGTTATGCAGAAGACTCCTCAGTTTGCGTTTCCCCTCCCTTGAGTGCCTGAGCTCTCCAAATGCATAACTGGAACAGGGACATCAACCCAAACTTTTTGCAACAACCCATTGGTATTTCTGGTTATTATCATGCCTGGTGTTACAATACACCCTCTTTTAGGAAAAGCAGTGTTTAATTGACCAAAGAAGAAAAACAAATCCTTCCCCAAGGCAAAAATTCCATGAACTGTTTGGATGTTTTCTATGAAGTTAACAAGCACTTCTGTCAGTATTTGGAAGTCTTAGACACTGTTTTTTGAATGGACCAAAATAAAGAAGAAACAGCTTGAATAGGATTTTACAGTTTCAACAAGCTTAAGGACATTCCAGGCTAAAATATTACTTGTTTTATAACATTACTCATAAATAAATGAAGTTTTTAAGACAGACTTTATACTCAGATTAAAATAAATCTTAAGTTATATCAGTACAGCTAGAATAACAGAAGAAGAATACGGTTATCTTCTAAACTTACAGGGAAGAGTGACAGGCCATGCTCTTGAAACCTTCTTTTTAATACATTTACATTCAATGCGACCCTGCAATCAGACTACATGTGGAAACACTAAGTGCAGCTTTATGGACTTTTGGGGGCTCAGTGCAGCTGCAGGGATATAATCCACAGATGATCCAAATACAGGAAAGGAAAAGGATTCCGTTTTTTAATACCAACATCATTTACTGACTTCATGCTGACATAGTGTAGGTGAACATAAGACTATTGACAGGAGGACTAATTCTTGTTCTTCCCAACCAAATGCAAAACATTAAACCAGCATTTTCACTGCCAGAAAATAAAAAAAAAAAAACAAAACAAACACAAAAAACAAAAAAACCCAACCCTCTTCAACTTTCCATGGTTTTGGAATAGCAAAACCACTGGCAAGCTGGAACTTGGATTCCAAAGCCATTGAATTCTTCAGGATGTCTCAGCACTGTCCTTAGGATCAATGAATCAAAGACATAACACTGTCTCACACGCAAGTTCCCCATTTTTTTTTTTCCTTGCTGTTCCCCCTAAGGGGGAGCATTCCAGGAAGGATGTTGTTCTTTACGTAGAAACATGATACAGTGAGCCTGGAAGGAAGAGATACCTGACTGGGACAGGTTTCAGTTACCCAAGAGCTGATGTTTTTCCCATCATATCTGAGATGATCTGTAAGTGCTCTGATGTGCCTGATTATCTGAAAACTGAATTCTTAATACACCCAGTCAAAATATGAGGCGTATACGTGTGATTTTAATTTGATCAAAACCAAAGAATATCATTCCTAACTCTGGAGTTTACTGTGGAAATTCAGATGCTCTTCAGACCATATTCAGAAAACAAATATGGAACAGTAATCCATGTTGCCCAATCCATACAGTGCCAGGCAGAATTAATCCTGATGAACTGAGTTATTTTGAGTCCTGATTTCCCTAGCATGTTTTAATTATTTCAGTTTATCTATTACATTTAAGGTCCAAGCTTTTAAAATGCCAAATTCTACCAAGAAGTAGTTATGGCATGAGGTTTAGTGACATAAACTCCTCGATACTTTGGACGTCTGCAATGCACCCAGCTGTGATTATAGTTTTTAATAACATGGGCACTGCTGTAACCCAGGCCTGTTGTGAACAGCCCCAAGGTGTCCAACTCCAGTTCAACCAAAGCACAAGCCTTTCAACCCTTTCCTGTGGCCAATAAGTCCTATTAGCCTAAATCATAGGCTAAGAACTTTAATTCTTGGTCTGTAGATAGATATGTACTGGCAAATCTGATAAGCCAGCTGAATCTTCATTTTGGAGAAGCTACTGAGCATATTGCCTTAGAAGATGATCAGTTTAATCAACATTCCTTTAAATTGCCTAGGTTTAAACCTGCAGACCTGAAAACTACATTATCTTCCTTGACTGCACTGTGAACTTCTCAAACACACCTGAGTAACTTAGATTTCTCAATACTGCTCATTTTTTATAAAGAACTAGAAAATCTAGTGCCCTCATCTGGGTTTTGGTTTTGAACAAAAACAAAATTTGAGGTCAAGTTTTGTCCTCAACATTATTTACATGCAATCGAGTCCATGCTTCTATGTGGATTCACCTTGGAGGAGCAAATGGTCTTCAGAGACCTGAACAGAATTTGAGGGGTGAAAGACTACTCATGTTAAAGCCAAGAAAATATTCCTCACAACTCTTGAGCAGTGAACTTATAATAAACATCCTGAATATAGAAAAAAGCAATATTGAATAATTAGGGGTTCGAGTTATTGGTCACTAACCAGAAATTAGCAATACTATCAAAACACCGTTTGGTTTTCCATGAAAGATCAGTATATTTGGAAAAAATATTTCCATTTTATTTGGATAAAGGCTAATGACAGGATTGTGTTATTTATGACCCTAACTATTCACACTATTTTTTTAAGTATTCATAGAAGCCCTAGAGTATTACAAATTTTAGTTCAAAGGATTGTATATCTGAAAATTCAAAGCAAAAGTGTTTTGCTTATAATTTTCCTGGTTTAAAAGCATCAGGCAATCCAAATGAAGAAACTTAATCCTATGCAATCTGTATGACCAGTTATATAAACTGAGCTGGCACAGGTATGCAAACAAATGAAGAAAAGAAAGCAAAAGCTAATAATCTGAACCAAATGTATTTAATTATTGAATAATTAACCCTGATACCAAAAATATCAATACCAAGAGACTTTTCTGCTCTCTTTGTAATAGATTGTAAATTATAGGTTTTTATTAGTGATAGGTTTGTCCCATATAATTTGGAGAATTCTCAAAGTCGGCATGTTTGGCTTCAGAGTTTTATGACATGAAAACAAGAAACCTTTGCAAAATTTTCACAAAATTCTGATCCAGTCTTGAGTTCAGATCACATCTTCCATAGGCTGTATGTGTTCAGACCTAGAGTTCATGTTTGCAGCTGCAATTTATATGCAATTAGAAAATAAGTAAGTGAAAAAATGTTCTGCAATAGGTGCATGAGATTTCCCAAAACAGTTCGCAGGCTTTTAAGGGCAAATCCACTGCATCGATACAGCAAATCTTTTCAAAAGCATTTTCAAAGGATAAGAAAAAAGAGAGTGTTGCTGTGTCATGGGCAGGATGTTGAACAAATATGTTTTAGTGGTGATAGTGGTATACATCTCCCACCATATCTATTTAGTAGTTATGCTTAGGTAGCAATAAAAATGAAGGATGGATGATTATTGATTACGGGACAAAGCCCAGACTGCTGTCTGAACAGTTAGTAATCTGAACTATGCAGACTGCTGGATGCTCATCTGCGGTACAGAGTACAAGCTACGAGTTTAATGGAAGGAGTTATTATAAATAACATCTCTTCTGCTTTATCTCAAGCTAAATAAGTGCAGCCACCACAGGAAACCAGTATTATTTCCCAACTTAAAATGCTGCTATGATTATGGCTAGGTAAATATTGTGAGTTACTTGAGGTATCTTTTAAAGAATTCTTAGTTCATGCAGTTCCAGCTTATTTGTCATTGACAATAAATTTGGCACAAAAAAAAAGTTGTCATTCACTCTCATACCTTATTTTAATAGAAAAGAAGTGTAATTGAATCCGCATTCCATTCTTTCCCAAATGCTCTCTGTATATCTTTCCCTTGCATCAGGAAGATTTTGCTTTTGTTGCCATCAGATTCAAAGATACTCACCACACACTTTTGAAAAGTACCTTACTTAGTTTTGGTATATGATCTGCTACATAAATCAGTTTGAAGGCATTTCTTCTTTACTTAATTAAAATGCATATCAAAGGACTTAAGTCTATGAGCAGATTCTGACTGGGGTATCTCTACACTTCTGCAGTTCCACGAACACCATGAGAGATACATGAAGGAAAAATAGATAACTTCTCCAGATACAGGTGGAAACCTAACGGTGTCTCTTAAACAACATCAATTTTTGGTTACACAATTCAAGCTCTATATTGGTCAGAGTGTAGCCTACAGAAAGTTATTATAAATTTAAGACAAAAAGTCATGATGTCATTTCTGCACCCTGAAATGTCTGGGAAAATCTCTCTTCATGCCTCCTTTTTCACCTGAGCATTGAGTATATAGAGGAGCTTTCAAAGGCTCAAAAAAGGACTTGTTTATTAATAATACAGACTTCTTAGGCTTATGGAGAAAGTTACAAGCATTTAGTTAACTACAGCATTATGAATAAGCACACAGAAGATGAAAGCTTAAGTGCAGTCTTCATATAATAGTGCTACCGGCTTAAAACAGGATATTCATCCAAGGTATTTTACTTGCCAAGGGCCAAAATCATGTCTAAAGACACATTTCAACCTCATCCAACAGCAACACACAAATAAATAATGTGTCTCTGAGTCATATAAAGTGAAGCTGAATACCATAACTGGCTGCATGTTCCTTCCCCCACTCATGCTTTAATTGTGCAATCAATAGTAAAATGTTTAAATCAATAATTTTGAAGTTGTGAGCTCAAAGCCAACACCAGCAGAGGAGGTTCTGCAGGCTGCACAGTGCCAGAGCTGCATTTTCATAATAGTTGTGTCTTGCCTTGAGAGCATCATTCTATAGATCGGCACATCTGAAAAGAAAATCCACAGGCTTTTCCCATGAAACTATATCCCTTTCCTACTCCTTTGGACTCAGTCTGCTTTTCTGTCTTGACTTTAATTCCTTTACAGGGATGAACTTGCTCAAGGAAAAAAACTCCAAACCTCACAAAGGTACTTTAATCTAGAAATAATTCAGACAGAGCAGGGCTCTCAGAGCTTTTTCAGCACAGTGCTTTTGCCTTTCCCTATGTTAAAGTTGTTTCCAAACCCGAAACATTGAAATGGCTTGTAAATAAATGCTGTTGTGAGCGACAAAAGCAGAGCCCGTATAAACTGAGCGAGGTGAGGACAGGGTGAAGCAAAGGGCCGAGAGATTGGTCCCTGCCCCAGTAGCATCCCCTGGCTGGCTGCAGCCCCAGCCTGCGCCCTGCGGTCCATGCGAGGGGAGAGGCTGCAGCCCCCGCGCAGCCTTCGCACCAGCCCGGATCGGAGCGAGCAGCTCTTTTGTCGAGTACGATGTGAGTCAGACTGCTGCTGAAGGAACTCATATTGTTTACAGCAATGGGAAGGGAATTGCTAGAGCAATTAAAATAATTTCTTGTTTTATAATACAAGCCATACCAAGAATGGCTGTTAGCTGCATTTCAGTCTCAGGTACTTAAAAACAAACAAACAATCAATCAGAAAAAGGAGTTCTAATTTCAGAGGACTGTTAGTAAAAAGCAATCTTTATTTAATGCCCTCAAATCTTCAATGCCGCTGTGCCTGGCAGGCACCCAGTCCACATTCTTGTTACTGAGGAGCACTCCCTTCCTCGCTGGCTGGAGGCAGTGGGTGGACCAGGATGCCTACTGGGGTTGCTGTCCTATGCTGCCTACCTGAGGTTTTACCAGTTGCTGAAGGCTGTGAAGCCACGGGGTGTGCGTGTATATGTGGAGGGTAAGAGGAGAGGCTGAACGTGAACTCATCGCCCACTTCTTCTTACCAAGGAGGTTGTTGGCAGCATACTCTTAGACCTTAGGTGGGACACGTGCAGACGTGCTCCAGGTACCAGGGGACAGCCTGACTCCAGTAAGGTGCATCCATTTCATGGTTTGTCCATGGGTTCACCACTAAACACAAGATTTTTAATAACGATATCTCAGATAAGGCCTGACTGGCCCAGGATGGGGTGATTTTGTTTGGTTTGTTTCAGTTTTTTGAATTTTCTAACTGTGTGTCTGCGTGGCAGAGCTGAAGTCCAAATACATTCCACCTGCTGATAGTACTAGTTAAGTCCAGAAATAATACTGAGATACGGATATGATCCATCACAGTCAATATTTCTCAAGACCCAAATGTTTACAGGGAACGTTCCAAGCAATTGGTTGGGAAGGAATAATAATCTCTTTCTCGCATACACACACAAATGTACATTTCCATGGAGTAATTCTGAAGAGCCATGTTAAATAATGTATGACCTGCTCATGGATATTTTGCAGCAGGAAAAAGTGAAATCCACAGTGTTACATATTTCACTGTGAGTTATTTGTTCAGTCCTATTGTTTGTTATCTGTTTAGAGAAGTAAAGTAATCTCCCCAAAGACCCTTCGATGTGTCATGGGTTAAATAAGGAGAAATACCACATCCTTTGGGATGGAGGGGTGTAGCATGAAGATACCTTGCAGATTACTAAACTGAACAGATCTCTTTCACCTGCAATTCTGAGTAAACATACAGGTAGTTGTTGTTGTGATAGTTTTAAAGTAACTGATAATGGTTGACGGAAGTGCTGATAATTAACATTTATCAGTTGCAGAGGATTGTGATGGATTCTCCATCACTGGAAATATTTAAATCACAATTGGATACTTTTTTCCCAAAAGATTAATCGTAATTCAAACAAGAATCAGTTTGAAGTCTTGAGACCTATGTTGCTACAGGAACCTAAACAGATCATCACAATGTCCTTTTGCTATGATTATTTGTACCACTGAGGCTTCATGGGGCAAGACTACCCTACTGTGGGCACAATGTCAGAAGCAGAAGTCGGTCTGTGCCTGAAGGGTTTTTCAGTGTAAGACTGAGATAAGAAGCAACAGAGGGATACAGGAAAATAGGGCAAACTGAACTACGCAACAATACCAGGACATAATTCTGAATCTGTAAATGCATTTAAGACACCGTGATCCTCTGAAGGCTCGGGAAGTTTCAAATATTCTGTGAATACAAAATACCAATATCATCTTCCTGATATTTTCTTTTGGGGGTGTGGGGGGGAAAAAGTTAACTGAGAAAATGCAAAACTATTAAAGAGTAACTTTCCAATTAATACGTACAGGAAGGTAAATCCAGTAAATCCTATGAAGGATTTCTTTCAGTTTGGACTGGCTATATCAGCCAAACATTTCAGACATCAGCAGAAGAAAAAAACCTGCTGTTTTCTTTTGAACCAAGGCAGCCTAACACCAGAATTGTGTTAGATCTCGCAGTTTAGGTAGGGCCAGGTCTGGACAATATTTGCAACAGATATTTCTATGGCCTTCAGAAAATTGTGTACATAAATGTCAGCGGTGGCATTGCACTGGCTAGAGCAGGGAGAGGCCCCTGCAAGATATAATACTGGAGACCTGCCTCTTTGGTCTTCTTGACCTCTTTCCAAGAAGACTTCAGAGATGGTGGAGGATTGCTAATGACTACCACACCTGCATTTCTTATGCCCTGCCAGCTTAATTACAGAAAATCCCACAAATACAACATTCCTATGAATCTGCAGAATATAGTTTATATCTATCCTAAAGAAGATGAAATTAAATTAGATGTTAGCTTATGTTCTCAGATGTAAATTATGTAGCAGGATTTCAATTTAACTACCAAAATATTAGATATAACTGAATTTAAAAAAAATATAAAATAGTTTAAATGTAACATATCCTCCAGTATTATTTCTTATTTATAAATGATTATGCAACTATGAATCCCTGAACCTAGTTTTAATTGATAAATATTGCATAAGATCTGTATTAAATCTCTTTTTTAGAGATGATCTGTATTTTAAAATGGACTATAACTCTATAATGCAGGCTTATTTATAATAAATATTTAAGCAGACATGTATCTTCAGGAATTAAATATCATTAATGGTAATGGAAAGGACAGAGCTTGTGAAATGTATTTGGAAATCTCTTTTCCATATAGTAAAAACATCAGACAGAGGAAAGATGGCAATGATAGCCAGCCTAGAACATTGCAGCCTGAATTCCCAGCATTTTAGGATGAAGGTTAATAGCGTTATTGTCTTTAGTTAGATTTTTAGAGACCAGCGGGAGTAGCATTGCACCTGTTACCCTGCAGTTGGGGCAAACCCAGGAATTATGCGGTTTCCCAAGACCTAGCATCCAGTTCCCCACCTGTTAAAAGACAACTGGAGGTGTTTGTTGCTGCGCTTCTGAGTCTGGCACGTGCATCTCTAACACCCGAGAGCTTGGATTTCCTCAGCTCTGGGCGCACTCTGAGGTTTACCTATTTGACAGTGTGGATGTGTTTAGGGAGAAGTTAACTTGCTAAAAGACACATCCGTAGCTTGTGTTCCAGGCTTGGAAAGCATTTGGGGATTGTTTAATTCATCTCTTTATTTCTCGTTGCGGATCTGACTGTGCTTCTAAATGTTGTTGGAGCCCTGTGCCCTTTTGTAGCTCTTCGACTACAAATTCTCTTTATAATAAAAAAGACAATTAACAAATTGCGAAAGAAATATTCCGTCATGGGAAATATAATTTTACATGTACATTATAGAAAAAAGGAACAGAAATCTGATCTTGACTGTGGTCACTTAAGTTAATAACACTATTTCCATACATAGCATTAATTACTTGCTTCATATAGTTGCTGGATTGGTGCCTACAACCAAAGGAAATATTTAAATTGTAAGGAGTGGTGGGAAGAAAGAATAATAGAGTGAAAAAGAAACACTGTGTATTCTTTCCTCAAACATTTGTTGCTTTCCTTCATTTCTTCTTCCCTTTCTCTTTCCCTCCTTCTGTATTTAGGCTTTCCTCCCTATAGTCACCAATCTAACCCACTATTTTAGTAACTCCTGTCTTTAAAGTATGAAATTTTCTTTCTACTTACACCCACTGACTGCAACAACAGGGAAAAAAAGGCTTATTTTGCCTCAAAGGGCAGCATCGCTGTGAAAAAATGCTGTGTAAAAGTGAAATTCTCTCACTGAACAAAACTGCCGCTCTTTGGAGGAAGGGATATTTGATTTTTTTTTTTTTTTTTTTGGAGAGCAGCATACTGCTTCACTTGGTACTTGCAGGGGAGAGCTAGCGTGGCTGAAGGAGCGAGCTCAGACCTCTGCTCCATCTTGTGACTCATTAACAGGGCCACCCGCCCGGCCTCACGGGGGGACATTCGCTGCCGACCCAAGGAAGGGTACCGACGGTGCCGCCATCCCATGGGGTAGCCGAGGGCATAGCGTGACCCAGCAAAGATGCTGGAGTGGGCACGGCTTGATGTCCCCAGGCCTGCGATCCCTTTCCTCTGAGGGGAGCGGGAGGTAGGCCACGGACCTCAGCACCAGTCTTCAAGCCCTGCTCTGCTTTAATCTGCGTTTACTGCTTGTGATGACGGACAGGATGCAAAAATCTCAACTTCCCTCAGAGACTATGATAAAACTGAAAGGTCTGGCAGCCAGTCACGCTGCATTTTAACTGGTAAACCGAAGCCCTTTATATAGAATCCATTAAAGCCATAAACATGAAACTCCGCAGTACTGTTTTTACAGTCACCTTTCAGAGGGAGCAACAATCTAAAGTTAAAGCTTTTTGTAAGGGGGCATTTTATGACTCC
Source organism: Haliaeetus albicilla (assembly GCF_947461875.1). Classification (NCBI taxonomy): domain Eukaryota; kingdom Metazoa; phylum Chordata; class Aves; order Accipitriformes; family Accipitridae; genus Haliaeetus; species Haliaeetus albicilla. Next base: position 11,101,161 of record NC_091488.1, read on the forward strand.
TGGACTTCAGTCTGTTTAGTTTATCCCCAGAAAGGTAAAAAGTGATCTGAACATGGTCTGTAAATACCCCTGATAGCAGAGGGCTTTTTAAACTAATGGAAAACGGTAGAGCGAGATCCAACATCTGGTAACTCTGCTAACTATATTCAGGAGCAAAGGCATGCATTCCTAACAGTCAGGATCTCCAACCAAATCGCTTGCTCAAGGGTACACTGGATTCCTTCTCAGGTGAAGCCTTGAAATTGAACCTGTGTATCCTACTAACAGTTAGAGGCTCAACGAAGAAACCTGTTGATAAAAATCTACGGCTTTTCTCAGGTGAGATGATCAGAAATAGTCCTTTCTGGCATTAAAACTTTATGTCTAGCATTCAATTCCAGTGGCATAAAGGGAGGAGTATTTAATTTGGAAATTCTTCAATAAAGTGTCTCTCTCTTACTCTCTCTCTCTCAAAACATGCCCGTTCAGGAAGAAATGTGATATGGCCACAGTGTTCGTACAAAGGTTTAGCATTCACTAGGTGCAAATTCCTATTCTTCTGTTCTCCAGAACAGTTAGTAGTTGCTGAGGCTCCACGCTTTTACCAGAATATTCAAGTTAGAGCAAAAAAAAAATTAGAAACACTAATTAGGCAAGATTTGTGAAAACCTCTGATGTTGGGTAAAAATAGCTCAGGTCAATAGCGAAGTGTTCATTTTACCTGTCCTCTCACAAGTAAGCTAGCTGACTTTTGAGGTCATGTGCAAATACCTGTGGTCTCAACCTCAGACTCTCATAAACGAGTTCCACAGTTCATGTGGAAATGTCATTCCTGAGACATTTCAAACTCCTGGGAGCACTCTGAAAAGTCCTGGAATTAAAACTGTTTTCATAGCCTGCCATTAGAAATAACCACATTTTCTTAATGTCAGAGATGCAGTGCCGAATATGGCTTAATTTTTCTCCAGGTTGCTATGACTGCTTGTACCTCCATAACTAACAACACACTACCTTTTTCAATATTTTAGGTTTGTGTACTGGATTCTTTATACAATAGCCTACCGTGCTCTAAAAGAGCCCAACACTATCAGTATCTCACATATGAGTTATATGGGTGTTGAGGTAAACAGTTTACACTAGAATTAATCATCTCTAAAGACATCTAGGCTGTATTATATAGATTACAGCAACCAACAGATATTCCTACATCACTACAACGGATTAATTCAGAAAACAGATGAAATAAAGTTTTAGTTAGGACAGCAAGAAGCTCCCGTAAGTGTGACCAGAAATTATCTCACTGCACAGAGATCTGTGGGTTGACAACCTGAAAAGCATGGTATGTAAAGAAAATCTGCCTCGTCCTGCTCTTCTCCATCAGCCTTTTGCCATTTTAGGATCTGACCTCTTTGGGAATGGATAAAAATTGCAGTGACACTGCTACGGACAGGAGGACGTTGGGCAAGTGCCTGCAGTCTCGTCACATTACGGGCTGTAATCCCCCACATGGCAAGGAATTACACAGCAGCCATTTTCGCTTTTGCAAGCTGCTCTTCCTGCAGATATACCTGGTGCTGGGGAGGACAGACATCCATACGCACAGAAAGGCTTCTTCCAAAGAGCGCTTATTCAGCGAGCAGCCCATATACCTGGGTACAAGGTTTCAGGCAGCCCAAGCCCATAGTTTATTCCACTTTGGACTGCAAATTATAAAAACCACAGTCAGCATTCCTAGCAGCAGCTCAGCCCTAAGCCTTACATTCACCGTCCTGCAGGATGGAGTGCTAATTATTCATATGGAATAATAGCTTTCATATGAAGTAATATATTGACTCCCCTCCAAAATCTAGCTTGGAATTTAAAAGATTATGAACAGTGCCAAGAAAACTACTCCAGGGCAAAACAACCCTGAATCTTCAAGTTTAGACAAGAGCCTTACTATAAACAAACAAAAGTGTGATATTGTTTAAGTTGGTCTTTGAAATTGTCAGTGGGAGATCCATTTTTTTTTTTTCATGAAACCCTCCAAACAGGAGGGGAACTTTTACCTTCATATTGCAAAGTTAACTTCCAAATATTACCCAGGGAGCATTTCATAAAACATGTTGTGATATATGCTTTCTGTTGCACAGGTATTGAAACAATCACCGCAAGCTCTTTTCTGTAATTGCCACTTAAGGATGTCCTTGAAACCAAAGAGACTTGGCTACAGGGAACCCAGAATTCCATTCTATCTTTCACTGGGTTGCCCTTGAACAAACCATTCCTTTGGCCAACAAAGCCAAGCTCTCACTTTGTGAGGACATATAATTTAAACAGAGAGTGTATTCTTCCCTCATGCTCTCTGTCTTCGTAGCAAGGATTTAAAGAACAGTTTGTTCATAACAAAAGCTCATGAAAACTCTCTTTGCACAAGTCTGCCATGCAGGAAACTCCTGATGCTCACAGCTGAGATTCTCAAGCACATGGTACTACAGCCACCAAACCAAACTGCAGTATATCTATATATATATATGATACAGAGGTTGATGAATTTTCTGGTTGTGTGCAGCTAAAAATCAGACTGAGAAAGGAAGGAACAAATTAACTTGTCCCATAAGACTGCCCCAGTCCCAGCCTTGCTACATCATTTTAGAGGTGACATGAGTTCACTGCTGTACCCAGTAAGGCAGATGCTCCACCGAGGCTGTTCAAATCCCCTGCTCTAGAAGGGCTTTGCGGGGAAGCAACCAGTTTGATGGAAGATACCAGCACATTTTATGCTGACTGCTGCGTTGGATTTTTGACCTGTTTCACTGGGCAGCTTCAACAGGCATATTTTCCTATTGAAAAAAGCCAAAACCCAACCACAACAAAATAGGACCTTTCAACATGATTTCACTTTGGAAGAATAATCAAAATGAAACATTTTGATAGGTTATGTTCTTTCTTGACCATAATCATAAAATACATTTTCAGAATGTATTCCTTCAGAAAAAAACTGTTATTTTTGTTGTTACGTCATTTTAGTTTTTGCCGTATTTTTAATCCTGGCAGTTTATGAATGTTTTGCAGACAAAATGAAATGTTAAAAATAAGAATTGAATTTAAAAAAATGAACCAAAGACCATTTTTTTCAAAAATGCTGTTTTGTAGAAAAATGTGGAATGAAAAATTTGCAATTTCTGAATTTTCTGTGGAATTGTATTTCCAAGTTTGGAAAGCATACCTGCTTCATCGGAAAAGGACAGACTGATGCTATCAAGGATCCCTGGTAAACTGCACCGACTTTGAACTGATGACATAGTGCCATTTTCTCTAACTGCATGTGTTAAGTGACATCGTAACTGGTTTCCAGTTCGGACCTTCCTGTGATCTTCCATTTTGCACTCATGAAGTTGTGAGAAGAAGTTCAGAGATACTTGGACAATCACGATGACTTGCAATCGCTACTCAGTTCCTTTGAAAATACAAACTTTCCTGTGATACTCCTGTGTCTCACTGACTCAGACTGCCTCAGCTATGGGCATCTGCAAATAACAAGCCAGTGAAATGATGCTGCAGTCTAGAAAATATCACCTCCTTTTCACAGAAGGATTCTCCAAGGTGCCACCATCTCCGGCTTCAGCTGGTTTTGTGATGAAGTTGCTGCCATTTGTAAGTTCTAAGATGCTCAACTTGACAATTATGATTCATAGTTTGGCTACAAACATGCGCTTTAACTGTTTTACCTTGTCCTGAGATTACTCAGACATTTCTCCAGTATAAACAGTAACTTCAATTTTTTTTGCCTCATCTCTTACAAGAAGCAAAGACAATATTCTCAAGCTTTACTGGTTTCAAGTCAAGACCAAGATGTGCAAATCACAAAATAACTGTCTCAATCCTGCAAACATTTATATATTTAGTTGTATGCATGGAGGCTGCCCCACTGACATCAACAAGACTGCTCATGCATCAAGCACGTGTGCATGTTTTTGTAGAATAGAGAGGCACAAGTAATTTGATTTCCAAAGATGTTCAATGCATGTAACTCTCACTGACTCCAGCATCTCTGTCTCTTAGTGTCTCTAGCCCTCAGGCTACTTGTGTAGGTGCCAGTCTGAAAATTTGAAAGTCTTGACCCAAAAAGTTAAGTTAATTTTAAGTTAAAGCTGGGATTTTGCATGAAAGCTACACCCCAATATACTGCTACGCTGACCTGGAAAGGCATCATTCTGTGCTGTGGAAGCTAATATGCCCCCTTGTTCAACCTCTCTTTGTTTAGTATAAATTAGAAATTAGTGATGGGAATTATCTCCCACCTCATCACAATCTCACTCGGGAGCTGCCTCCTGCTGTGAGTGAACTCAGAGTTCAGTAATAACAACTGACTGCTGGCTTTTCCAAAGGAGAAAAGCAGTCATTCATCTAAATTTTTCCCTTCAGTCAGATGCACTATATCATTGGAGATGTAGTACCTTAACATGAAGCATTTACTACTATACATCTACATTTACCACTGATTTGATGTAGTCAAAGAGACAATGATTTTCTTTCTTTGTCTCCCTTGGTTAAAACCACTAGGAAAGGGAGTAATTTCTACTTGTATATATCATGATTCACCTTGAATGTGAATATGATCACATATCTGTGTGTGTGCATGTGCGCACGTGCGCACGTGGGGATAAACTGTACAACCACCAGTAAAAGGATGTTTTGATTCAGGCCCTCAGATGATATAAAATGTGAGTACTTTATTGGACACAGTGAAACTGCAGCCTTGCAGAAGAGGTGTGGAGAGTTTTTCTGTCTCTAAAAAATTCATAGTAATAAGTGCCAAAAGGTCTCTCTCAACAACGGGACAAAGCTTTGCAAATAAAGGGCAGTTTACATACAGAAGCATGCAGGTCAGCTGGTGCCTGTTCCTATAAGGTGCATTACCAGGGAAGAGACAAGGCCTGATTCCAGCCACAGAATACAGAAGAACGTCAGAAGGTGGCCAAAACCCATCAGATTTACCCAGCGTTCAGAGCACATGGTTAAGTCTGATGACAGATACCATACCAGGAGAAACATGTCATTATTGTAGCTCAGAAAAATATAAAAATAAAAATAGGAAGCTACAATCTGATGGTTGGAATGGAGCACTTCCACATTACATTATTCTTTTGAAAGAATATTAACAAGTGATTTAGTTCACTGGTTTTCTTTAACCATGAGTTTTTCTAATGGAAAAAAATCTTTCTGTCCATGCTTACTCAGAAAGCATGTAAGTAAGAACGTCTCATCTCAGGGAAGCAGGACCTACATGTTGTATGTACGAAAACCTGAACTTGCCTGGCTTTCCTAGATACTCTGAAGTGAATACCAGTTTATCAGTTTCATTGAACGTTTTAAAAAGTATCATGAAACAATCCTATATCACCTCAACTTATTTGTAAAGTAGTTTATGGGAAAATCTTTTAGACTGAACATATCATTCCCAGATATCTATGTCCAAGATTCCTCTACTTCTCAGTGACTGCAATCGCTGCTTTGGATGTCGAACCCTTTTCATTTTTCCACTATTCATGTGTGCAGGTCACTCTAGAGCATATATGAACTTTCTTTACTTATTCATCTTTTTCTGAACCCTAGAAATACTTTCTGGACTATGAAGCATTCACAGACAAATGGCACTAGAAGAAAAAGTGTTAGCTTGGGAAATCTTCAATAAGAAAGCAATAAAGCCCAAGACATTTTTTCAGGAATGAAAGTGGAGAATTTCCATATTCAAGTTTTATGGTTGAAGAAAATTGCCTCCTTTGTTGTTATTTACATTAAATTAACACCTACATTCTAACTGACGCTGGCAGAGTCAAAGAGACAATGAATTTTTCTCCTTAATTAATATAGGAGTAAATACAACCACTATCCCAAGCATTTCACAAGCTGAAAATTGGACTTACCTCACCCTTATCTTATCCATTCTCACCACCAGAATCCAATTCATTAAGCAAATCCTCCCTTGGTAGAGCAACGCAGATAAACGCAAAGTGACTTTTCACAAACAAGAAAAGAATCAGCATCTCTGGACTCCTCACTTGGCTTCGGAAGGCAGAAACCAATCACTTGTAGATAACTTTTGGCTTCTCCCAATGATGGTGGAAATGGGAAGAGGAACAATAAGTTATTTCTATGATTCTATATTTCAGGCCTTTGGCCTTACTTGGTGAGACTAGTCAGGAAAATATCTAAAACCTACAACTACGTATTGTTAAAGACCCACTGTCCTGTCATGAAGCAATTTGGGGGTGGCAAAGCAGTCTGTAACAGACAGTTACCATGTTGTAGTTACATGGTTAAAGAAACACTGTGTTGTATCTTTCTTCTTCTTTCCTTCTTTTTCTCTTTCTTTTTTCCTTCCTTCTTTCCTTCCTTCCTTCTTTATCACTTCCTTGTTTGTTATAGTCCTTTTTGCAAGATCACAACTGATGGCTGTGGAAAATGACCACAAGATCACTAGCAAATTATTGGGACATCCTAAATGGAACACTCTGAGTAACCAGGTCTTCCCTGTCCCCTCATCCTAAAGAATTTGTGTACAAACAAAACCAGAAGGACATTCAAAACGCATTAACCAAAACTGTCTCCACAGTTACTATTTTTCAAACTCGCCCATAGATAAGCATTTCTAGATGTTGCCTTTAAAGCACAGAGGTGCTTGTAAAAGGGGCTCTGTTAATAGCATAGGACAACGGTACCAAAGGTTGTGTGCAGCTAAAAATCAGACTGAGAAAGGAAGGAACAAATTAACTTCTCCCATAAGACTGCCTCAGTCCCAGCCTTGCCACGTCATTTTAGAGGTGACATGAGTCCATTGCTGTACCCAGTAAGGCAGATGCTCCACTGAGGCTGTTCAAATCCCCTGCTCTAGAAGGGCTTTGTGAGGGAGCAACTAGTTTGACGGAAATTACCAACACATTTTATGCTGACTGCTGCATTGGATTTTTGACCTGTTTCACTGGGGAGCTTCAATAGGCGTATTTTCCTATTGAAAAAAAAAAAAAAAATCAAAATAGGACCTTTCAACATGATTTCACTTTGGAAGAAAAACCAAAATAACACATTTTGATAGGATAAGTTCTTTCTTGACCATAACCATAAAGTATAGTTTCAGAATGTATTTCTTCAGGAAAACTCTTATTTTTTATATTTTTATTGCTACATCATTTTATTTTTTGCCATATTTTTAATCTTGGCTGTTTATGAATGTTTTGCAAACCAAATGAAATTTAAAAATTAGTATTGAAATTTAAAAAAATGAACCAAAGACCTTTTTTTTTCAAAAATGCTGTTTTGTAGGAAAGTGTGTGGAGAAAATTTGCAATTTCTGAATTTTCTGTGGAATTGCATTTCCAAGTTTGGACAAGCATACCTGCTTCATCTGGGAAGGATAGACTGATGCTATCAGGGATCCCTGGTAAACTGAGTTGACTTTGAACTGATGACATAGTAATGAAGGTTTTAAATTCCTGAGCCATCCAACTGTCTATTAACAGCTCTTTAAACTTACTACATACACACTGATACTGATCTGCTTATTACTGCAGAAATTCTAAACATAAACATTATTATGAAATCTTGTTTTAGCCACCAAGAAGGGTGAGAGACTGAAACACTAGACAGCTTTTCTTTGCCTTGTATTCCATGTGTGAGATTGGAATTAGACATAACAGCCCTGTAACCTGCTCTGGGAGAAAAATAAGCCCTTATAGGACAAAATGACCAGCAATTATTCAAACAATTTAGACTGAAAAGGCTTAGGAAAAGGTAGCTGAGAAAGAAGGAGGGAGAAACATCACAGATGAGGAAAATAAAGTACAGAAAAGTGTGGTAAGGACAGAGATGTGTGCTTTTGTCAAGAAGTGGTTTCTTTCTTAGAAGGTTAATTAACAGGATAATGTTTTTATAACAAATGTTGGCACTATCAGCCAGAAAAGCTTTGCCAAAACGGACAACCCCTTCGTACTATGGGAAAGAAGACAAACCCCTCTGACTATGAGCAATTTTGTACCATTAGGTGTTCCTATCGGGCTCTTTTTCCTTCTTCGTCTGAAGCAAAGAACAATTACACTGCCTATGTGGAATACGTGCCCACTTTCCTTGGTCTATTTAGATCACTAAATGTGACTGCCTTCCCTCTTTCAGTTTTTGTTTCTGGACTGATTGTGCTCTGCAGCCTGATTTCCACTTGAGTCCACTCAGGAATAGGATGCTGAAACATGATTGTTTCCACTATTGGAGGCTGCCGTTTTTTAATGCCACACACTGCCTTAATGAGCTTCACCCCGAGCGTGCGACTCAGCTGGCAGTGAAAAACAGGAAGCATTTTGGCACACATTTTCCCTTTGTGGGGTGAGAGAGGAAGCAGACGCGAGCCCTGGCTCAACAGTGACACAATTAAAATGGAAACAGAGAGCTGCCTTGCCCTTGGTGCGGCGTGAGATCAAACCTGGGTCACCCCTGTAGGCTGTCTTGCTGCCGAGATCCCCGGGTTGGATTGGAGATGGACGAGAAATGTCCACGTTAAAACTCACATGTACGTGGTGTCCAGGGACCTGAGCCAGCAAAGACAAGGGGAAGTCTGTCTGTGGATTTTCACAAAGTCTGGATTGAGCCCTATTTCTTCCCTTCTAGTGAGCAAGGATCCTTCCAACTAAGTGGGTAGAAAAATTTGTCAGGTGGAGATTGCTGCTGTACTTCATGCTACCAGAGCCTTTAAATGCATATAGCATTAAAAAAATAGTGGCATCTGTATTTACACCGAGCCACCTGTACCATGTAATTTACAAGTGAAGATATTCTGGACTTGAAAATGCAAGGTATCTTTTGCTGGTAATTCCTGTAAGTGGGCCCATTTCAGCTGTTGGCAAACATAGGATTTAATTGTCCCAGGTGTCTAGGTACTTCCCAGGTCCTCTTCATAGTTGTGTCTGAGAGCCCCAATTATTAATTCATCTTCATCATTCCCCTCTGATAGGCAATCAGGCTAACCTGTACCTAGTGGAGATTTGGTACATAAAACTGAATGTATCCATGAGGAGAAGAGGGCTTGACTGTCTTCTTGACCAAATTAATCATTTGGGAAAATACCTAGGAAAATGCACTTTAAGTGGACCACTGGATGCAAAAAGTTCCTTTCCAAGGTTGTATTCCACTAGAGACCACCATAAAGAAGAAGAGGTATGTTCCACTGAGTTGCATATTGCTTTCTCTGACCATCCTCATCTATACATGATCACATACAGCCTGTTGGAAAACCATGCCCCTTTCTCCAAATGGGACCGCTCAGGTATGTGTACATTTACAAAGGCCTCTCCAGGACTGCCTGAGTACATGGATGAAAGAACACGCTTCCTCTGTGACCTGCTCTATTAATTGGTCATAAAATATCACCCTCCTCTACCACAGATATCATCCCCTTTGGTCTGCTTGCCTCTCCAAAGAAAGAAAAGTTGATACTCAGTGTTGGGAACTGCTGTACACCAGGAATGGAAGTTTTTGCATGTGACTGCTTCTGCCCATGCTGCTCCTGGTTGCCTGCTGCAGGCAGCCTAAGAACAGCTGCCTTTTCTTCCTCTTAGCTTACGACAGGCTAACACCTTCCCCTCTGTAGCTACTAAATGCCTAGATGGCTGTCGAGAATTTTTGGACGTTAAACTGCTTGCTTTATTTGGGATATTTTGTAATAGTAGCAAGCATGGGGGGTGGGGGGGGGGTGGACACTAACCTTTCTTTCTTTGATTGGTAAATAACATTAAAAGCAGCTTGGAAGCTATGCAGCTGTAAGAACAAAATATGATCCCATTTTACACGTTGGGATAATTTTTTTTAATGCAAAGTGAGCAAAGGTGCATGAGAGAGCATTTTAGCGTGACAGCATTAATCCATATTTCATTATGTCTGTCAGAACAGGATTCATGAGGATAAAACCTGTGCTGAACAGGAGCATTCTCCTGAAACCACAAATATGACGTTTCTGAAAGGTGGCAAGGTGAAATTTTTATCATCTTCATTAAAAGCCAAATCCTACGGTCTTTGCCAGTGGCCAAACAAAATTTCCAAGCTGGTGCTACAGGGACACTTTAGAAAGATAGCAAAATGGAAACTGATATTGGTGTTCAGCACAGTCAGGACGTCATCTCTTTCTAACAAAGGAATATGCTTTCTGTCATAACATCATGGACAGTGCCTACCTCAGGCAGAGTCATTCCAATAGCCAGTTATTCCCTCTTAAGTGAGCAGAAACTGCGTAATGAGATATGATGGCATTTCCTGAGACGCAGAGGAAGAAGTCATTAAAAAAACCCCACCGGCTAAGGCTCATCAGCTTCTGCGCGTTGTTCAGACGAACTGCTAAATCTTACAGAAAACTCTTCACCTCTCTCACCACAGTGGTCAGCGTTCATCTGCTCTACATGCAAGGACAGAACACCCATCAGGAACTGTTTAGTGCTTTCTCAGCATAAATAAAAGAAGGAAGCATTTTTACAGTAAAGACCTTTGTCATCTGTAGATCTCCAAGTAATTTACAAAGAAGTGGGTATCTCCATCTTTCAGATGGGAAAGCAGAAGACCAAAGATGAACCGATCAACCCACGGTCACCCAGCAGCAAAGCCTGGAGAGCCCTAAAGCCCAGACGCCTAACAGAGGGCTGCATTCACAAACCCAGATGCAGAAAGAGTATTTCAGGGAATAAATTCCAGCTCTGCTTTCCATATCGTAACAACTATCTCCTTAAAATGAAAAGTACTGATCGATATGAAATAAGACAGGTGGATGAATGGTGGAAAGATGACATTTGATCACCTTAAATGGAAAATACAAGCAATGTAGACAGTCTGCTCATATGTCATTCACAGGTATGAGTCTATACAAGCCAGTTTTGCAAGAGATTGTAGATCTTTTTTATGATTGTGTTTCAGCTTCAAATCTTATTGGCTTCTGCCCACAGACTTGTCAACTCTGGAAACCCCAGCTTATGCTAAGTGTAGGCCCTTTGAGATCTCTGAAAATACATGGAATACAAAAAAGGCAGAAAAGAACTGGGAAGGGAGAGGAAGCAGAAGACAAATCAGGAAAACTAAAGAAAGAAAAAGAAATTTGAGAGAAAGGAAACAGGAGAATGAAAAAGATTAAGAGAAGGGAAGACTCACGAGAAGAAAAATAGGAGGAGAGATAGGGAAATTTGGTTTTAATTATGTTTATTGCAGTTCTTCATGCACAAAATTACAAAGGGAAAACAACATAAACAGCTCTGCTGCAGGCATGCTAGGAAACAATCCATAAAGCAAGAAAACGTTATACAGGAGCTTGTAGTGACTTACTGCATTATTCACTAGGTAATAATTGCCCAAAAGAAATTAATGAGTCTCTTTTCAATTAGTTTGGCAGATAACTGGAAAGACTTATAGGCTTCTTTGCTGTAGATTCTTTACCTAAGTAACAGATAAAAGACAACACAGACCTTTAGAAGCTGGTTGTAAAAATAAAAAGTTAGATATGCTCTGTGCAAGAGAGGCACCCCTGCCCCAGAGCAGGACCCATCTTAGCAGGAAGGATATATTAATATAGCAGGAGACAATCCCTGCTCAGAGAACTTGCAGAAAACAGTGGAAAGAAGAAACAAACTGTGCTGAACAATATGAGAATAAAAGATTTTAAAAGTTCAAACCGGGAACACAAACAAATTCACAAATTCACCTATAAAGCTGGCCCAGCTTTTGGCTACTCAGTATAAGGGACAAATATAACAGGGATAGTCAAGTAATTTAGGTATGACAAGTTTTGACAGGTTAAAGTCGTGCTGCCCAGACAACTGCATTCTCCTCCCCACTGATTAAGGCCAATGACGACGCAAATACCACAACCTTTCCAAATCTTCCCATTTCCATTCCACAATTCGGGTTTCCCCCCATATTGTTAAACCCATGCTCATTTTATTTTCTCTCTTGAAAGAAGGAAGCTTCAGAAAACCCTTTGACCTGAAGGGCTGAATGGAGAGTACCTCCTATCCACAGCAGATTTCTTTATTTCCCCCTAGAGTTTGGATGATGATCACAAAGATTTTTCTTTTCCTTTCCTCATTACCTGTTTCTACCTTTGAACTTTTCTAATTCAGAAATCCATGATTCTTCATCGTCTTCATCTCAGATCTCTAGCTGCTGGATCTTCCCTGATAGCAGCTAACGAGGCTGGGATCATTAACCAAACAATCAAGGAGAAAATCTAGATACATGTTAATAGGAGGATATTCTTTCTCGTTATAGCACTGACAACGTATCCTAAAGTTTCCTGTCAAAATGTCCTTGAAATCTGCTGAGTGTTATACTTGCCAAACACATTGTCACAAAAATTCTGCTTATTTCTAACAAAAGCCTCTGAACTGGTTGGTACAATTTCTGGCTAAAAAAAAAAATAAAATAAAAAAATCAGAAAACTATCAATATCCAGCAACGATGTAAAATTATAATGAAGCATCTACACTCCCAAAGGATTTATGTGTGTCTAGGTCTATCTGTGCGTGCCCATGTCCTGCACAGCCTGACTTGGCACCTGAGGTCTGAGCAGCTGGCACACCTGCGATGTCAAGAGTGCAGTGTATGTCACAGGAGGAGTTTTACGAGTCATCACATTGATAGCGATTAATTGGCACAGCACGCCGGCAAAGCTCAGACCAGCCCAGGACTGTAGGGATTGGCATACTGTGCATCTTTTACAGCGCCAACTGCCTCTGACATTCATTAAGCACACCTGCCCGACTGACCAGTCGAACACAATGGATGCATGCTACTTTCTGGAACAGTCTGTCTTCTCTTACATCCTTAACGTGCTACACTAATACTGTATTCCTCTCTTAAAACTGCCTATCAGAGCAAAAGGGTGTCCATGGAAACCTTTCTTGCTTTACACTAGCTATGCAGTCTGTTGCTACACTTTCACATCAGATTTGTTACTGGTGCTTATTCACTTGGAATGAAACAGTAAACTTGTCTGGAGACGTCCTGAATTATTCATAGACAACATGTACAAAGATAAGTCAGGGCATGAGATGTACCTCGGTGTTGAAGCCAACATGGTACGTAAGAGTGAATGATGCTTGCGTGGCTTTGTGGGAGAGCTGCGTCTCAACCACTGTGAATGACTAGGAATTGGGTAACGATCATTAAGACCTGCAAGCCAATTTGCCTTTGACAATGGAAGTCAGGGGAAGTTTTGACACAGCAGCTGCCTTTGCCTCACTTTGATTGTGAACACAGCATTATGGCCTGAAGTCACTTCCAGGTTTGTATTTAGACTTTCAAAGGAGCAGTTTTGTGGGCACATAGAGGTAAGTATATCTTATAGCAGCACTTAGACAGCTAATTACTTCATTATGCCTATCAAGGAAGTAGTTAGATGACTAAATATCATTGACTATGGCTCTGGAGCTGCAACCGGAAAACTATACATGGAAGTTGGATAAACCAGTCAATTCCAGATTTGTTATCCAGCATCAGCTTTGAGCTCATTTTTCACACAGTGAAGGCATATTCACCATACAAATATTTCTGCCTTACAAATGATTTCTGCCTTCCTCTGAAGGCTGATACTGAAAGAGCCAGAAGCTAGTATTTGTGAACTGTTAGTGGACCTGCTTTGAAAATGCTGGGTCCAGTTCTGGTTGCACCTCACTCCAATATGCATCAGGTGACTTCAATTTCTAGTGTGAGTCTGCAGGATTAGAAATGGGCCCATTTATAAAGCCAACATTTAAGCAGGTAGTCACACATTTCTAAAAAAACCTGTACATCTGTCGCTCTGAGAAAAATTAAGTGAATTTTCCCTTGGCGGTCTCCATCTGGGAGTATGTGGACTGGATGGCACAGAAAGCTAACACCAGCCTTCACAAGCCTCCACGAGCTTGTCCACTGGTGTCTCATCAGCACTGCAATGACAGGCACTCCACATCTGAACAGTGAAAAGACATTATATTTTCATGGTAGCTAAAAAGCTAAAAATGGGAGATGAAGTGATTCCGTACCGAAAACACTTCTGTAAGCATTGGATGAAATAGTCAGTTAAGCTCTCATGTTCATCCTTGTCCAAAAAGGGAATTTTTTTTTTTTTTATTACAAAATCTTTAAGAGAAGAGAAACTTGGTTCTGACCTAGCTATAGCTATTAGCAGATCTAGGGAAGCATCCTAATTTGAAGACATTAGTCACAAAACCAAGGTCCCACGTGCCACAGCACAAGCTAATGGATTTAAAAATAAGAGAGCTACCTTCCTAAACCACCGTTGGTTGACCAGTTTGACCACTGGGAAGAGACTTCTGTTTATAAATGACATGTTCCTATTTAAATTAACTCAAACTTCCCTCTGTGCTATCTTTATTTTAAAATCAGATTTATACCAGTTAGCAATTTTCCCTAAAGCAGCTTACAGATCTATGCCATCACAGTTGGTGTCTGACTTTAAGCTGTCAGTAATGTAGTACTGCAAGATGTTTTTAACTTGAATTATATATATATCTTATATTTAAATGACTTTAGAATTGTGTATAGAGCCTTGTTTTTAAACACTTGTTCTCTTTCTGGAGATTGTGTACACGTGCATGGTTTGTTAGGAATCCAAGAATTTTATGATTCTAATACTCCTACAGAACATGACTAAATATTCAGCAATGCTTCAAATTAAGTTAATGCCCCACCCCAGCAGATCAGCTCTTCAAACAGCCTACATTCCTTCACCTGGGAGTGGAAGGAAATCGCGAAAAAAAAAGTAAATAAAGGAGTGAGATCGAAAGCATTTTTGCTGTGCGATTATCCTGATTCTCAAATTGCACTACATGAGAAACAAGAGGAAAGAGCAATGCTTGAAATGTCCCTTGGTCATGGTAGGGAAAAAATTGCTGACCGATCAGTACTAGCATCCGTACTCACCTTGACCAGTATCTTACTCTCACAGGTCACTGGATCCAGAGAGAGATCCCAACACGTTATGTTTAAAAGCATAACAGATGCAAATGAGATGCCCCTCAGCAGTACTTCTGCCAAGCTCTCACTGTGGGTTGTAGCAGAGAGGAGGAAGAGTTTTCAAGACATTTTCTCTACCATTTTGCAGAAGAGCATTCTTCTCACTCAGCTGGTTTCCCCCAGACTACTCCATAAGGTAACAGTAAGCTTGTGTTCCTGGCTCCCAATGTAATTTTCACATATAACCTACCTATTTGGGGTGGAGGGTTGGGGGGAGTATATCTGCACACATATGCATATTTGGGAGTACGCTCATCCACCTGAATTGACCATTTCATACACATTAGGCAAATATCACAATGACACCAGACCTTCCTTCCAAGCTATCTGGAGGCAATAACTCAAAAATATGGCAAGACTTTTCCTTTCTTCCCACTGTAATGTTTTTATTACCGTAAACCAGCCTGCTAGCAGACAAACTGGTGAATTTTGCCCCTTGCTGAGCAAAACCTTGGTGCAGGGTCCATATTTTGCCATTTAGCTCAAGACAAAACTCACATGTTTATCAGTCATACTGGGGAGCATTACTGCTCTTCAGCAGAGATTTTTGACTACTGAGGAGGTGGTTTGTATTCCATACACCCTCTGAATCACATTCTGCTTTTTAGATTTTGGTATGCAGTGATGACACAGCAAATTACACCCTAGTAATACGAAAGGATAATATTTTTCTAGCAACAGTTCATAAGGCTGTGACCACCTGGTCCAAAATGGTTAGCAACGGTACATTCTCAAAGGGTTGCTAGTACTGCAGCTCCTCAGAGTCTCTAATTCCAGTTTTTAAGAGCATCTTGCATGAAGGCATTCCACTCTGGATCATACAGTAATGGGAGTTTCAGAAGAGTATGTTTTCTCAACTGTAAGAACCTCATCTTTTATCTTGTGTCTTTTTCCTCTGATGGGACATCTTTGACGACATCTGTGTATGTAGGTACATAGATAATACGGTAAGATAGGATCACCCCTAAATTCTCTGCACCTCCAAAAAAGAGACAAATGTGAGCGAGGGAAACTCCATTGCACAGCATATGCTGCTACTTACTTACTTTGACTTGACATTGATGGATGCATTCAAGTATTTACAAGCTGCCTGATGAGATGACTCAGAGAAAGTTTGAAAGAAACAGCACGGCTGACACCCCTGCTTGAAGGGGGAGGAAGTGGGAGGGAAAGATTGCCTTGAGATCAGAGTTTGTGGTTTTTTAAAATGCTGCTGCTTCACAAGCCCACTCTTTGTGCTGGAGTAATTATGTGGGTGTACTAGGAAAAAAAGCTAAGCAGCTTGAGAAAGGTCTGGCTGTGGGGAAACCCAAATTTAAAAAGCTTGAAGAAATAGAGCAGCTCAGTAGTCCTGGAGGAAGACATGCAAGCCATCATTGCAAGAGCCGAGAGCAGTTACGGGGACAGTCCTGGGACAGTTTGAGGTGCAGGTCTGTCATCCTTGGGTGGCGAGCCCACCTTTCCCTCATCCTGCCTGTACAACTCCTCCCTGCTGGGGACGTCTCCCATCCTATGGCACTGCACGAGATGCAGATCAGCACATTTCTCCTGGGACTCGAAGACTGCTTTAGTTGGAGGCCTCTGTGATGGTGTGAGGATGTGAACAAGAGTAGGGACGGGAGGGTCAAAAAGCCATCCAGACCTCTTCCTCTCTCCCCTGCAATGTGTGTGGCTGGGCCCCAGAGATGTGCCCTGGTACTCACCAGCGCCAAGCCCTCTCGCATGGAGGCAGGCTAGACCCATGGCAAGGCACAGGGCAGCTGCCCTGGAGATCGTGTCTGTCATCGCTGACTTTTTAATGAGCAGAAAGCAGAAAGAAATGTGCATCCTGTTCTATGAATTACCATTTTTGAGCTGTTGGGCAGGAAATACCTGCATCGAGCTGGGAAGGCACCCCCATAAACCATCACATTTAACTCTTTCCCTCCAGTTCCCTAACAGCTCATGGAGGTCACAGAGCAACAGCGTAGAAAAAAAGCCAGAGAAGCTGGCTTCCCCCACAGATCCATATGGGAGTGATGCAGCTCCACCTGTCCTTATACCACCTCCCCACATCACAGCCCAGGGAAGGGAGGTGCCCTTGTGAAGCCAGTGGTGCAAAAGAAGAGCGTAGTTAAAACTTGGACTTCATCCCCATCCTCAACACAGCAATCCTCATACTGTAACCAGCATGGAAAGAAGAACAAGAACCCTGGGTAAACAGTTGGCACAATTCCCCAGCATGGAAGAAGAGGAAGAAAAAGACCATCTGATCTACAGAGTGTTTGCTACCCCTTACTGAGTCCTAACAGGAATTTTGTAACGTGCCTTCGTATAATGACAAACCGAGGATGGGAGCTATTTCTTGTATGCATTGCTGTTTTAATTCATGAGATAAGCTCCCTTCGCAGTCCATTTCAGGCAGCTCCAGAAACAACCTGGGAATGTCTAGAGCATCCTCTGTCTGCAGCTCTCAGCGGCATGCTCAGGCAAGCTCCATGCCAGCTGTGGGGGCCTGGGTAGAAATGCTGCTGTGAAAGTGGGAGCTTGGCGTGGATTAACCACCCCGGGACCTACCCAGGCGCTGTGGCAGAGGCATACCCTAACTTGCAAAAGGAATGTGATGTATAAGAATTATTCTCCACCCAAGGAAATATCACATGCTGTTATTTATATTCTTTTATGTCCTCTAGGGGCTTGAATACTTCTGGATGCTTCCTGTTCCTTTAAAAAAAAAAAAGCAGGGGGGGGAGAGATTGAGAAACTACTGGAAAATCCTAAGATGGTTGTCTTGTTCTGAAGAATAAGGGTATTTATCTCTCTCAAAAGTTTTTTGTAAAAATCTCTAATTGCATTACGAGATATTTTATTTCCTTGGAATTTCATTTTTCTGTCAGACTTCACTGAAAGGGATATTTTTCTTGTCAGATCTTGTGTAACTACAAAAAAAAGGCACATTTTCCTGAAACACTATGGTGGTGAAATTTCATTTGGAATGAAAGACGTTACAGAAACGTAGGTGTATTGTTGTTGTTGAAAATAATTTTATGTAACAGAAAGTTGATGGACTTGTAGGTCTTTTTTGGACGTGATATGTAGTTATTACTCATTTCCCAGTGCTCACAAAAGTAGCTGCCCCTGCTAATGCCAATGGGAGAACTTCAGTGGACTGCAGAGGGAGCTGGTTTGGGCCACTGGTACCTCAACTTAATTCCTCCTTTCTTTTAGGAATACAAAAGAGTAACACTCTGACTGGCAGAGTGCAGTGAGGAAATTAGCTTAATTGCTAAAGCAATAACACTTAATACAAAGCATGACACATGAATAAAAACCAGGAGAAAGGAGCCTCTAGCTGCAAAAAAAAGCTATATGAGGTTTTAAAATGTTCCCTTGCGTGCATATATGCAGTGTTTTGTACAGTAACCATAAAAATGACATGGTTGTTTTATACCTTTCAAGCACAAGCAACCTGTTTTGACTTTGTAGCGCTTGGTGAGTCATTAGAGAAACTGATCTTACTAAAAGCTTTGCCATTTCTCCTGTTCTTACCGAGATCGCTAAAAAAAAAAGTCTTGGGTAAGATACGTGCTGCAAAAACAAAATAATGTGCACATTCACTGTCTTCCGATCCCTGCCGTGTGCCAGCTTGGGTAGCAGGCTTGCTCTTTCTTTGCCATCACCAGGCTAGGCACCGGCTCCAGGGTCGCTCATCTTGGGAATGGAGCCCCACTGGACACACAGTATGTTCCTCCCTTCTCGCAAGGCCATGGGGAGGGGATATGAGGGTACCTTTTTGCTCGTAAATAGGCTTAGACACTGCGTGATCTGTTGTGGCCAGTAGCTGTGATGGCACCTGGCTGAGCTCAGTCCACCAGGTCCCAGCCACGGCATGCCTGGGTACGCTCGCTGAGCTTCTCGAGTCGGAGCTGTAGATCCAGGAGCTGTGCCCATCACAGGTCCCTGGACTCATCCCCTTCCCAGGACCTGCCCTCTGAGCCCTTGTGCCTTGCAGAACCGACGCTCTGTGCCGTCCTTAGCCCAGGCCGGCACCCCCGCTGGTGCAGAGCTCCCCTTTGCAGCTGAGCTCCGCGTGGGGAACAGCACAAATTAAAGCGAGACGACAAAGACACCAGAAAGACTTTGCCCAGAGTCCGTGATCACACCATTGCTCTCCTTAATAATCAACCACCAGAAGTGAAAGCACTTTACAGGAAGAAAAGCAACAACTAACCTATAAATAAAGCATTGCCTTCCTTCTCAATGTAATTTTTTTTCCCCCCAAGCAATCAATTAATGTTTCTGCAACAAAGAGGTTTTCAACTCGTGAGTGGGAAAGGAGGGGTCTGATGTAAGTGTCAGGGGGTTATGCTGCAGATGACATACTGCAGAACGAAGCGTTCCCCACATCCACCTCTCTCGCAAGATGCGGCACATTGAATCCAAAAAATGCGAGAGGTCCCTGCACTATGGGATCATCTTATCTCTGGATCCAAACATCTGTGCATTTTATTTACTTATTTTTGAAGGCTGAATAAGCAGCTATGTGTGCAGGGAGGCAGCAGGGTATTCATTTGCTTTATTGTTCACACCTCCAATCTTACTCTGACTGGTTGTGTATGGTATTTTGCCTCTGTGTACCAGTGGACTCTTTCATGGTGTCTGAAAGCTCGTCAATAAAAATAACTGCAACAAGAAAGGAACAGCTTTCCTATCATGCGGCACTTTCAAGTTATCTCTTGATAGCAAGTGGTCAGATGTCACCACTATAAAACCACGGTATTCTGGGATAATGTATAACCTGAACAATAAATCCAGTATTGTATTCCTAGTCTTTCACATCAGATATGCAAGACCCAGTGTCACTGCTTTTCCCTTCAGTTTAACCAGGGTTGGTCTGTCTGCTTAAGCTGAATGTTCTTCTGACTCCTACTCCTTTCTAAAACTAACCCACTTCATCTGCTGCCTGAATAAAAAGCTTCGCGTTAGTCACGACATCTTCCTGCACTGTTTTATTCACAAAGTTTGACAGAAAAATACGTGTTATGAAACCAACTTTTAATGCTTGATGGAAATAGGTCCGAACCTGCCTGGGCAGCTGTCCTTCTGTGAAACTGAAGGCAGCATTAAGGCAACATTTTCACCCTACTTGATATGTTCCCAGGCTTAGGTACCCACCAATCATGCTGACCATCATGCTGAGTGGAAAAAAAGGCCCATTAAAGCCACTACTTCACTTCTGACAGTGGTCAATAGTAGGTGTGTTGGAGGAGAAGAGAAGACGACAAGTAATCTGTGGTGATTCCTCCCACAGTGTGTTCCCACCTTGCCTCAATCTGCTGCTTACAGCATCCTCAAGCCAGATGTTGTCCTCACAGTTTTAATAGCTCTGGAAGTATTTTTCTTCTAGGATTTTGGTCATTTTATGAAGCAACTCAGACTTTCCACCCCATGGCATCCAAAGTAATGAGTTAAACATATCTAATGATCATACAATGCATAAAACACTTTCTTAATTTGCTTAAAATCTTCTGTCTGATAACACTGGAGCAGGCTGCCCAGAGAGGCTGTAGGATCTGCATTCCTGGAAGTATTCAAAACCAGGCAAGACAAAGCTCTGATCTAAGCTGGCCCTGCTTAGAGAGGGAGTTGGACCACATTACCCCCAGGGATCCCTTTCAACCCAAATCATCTTGTCTTTATAACTTCTCAGGCCATCCACCACTTTTTTTTAGCAAGAAATAGTGAAACACTTCCGCCTTTTCACTTTCTTCTTACCCATTGACCATGTCATTCATGATTCCATGAAGGACCACAAACCAACACCCTCTCTTTGCCCTTGCCAGGTCTCTCTTTTCCAGACTCAGGGGGGATTATTCTACTCAGCTTCTCCCCACAGGAGAGCGTGAGGTGCTGTGTACCTACGCTCATCCTTGCTGCCCTTCTCTGAACCTTTATTAATTCTACATCATCCCTTCTGAGGCAGGGAGGAGGGACCAGAACTCCCCGCAGAGTTTAACAGGTGAGCAAACCAGGCACTTTCTACTATGGGAAAGAGGTATTTCAAGGCTATTAGCTAAACTTCTAATAATCCCAGTCTCGTCAGCTTCTTGAGAGCCATGAATGAACATTTTCTCCATAAGGACTCCTACTTCTCTCTCTTGAACTTGTTCTTGATTGTATTCCCATCTTACAGCATCCTCACTCCTCTCCTTTCCCCGTGACTCCTCTTCACCCTTGCACTTCCCCATCAGCTGGGGCAACACCGGTGTTTGTGGGGCTGTATGGTAAGGCAGACAGTCTCAGCAGCAGCTATCGCTGCACCAGAAAACTCTAGCCTGGAGAGGAAGGCTGCGGCTCCTTGGCAGCCTCAGTCACCCCTGCTGCCCTGCCTTCTGCCCCACAGCCCTACCCCTCTCCTGCAGCACCTCCAGGGCCCCTCTGACAGTGTCCTTCCACGCTTCAGAGCTCTCCTCAGCAGAGATTATTCCCACAAAAAAAAAAAAAAAAAAAAAAAAGGTAACAGGTAGTTTTCTTCCACGTTAACACCTCAAAATGGCTCTGCGAAGGAGCAGAGAGCACCCGAGCCAAGGCAGGGGATGGAGTGGGACTGTGGTTGAGGGGCAGACGGTGGCACCGCACTGCAGCAGCAGCCGTTGCATCAGCTGAGGCTGCTGTGGGACTGCAGCTGTGTACATACGTACACGCTGATCAGAGAGGAGCCCGTGGAAGCTCATAGCCTGAGGAAGGAAGCTGCTAATGAGCATCTTTCCTTCTTCCCTTTCTCACATGCAAAAGTACAATTCTTTTAATGGTAACTGATAATAACTATAATATGTCATGATTACTCCACATTTTTTCCCAGCAAATCTTTGCTGGCTTTACATAAAGTCTGTCCTCCCAAATCTGTGTGAGGTATATAACATAGAAGGCTGTCTCACAGATAAATAAAGTGAAATTCAGGGAACTATGTGATTGAGTTCATAGAGTCCATTAGGAGCAGGCAAGAAACAGGACTTAAAGGTCTCAGCCTTCATTAATGTCTTTAACCACTAGAAAAACTGCTTGTACAGAAGGAAGAATTCCTCCATTTAATACTGCTGGGGAGGAGAGCGAGGAGAAGCCTGATGCAGCTGTCTGAAGTAGATATCTTATTTCTTTCTGTGCTTTTCAGGTACCTTATCAATTGCCTTATCTCGTAGTATCTGGAACCTTTCTTCCAGTATCTTTTCCCTAAGTAGGATGGTCAGGTTAGATGCCTCACATAGATTGGAAAAACAATTTTCAGTCTGGGCCAGACTACTCCCCTTTTTCAGATTTCTCTTCAGAAATCCCTTCAGACTTCTCTTGTGATTTCTCTTCAGAAATCTGAAAATGATAAGCCCTGCTCTTCTAATAGGTAAGGGGACATCCTCCTCCCAGCCAAGGGTCTCTGCTCTCCAGCTATGGCCCCTGCTAGCAATCTTCATGGGCCTGAGTCATGAAAGCATTTCAACATTTTAATATATAAGCACTGCAGTCAGGAACATTTGCACTCACTTGCAGACCCTCTGTACTGTCAATGAACTCTTGTAGAAAATGAGTAGCATACCCACAAGACAATAAAGCAGTGTAACATAATTGGTGGGACTTTCATGTTTGTCTAAGGTTTTAAATAGTCCATATTTTTATATCATATGACTTCGAAAATGATATTTGTTCATATAATTAGAGACTGTACTGTCACAAGGGAGCCAAATTCAGACTCTGTGTGCAACCTGAATATTGTCGTTTCCTGGCATCTGCTTAAAATATATTCTTAGTGCACTAAGGTTTATAGGTTTTTTTCCCCCTCTCCTATTCAACATTCAAAGGTATTTTAAAAGTAAAAAAAGATGCAGAGAGAAAAAAAGAAAACTATTCTTCTAACAACTATGACAGTGCCAATCCTACATACCCCTAAACATTGGCCGGAGAGGTCTTTTCCTGCACACTCTGGGAGCTATAACCACACCAAAGACAACATCAGCAACAACTGTTTCTAGCTTTGCAGAACCTGATCGCAACCTGAACTGCTATCAGGAACTCAGACTGTCTCACCAAACGCTTTCCACTAGTAGATCCCAAAGTGAGTTAGGAAGAAAGGCAAGCGCTACTCTCGCTATTTCACACTCACACAGGGGTACTGATTTCCAGAGAAGTGAAGGGAGATATCTTGAGAAAAGAGGTCAGGAGCAGTAAAGTCATGGAGAAGCACAAGGCTCACCTAAATCCCAAACCAGAGCATGACCATCCCCCTGCCTCCTATGGAGTTTTCCATCATCAGAGGACACCCAACCACCCTGTTAAAGCACCCCACTGCATTCCAGTAAAAGCAAGAAGAATAAGATGGAGGCCTTTCTCATTCCTAATCAATTTTTTTCTGCTCTGTGGTTGACTTACATGTAAACCACAGCCTACTTTTGCACCAAACGTTACTAAAAAGGAATGGTGCCACTTGTACGCCGAGCACCGTAGCTCTGACTCAGCCCAGGCCCACTGGACCTTTAGACCATGGCTGATCCCTAAGGTAGCACTAGGGCTTCTGATGGACACCCGAAGGGCTCCAACCACACGGCAGCACCTCTTTCCCCATGCATTGAACACGGAGAACATGACGATGGTTCCCACTGCTCCTCCAAAACAACTAGGCAAAGATAAATTTGGTTTCAATTTCATTTTGATTTCAGGCTGCCCTGCACGTGACTGCATATTGTACCTCCCATAAGAAAAAGCAAGAGCTTTCCCCAGGGCGTCCCAGGAAGGCCCTGTCCTGAAATCATTGCAGAGAAGACAGCTGTACAAATCATTTTTCTATTAACAAAAACAAGATGTGCAGAGCAACATGCTTGGCTCCAGAACCGAAGATAAGGCAGGATGCGGGAATTGCCTCCCACCCTGGCCACGAACCCAGAACCACATCCTCTCTCTCAGGAACGACCCACTGTTTTTTCCTCTGTTCCTTACTACAGACCGCGAAAATGGTGGCCATCCCACTCCAGCCTAAAAGGGATTGTTTACCCTGTTATGAATACCATGCCTTGGCAAAGTGGGATTTTTTAGCAGCCCACAACTAGTCGAATCACAGCCTCTGAAACCGGAGTGCAGAGATGCACTCCTGCTCTGCGAGGGCTCCCTTCCCATCCTGCAGCAGTTCTCTGCTTCTGATTGTTCAACAATGTGCTCTTCAAAACACAGAAATACAAATGGAACACTTTTCCACCCCTCTTGTTTTTAATTAGACAATGGTCTTTTCATATCCCCCAGATTAAAATACGATGAGATGGCTTTGCTTAAACCTGTACACTAATATACATATTTTCATGCTGAGACAATGTTTAATAAGCTCAGTCCTGCCTAACTGAACAGCTTCTATCCAACAAGCACTGCTTAGGTAGGTTCACAACGATTAAAACCCAAACTTGAAAAAATTCAAGTTTGGATATCCTTCATTATTATAGCAGCATCCCTAGTAAATAGGGAATCATGATTGGAGTTATAACACTGTGTTGATTCCCACCTTCCTCTATTAGCAATCCCACTAAAGCCCAGGACAAGCCTATCCTTAGGTGAGCAACTAGTGAGCATTCAATACCACTGGCATTCAGTTAGCAGCTCTTGTGCAAGCTCTGGAGGGGAGCTCTCAATTTCTACAGTGAGTATTATTCTCTCTAAAATAGGACAGAACTCCATGAAGAGCAAGCCTTTTTACAGCTGTGATGGAGTCACACTCCCATCTATTCTAACAAAAGGACGAAGCCCAGAACAGTCAGAGTTGACAGTATAAATTAATCCCTCTTAGTCTTGCAGTTTAATCTCAAATGCCACTAACGTACATTTGTTTAAAAACAATCAACTGGTCTCTATTTCAATAGTGGTTTTGTATGCTCTAGAATCAATTTTCCCTGTTTGTACTCTCTTCCATCCCTTCACGAGTTTAATCACCTTATTTAAAAATGAGCAAGAACTATAAATATCTAAAAAAGCAAACCTTTCAACCATGAGGCTGAGTGGAGACATGCATATCAGTAAACACATTTCCTGAGTAATAGCACACTACGCAGTTTGTAAAATGCAATTACGCAGTAGCAACTCTTATCAGGAAACGTATTTACACTGATTCCTTGTAGCAATAGATCAAAGAACTTATTTTACTGACCTATATCTGTACTTAATTGTACAGCAGTTTCTTACATAAATAAGCAAATCATCTTCCTTTTTCTGAATAATTTCCTACTAATGGACAGCAGTTTTCCTGACATAGATGCTTTCCAAAGATTAATTTTTGAAAACTAAAACTGGTGTCTGAACGTAATATAACTCATCATTAGGAAATTGCAGACATCTGAAATATTGGCTGTCTATAGAGGAAAAGAAGAGCAGTACACACGAGGCCACCATCCCAAGAAGAGACTAGCAGGTGGCCTTATCACAGAAATAACTAGATTTTTTTTTTCTTGTCTATTTTTTCTTTTGTCTCTACCCACCCATAAAACTGTCTAGAAAAGCGTAAGTAATATCCATCCAGCAGAGGAGGACTGAGGAGAATGGAAGGCCCCCAAATCCTGGCTCCCACTCCTTTAGCAGCCAGGGGTGTGCAGGGTTTCTCTACTTCCCAGCCATTCAACCAGACTGCCATTGAGACAGGACTTCCAGTACAGAAGAGCAGCCGATGGCCACTCCTTTAGGGGGGATTTAAAACACTTTGTTCCCATTCTGCTTTAAAAAATCCCTACAAACAGTGTAAGGGCTGCCTACATACAATACATCACCTCTGGACTGCTGCCCTCCATGCAGCCCTACTCATTTAAGGGCCCTGAATCGTTCAGCTGCTTCAGCGCAGTCAGGAATACCTGCAAGAGCATTTGCAGCAATTAGCAGCATGCTCCAGACAGCATCAGCTGTGGTTTTCTGTGATTATTTGTGCCAAGAGCAGCTGCGCTGAGAAGAGGAGCCACAAGGATGAAGCTTTATTGAAAACTGAGCGAGAACGTCCAAGCCCACAGAGCAGCCCAAGGAACTGGTCCTTCTACCTCCTATTCTCTAGAGCGGCTATGGAAATTTCTACAAAATAATTTTTGTTACAGATTGCTGACTTGTTAGAAACAGAGGTTCTTATGGAAATACAGCCGTTAAAGTGAAACTTTCAGTAAAAATAACAGTTTCTGTTGCTCCAGGAGCCAACATATCTACTGTGCCAGAGTTGGACTAGGGGTTTCAGTTTCAGGACTAGGTGTGCTCCTGACCAGCATCGTTTGATGCAAAGGAGAAGGAATCTTCTCCAAGCCCACTCACTGGAGTAGTTTCCACTTTTTGTAAATAAAAAACACTTGGAGCAGGAGCATGCATCTGAGTCTCCCTCATCCCAGAGGAGTGCTCAAACCCACACCCACACAGACAACATCTCTTAGAGAAGCACAAGCAACTCATATGGCCAGAGATATTTAAGGAGACCCATCACAGAGCAGCTGATGGACTGGTGTCAGGAGAATCCCTTCTGGCACATGAGAAACCCAGCTCAAGCCCACAAAGGGTATAAACCTGTTTCTCCAATAGTCCCAGTGTGAAGCGCAAGTGTTAGGCTACCACCTAGTCCAGAACAAACTTGCTCTTTTCCCTCTTTGGAGAATACTTGTAGAGATCTGCTTCATTCCTGAACAGCATGGGAATATTTCCCACCCAGCTCTGCTGTCTAAATTTGTTCTTGAAAATGGCAGAACCAGTTACATCAAGGTTTCCTTTGACAAATTTAAAAGTAGGGTGGCAAAATGATAAATCTTGGATTATCTCAATAATTACAGCTAATTCATCACAGCTAATGCAGAAATGCAGGACGTGCATTTGTGTTAACTCATCTTTCAGGCAAGAAGTTTCCTATGTCTGGCACAGGCTTCATTTAGGTGGGAAAATAAGTCATCTAACTTGTTTAAGTTAGTATCATCGGAGGAAGAAAATAATCAATGCAAGTCCAAATTGTGAAGGAATTTTGTGAATTTGACATAGTTTTACATGCCAGCAAAACCAAAATATCACCTACAAGCTTCACAAAACCCTAAACTCAACTATCCCTAGTCTGTGGTTATTATGGGAAAAGACATGATACGTTTATCAGTTGAACTGCGTGTGGAGGTTGATCTGTGTCAGCAGACACTGCCATATGTGGCTGGCTTTCCTGTCATTTCTTACATAGATGCTCTGAAGTGTCTGAGTGACATTTACCAAGCTGCACAGGAGAGCGTCACACATGTCCCATGAATTCTAAGAGGAGAAGTGTTGCTGCACTTTTTTTTTAAATTTCCATCATACCTGACATCGTCTAAGCATTTTGCATTTTCAATGAGTGATGACACAGAAGCAGAATAAAAAATGATTATCGTTAATATCTGAGCTTGAGGAATATTTGAAGAAGTTATTTTTGCTTGAAAGAAGGAAAGAAGCTGCCAGTCAACAAAGGCAACCACGGTTTGGAGTGCTGAAGAATAGTTTATATCTGTATCTACCTATACCAAGTAAAGATCCCTTTTAGTGTTCTGGGAGGAAGGCTGGTTTGGGAGGCTGGTTTATTGACTGATGATTTTTCTCTAACCCAGAATATTTCAATGTTTGCATTATGAACACAGAAACAAACACCTTGGAGGGACAGGAGCAATTTCCTAGTTCAGGGGTTCTGCAGTCACACAGGAAAAGCATTCAAGAACTGAGGACAAACATCACCAAATGTGGGGCACTAGTCCCTGCCCTTGCAGGTGCCTCCTGAAAGAGAAGCAGCCTCACCTCAAGTACCACACTGGCTCTTGTTCCAGGGAGACACGCTATTGATGAACAACAGTTAACCAAGGAAATCAAAACATTTGGACTCAATTTCCCTGAGAATAAGGAAGGCCACATAAGCTGGAAAATATGGGCCAGTAGTTTTAAGTAAGTGGAAAAGGATTAAAATATTTTCGACACTGTTTAGAAACACTCATCAAATTGTTTTGGTTTAAAAACAGAAAAGCGGCCACTGTACCTCATTATCTTCTACAAGCCAAGCTGTCTGGCCATGCTCTCTTCATGCAACACCTTACAATAGTCTTTACTATTGTTATTATTAGCTTAAGTATAGACTTTTTTTCATGGAAAAAAAATTAATTCCCACCTACCAGAACATTAAAAAAAGTATTAGTTATGACTGTTGACAAAAAAAGTAATGTTTAAAATGATCTGTTGATCCATACATGCTAAATTGTGCTTTGAAATGTGCTAATGTGAGTTAACTAATGCATTTTGAAAACACCACCATTTATTTTCTCAGTCCATGTATGTCCTAAGGGAGTTAATGAAAAAGAAATGAGGAAGCCCAAGATACTAAAAAATATCCAACAGATGCTGATGGATATAGTGGTCCCAAAGAGGCCATTGTTGTCCACACTGGCTATATATGGCTTAAGCTTCCTTTTTACATCAGGATTGTGGGGAAGGAGAGGGTCTGTGATGTGCTGTGTAATTTAATGTCAGGCAAAGTAGCCTTTTTTTGAGACCAGAACCTAGTATTTGTAATAACCAGGTTGTTCATTTAACATGTACTGGCTTACTAAGTAAATTAAAGACTGAGGTGGCAACAATGATAAGCAGTAAATTTGTTTGTTCAGTAGGGAGCTGAAACGTGTCGGCTCACGCTTTGATCAAGTTAAATTGAGAGGTTTCAAAGTACACACAGGAAATGCTCCAACAGATAAACTTTGTCCCTGGAGGTTCGTCCTAGTCACTTTTCAGCCTTCTGCACTCTGTTATCTGTTTCGGCAATTCTGTGACTTTAAACTCAGAGAATCCATGGAGAAAAGTGACAGTGATAAAGGTCAAGAGTTGACTTCTAGGGTGATGGACAACATAAAGTCTGGGTCTTAAGAGACAGGCTATTGGGCAGTTGTTGGTCCTATTTAAAAAAAAAAAAAAAAAAAGGAAAAGAAATGGAAAATTAAGTGGTTTTAAAAAACATTTGCTTTAAATGCAGTTAAGGTGGTAAATCATTACTGCAAAGCAGTATCCCCACGTGCTGTGGAGATCAGTACTATGAAGCCTGGCTCCTGAAAGACCTGAGCGTCAGACTCAATTGACTTCAAATCAAAGAAGGAACAAGCTTTCCCTGAAATGCTCCCCGTGGACAGGCGTTTATAAATAAACACTTTCTTACAAGTGGGTTCTCCGCTGTCTAAAATGGTGCCTGTTCACACTGCAGCCTACCCCTCTGTGAGAGCACTACCTGGCAGGTTATTTTTGCAAAGCTTGCAGGAACTTGATTTTCTTTGAGAGATCAATTGGTTGAAATTTGTCAATAGGTTCAAAAGATTTCGGGGGTGTGGAAGTGACGGAGATACAAGCGTATGCAGCAGGATTGCATAAGCCCCATTTCTGCAGGAATCAGGATAAAAAGTTGCAGCAATATAAAAATAAATAACTGAGCAAGCATAATTCCTGCAACATACCAGTAGATAGCCAAAACTTGGTTTCTGTTGAGGGCAAAAGGAAAGGGGAGAGCTGTTATTTTCCTTAATGTTTAGGCATTTTAGCCTGTGATATCTACTTCTTGAGAAGAGAGGACATTTCACACATAAAGACATTTCTTTTCCCTCTGAAATAAGGAACATAGTATCTTCTTATCCTATGAGGGAATAATAAAATCTCCAGAAATTGGCAGAGGAAATAACATTTTTCTTTTGCTAATCATTCAATTCATGGCAACAATACAGATTTATTCATGGAACTCAATGCTACTAATGCTGAGTTTTGTCCATCATATTTACTGTTTAAAGCTGACAAGTTATTTCACTGTTAGGGATATCAAAGCAAACACAACTACATAGATCAGAGAGGTACCTATGTCTGTATGCTGAAATAGTCTCCATGGCCATAATACTTTGGAGCGTCCCAGCCTGACCCTAAAGGGAGCTAACTGGCAAAATCACACTCTGGTTACTAAATCTGAATCAACTACCAGCACTGTCGGTATGCAGCATCTCGTATGTAATTCAGAAGCTAACTTCCATAAAATCCCTTGCAAAAATACATTGCTGAGGTGGGGTTTTAAGATATTTGAAAAAGATCTAGTTTAATTTAAAAATAATCTAATATTCTAAGAATAGTAAAGGCAGTGATTTTGCAGTAATGAAGAATATAATCATTTCTTATTTTACTGATGACCTATGGCACCACAGAAACAAAGAATTATTTTCTCATCGATATAGGACCAGCTAAAAAATCCTGCTGTTTGACAGAGCACAACCCCTAACCCAGGGAAGTGACCTATTGACTGAAAAGCAACAGCAAAGCTAACTGATCTGCTAGCCCCGTTAATTTCTCTGATACACTTCTCTTTTGTAGGAGTTAAATATTAGAAACTTCAAGTACACTCCCAGAACCCCACAAATACCTGCTTCTCTCCATTTTCAGTTTGGCTTTGTTTTGAAACAGTATTGTCTTCCCATGTATCTTGTAGTCTTTAAATCCTGTCACATGTTAGATATTTCCCTTTAAAGAAGAACACCTATACAAACACGAAATTTTCATTCTCTTTGATAACTTGGGACAGCGACCGTGACTACTGCTGATTACTGTGCCCAGGGTAATATGCCGTGGTGGATATGGTATGTATTTGTCACTGAACAGCTAGGTTAAAATTCAAATGGTTGCTGCACGTTTCTTCTCTTATTTAGTATCTTTATTCACACTCTTATCTCTACACAGTCTTCTGGACAATCCCTTTGTGCTTACAGTTTTCCTGACCCCTTCATTATCCTACATTAACTTCTTGTTAAAGACTTTCCTGCTGTGAAACCTAGAAACTTTCTTCCTTCCCCCAGTGAGATCTTAACTTAGAAAGAACAGTTATAGCAATAATTCAATTGGGGGAAGAAAAAAAAAATAACACAGCTGCTTAGCCATGCTATTCAGAACTACTTTTTTTTTTTTTTTTTTTTTGCAGCCTTCTTACTTAAATTTTTCACTTTTTTTAGGAATGGAAGCTGTGTGGAGCAGAAATTTTGTTCTCATCTTTGTTGAAAACACGTAACACTAATTATTCATGCAAAATTAGTTCTAAATTTAAACAAAAAGTAAATCATAACCTGAAGTAATTTTTATTTAGAGCTAACGATCACTCCAGACAATTCATAGCAGCTTTGACTGCAAGTGCACAAGCTTAGATTCTTGCTTGAGATAGATCAAAAGTACTCCCAAAATAAACTGGTCTGCAGTATTTCCATCAAAACCATAAAAGAGCTAGAGACGAAAAATCTTCGAAGTCTGTTGCACCAAGGCAAGAGGTCAAAGTGCTTGTACAAGCCGGTAAAGGAGTCATGTTTTATCAGTGACACCGCAATTACAGAGGTTTGATTTCTGTTTGTAGGACAAGGTCCTCTCACTGATGGAGAACCCACCAGGGAGGGAAAGAAAGGGACCTTTGTCTGAGCAGCAGCACATGACGGGCATCCTTGTGACCGGCCGACTGACGCAGCCCAGCCGGCCGTCACTCGGGCTCTCCCTCCTCTCTCCGCTCCCCTGAGCTGGAGCCTGCTCAGCTCTCCACCAACAAAACCTCCCAAAAAAACCCAACCCACAACAGCAGCCTTTGAAAGAGGTTCCTGTGTTCAGGGACAAAATTAATAAATAAATAAAGAAAGAACAAACTACAGCCCCCTGGGCAGTGCTTGGCCAGGCTGTTCCCAGAACGAGCCTGTTTCTAGATTGCAGCAGGTATCTTTGTCAAAGCTGAAGGGCTCTCCAAGGAAGCGGTCTCTTTTTTTTTTCCTCAGGCATTTCAATGGGAAAGTTAAAAATAAATGAAACGAATCAAAGCCTTTTGGCTGCTGCTGCTTCAGCTGATGCCTCCTCTAGCAAAACACAAGCTCGATATGGTGCCTGAGAGCTCTTCATGAGAGAAAATGGGCTTCTCCACACAAGATTTTACAAATACTGCCTTCCTTCCTTATGACTTTGAGTAATGTTTTGCTTCTGAATGTTTATGTTCCCTGCTATCAATGAATATATGAAATGGCTCTTCTGTGCAGTAGGAAGCAACCTAACAAGCCTGAGCTCCACGAGGCTGCTGGGGGAATGTCTACAAATGCTTGGAGAGCATGTGCAAGAGCGATGCAGGCGGTCAGTACCACTCAAGGGAGTCCTCTGCCGGAGCCGGGGACAGCACCGTGCCTGCAGAGGAACAGGCAACCAACCCCAGCAAAAGGGGCACCTTAACTTCCAGCTGGATGGAGGTACCCAAACCTGTGGTCTCAGCTGCAGTCTTGCTAGGTCTGAGGGAAAATCTATAGGCAAAAGAAGGTAAGCTGGACTGATCTGGGATTTATAGGGACGGTCTCACCCTAATTAGGCACTACAGGAAATGGATGAATGGAGGAATAAATAACATGTTGAAACAATGGAGAGTTGAGGAAGAAAATAATCTCCCTGGGGTTAAAATTGCATCAAATTCTTGGTTTTATCTGGGGAGAGAGGCACAGAACTTATAGGCTGGGGACAAAAAAACATTGGAGGAGACTGAAGGGACTGAAGATGACTTTCCAGGTGGGAGAGAAGTGCCAGCAGGCAGGGAATAGCACTAAAAGAGTCCAACCCCAACACAGTCTCCCCCAAAAATTTCAATTCAGCTCTTGCAGGGAGTGGAAGTTTAGCACTCCCTCCAAGGCAGAAGCTAGAAGAGGGGCTAGAGGGGTACACTGCTCTGTTAGGTACAGAGCCAGCAGAAAAAGCTACTGAATGCATGAACTTCACAGCCACTATAGGATGACAGGGTGAACACAACGTTTATAAGTGGTCCAAAAAGAAGCAAATACTTATGTGAAGGAAGCAAATGGCAGCACAGCGTTTTGAAAATCCTCTTATTCTAGGTATTTTCCTGTGGTTTTGCAAGAATGGAGTGGCACAAGTGCCATCAATAAAAAGCCCCCTGCCATCAGAGATCATGTAGAGGATGAATTCAATACTGCCCTTAGACATTTCAGAGGAAGCCAGAACATGTTTTTGATGGTATAATGGGTAAGAGGATTTACATCCAGGACATTTTAATAAAAAGAGGAACAGAAGCTGGGTACAGCCAAAGGCTGCTGCCCTACTGGTCAAGGCAGGGGTACAAAGTTCATCATTCCACGAAATCTATCTCACTGCACAAAATTTTAGCCTGAGAGTACTCAAGAGCAGCCTGTGAGAAAACTATGCAGGGATAGTCAGTCTACAAAGGATGCAGCTCTCAACAGACTACCAGAGAAATGGAATTAGTTGACAAGAGCCTGAATAACGGGAGTGGGATAACAACATGGACAAAATTAATTTGACCACAGACATCCCCCAAGGATTGATCCCGTCCTCCTACAACTTTACACCTCAAGTTAGGAGGTGACATTGTCTACATCAGGCACGCTGAAAAACCTAGGAAACAGCACGGTCAAGGAGAAGAGGGTGCGTTGGCCCTCGTCTATAGACAACTTGTTGCCATTGCCAAAATGGCCCCAGCAAATCACCTTCCTGTTAAGTTTTATTCTCCTGTAGCTGCAATGTAGGAACCAGAAACAGAATATGACCTCAGGAAAGGCCTGGTCACTTTCTTTAAAGCACAGAGTTCCCAAATGCACAATTCTGAAACCATCTCAAAATCCTATAATAAAAGAAAAAATATCTGCCCAGATATGATTTCTCCGGAGGCAAAAGGACTGCGGGCACTGTTCGCATTTTGCATATGAATGGACCTGGATTTGCATAACCATGCTGATGGGATGTACATCATTCTTTGGCTATGGAGGAAGTCTTTAAGCAAACTACACTTGGGAAACTGCTTTGTCAAAAGCAAAGCAAACTTTGCAACCCAAACCATATACATACCACTTGAAAGGGAAGAAGGAAAAAGGTTGCTCAGCCACAGAATTAACATGAAAAACATATATCACAGCCCCAGCTGAGGACAAGACCATGTACAAAGTCTTCCAGGCCCCTAGTACAGATGCTGTGATGGCATGCTCCTGGCACTGCTGCCCAGGTAAGGGAGAACACTCAATACTAGACAGAGCTGTGTTCAAAGACATGGGATGGTGATTAGGGGGAAAATTGGTTAAATAGCAGTTATAACGGTTAGGGATTCAAAAATCAAGAAGGTCCAGAGGTGTTTTACAGCAGGCTCATGTGAAGATCAGCATTGAAGGCGCCCTTAAGGTTCACAGCAGATACCAAAACGCTGATCGAGAGGAGCAAGAGAGTCCATGGGAAATTGTCTAGGCTTCCAACTCTCCTTTCCTCACCCCCAAGCAAGACAGAAGTACTCCTTATTTACCCTGAATCAGGGATTCATTCACATCATTTTGCAAGGCAGTGTTATCACCAGTGGCAGATCCCTGTCCTGGACCGCACACCTCTTGGAAATGGCTTGTGTATGAACTCTTGCCCTCAATTCCCTGAGATAGCCTCGCTACTGCTAACCTTGTAGTTATACATAACAAAGCCATTTCTGCCAGATGCAGTCAGCCTGACAGAGCAGGGCAGATAGCCACAGCTCAGCGTGCAAGACATCAAGCAGTTCATAGTGCAGTACAGGACTTGACGGGTAACGACTCTGCCTCATTGCCTCTGAGTCCAGCGCGTCAGTGAAACGGTCCCAGCACACCACAGAACCACTACACATGGAGGCAAAAGCAGACCGGCCTACACTTTGCATGGGGTGATCAGAGAATTGACTCAGAGGAGGGGACACTTGGCCACTGCTCTGCCCGGGAAGACCTAGGGCAGTCGGGGTCCGTAGGAGGAGGCAGCTGAGCCTGGCAAGGGGACACACCAGAACTAACGCCAAAGGGGCTCTAGGTCACCGTGAACACCCTCCAGAGACTGGATGTCCTTCAAACGCTTTTAATTTCCCTTCAAAATTATACCTTGGATTCTTGCCTGTTGGCCAGAGAGGGAAGGGAGACGTGCCCGGCAGCACCCTGTGAAGGCCACGCTGGTCAGAGAGGGGTGCTGGGCTGGGCTTCTCCTCGCACAGCGCTCAAACTTGCCGGGCGTAGGGGGACTGACAACTGGCTCCTCACCAGGACACCCCGCTTGGCCATCCTCTAGTGGCCTCCACCTCCTCCTGCTTCATCACCGCCTGCCCAGCTTCCCAACCATGGGACTTGGCCAGGCAGCACCCAGGGCATGGGGCCAGCCTGTCTTCTCCTCTGATCAGTCCACAGCTGTGGGGTGTTCCTCCACCTCCCTCCAAAATCCCGCAGCAGTCTAGCAGACAGGGAAAGCAGCATGGGGCTGGCTAGCCCCAGGCTTCCTGGCCCTTCAAGAGGAAGGCGGCAGGCTCTCTTACACCATCCTTCAATAATTTACTAGACAGGCACTAACAGCTTCCCCCTCTGTTGCAACAAGCAAGTCAAAAACAGTACAGCAGAAGCATCCATCTCTGACATTCCTGCAGGTTTTCTGTAATGGATCACTTTTGATTAATTAGAGAAACAAGTTTGAAACAGCCTGCAGGATACTTGGTGTGTGCTTGTGTCTCAAACTGGAACAGGAAACCAAATCTTTCTCTATAAAACATGAACATAAAAACTTTGCACTTATTGTTTCCACTTTCACAGGGGTACTCTTTTCTCTGCTATCCATGTAGAAAAGAAAAATTATCTAAAACACCTTTGTTATCGTGCTAGACATAAAAATGCAAAAAAATTTTTTTGGTTCACCTTTCCCTCTCTGACCTGTGAACGCAGAGCCATTGCTCGACAAAATGTAGCACAAACGCACAGCATACAATTTGTCCTGTAGGCTTACTGTCTAGAGTCTCATCAGTTAAAAATTGAGCCAGGGACTGGCTTCCTGCAGCTTGTTACCATTTCGACACTTGAAGACTGCTTGTAAGTACAGATTATCTTTGACAAAGTCCCACGATGCTGAATGTGGTACCAATCTCAGCCTGCACATGCAACACCAATTCTGGAGTCTCTTGAACAGCAGTACGCACAGTGAAGAAAACATCTTAAGATGCTCACTGGGAGACTTTTTGTTAATTTTATTATATGTTGTCCAAACCACAAAAAGCTCAAAAAACTGTTAAAGACAGCAACTTTCTCCATTTTTATTCTCAGGAATTAGTCTAAGGCCTTGCACACTTTCCCACGCTCACAGATTGCAGGTTATAAATGCGTGGGAGTAATGCAGTTTCGATCAGTCAGGTAGGCTGGGTTTCTGTTAGCTGGCTGCATACCTTTGAGCCCTATCAGCACACAGTGATCAGTGGAATTCCTGGCATTTTTGTCATAGCATAAGAGGCAGTACTTTACAGAGTAAATACCAATGACCTGCTGTTCTGTCAGGGCTCTGTACTTACCTTTTATTTTCAAGTCAAAGGTTAGGCCTATTTATGTAAATCCTCAGCCACGGGCCAAGTAATCTGACCTCCTGGTTTTCATTCTCCTAATTGTTTCAGGTATTTTTCTTGAAAAGTTTGGTCAGTTAAAGCTAGGGATCTTTTTTAAGGCGCCTTTGAAGGGCTCTAGGGGCTTTCATAGCCCACCCAGTTTGCAAAGTGGAAACATCAATGACCTGATGCCCTGGGCACTTATTTAAAATTCATTACCAGGAAATAAGGTTTTGATATATAGCCCCTCCATTCTGAAGAATATCTTAGGGACCACATGCATGCCATTTTTTACTTTGGATTATGTGATCTCTGAAGCCACATAGAGAGGCAATAATAAATTACACTCCTATTTGCCCTTCATTTCTAATAAGAACATTATTCAGCTGTAGATAGTTTTGACTTTCCACATGCTGGCCACTGCTTACAATTCCTTTGTTACTTCACACTTTGCCATGTCATTTTATTCATAAAAGGGTGTCCAAAGCTGTATAACATGAAAAAGAAACTTACTGGTTTTCAAGCCTTTGCTCTGAGATTCAGCACTGGTTATGTTCTAAGATTAAAAAGCAAGATTAATATCTTCTGAATAAGGCAGAAAAACACTCAGTTTACTCATACATGAAGGAGATTTTGTCCTATCACCCACGGGCATAGAAGCTACGTATTTCCCATATGACCAAGAACAGCCATCGATAACTCCATTGTGGGAGTTATTCTGTCCCTTTTTCAGGTATATTAGAACTTGAAACCCTTATCAGATCATTACTTCCTCTTCTGACCATGGATAATCCACATAAAATGCATGCTATCGCATTTCAGCATTTATTTCTGCCTTGTTCTTGCTGCCACTAAATGTCACTTTAAGGTATGCACTGGAGAAGGATAATTAATATAAGAAGAATATGTTTTTTAAATGGTGCTGGTACCAGAGCTCATTCTGCCATCTGAAAGCAGCAGCTTTAAACTGGAATTTGCCTTCTGTATTTGAGGCCTGTGGGGACTGAAAGCACAATCAGAGAGCTGAAGTTTCAACTTCTGGGGCATTCATTATATGGCTAATTCTCCAGGTGTATTCCTTTTAATTATTGGAATAGTCATTTGTCTGCTCCTGGTGAAAAAGGGGTTGCAAGAAATCAGGCTAAGTGAAAAGCACCATTTACATTCTTCACTGCTATGTGCTATTGCCTTGAATTACAATGTTCATTTTTTCAACCCTCAGGTAACTACAGCCTCATTCTGAGGAAAAAAAAAAAAAACAAAACCAAAAACCAAACCTGCATCCCATACCCAGCAACAAAGGAACACTGAGAGAACATTAAGGAAGGAAGGTCAAGTCCCTCCGTCTGAAACCGTTAGTAGCTAAAACATGTAGGCTGGGCTACAGTTAGCAGAAATTGCTAAGGTAAACAGATGAGGGATGGAGGCTTAAAATAATGGCAATGGCTGGCAAGTAGAAATAGAAGTCAAACTGTCAGAAAAGATGAAATTACAGGCAGGCTCTCAGGCCTTCACAAAATGTGGAACCCACACTTAGGAGAGAAATTGTTTTTTGGGACTTCTCCCCCTCTTTCATGATTTCACAGGCTACTTCCCATGCTCAGTTACAGTTGTTCAATATCTCTGCAGCAACTACAACTACTACTTACATGCCAAATTTTGAAAATACTTTGACTTTCTTTGAACTGAAGGAGTCTGCATTGTTTGGTAAGGCAAGTTCCCAGGGGACACTGTCTGAGAGCATGCTCTGAAGCACTGCTTCCTACTAGTAATCCCAAAATGCACATTTTTGTTGTTACTTCTGGACCCCTTACAGGAGAA
This sequence comes from Haliaeetus albicilla, assembly GCF_947461875.1. Taxonomy (NCBI): domain Eukaryota; kingdom Metazoa; phylum Chordata; class Aves; order Accipitriformes; family Accipitridae; genus Haliaeetus; species Haliaeetus albicilla. Next base: position 11,139,355 of record NC_091488.1, read on the forward strand.
GACAGGACCAAATCATTACCACGCTGAGCTTTATTGCTTTTTTCACATAGCCATCTTCCGAACATAAAATGGAAGTGACTGCATAGCCTGCCTATGCCCAGAGGATGAGTGATGTTATTAAGATTCACCACAAGCACTTTTAGCACATGCAGCCAAACTCTCCATGCCTCTGTCAGCCTTGCCTCCACCAACATAGCATACATGGGGCTACAGAACAGCCAAGGGAAGGGCACAAAAGAAAGCCCATGGGGTTGGGGACAGTGACACCTTCTCTTCTTGGGACCAGCATAGGATGAGGCCAAGACATTGACACCAACCCATTTGCTTTCCCAAGATATGCCCAGATTAAGTTAGCATCACCCCTGCAGGTGCACTGCAGGGTGTCCTTGTACCTCTCTATATGCCGTTGTTACCTTGACCTGAGTGGGAGCCGTCAGGGTGTTGGGATTTATGCCTTCAAAGCTGGGCCCACAGCATTTCACAAATCCGGGTGGACACGTTATGCTGCTGAGTGCAAAGTCCAGCCTTTCTGAGCACAACCTGACTGTGAAGCAGAAAGCAGGTCCAGAGGTATGCAGATGCACTACAAAATATTTTCACTTAAAGAGTCCATACTCAGGTAAACTTGAATATAAAATACATAAGGGGACTGAAGGTCTATAAGCGGATGCAGCGGAGCAGGAAGAAGGGTAAACTGCTGTAGGCTGAGTTTCCCTAAGAGCTCGACTAATCCAAGTCCTGCCATTTCCTTCTCACCCCAGCCACAAATTCCAGCTAGCTCTTGCATGCCAGTACTAGGCCTTGCTATGACCCTGCCATGAGCTGGTTCAGGGAGTTAAACCAGGTAAAAAGTAACTCTGCAGGAAAAAGCAGTAGTCTAATCAGTTTAGCTCCCTGAACTGGCTCATGACAAGATCAGACAAATATCAGTGCTGGCAAGGAGGGAGGGAGCAAGGTGCAGGACCAAACTGTGGTAGCTCTGACTTAGATAGACCTAAATCGCCTTGGACATATGCCCCTAGAAAAAGAGCTAAGCTAGACTGTGTAACATCACAAGCATGAAATAATTCCCCAAGCTCCTGCTCACGTTCCTATTTACACAGCAAGCCCCTACTTCAGAAAAGAAGAGTGTATAAGGACACATCTTTCTGAGGCAACAAACATTTTTCTTCCATGCAGACAAAACCATCTCATTCTACACACCTCTCAAACAAAACTGCCAGATAAGCCTACAACCTGCTTGACCCTTCATTCTTCTGCTGGGCCCCTAAGCAGATATAAGAGTTGAGCTCTGAGGACTGTTCAGCAGGGCTTGAACAGCTGATCCGATCTCTGCCAACTTTTACAGGCTTGTTGAAAGACAAAAAGAGCATTCCAGTTCAGCTCAGTTGGACTAGCTAAACCACAGCATTCCCAACTGAGTCCAGCAGGTTTTGACTCAGCGCTATTGTCCTTAAGCACATAGTAGACACAACTCTTACTTGCTTCTTTTTTTGCTGTTTTGTTTTGTTCTAAAGCATTGCCTCTCATTCCTCTCCCATTCCTGGCAATGTTTCATGAGATTTTGTGTTTTAAACACATGGCTTTCAGAACCAACAATTCTTCTACAGATATTTCCACTTCCCTCCATAGACAGCCCTTTTCTCTTTAGAGACAGTGAGATCTTCTACCACTTTTGACTAAAAGACACGTGATCCTTGACAGCATCTTGGCCCTATTCCAGAAAAGCACACTGTTTTGTTTAATGTCCATGTAAGCTTGTCTGGAAGTCATAGGTAGAGACATAAGCCATTTTCCATTGATATTTCATTTACCAGTGAAATGTCTTTAATGTACTTACCTCAGATGTCCACCTCCATACTATAAGTTAACTTAAGTTTTCCTACTTACTCTTTCACAAGGCTTTTGATTTTATTATATACAAAGGATAGTTGTGCATATGGTGCACCCAGAAGCCTACCCATTGACTTGATGATCTTGTTTAAAACACCATCATGATCCTCAGTGCTTTATATGGAGTTTACTAGCGCAACACCACCAGTTTTGTCTTCTTAGTCAAAGGCACAGAAAACATATGCCACGTCCTACCGCAGCCCTAAAGTTTTGTACCCTCCCTGAGCACGGCCCGGATCCCACAGTTCCAGATGAGAGCCTTGGGAGCCCCATTTGTGCAGCCCTAAGAGCGCTGCCTCAAAGCCGTGTTCGCTGGGCACCGATGCACTCGCAGCCCTGGTCCCCCAGCACGACCTCCGGCTGCCTGCGGGACTGGTCCCATTGCCACCCCGACCAGCAGTACTTGCTGCACCCCAGCTCCTTCCCTGCCCATGTGCACCCGGGTTTCCTTCCCAAGGAAAGCAGGGTACACGCTGGCACGGTGCAAACCGGCACGTCCACACAGGCAGAGGTGTGCCCAGAAGCCACGGCTGTGTGATGCACTGCAACGTATCCTGCAACGTACAAACAGTCCTTGCGTTCGGGACTGACATCTCTTCCCTCAGAGAAGGTGTGAGGACAGCATAAGTGGAAATACCTGTGCAAGCTTGCATAGCTGCCTTAATCCTGTGACACAGCTTCTCTCAGTTCTTGACCTAAACACCCTCCTTACATCCACACGCCTTTCCTCTCTTTCACTCTCTGCCAATGGTCTGAACAACCAATCTGGGTTTTAACAAGGAGTTCATACACAGAAGAAATGGAAGGGTTTCCGGACCTGTCTTCACACTGTTTGGCTAGGGTGTGAAATGAGGCTTCATTCTCAGGGGAGATATTTGGGTCATAGTCAGGGATGAAGATGACCTACTTCAGTATCCTTGGGAATTACTTTTACTCTCTTACTCAAGAGCCAGGCCCAGGCAGATGTATTACCGCAATATTGCAACTGTCCCGGTAAAACCTGCCAGCCCTGACTGATCTTGGCAACCCTCCTAATACCCCTGGAACCATTCACCCCTTCTGGCTGAGTTGCTGGCATGGGAGTAGACAGAGCATCTCAGCAAGCTGCACTGGGCCACCCTTGCCCTTTGGTACATGCACAGGATCAGCCCATTACAGAGGGCCGTTTCAGCATATGCAACGCAATTATGTCAATATCAAGACACAGTGGATTTCTCTCCAACATAATTTCATCAAATCAAGAAAAATGTCCTACTTCCTACAGCAGTAAGTTGACTCCCTTCCCCCCCAGATACAGCATTAACCTTCTCCACTGCAGCAACCCACTCACCGAATTGCTGATAGCTACTAATTAAAAAGGTTTTTAACTGACTGTGAAAGTGGACTGAGTGAAATGATGAGCATCACTGCTATAGACATTAATTTTAATTTGGGCTTCTGAAGTAGGCAATCACATTTTAAAAAAAAAAAAATATATATATACACATCTTTACTTGCATGTTTTTGTATATTACACAGAGCATGGTCCTCCTGTGTGTGGGTATGGAGAGAATGACACAGCTTGTGAATTCAAAATTCAGATGCCAAGTGGAAGCTGAGGAACTTTTAATCCCTTAAAAAATGCTCCTTCCACAAACAAGGAAGAAGTCCATTTTGCAGGATTCCCCCAAAGAGGACAGACTGCCTAAGGGAGATTTCTTCCACCCTGGCCTCTGTTGACAAGATCACGGCTCTGGACCCTGTCAGCTGAGATGTCATAGTTGAAAGTAGCTATAGTTTTGAAGCTCAGAGCCACAGGTAATAAGACCTTGAAAAGAGGAGCTAGTGTCAAATCTCACTGGATGACTCAGGACATTGCAGTTTTCTCCTGAAGAGCTTTGGATTTAATCTGTTCATGTTTTAACACCCAAAAATGAAGCAGATTCTGAAGTTGAAGTCTGGTCTGGATGGCAGTGAAAAATGCTTGAAATGCAACTTGAGTGAACCCTAGAGGCTCAATATACAGAAGGTACCTTCTTCAGTAGCAACTGAAAATATCATGCTTATGTTACAGAAAAGATGCAGCCCTTGCTCTTTGAAGACAATTTCAAAGACAATTTTTCACATAAGAAATAAATGAGAAATTCTGTGAAAAGAAAAACTGCAATTTGCTGGGACCTGGTGGAATTGACTGCAGTGCTGCACAGTCGTATTCTGTCCTATTTACAAAGAGACAAAATGTCTCTCCAAAAAGTCTTCCTCCATTTATTTCCACACAGGCATGGCTTACATCCCCCTTCTAAGGACAGAACCTCATTTCCCTAAGAAGTCATTCTGCCTCCTCACAAGTGAAGTTCTTCCCCATTTACATCCCCCTTAAACAAATAAACAAACAAATCAAAGGGAGATATTTTTTCTACATTTGTTTTCTATCAGGCTATGAATTAGTTGATTTAAACTGATAAGTCAGAGGCAGATCTTTCATTTTCTAAGACCTTATCATTCAAATCTTAGTTTATACAAAATGAGCAAGAGAAGTCAGCTATGCCTCAGTCATCAGGGTTTTCAGGGAGAAGGGAGAAACTGAGATAGTTTTCTAAAATCTGGGTTTGATTCATCTCAGAGGCAAATTAATTTTCTTTCACTCTAGCAAAGCAAGGGGTAGAACCATTCTATCCCTGGTCTCTTTAAAAAGATTTCAACAAGAGATATGAATGGTGCCTTCATTTTCAATCTATAGAAGAGCTACAGAAGTGTTTCTTTAAAGGAAAGAGGCGTTAAGAAATGTTATTGAAATGTGGGAAAATAAATAACTTTTATCCGTCATGATCAATATCACTAAAGGCGAGGATACTGTCAGAAGCATAAATCTGAGACAGAGTTGAAACTCCCCCTGTTGGCATCTGGTAGGCACGCAAGGGCAATACCTGAAAACCATCTTGCCTCCGTGTTCACAAATCTTTTGGGATTTATTTCAAATGAACAGGGACAAATCTTCAGTTATTTGCTCCTTAATGCCAGCCAGGAGACAAAGTAGCCAGATCCTCTAAAATCTGTGCCACTGCTTCTTACTGCACCTCGCGCTTGGCAAACTGTGAGATCTGAAAGTGGAATATACCCACATAACGGTGCAGGCTGCTGAGGAGAAGCTGCAAAGTAAGAAGGAAAATTAACCACAGGATGCAGTTCAGTGAAAAACAAAACATTAAAGGAAAAGGAGCCTCAAGCCATCCTGAGAGTTTGGGGAGGAGGAAGCAATGCCTGCTCAGGAGAGATGACAGGCATCAGGCAGTGCTTTTGCTAACAGCCTGTGAATTTATCCTTGGGTTCACAAGGTGGTGATGACACTATCAGTCAATTCATCCATCATCGAAAAAAACCCACAAATAAACAAATTGATCTATGGAGCCGGTCCCTATCCAATAGCAGAAGAAAATAATAAAAAGAGGAAGAATTACAAGTGTTAGTCTGGCTATGGGATGAAAATGACTCTAAAGTTATTGAATCCACCCAATAAGCCCACTCACTTTGTGTCAGGAAAGCTACATATCCTGCAGGGATTCTTCAGGGACCAAGTTTCAGTCATTCTGCCAACTGCATTTGCTGTCATTTGGAGCAAATTCCTGCAGTCCTTTCTTTTTTTTTTTTTTCTGCCTGTCATAATTAGCTTCCCAGACCATCTTTATACACATGGATTAGGGTTAGCACAGGCAGTACTGTTCGCCTGCAGACTGAACATATGCTGTGGGTCTTCTTGTTCCTTGCTTCTATCTAATGGTTCTTCTAACTTTCGAAATTCAGAGGAATGCATCTGAGGATGCCAAAGACAAGAACTAACAAGACTGTTAGCACTGCAGAGCCAATACAACTGTGAGAAAACAAATCAGCGCCTATTCTGCCATGTGGACCAGTAACACCTACATCTGCTAACCCGCTGAGTGTAGAAACATTACTTTTGACATTGGTGTCAAAACCATACAGATACTATCTGATGGTCAAGTGTTTCTAGCATTGTTTGCCATACAGAAACGGAGGCAGATTGTTGTTCCAAACATGTTGTGGAAGTTATTGAATAAAAGTCCTCTTTATAGAAAATAACATCAGCATGACATGGTTGAGTGAGGAATTTATGTGACTGGAAAGGGCTGGACAGCACAGCCTTGTGACATGTGAGATCTGGGAGGAGACATCCTACCCCTCTCATAAAAAGCAGAAGATATAGAGGATTGCCTTAAACTGTGACCAGTTTACGCTTTCCAAGGGAGGGACCATTTTGCAGTTAGGGTCAAACTCTATGCCTCAGTGCGTGCTGAATGTGTCCTTTCCTCTACAGCACTCCAACTGACGCAAGTGCAGACCCTCGAGGAGCGAAGTGCTATCCACGATGACTACAGATGGCAGAACCTCATTCTGCTGGATTGACCCTGCATTTCTGCAGTTCCTGCTGTAGCTGTGCTACACTAGCAGGAGGTCTGCTCTGATGTTTCTCTTCTTGTGAAATCATTATCCCAGGAAAAGCTAGCTAGTCATTAAATATTAAATGAAATTAAACTCAGTACATGCAGTTGTTCTGACAATTCATTTTACTGACAGCAGAATTTTGTTCCTACTTTTCAGATAAAAATGTGAAGAGACTACAGAAGTGTTTTAGCACTACGCTGAGAAGCAAATATCATTTCTGCCTGTTCACCCAGGGGAGGAAGAGTTAATCACAGGCACACTACCCCACAATGTACCACATCACGAGCAGGAAGGCAAGTTCAAGCATCCTTTATACTGTCACAGTACCCACCAGCACAGTTTCTCACCTCAGTACAATGTCCCTTTGGCCTCCTCTCTTCCCAATTCATGTTTGTGAACCAAGGGGAGCGCACACACTCTACAGGCACCTAACACAGCCCTGAGGAGCTCACTCATCACTCCCCTGCTATGGCACTTCCGAACTGGAGCAAACCCTGTATGGACCTTGCCCAGGATGGAAATTGTATTTAAAACAGTCATTTTATGATAAGCCATTCAGGACGCTCCTTGGAGGTCCTACTAAGCCCCTGGCGAGTACAGGGGTGACAAAGGCACTGGAAAAAAGTCAGCAGATGGCAGCAGGCAACTAGCATAGGAAGTGGGACCACCCGCAGGTGCCTGGGGCAGGAGGTCCCTGGAGAGCAGCCCCTGGCAGGGGGATGTCCTGGGTGGGACATCCATCCTGAGTGTCCTGCTGGGGGCCATCATACAGATGCACTGTGTAACACCTGTAGAAGCATCTGTTAGTCACCTAATTTCAATGTGGAGGCATTAGCAGTGGTTGTCCCAAGACGCTGATGTGCTAGAAGAATGTCATCTGCAGCACTGCGCATCTCCAGTGCCACACAGAAAAAGACGCAGAGGGTCCACCAAGAAGAGCAAGGCTGTGGACAACACTTACAGCAGGCCCTGTGTCTACATGGAGGCTGCTGGTCAGGAGTTTCCTTCCCAGGTGTCAGCTGCAGCTCAGCAGGGTGACCCAGCACTTACTCAGATGTGAGGTGCTCACACAGCCCCATGAAGAGTCGAAGGTGAAGAGTTGAGAGCAGCAGCTTCAGCAGTTTTGCTGTGGTCGTGAAGGTCTGCTCTGAGCAACAGCACTTCGTCCCAGGATAGGAATAGCCACAAAAAGTTTGAACATGGTTTCACATCTGTTCATGAGCTGCACACGATGAGCAAATTTCCTTTGAGCATCCCTAACATCCCTGCACAGGAGTCCTAAGGCTACCCCTGGCCTGGCCTTAAGACCACCTGAGCATCTGCTCTCATTTCTCAGATGTGTTTACAACCAAATACCTAGTTTTCCTTTAGGATTGCTTTGGACGCTAATGCATTCACCTTTATTCCTTTAGAACAAACTGTTTGTAGTTTCATCGGTTTTGTTCTTTTCTGAATGTGCTATCTGTAAATGGATTAACTTTACTTTCAGCCTCAAGTGCTTCTGTGGAAGCATTTCAAAGTGAAGGAACTTTGGAAAAATAATTTTCTGGAGTTCTTCAAGAAAATGGAAAATCACACTAAATTACTTTGAATTATTGCAATATATTAAATTACTTAAATGCTTAAAGCTGGAATTTTTCAAGGTTCTTCTAACTGTTCAGAGAAAGAAATATATAACATAATACACCTCAATGCTTTCACTAGTTCTTTAGTCTCAAATCAAATGCTCTAAATGATTACAGTGCTATGCTTTATTCATAAAAGGTGAAATTCATTCATTCTGCATAAATCCTGACTCATCAATCAGGGCAACAAGTAGGAAATGGAGGGAAGATAAACTGCACTGTTCAAAATAAGCAGACTAGCAGAGTGATTCAGAGCACTTAAAATTAGGCTCCTGATCCGAATCATAGTCTAGAGAAGTCTCTCCAGTAAGTACAAGGGGAGTTTAGGAGGCAAGTCTCCTTTGGCTGAAGTAAGTCACTGTGAGTTAGCCCTTTCACTCAGACCATCAGTTCCCTCACAGATCCACAATATTCTGCTTGTGGATCCTCTAGCTACACAGCTTCACCATGGGGTTAAGGGAAACAGAGGGCTTTTTGCCAGTCATCCACATCTAGAGCAAATTCTCATTTTCCTGAATGTTGCAATCATCCTTGAAAAATGTAGAACACAATCAGCAGGAAAAAAAACTTGCAAACAAAGGAAAAAGAGAGAAGAGCTGAATAAACAATAAAAATATCAGTGCCAAAGGACATTGGTCTTTGTTGTTGTGGCAGCACGACACGCAAGATCTTTCCCTCATTCTTACTGCAATGAGTGATGACGAGAAACCTGCTTGCAAATATTTATTCATATTTGAAATACGTTAGTTTGACCATATTTACAGTCAGTATGTATCTGCTTTATTTGATCATTCAAGCACCCACATTCTACCAAGCTGTATATTTAACAGTAAAATTCACAATTTGCACTGCATGGTGTGCTACAGAAGCCATTCAATCAAGAATAGAAATGATTTGACCACAAATTTGCAACTGTAAATATTTATATCTAAGCATTTGTAAATGATGTGCAGTACAAGAATAATTGCCAAATCAATTCAAAAGGCAAAACTGAATAAATTAATGGCTATGAATTATTCATGAATTTTACCTTCTCATATAGCAAGTTCATTATTTCTCTGTGTAACCAGTAAGCAGCTAATATGTCTGAGTGCATTTAAAATATCGATTAGTCTTCTGGATACACTATTCAGAGCATTTAATCAACAGAAGATTTCAATAAATATTAAACTTGCATTTGGGGAAAATATAAGAAACCTCGGGTTTAGGGATAATGCACACTTATTCCAGAGTATAAGGAAAAAGTATTTGCAATTTATCCAAAATATCAAGAGAATTTTCCATAGCTATTGAGCTCAGACGAGTGTAACAATAAAGTGCTAAAGAATTAATTGGCCAGGAATCTTGTCGACTGGAAGAATTGAATTCCAGAGAAGACATTTGATTGATCTTGGGAAGATCAATCCAAAAGACAGACCCTAAGAATATTCCAACCAGCTACGCTCTGTGGAGAAGCCATAATTTTCTCCAAAGGTCAGAGAAAACTCACTTTTCTCTTGTAAGGAAGAAAAGCCACAGGACACACTTCTTACACCTTGGCGAGCCTGGGAAACCCTGGGAACAGCTCGGAGGCAGGAAATGACAGCAGCTCCTGGGGGAGTTTGCTGTTCCATTGTGGGATGGGGTTCGAGGACAGACCAGGGACATCGGCCTCAGCTGCTCCGCTTGGCTCACTTACCCCCACAGCTGGGCATGGGTTCGTAGCCCCCCACACAGCACAACCTTGCTGACAGTCACGTGCGGCAGCCCGGGCGTAACATCTGGGCTGGAACTGCCCGTGAACCCAACACATCTCAAGAGCTACCCACCGCTCTCTTTGACTTTGTCGGGGATTGCGCGTTAAGTCCCGTTTCTGACTCCAGGTGATGGTTTAGAACAGAAGTGCTGTGGGTCTATGTAATTTGTGCAGTACTGGTAGGAAAAACAAGTGCAATAGTCTCTCTGGGAGACATCTTCCTGGTTACTAAGGTAAAAATACCAGGAACAAGATTTGGAGTGATGGGGGTTTGTCAGCTAAGTCAGTCAGAAATGCTTTTAAGCAGAGGCTGAGGCTGTTGATGCTGATTTTATATTGGATTGGTTTATCCTGACTATTTCTGCTTGTTTTCTCATGTGTTGTTTAGCTCTGTGTGTGTATGAGAGAGAGGAGGAAAAAAAGTAAACAACCTTGCCTGTCACATTTAACTACAGCTGCGGAGAAGGTCCAGTCTTGAGATCTTTTCTTCAGAGGGAGATACCATTCTACAGTTAACCCATGCAGCAACTTCAAAAAGCAGACTGTTGATGATAGGTTCTGGTTTATGAGACCAGATAGTACAACCTTACAGATTACTTTATAGTATGAGGAGGTGTGTATATCTGCTGTGCTTATAAACTTCAAGTATGGAGATATTTTCAGATAAGACAAACTTATCTCTGCAAGCAAAGCAGTGAGCAGAGGCTGCAACACAGAGCGTGTCCATGGACAGACAAGATGTAGTAGCTACAAGATTTTGAATGTTTCACTCAGCTAGCCTGCTTCTCCAGGCTTTGCCTAATTTTGATGATGCATTCAGATTAGCAAAGGAAACATCTTTCAGTGTGCACAAATCTACAAGGAGTTTGAAGACATACAGCATTACTGCAAACAACATAAACGAAGGAGTCATAGAAATTAAAGGCCATGAGGGACTTCAAGGATGTCATCTAGCCCAGCCCTCCTTTGATGAGTCAGGACTAAAGATTAATAGGTTATACCTAAAAGAAGTTTGTGAAACTCCTAAAGGAAGAGGTTAGTGTTGAGAGGGACCCTAGACTGCCCAGTCACATTCATTCCACTCTTTCATGATACAGGCTGTTCTGCCTCCACTGAAATCCACTTTAAATTTCCTTTTGCTGTAAACCAGGCTGCTGTTGTCCTGTCCTTTCTCCAGCAGTTGTGGACAACCACTGATCACCCTCTCTTTTATAAAAAGGTCTTCATATTTTAAAACTTCCCCTGCTCCCCCTTTGGTTTCTCTTCTCTAGGCTGAATAAGGTTAGTTCCTTCAGCCTTCTTCACAGGTCACATCAGCTAACCCTGCCACCAGCCTTCTTGTTCTCCTCTCCACTATTATTTCCTTAAAGTAGTATATACCTCCAGCTAGGTATACAGCTCCTTCGCTAGCAGCAATTCAGGCAAATGATACACCGTCACACCTTAAATGTGGCATGGCTGTCAAGTTATCTGTGCATTCATAACTGTCACGGCGTTCATTGTTTTCAGTAGATTGTGGTGCTAATGTGGAAGGGCTTAAACCGAGTTTTGAGAAGCTAAAATGAAAAGTTAAACTATTGGCAAATTCGTGCAATACACAGTACACAGGGAAGAAGCTTTTTCTGTTGAAGTGTGTACCAGCTAAAGAGTTATGTACAGATAAGGAAAGCCCCAGGAAACTAAGGAAGATATCTCTATTCCTTCTGCTTTCAGAAAAAAAGAACAATAGAGTCTATGTGCAAGAGAATTCTCAGGAGGTCCACACTGCTGTTAATAAAGTGCAGAATTCAGAAGATTTCAACATACAAATCGTGTTCATCATCAACCTGTGTCAGTCATTTGGATAAATGCAGCCACACAAAATTACCTTAGCCTGGGTGGGTTTCCTTGGGCTCCTCCATAGACTACGAGAGTCCTAGGAAGACTCCCTGAGATGTCCTCTGCAGCACTATGTCTCTCTCCACTGAACGATTCACTCTCACAGAGCAAGTTCAAGGAGACGAGGCACTCCGCGCCACACATGGGCTTCATGAGCTGTTACATTGGGCCTGTATCAACTAATTAAAAACAAATTCAGAGATGTCTTTAAGCTGACTGTCTGTCATGGTTTAACCAGGACACTGTCATAAGCCAGCCTACCTAGTCGAATGCTTCACTTTACTAAGACCTAGCCATAATGAATGAGTTAGCTTTGTAAAAACAAATGGAGCAGCTACGCAAAGAATAAGTGGCCATCAGACCTAAATGAAGCATTTATGGCAGAATTACTGGTAAAGGACTTCTAAGACTACCAAATTATTTAAAACTCAACTTCAGCCTAGGATGACATTTCCTTTTTTTGCAATACCATGCTGCTGACTAATTCATACTGTGCTCCACTCTCATCTCTAAATCTTCCTCTGCCATATTGCTGCTTAGCAGACACTACCCACCTGGTATTTGTATTCCCCTTCCTAAATGTCACAGTTGGTACATTGAACATCCTTTTGTTTATTCACCTATTCATCTCTCTGACAAATTCTCTATTCATCTCTCTGTCTGACCAAGTTAATTTTGAACTCTGATCATGTCCTCCAGAAGATCTTACAACACCACCAACTGAAGTGTCAAATATTAAAAGCACCTCTTCCATCAGTCAAATTGTTTGTAAAAAAGAGAGAGATTTTTGCATCTCATTGTACATCAGAAGTAGTATAAGATGCATTAGATGCCTTCTAGCTTGATAGCACTGACTATCTTCTTTGAGAATAATTTCTATCCATTTGTGAAACTGGCTGACAGTGATTATCGTTTGGCATTCCCATGAGCAAACTAAAAAACCATGGTCATATGGAGTGCAGACCAGTTGTATTTTCCATAGAGTCTGGAGACCATTCAGGGCAGGAATGTGAGGAATCTCCTGACTGAACGTGATTTGTGAATGTGTCTGAGTTTGCAAATCCCCATTCACAAAATGGACCACATTCTGTCATCACTGACTCAGGGGAGAGCTCACTCACGGCAAGTGTGAGGAATGGCCAGAGCTGAATGTTTTGCACGCTCACTTGAAGAGGAAACAGAGAAAACATTCGGCTGTATACCTGAAACTTTAAAAGCCCCCCACAATTACAGAAACAAGACTTCAAGTTAACTGTAAGTCACTGTTAATGTATATTAATGACAAACGACGCATGTAGCATCAGCACAGACCCTTCACTGGGCTCTTCCAGTCAAGAACCATTTTATCCAGGTGCCCTTGTCAGGGGCAACAACCACAGTGCAGACTCCTCCTTCTTCATCTTCAGTCTATACAGCTACAGGGGAGGCAGGAGCTCCAGATAAGCATTTGAAAAGCACAAATGTTTGTTAAAGCTTTTTTAAGCTTCACTTTTGTTCAAGGGCACAGTACAGCAAATCTCTGGAGCACTTCCTCATTTTGTTCAGGCTGAGCTTAGCAATACAGGGTTTCTGGAAACCTGCAGTTCCTGATGAATACCAGGAAGATTTTCAAGTTTCCTATCAGACGTGTATTAATTTGATTCAGTCCAAGCTTTGGGAAAAATTTTTAGACACCAAGAGGAAGAGCTGTAGCTGTCACGCACCGATTTTCCCACTGGCATGTCCAACACTCTGGGCTAACCCAGGGTCTTGCTGGTCCCATTGGTGTAATGCTCCATGTCCTCCCCTGCGTAGGGTGGCCAGCCAAAGTTTCCCCACTCCACAACTATCACAATTGAGAATATTTCTCACTTGCTTTCCATGGTCTTGCTTCTGCACACCCTGCTGTACCTCCTGCACTATCATCAGCTATCTTCCTCATTCCTTCCCTCTGCAACATATACAGGGGGATCCCTACCTATATAATCTGCTTTCTCCCTATAGTCCCATCTTTTTGCTTATGTTTTTTTCCCCAAAATTTTCCAGGCTGCACACCCACAGAAAAGAAAGAATGATAAACAAACCCTAAATATCTTACCAAGAGCAAATTACTGTAAGAGACGTATCTACTGAAGCAAGCGTTCCTCTGATTTATCACCCAACTCCCTCATTCCTATTGCTCACTCCTACTACTAAAGCTATACCGAGCCAGCAACCTCTACAAAGAAAGAGCTTGACCTTTATATTTCCCAATAAAGCATGTAGCGAGCTTTCGTGCAATATCACCAGATTTTGTTCAAATAGATTATCTTATCCCTACAGACACAACATGAGAACCCAAACCACAATGAAAGGGTTTGCTGTTGTAGATTGTTACTTAATAATGGATGCATGCACACTGAAGACTGAGCCAAAGCTGAGACTACTTGCCTAACCATTAGTTTTTAGAATTACTGAAAAGCAGTTTCGAAATCACCAAGAATCACAACACTGACTTGAAATGGAATCAGAACAAGAATCTTATTATCACCATGGATACAACTGATGTGGACTTAGGATTTAAGCAAAAAACCCAGAACTTCATATTTATACTGTGGGACAGACTAGCTCATTTAATGTTAATAATATTTAGAATATGTTCTACTTATAAAGAAAATTGTAATCAAAATACAGGGTTAATCTTGCTCTGTTTTTGTGTTGGAATACAAGAATCATAGAAGCATTTGTCATTAGTTACTTCATTTTTATGCTTGTATACTGCCTGTGACATCAACACAATGCAACACAACAGTGAGGTAAGCTGATAGTGGTGTTTTGAATGCAAGATAGCCATGTGATCTTTTAAACATTTTGAGAGTAACTGGTACTTTCCTGTATTCCCATCAGGCCCAAATGTCAACCAAATCACCTGTCTGATTTAACACAAACACTATTCATTGGCTTTATTATGACCCAGATTATAAAAATATTTGGACACTTTACTCCCAGAGATTTCAGCCTAGCATCTTGGCTTGGACAGTGACCATGTGCCTAGAGAAAGGTGTAAGAACAAGGTAAAGATAGCATGGTATTACTTTGACGTACTCTTCCAGTTTCCAGCAATTTCTTGAACTAAAAGCAGTTTTTGCTTATAGTTCTTGACAAGGTCTTCTGTGATGCCTGTAACTGCTTTCTGAGCATTGAATTAACATTGTGCCCTGTGACAGGGAGTGTGACATTTCATCATGACATGGAATCCAATTTCTTACAAAAAGAGTGGGCTTAAATGATGCTTCTGCTTTTCCCAGGTTGATGGCCCTCTCCACTCCAACATTATTTTTCATAACCAGATGTAAATAGGAACATTTAGTAATTACACATCGGAAACTTACATACTTCATAGAGTCATAGAATGGATGGGGTTGGAAGGGACCTTTAAAGATCATCCAGTCTAACCCCCTTCCAATCCTGTTTCAGGTGCCTTTCAACTTAGACACCTGAAATCAAGGGCTGAGTCCATCTACTCAGATGTGTTCAGACAATTAGAAGCAATTCTAGCCCAGAAGCCATAGTAGCTACATTTGCTCAGTACGGTGTCACAGATAAAAAGTCCTTCTCTGCTTCCTTTTCTCCCCATAAAATTTCACCTGGGACCCAAATAAAACCTTCTGGATAACAGAAATTGATAAACTGCCACAAAATGTTTCCATTTCAGCGAGCTAGTTTTTCTGGCAAAAAACAAACCCAAATCTATTTAGTGAGGAATTTCAAAGTAGCTTTAATGAATGACTTAACTAGGCTCCCCAGGCCTTGCTCATGGTTCAATATATGCGCTGATCTCTGCCTGATGGCATTTGGCTTAGTTATGTATGCCTGAAAAGTAAACAGAAGGTTTGCCTGCCAGTGGCTTCAGTGAGAACAGATTGAGGCTATAAAGAAATCAAGACAATTTCCTTCTGGAAACCAGTAGCTTTCTGTTAATAGAGGAATCCAGAGGAAGAGAAAGCAGCATGACCTGTGGAAACATTTCATTATCTCAGAACATCCAGACTTTTGAAATGGAGGACATGTAATTAAAATGCAGAGATTGGGAAAAAAAAAAAAATCTCTGAGCGTGCATAGTAGCAGCCCTGGAAGCAGCTGCTGCAGGCCAGGAGAGGGAGGCAGGGAAATGGCGATGGGCACTGAGCCATAAAAGTCCTCTCAGAGGTGGGCAAGGGAGGGCTGTGCGGCACTCTCTGCCTGGTGCCCAGCAGGACTGGCGTCCAGCACCAGCTTGGCTCACGCACACTGACTGACGTGTGTTTTCTAGGGAGAGCCTGGTGAGAAAATGAGAAAAGAAGGGTATTTTCTGAAGTCCTCTGCATCCATTTTAAATGAAAGGAGGAAGCAAAAAGCCTGTGGTTGCTGGGTGTCTGATGTATCAAACCCAGGACTGATGGAACAGCTTTTTTGCAACTTTTTTCTAGCTTCATTTTACACTAAAAATACATTATGCCATTTCTTAAAAGGTTTCATGAATGCTTCTAGAGCACTAGGAAGTGAGCAATTCTCTTTATCCTGACACAAAAGTCTCAGTTCCTCATTAACCTTTCTACAGGACGTGATCTCCTGTAGTTCTGCAGAAGAGACTTTGCTTGGCTGGGGGGTTTCTTGTTTCCTGTTACTTCATAGCTCTACGGGGAAATAACTGGTGGTTTCAAACAAAAAGAAAGGAAGTAAAAATGGCAAGGGAACAACAGAAGCATCTCTATTATTTTTCTACACTAGGTTATCTCTAGATTGCTGTGCAATTGCCTCATATTTAAAAAAACCTAAGGGGAAATCAAGCAGTTCACACACATTCCAAAATGCTGTATTAGATTATATCTGAATCAGATGGTATTTAAAGCCCATTACAGCCCGAATACAATCACACGCATGCACAGGCATCCAGATCATTTTTGCAGCAACACAGCTCCTTCACTGCTCCGCACGACGGTGACCGCAAGCTCATGAATGCATCCACAGCAGGAGAACGGCAAGGTGACATCATTACTGCATCACGGAGCTCCAGACAGGGCTGGCTGGCCTCAGCACAAGGCTGATCGGCGCAGAGGCTAACCCTGAGCAGCCCCCTTCCCCTCCCAGGTCCATCACCACGCTCCCCACCTCGACACTTCAGGAGGCTGTGAGAAGAGTTCGGGCCCGGCAAGTCCTCCAGTTCAATCCATGAACTGCACGTAAAACAGCCAGACGCTGTCTTCCACCTACTCCTTGTCATATCCTCAGTCCTCTTACCTCTTCCTCAAGGTGCGCCTTTACCACCTACCGAGATCCCCTCACTCAGCTGCAAAGGGGTCTCAGCTCACCCTCAGGACCTCTCTCATCTTCCAGGGACACTATACTACCAGCCTGCCACAGGTCCTATTTCTGAGTCCCAGGAGACATAAACATGCCCAGGACCTCGAGCAGAGGTGGCCTCCCCATGCCACTACCAACCCACTTGGTCTCCACTCATCAGCTGGCAGTCACTTGGCTTCTTACCTCCAGCATCCAAAGCCTAGCAGGTGAAGCAACTGGGGCTAGAAAAGCACTCAAGTAGCTTTATTTTGGTACCTTCGTGAGCCGGTTCGGGAATTATTTGTGGAAAGGAATCACTCACAATTGACATACAAACAGTGGCTGTACTACTTGTTGTTTCCCAAGTCAACTACTGGCCGTGAACAGCTGTATGAAAGGAGGGAGGCGACAGAGAAGGGGCCAGGCAGCTTGTCACTCTTGTCCGAGCTACACATCTCGACAATTAGCCAGACCGTGTCACACATCTTCAGTCTGCACACAGAAATATTTTGCCTAACAACTTTCTGTGGAAAGTGAATAGACCAAATACATTAAAGCACCATAAGCAATCTTACCAAATTAATGTGATTTTTCACATTTTTCACACATGCATCAAATATTCATAAAATGTATTCCAGTGATAAAAAAACCCATCCAGAATGCAAGTGCACATGCCATTTCCAAAAACTGCTTTGCCACTTTCTCGCACCCTTTTGCAAACGGTGTGCATGGAGGATGCTCTCGAGCACCCGGCAAAAAGTTGCGCCTTGCTCTGTACCTCTTACCTAGTACGGGCTGCTGGGACATACCACAGCCTGAGCAAGGAGCTGGTGGACAAATCACAATAGAATCTTACCCAAACATTTTATTCTTTATGGCTGTAGTTCATTCTTCCTGTCTAGCTCCACTATTCTAATCTTTTATGGCAGGACTTTGTCATATATTATAGATACCTTTTTACCATCCACAGGCAAAGGTAGCAGTGGATAAACGTTCGATTTCCTCTCTAGCCAATGGGCAGCTGCTGCCTGGGAAGTGATAAATGAAATGATAAAGCTGTAATCAAAGTCTTATTGTATATTATGAGAAGAGTCATATATCAAAGATAGGTTCTGAGGTTTCCAATTTGAGAGATTTACATGATTTTATATCTATCTTGATCATAAAAGGAACCTCAAAAGCCTAAATCTTACCAAGCTGTTCACTTTCTTGACATCCTACTGCATTGTGTGATTTTTGTATAAATAAAAACCTAAAACTTAAATAAAAGACCCTAGATGTCGTCCTGTAAAATCACATAGAGCACGTGGAGCCAAATTCCAGAAACAATGAGAAATGAGAATATTTTTCAAAAGGGAGCCCTTGAGGGTTTTTTGACTGAACACACACGTATAAAACTGAAGATATTTTGGTACATTTTGAATGCCATTTAAAATATATTAAAAAAAAAAAAAGAAGTAAACAACCAAACTCCTCATCCTTTGCATCTACTTTTAATGAAAGCAGTATCTCGTCCTGGTTGTTTTCTTAAGTTGTTTTTGAAAAATGGAAATCCTTCCTGCTAACGGGCACAACTGAAAATGAACTGTTTGAGTTCAAATGTTTTCTCAGTGTGCCAAGAACAGACCATAAAGTGAAAAAAAAAAAATGAACTCATTAGTTTACTTGTCTCCTAAAACTAAACTAACAAGCAAAAGCCTTTAAAGAGCACCGTTCAGAAATACTGATATCAAAGGAAGAGACTGCTGATAATCCTGGATTCTTTTGCAATGATTTATTCCATATTTGATTGCACAACTTATAAAGAGAATTGCAGCAATTGGAGGCTTTACATTACTACAAGAGATTAAAAGATTTTCTTATCAGACAATTCAGAATTGTGATGATTCACACCTTCATTATTTCTTGAAACACTCCAGCTTCCTCCACAAGTACAGCAAAGGTTTTGCATGACTACATCCCTTAAACTAAACAGTGCTCATGTCATTTTCCCACGGTGCTCCGAACAAGCTAGGGGTGAAAGAGTAACCCTTTCAAGACAGTTAAACAACCGTCATTATTTTAAAATAAATGAAGAGGAGCCCGGTTATTTACGACTATGTGCTCATGTTTTATGCATGCCTTACTTTGGAGACATTTGATAGCCCCCTAGAACACTTTGTTAGCTGTAGTCTTCAATAATCGTTTGGTAAGAAGGTCACATTGGCCTATTCACACTCAAAAGGTGGAGATTTGAAGACAAAGTATAATAACAGAACAAATGGAAAGACACTGGAAAATTATTTTCACTGACAGGGTTTCCACGCAGGCATAAAACCTGGGTCAGGGAGAGTCACTTCAGTTAAAAGTACATGTCAGTACTTCTCGCTGCCAGGTTAAATTAAGGATACGCCCAGCCTTGCTGTGCAGGGTGGAAAAACAGAATGAGAATGAGCCACTTGCAAGGAATTTCTTAAAATCAGCAAAGAGGAGCCATCATACTTACAGAGAGTTTTGCTGGATGCCTCAACCAAACACTAGCACAGATCAGACTGCCCTTAGGTTCAGGTCTTCAAAAAAGATGGAAACCAAGACCCAGATAGAAGGTAAGCACCTGAAACTCAGTGAGGGGGTCCAGGGAAGACTTTTCTCTTTTCATACACTTTTCTGGTGTATGAGAGACCTGAGGCGCTGTGCTTGAGACCCAGCTGTACACAAATGTCTCGTTCTTTACACTTGCTCCACAGCATCCCCATATGAAATTATGTTTTGGTTCTGTAACAGGTAGGCATCTTCTCCACAGACGTGGCTTTTATCAGGAACATCAGGGCTTCCTTGGTAAAACTGGGGCAGGGTACCCATTCAGGCTTGTAATGGATGATGAGTTGCTGTGTTACAAGTCCTGACTTAGGGACTGTGTGTTTTAACCCCACATTTCCCGCATTATTAACTTCAAATTATGCCCCCAAAGAAGTCAAGGGAGGAGCACCTCTTCAATTTAGTAAAATTCCCCATTAAGAAACACCAGGAAGAAATTAATTTGGATACTGCCAGTCACACAGAAAGAAGATGCCAAGTCTGATACACAGACTCAGAGACAGCATGCTTTCTTCTGCATATAGTCTTGAGGTAGGAAAGATGAAAGCTCTCCCTATCCCTTACAACACGCACACACGTGCTTCATTCAGGAGACTGCAGTTCTGTTTTGAACACAAAGTATACCTACCACACACAAACTGGTGATTGCTGGTGCTTCTCCTATTGTAATTGCATGGCTTATGGAGGCTTGGAAGTGCTTTCTCCCTGGGATGTCATAGCGCAAAACAAAAGCACATCTCTGTATCACCTTCTATCCTGAGGAGCCCTAAAAGGGCCCTTCAGTGACTTCCCAAGCTGCATTTAAAGGTTCTTTTTAACTGAGAGTTTCATGGGTGAAATATTTAATAGAATGTGAGCCCCGTAGCTCATTTAGCTTTGTAGATAGCGTATTGTGCTTGAGTCTCTCATCCATTCATTCACTTGCATTACATCATAAAGGTATTTTTTAGAAATAAAATATGAATAGGGAGGTATTTTTTTAAAGCTTAGTGATTAACTGGAGATTAGAATTCAATTGAACAGTTTAGTTAAATATGGGTTTGTGTGTGTTGATACGGCTACCCATTGTCACAGCAGGTATGAGATGTTTGGCAGTTTCCCAGCTTTGCTCTCCAGTGGGGGTTTGCAGCAATGCAAAAAAGCAGTGTCCCACCTTTCGGTGAAATAAAATATTTCTCAGAAAATGCTTATTGAAATCTTGCCAGTTTTAAGAGAGAGAAATTTGCATGAAACTACTGTTGTTTGTTCCAAAGCTTTACATTTTTTGACAGAAATGTCTGGGTTTAGTTGATTATTTATATATAGTTGGGGTTTGTTCCCCCTTCAAGCTAGCTCTGAGGAAGCAACATTAGAAGAAGAAATAATTAGGGAAGCCAACAGTCAGCTGCTTTCTCTGAAGAATATTGGGCAGATGACAAACCCACTACAAGATTTGGCCCACTATTTATGGCAGGAAATTTTCACGGAGAAATGACACTCTAGAGATCATGCTAAAGTTGTATGATAGTTTCTCCTACTAAAACTGAAGGACCGGAATGACAGACAGACAAAAATGAACCAACTTCTGTGCTCGCTCCTTATCACGATGGTAACTCATATATTTCTCAGTGTGAGATATCTCTTTTTCTGAGCAGTAGCAACATTAATAAATGGTACTCTGAATGAGAGAGATTTTTGAAATAATCTATTCCAGGTTAGCCTATCATTACCAATAAAATACCTGTGATTTGCACAAAATGTGTAATTTGAGAGCTTTTTTCCGCTGCTGTAACTCTTTTGCTCTTTTAACTCTCAAAAATACAAAAAATGCTCTCAGAATTATTCCCAGCAGCCTTTCTGGACCTGAGCAGCTCTCCAGGTATTAATAAAAAGTCATGCTCAGCTGTGCTGTTACCAGTGTACATTGAACACATTTAGCACATTAAGCCTTGATTACTTGGCAAAAACCAGAGGGTCAAACTCTAACATCTCCTCCTGCATTAGGAAACTCCATAGTTACGGTAGGTCCTGAAGCACTATAGTAGCAGTGCCGCTTGCTAGATACACAAAGTAGAGGCAAAAGACCCCGAATCGGTTGTCTATGTCAGCCATGGAGCAACCAGTGCGCGGTGCAGAAGGGCACTACGGCGCAGGCGCGGTGAACGCTGCAGCATCCACCTCAGCCGACCGCGCACACCGAGGGATGGCACCGTGGCATTTGGTCATGTCCTCCGTGACCTCCCTATGCGACAGCTCTGCTTTGCCCCTGGAAGTCTGACCTTGCGCTCGTGAAAGCGGGAGCAGAAAAGACACCTCGATTTCGGTAATCCCAGATCAAATTCTAAAGGCATGTGATGAAGGCGACACATGGGCACCTACAGAGCTCTGCAGCACGGTGAAGCCACGTTTCCCAAAGATACGGATCACACGTTAGTGTAGTGTTACAAACGCTGCACGGAGAGATCCTTTCTGCCAACATCTAAGCAAGGGCAAGGAAGCACAACGATGCAGGTTCAGCTCTACCCTGCCAGAAACCTGATTTCACACACTTGGCTCCTCTATGACCCGAGTAACCTAGCAAGTGACAGCCTCGTTATAAATATCCAAGAATCATGAGGTTGTCACTTTCCCACTGTCACAGCTAATTAACTTCTAGGAATAACTATGGGAACTATTTTATTTCGCCATCCCAAACATGGGCCTGAATGTGTGTATCTGCCCTGCCTGAATTGGCTGAGAAAAAACACCCCTCCGCTAAGCACCATGGCAGATCACTGCCTGTGGGTATGTGCCACGCATTCAAGGCTCTGTAATTGGCTAGAAGCAGCACCAAGATTTACACCACCATTTTCAATCACTTGCACATGGTGGCACTTGTGGACAGAGGAGAGGTGAAAGAGCTCACTTGTGTAAAACCCTCGAAAAGTGCATGCATACCTCAAAAAAACCATGTATATAAACTGTCATTTCAGTTTAGGAAAAATCTAAACGTAACCCTATAATTAGGAACAGCTAAATTGCCTGCTCTTTAGTCAACAGCACAAGCAGAAATTTATTTCATTTAATAAACTGCTTTTAATGATTACTGTTTGTTTGCTTTCTAAATCTCAGAGTAATCATGTACTGCAAGTGCAAAATGCTGGCGAGGGGATTTGTCTCCCAAACCTAAATGACAAAAAATCTCTTCAGTTTTCCAGTTTGAGGGTAGCTTTTCCCTGGCAGCCCTTTACCACTGACCTGCAAGCCTCCTGCCAGCTCCTGGTCAAAAAGAGGGACCTTGACTTACGGAGTGGAGGGCTGCCAAGAACATGAAACCAACACCTACATCTTGGGGACACCAGAAAGCTGTAAACTGGCTGGATATAGAGCAGCAATTGTTTTATAGTAATTGTCCACTATACCTGCATCCTGTTCCTGTTCCAGGAGTTTACAATGGATCAATGTACCCAAAGTGTTTATACCCAGATCAACCTGCAGCGACACGGTCTAAAGACCTTTTCTTCCCCTCAGCTGGACTGCCCGAAGAAAGCAGCCCCATAAGGAATTTGTTCTCCCCTCAAAGAAGGATTATGAAAAAGCAACGATCTCTTGCTCGTTCTGCCCATGTGCGAGCACTGGAGTGCAGAAAGGATGGTACAAGTACGAATGGCAGGAGGGAGGCCATATCAGTTGTGATTTCCCCTTTGCAGTAGCTTTTGGAGCTACACGGTGACTTTCCAGACAGCTTTCCAGGAACTGCCAGCTGGAACGCCAACGTGGAGAAGCTGCGCTTTGCATAGGGACGTATGTGCACTCGCATACATACACAAAGCCTCTGAACTCCCTGCAGGAAAGGTTTTTTTCCAAACAGCAGGATAAGTAATGTGTGGAAATTACCCTACCACAAAATCCTCGTGAAGATCAGCCCCTTCGATTTTATCACAGTAGCAAGGTGATCCCACCCACAGCTGGGACAAACGCTATTGCTTTCACTTCACTATCTGGTGGCAAAAACTATTTTAAATTCACAGACAGAAAAAAATGACAGAGCTGAGAGGTTGAAGTTAGAGTGAGCCAAGAGTAGGAAGTGCTGCACATTGTATCCTAGAAACAGCTTTCAGTTCCTCGGTCCTTTTTAGTTATTCATTGTAGAAAGAAGGTTGGAAGAACTGGTGCAGATAAAGTAGATATCAGCTGAATTTTTGCCAAGCAGTCATTAATCCCCCAAATTTCAATCATATTTTCATTAAAATTTAACAGCGGAGACATGCCCTGAACTATACAAACACAACTGAGTTTGTGCTTCAGGAATGCATTTATGTATATATGGGTGGGAAAAACAATGGCTGGATGGAAGGAGCTGCCAGAGACATTCCCTAACCTACAGTCATGAAAAATAAGGCCACTCAAATGATGAAATTGTATCATGTGCTTTTCATCTGTAGTTTACACCACGAAAATTTCTGTGAAAGACTGAACATGTTATGATCTCAGGAAGCATATCTTTACCCAGATGAGGATGGTTCTCTCCAAAGAAGAAACTTGATTTGTTTCCTCATTATGAAAGAGAATCTAGTCATGTTTTTAATGGTGCTATGAGAAAGAGTACTTTGCCTTGGAGAGTTAAACAAAGCTGAGTGAGAACCCAGTGGATTAAAAAGCAGTCTTGGAATGATATGCAGACACTAGTTAAAATGTAGACATGTCTGAAAAAATATCCAGCCCCTCCTTATAGATCTTCTACCTTCTAAAACATATATCAAGCTTAAAATGGAGCAAAAGTTCTGAACATCCTTAGTGAAATCTAAAGTGACAAGGAATTCACCTGTTTTCAGATTTATCTCCCTTTTGAAACCGAGTCAAGATTGCTTTGGTGAGAGGAGTTAGCACATTTTGCAAGTTTATATTATGTCCAATGGGGAGATAGTGATTAAAAATGCATTGCTCTTTTTGGGTTTAGCTTTACCCAAGGCTGAACCTTCAAATAGAGATTCCAGTATGTATGAGGGGAGGAAAATCTAATTGGGGAAAGGAAGAAGAATGTAGCTTGCAAATGCAGAATTATTCCATCAAAGATAACTAGATTGTCTTTTTCATAGTAGGAATTAGAAGTGACAGATGGTCTTGTTGCTGAACCAAAGGTGTAGAAGTCCTGAGATTCAATCTGTATTTCTGGCTCTGAAATAGATCTCCTGTGCAAGATAGGGTAAAAAAAAAAAAAATTTCAGTAATGGCCAGCTTTTACAGACTTCATCTGAAACACCTAAAACCTGACTTTTAGAAAGGTGGACTGGGAGCCCCAGTTTACTTGCAGTGGGAGGGACAAATGTAAAGCCACTCTGAAAAGACAGCTTCTTTCTCTCAGATTGGATAAAAGCTGAAAACTTAAAAATTTAAAAGTGGTGACAAATCTTGAAAACTCTGACCAACAGTCTTGCCAAGTGGTAGTTTTCCTGTCTGTGAAACAGAGACATTCTTCCGTTTATCCCCTTCCAATATTCCAGTATATCCGCAGGACAACACAACCTCAGTCAGGTGAAACAGAGCAGAGGTAACACCTGTAACAGTACCTACAGGTAAGACACGCTTTACATTTTCCATTACATAAGCCTGCCTTCAATTAAACCTCACCAACTTTGTTCAGATGCACTGAAATTGCCTATTATGGTGCTGAATTGCATTAAGCTGAATTTGAATTTTATTTCTGTATGCGAGTATATTTTTAGTTAGTTTATACATTTCGCTCGTTTCTGAAAATGGTAAATTGACTTCACTTTTTCTTTAACCTCAACATTAAAATAAATATCACCATAAAACTAAATCTATCCAGTAACTCTGGGCTTTTGACCAGAGATTAAAAGTTGAGCAAAGATGTGGGTGAAACCAGTGCTGGTATTTACAACCCATGTGAAAATCCGCTCAGGTTCTGCTGTACAAGGCTCTGAGGTCCCAAGGTACTCACATGGGGAGCGAGGGGCTGAGAGGGAGCAACAAAAACTGCAGAATGGAGAAATGGAGACATTCAGTGAGGGTGAAAGGGCTACAGGGAAGGCAGCAATTGGCACAAGAAAAGGTGCAAAATGGGTCAGCTGAGGAAAGATGGTACTAGGAAGAAAGTAAAAACCTAGACTGAAACCCAGCATTTCTCCATCATCGTCACCAGACTGTGAAGCACAACAGCAAAACATCAAGTTCCCAAACAACCTCATGGCTGATCACTCCGTTACCCTAATTGGTAAAGTTCTCTGCTTTACATCTAAATTTTAAAGCTGTTAAGGGAACACGAAGGCATAAATTTAGTTCCAGATGATGGATTTTGTTTTATCATTTTGCTGCATTTTAAAACTGAGCATCTTTTAGAAAAAGATATGGTTGTGAAATCAAGTGCTATAAGAATTTAGTCTATGCTAGGATTAAAGGTTCTTGTGCAGATTTAATCTGACATCCTCAAACATGTGTATTTTGACACTGTCTTCATCCTTCATGTATCTGAAAGTTACATGATCTCACACTATATTTATATTGACAGAAAAGATATTTTTTCAAGTTCATATGATTTTTCTGCTTTTTCTAGTGTGAAGATTTTGCACAAATTCTGTCATATAACATTCTGAGGATGTATCTGGTGAAAATGAGCTTCTGCTGCTGGACCCCTTCTCTGCCACCTTCAAAAAAATTCCATGCACTTTTGTATTTTTGCTGAATTCCAAAGCACAAATAAAAACCCAGAACAAAATCCCCTTTTTTCTTTTTGCAGAGATACAAAAATGACTTTTTTTTCTATCAGTGCAATTATTTGGAAACAATACTCTTTGCAAGACAGGTCAAAAATTACAAGATAAATAAATGCAAACTAAAAGTACAGTCTCCTATCTCTTTATGACACTTTGTTAGCCTCTGAAAGAGAGAAGCTGAGTATTTGCTGCCCTCAAGTGGCGTCCTATTTTCTTCTTTCTACAGGCATTCACAATGCTGCTTCATCCTTTTTATAGCTTAAGTTCAGGGGTTTTTCAAAGAAAATTGAAAGCTCGGAGCAAACAGAATTCAGCTTTCATTCAGAAAACATAAGTTTTTAAAAATATGTATTTCTCCTTAAATACTGAAAAGATGTTTGATAAGCCTGATTTTGGATGTGCTTCATCTCTGCTTTACTGCATTGTAGAAAAGAAGGATGCTGGCATACACAACCACACAAAATATGGGCTCAAAAAACCCTGAATATTGCTGATTACTCTTTTGTGGCTTTGAGTTTTGGGCTATGCAAAACAAACCAAGAAATATGGTCTGAGAAAAATGTTCTTGCTTAGAGAGGCCATTTCCAAATTGTAAAGGGGAAAATCTGAATTTGCCATATCTTTCTAGAAGATCATGTTGAATTACTGACGATGGGCTGAAAACCTCAGGGAAAATGGCATTCCTATCACACTTCAAAGGTGGGGTATAACTGATTTAGGAGCTAAACCAGTTGCAGCTCAAAGACAGCTGGATCAGATTCCAACTGTTGTGGTGTAACCCCGGCCGGCAACTAAGAACCACGCAGCCGCTCACCCAGTGGGATGGAGAGAACTTGGGGGGGAAAAGTAAAACTCATGGGTTGAGCTAAAGACAGTTTAATAGGACAGAAAGGAAGAAAATAATGATGATAATAATAAAAGAATTGGATATACAAAACAAGTGGTGCACAATGCAATTGCTCACCACTCGCCGACCGATGCCCAGTCAGTTCCTGACCAGTGATCTGCCTCCCTGGGCCAATTCCCCCCAGTTTTTATACTGGGCATGACTTCGCATGGTATGGAATACCCCTTTGGCCAGTTTGGGTCAGCTGCCCTGGCTGTGTCCCCTCCCAACTTCTTGTGCCCCTCCAGCCTTCTTGCTGGCTGGGCATGAGAAGCTGAAAAATCCTTGACTTAGTCTAAACACTACTTAGCAACAACTGAAAACATCAGTGTGTTATCAACACTATTCTCATACTAAAACTAAAACACAGCACTGTACCAGCTACTAGGAAGAAAACTAACTCTATCCCAGCCAAAACCAGGACACAACTCAGCTGAAATGAGCGATAAGAATTGCATTTTCAGACTGCATTATATAAGATAATACTCTTCCCAAATATACTCCAAACAGAAACCTTCTGTAACAATCCAAATGCCTTGTTACAACCTTCACCTGTTTTTCCAAACCAATGCCAATTCCTATTGCCTGAAGAGCGATTAAGAGGTCCCTGTATTGGAGCTTGTTTTATTCACGCCCTGCATCCAGGAGTATTAAGGAACTGCGGAACTACCCTATTGCATCAGACTGCTAATGTGTGTCATCGGACCGTTCAGATGCCATGAGTGCCAGGTCCCATGGTGGTATGTCATACAGATAGAAAGTAAACAGATGGTGCCTCAAGGATAATACTCACTCTTGGTTACAAGAAGATGCAACAATGAGACAAAAAGCAGAATTGGGGAATAGGAGCAGGACAAAATGAGCGAGGAGAGCAAGTTCTGCACAGTTCCCTATGTCTTTATGTAATAAAAAACATCTGCATATTAACATGAAATAACAGCTCTGGATGCATTTATGCTTTTCTCCCTCTCCAATTTTATCCTAATGTCCCTGTCCCTCTCTGACATATGCTGCAATCCTATTGTGAAACCAGTCATTTTCTAAAATGTCTGAAGATAGCAGGTGGGCATGACATGAAATGACTGAACAGCCATCATTTGGGACTGACTCCAAAGGAGATGTAAACTGCACATTTTAAAAAAAAAAAGGAAAAGGCAAAAAGGACAGTAAACAATGCAGTTTTTTGATTTACTTCTAAGATCATACATACCCTGAACTAGTAAAACTGCATCCTTCTGGACCCTCACTTGGACAACGTCTGCTCCTGCCCCTCGTTGCTGCTGGGAGCCTGGCTGGTGCCAAGGCAATGCCAGGGAGGTGTCTCTGCTGCTCTGGGGAACCAGCATGAGATGCAGAGCCTGACATAACCAGCACAATACACAGAGCAAAATGTTTCATTAGTGTGCCACTGTGCTGCCGGTGCTGCAAGCTGAGAACCTCAGCCTCGGCTGCCCTCTCACCTGACTTACCCCTCAAAGGCCAGATTTAACCCTGGTGTTTGGCTTGTCTGCTTTTTATAGAGCTCCCTTTCCTTCAGTTTGTGAAACCACACCATCTTTTGCACTTATTCTTGAAGCCATGCTAGAACACGCGTCCAGTCACAGGACAGGCTCGTCTTCACGGTTGGCAAAGTCAGTCACAGCAATTATGCTTTGGGTTTGTTTGGCAACGTTAGCAACTGCTTCTCTTACATTTCTTCAGGCCGCGGCAGCCCTCTTTCAGAAAACCCTCAGGTGAGCGTTCCCACTCCCTGCGAGTGTGTGAGCGCAGCGAGTAACAGCAACAGGCTCGTCTCTGCAAACACCCTCTTCAGCCGAGGGCTGTTGAGGACACAAGACAAACCTCTTCCTAGGCCACTTCCCATAGAAGATTCCCTTCGATTCTGATCAGCTGTGTTTCACCACATAGTCTTGTCTATGGCACCTGTGCTGGGCTGGACACCAGCAGTGTTTTAAGGGCTCCTACAAAGGGACAGAAATGAAGCCTAGAGTTCCATCAAAAGAAAAAAAAAAAAAGGCAGAAAAGCTACAGACATCTCTTTTCTCTCTGCACCCTGCCTGGACCGGGCAGCACTCGCAGAGGAGCTGTCTCGGAGCTCAGGGCAGCCACCCCGGGGACTTCTCAGCACAGTGAGTTGTCAGAGCATCCCCAGGGCAGACACCTGGACCATTTTCCTCAGGGCTGATCCCACAAGAGCTCTGTGCTGCAGTGGTCTTGTAGGGCCTTCACCCGTCACCACTTGTTGCCAGAAAAGAGCTTTCCTCATCATGCTCAAGAAGCGCAGGGAGATAATCAGACAGAAGTGGATACGGTGAAGAAGCACAATGACTAGAAATACGTTTGAGGTTCCCAGATGGGAAAGCAGCAAAGCAGAGCCCATCTCAGGCCTCAGCCAGCCTTAAAAAAAAAACCAAAAAAAACCCCAAAAACCACACAGCAGAGAACTTCCTTTGCAACACTTGCATCTGCTCAGTGAAGAAGTTGCTGGGAGTGTCATTTCCCAGAGATTTCACTTGTCTGAGGAGCAGCGTAGCACAACATGGCTGCAACAGAAAAGCCCATCATATTATGCAATGGGAAAACTTTGGGGCATTTCATGAAGCAACCAAGTGGGAGAGCCAAAAGGTTTAACAGAATGCCTATAATTCCACTCATTTTGTGAAAACATCCAAATGTTTATTCTAAACAAAATATAAACATCTAATCAGACTTCAAAATAGTCTATCTTTTAACTCCAATACTTTCTGTTCCTATGACAGATTTTAAGATTATATAACTTGTCAAGTAGCATAGTCCTTATCTTCGTCACACCACAACGGGTTTTTGTACTAGCAGATGTCATGCAAGTATCAAAAGATATGCATGAGGAAAAGAACCTAACCTAAAATGCCGTCAGTGAAAAGATCAGCATAGTTAAGTCTCCCGAGTTAGAAAAAGAGGCAATCTATCTCCAGAGATGCTTTCTTGCAAGGAAGCCCTCAGGATTTGCAATGTGTAAGGACAGTGCTCATGGAGATGTCTGTATCACCCTACCCTGTATCTGACCCCCAAAAATCTTTGTTCAAAGAGAGTAGTCACAAAGGGGTTTGTTTTGGTTTAGTTACTTGACCAGTAATAAACATGATATGTCTAATTGCAGATGAAGAAGGGCATAGTTAGGGATGTCCTACTAGTGCTATCAATGTTAAGGACCTGTCAGTCCAGGACAAGAAACTGAATACATAGGGGAATCATGATCCACTACCGAGGGACCTTTTTCTTCCTAAATCCTTCAGTTCCTAGCTCTGGCATTGGCAATGCTGTTACCCTGGAAATCTTCACACTGTAGTCAGCATTGCATGGCATTCACTGCTTTGTATTCCTGCTCCTGTTTTTACCATCACCCCCACCATTAGTTCATTCCTGTGTAATTTCAGCCGTTCTGCTTTAGAGAGGAAGGATCTACAGTAAACAGTAGGTAAGGATCCCACTCATCAGGACCCTTTAATTTTTCACTCATAAGGACCCTTTAATTTTGCCTGCTATATCGTAAAACTGTAAAACCCTAAACGGAAAAGTTTGATGGAAGAGGCTAAGAAACCAGTGTGTGTGCGTGTGTGCTCAGATGAAGAGTTAGCAGTACCTGCAGCATCTCTATAAATAATTTCCCTGGCAAGGAGTGAATGTAGTTTCAGAGACTATGGCTTTTTTATTATTCCCTAATAAACACAGCACCAATGGTCAGCCGGGCAGAACACACACCAGGATAGAATTTATGATTAAACAGGCAAACAAAGCAGCACTTACATTTCTGAGTCTACAAATCTGCACAAGCACTGAAGCAAGAGTAACAACAATAAAGCCCATAAACAAACCTATTGAGAGGGAGGAGGGCAGAGAAAAGAAAGGTGGACCTTTTGCTGTCTTACTGGGAAGAAAGGACATAAAAGATACACGCTCTTGCCAGGAGTTAACACAAAGCCAACTGTGAACTGCCATGGCTCCTGTGACAAAATAGGGCTGTGAAGAGGCCTTGAACTAGAAGTTACGCAGCAAAATAGGAGTTACGTACTCATGTTGTCAACCCAAGAATTCACACACCAACATACAACTTGGAGATGTTAAAGGTTCCTTAATAAAGGAAAGGCACATTTTTGCACTTGCGGCTCACTTATTCCAGGCAACGGCGGAGGTTCTAGTTTGCAGGCGGATCCAACCCAAGGGAAAGGCACACAGAGAGCAAGAGGAGCTGAACTATTGCAGGAAAAAAAACATGCTATGCACAGACACTTTCACAGAACAAGGTAAAGGACCAGCAGCTGGCTGAGAATGGAGGTGCCACAGTCCAAAGCACCATCTACACAAAGTGATACAAAAAGCAAGGTTAAAAATACCCTGCCTATGAGCAACAGAAGAGGCAGAGGCAAGCATAAAGCCATGGGAGAGCCATCCAGAACCAACTACAACTCATCAGAAAAATTTCTTAACTCAGCTCTCCTGGGCCGTGGCCCATTCTTTGGGGTGTCTGGGGCAACCCAACCCTGGGACCACAATGTCAGGATTTTGTCCCTCAGCAGCAGTCCCAGCTGTAAGCAATGGCCAGGATCGAGCACCAGCTGAGCCCCAGACACGAGCAGCTCCCCACAGCAAAGGAGGCCCAGCCCCAGGACACGGCACAAAACTGGGAAATCTGGGTCCAACTATCCGATCAGCAACCGTGCAATGGAAAAGGTGTTAGGTGAGGCTGCAGCAAGACACAGGTTACAGCAGGCAGCCACGGCAACAGGGTTAGAAGTGAGGGTAACTGGGAAGTGGAAACCACCAAGCTTGAGCACGTAGACGGGTAGTCTGTGGAAAGTGCCAAGGCCAGGGAAAAGCACCCCAGCTGCTCTGGGTTGGAAGCATCAAAAGAAGCAGGATTCATCAGCGACATGAAAGACCTGTAGAACGTGTGTCCCCAAGCAAAACAGCAGTCAGTTCCCCCATCAGAAAGGACAGGCAGACAAAAGTCTCCATGCTGGAAGGAACAGGAAGATTTAAAAGTCCACAACTGGGGCAGAGTGAAAGTCCACATTCCCCAAGCCAACTCTGTGCCCAAATACCAGGCAAACAGTGGCAAAGAGAAGCCCAGAGCACTGTGGAAAGCAGAAAGGTGGTTTCAGGTGGACAGTTCTACTTTATTCCTTGTATTCATTTAAATATTTCATCTTACTGTTTAATATTTTAATTATGGAAAACAACAAGGTTTCTGGGTAAGATACTGAATGAGGACTGTGGTTTAATTTCTTATCTCTTCCACTGTCTTGGGACATGACTTTGGCAAATGTTTTTCTTCTCTACACCACTTTTTACCTCCTAAATTTGGCTACTCTTGCATACTTAGATAAATTTCCAGTCAAGCTTTCCCTTACTGTGTTTACAGTGCCTTGTACAATAGGGCTTTGACCCTAAACTTAGACCTCTAAGTGTGACTAAATTAAAAAATGGTCACTTACACATTTTACAACACCTGGATGCATCCACTACTGCAGATGGAGCCTCATACTAATGTAGAAAAAGTAGATCATTCTACTAGAGAAAGATTATTTGTAAACCAGACAGAACCAGTCAGCTGATGTGACAGAACACCACAATACATTGTCTATCACAATTAGATACATTAAAATGGTTATTACAGATTTAGGAAAGAAACTAGAAGCAGATGCCTTATTCCGCTTCAACCACCGTGAGGCTAATGAGCCCAGACAATGCAAAACG
This sequence comes from Haliaeetus albicilla, assembly GCF_947461875.1. NCBI lineage: Eukaryota > Metazoa > Chordata > Aves > Accipitriformes > Accipitridae > Haliaeetus > Haliaeetus albicilla. The sequence continues at coordinate 11,172,097 of NC_091488.1, forward strand.
TGTTTGATTAAGGCTTAGTTTGTTATTAGTACTCAATTGTTTCCAGAATTGTTAATTTGCTCAAGGCAATAATATAACCTATGTATTGTAGATGGTACATGAAGATTTCCACTTACATAAAGTAATCCCCAACATCTGTTTTGACTGCAGAATGGAAACTGTTGATTTTAGCTGGTAAAAGCTGAGCTGTAAGGAGGACGAGGAAAGCCATATTCGTGTTGGGCCAAGGGAACCTCTGGAGATGCCAGGGCGCCCTTTTTGGACTCCATGCAAAGCCAGCGGTATATGAAGCGAGGTGGCTGGCAGCATGTCTCTGCTGCGCAGTGCTGGGGCTCTCAGCCTGGCAGTCTGTGCACAACGCACGGGACAGGCACCAGCATACCCGTCTCATCGTGGCACTGGCCCTGGTCTCATTAGTCCTGCCGAGAGCCCTGGGGCAGTGCCAGGCTGATGCTGCATCCAGGACTGGTTGCTTTGCCAGTGGCTGCTGGCATTTCAGGCTGCGGTGGCTTCCCCATGGCTTTCTGCATGAGTGAGACCCCAAAGTGCCTTTTGAAACAGGGACCTAATCGCTACAAAGCAAACTGCTTTTAAACTCTAAGTTTACATGTGCAGATCTTGGCCCAGATCTTAAGAAGTATATATTACTGACAGTGCTAATTATTATTTTTCCACATAATTTAGGAGAGAGGGTGCCAAGTATGAAAGGGAAGGGAACGCAGCTGGGCTGAAGGCAGTGGGATCTGCGCATACCACCAGAAGGCAGATTAGGTGGTGGTACTTCTACAGCTCCATTCACCCGCCTCGGTGGAGACCTCCTACATAAAGGTGTACAGTGGCACTTCAAAATACCACCATGGGAGACAGGAGGATGGGTGAGGAAACAGATGCAAAAAAGGTAACTGGAAACCAGATGAAAAAGCAGTATAAAAACACAGCATGTCTGTGGTCTCCACTGTTTCTATTCCTCTTACCTATCTGTGACACTAGGTAAACCGATTTATAGTTGGATCTGTTCAATATTAAAGAAAATTGACCAAATTCTTGGTCTGCAAAAGAGTTACCATCTCTATAAATTAGGCCACTGTAAGGTATCTCACTTTTTCCCCACTTTGGAGTTCATTTGTCTGTGATAAATGGCTATTGATGCAAGGTAACAAATGCTCTATTCTTTCACACCTTGCCTAGATCACAGGGTAGGTGAAGGAAGAGGGGCAGATGATAGGGATTACAGACTGCAACAGGTCAGTGAGATCTATTGATACGGCAGAAGGGGTATCTCCAATTCTGGCCCAATAACCAGAAATAAAAAGGGGACTTCTGGCATTGTGGACACCATTTCAAATCAGGGTTCAATTATTTTTAAAAAATCAACCGCACAAAACTCAAGAGACCTTGAGGTCTGCCAAGGATTGATTCGCTGTGTGACTGCAGCTGAGTTCCTTCCCTTCCAGGTGCTTCTGTTTGCTTTGTCTTATCCATTTCATTCTTTGGGGTGGGGAATAATTCCTTGTCTGTGTTTTCACAGAAACTAGAGCAAGGGCACTCCAGTCTTGAGTGATATCCCTTGCTGATATTTTAATAATGAAATCTGAACATTCATTTAGAGTAGATGGCCTCCAAGTCTTAGACTTCAAATAAGCAAGAAGGTTAAGCACTGGTTCTGGTTAAGAGCACTTTGACTAAATGCGAATGATAGGTGTTCGACTTCGAATCCACAGGCAGCTCAACGGAACCAATTTAGCCACTGGTAGTCCCTCAGGTGAGAAATGTAAGCTGCTTCTGTAACGCGGTTGCAGCATTTCCTTCCACACAAAGCGGCCAGCGCTGCTGCCTACAGTGATTCCTTACTAGTCTGCACAAAGCACAGCTGACCTACAGATGCTGCCGAGTCTGGGGGCCAGGGAGGGAGGAAAGTGGCACTGAAGCAGCTGCATGGAAGAAAAGCTAAAAGAAGAAAACAGAAACTAACATTTCAAGCAAGAAATTAAAAAAAAAAAACCAAACCAAAAAAACAACACCAGGAAAATGGTGGGAAATGAAACATTCAAAGGGACCTGTCAGAAAATAAGCAGAGAAAATTCTTTTTTCCTGTTAAGCAAAAGAACAGAAACTACTTCGAAGTAGATACTCAAATAATAATTCAATGCATCCTACATTTAGTTATTTTATGCAGTTGACAAGCCCACCTATTTTATTACCAATGGAAAAGTGGTGGGATTTGCAACACTTCGTAGTTATGAGTATAACATTTTTTAAGTTTAGAGTACAGTCATAGGGTTTTCTTTATTTGTGCCTCGCAACTGATTCTTTAAAGTGTGTAATATATACTGTTACTCATTAAAAATGCTGGTTGACCAATGACCACATATGCAGTAAAGGGGGGGAAAGGGGGGGAAGAGAGAAAGAGATTACAGAGCAATTGTCTATTTATAATTAGCTTTCCCAATCTAGGTTTATCTCCCCATTTTCAACAGATTTCCTTGTACAGATCCCACTAGTTGCTCATCCTTAGTCCCAAAGCAAGTTCTGTATCCATTTCACTTAATTCCTCCACATGTTAATTCATTTCAATGCTATTTTTTCACTTCTGACACATTGTAAAACGATCTTCATTTTTTCAGGCGATGTGAATTGTACCATTCATTCTGCTGACCTTTACAAAAGTAAGAGGAACCTTCATTTTTACAAGTCTCCAATTAATGTTCAAAATGTCTGTGCCGCAGTTCCTATAGCCATGTAAACATGGCTGAGATTAAATGGTCTAGTTAATTTGCTGATTCCAGTGGAATCATTCAGACCTACTTAAGGTGTCCGCATTTAAACCAAATGATTCCTACAGTGACAGTGAAAACCAGAGGAATTCCTAATTATTAGCTAAGTGCTGCAAGGTGTTAGTGGTAATGTAAAAAGATTATAGATGGTTTCTAAAGGAATTTTAGCTTTTCAGGTCAGCCTTTTTTTGCATTAAAGCATTGTAACAAACCACAACCAATAACTGTGCTTTATTAGCTACTTCTGGTTTTCAGCCGCTGTAGGTTTTAGTTCTCGGCATCCTTCCTTGCCCCACAGATTGAGAACAACTAGGTTGGGTACTTCTGTCAGGACAGGAATTTACTTTTAGCTGCAGTTTTGAAATAGCCGCTGTATTCTTTCATTTGTTTTGTTTGCCTTATTCTGAACTCCTTTCCTGTTTCTTCACTGGTTTTGAAATGACTGGTTTTGTTACAGGTGGGTACGTAAGCCTCCATCACATCTAATGGGATCATACCTGGAAACAGACAAATTGTTTCTATACATGTGTATAAAGACTTGCAATATCTCTGAGAATATAAAATACTCTTCAATTTCTATAGCACTTCTCACAGGCATCGAAATAAGAACACTCTTCACTGCAATACTGAAAGTGATTAATAAACAGAGATTTGACTTCACCCTCTCCTGAACCGGTAAGGAGTAATTACAGCTAACTGCCCTTTCTTCATATCACACCATTTGGTCTCTGGAGGATCAGATGACCCTTTAGAGAATTACTTTTCTTTCCTGGAATGCTTTAAGCAAAGCTTCTAGGAGAAAGAGAAAGACTAGTCTTAGGTGACCTAATACTAGTCAAGTCTTACATCCGTATCTCAAGCAGACAAACTTCCTAGCTGGAAATGTGGCTGAAGTGGCTCACAAAAGCTGTGTCAATAATCAAACAGGAATCCCTGGACCCAGTGCAAAGGGTATAGCTGAAACTGTGTGACGTGCATTAGATAGACTCTCAGAGCAGATGCTCTAACGGTTCAGATGTTCTTGAGAAGATTGGGTTTATGTCCTCACGGTCTTTTGAAGACAGGCACCAACTTTCTTGTCCTGGCCCTCGTCAGCTCCCACACAGAGGTGGCATATTTATAGGCTGGTGTTGTGCTCAAGCTAATAGTAATAAGCCCAGGGAGTCTGCAGCAGTCAGACACCCAGGCAGCCCTGCGTCCATGAAACCAAACCTATAGGCAGAAAAATCTCACTAATATGAAATCCTACAAGAAGGATTATGAAGACGGCTGGGGTAAGACAGCTGTCACAATATTTACCTTACATATGAAAGAAAAAAACTTTTTTGATATTTTTAAATTATAACAGCTTAATTTGATAATAGTAATTTATAATAAACATGCTGATAGACGTTTGAGAACAGGATATTCACAGAAAGAATCAGGTTGCATTCAACATTACCATTTCAACAGAAATAAAATGTTATTTAAAAAATCTAAAGTAAATCAAGTCAATTTACCACTGAAGCCACATACAGTGAGTTTCAGCAGAAAACAAATTCTTAAATTCCTGGGGAAAAAAAAGGCTTTTAATAGATATGTAAAGAGAACTCCAGCTTCTCTAGCACAGCCAGTTCTGGTATAGTTTGTGCTAAACACATAGATATATTTACAAAATAATACCACTGTTGAACACAGATACATTAAAAAGAAGGGGGGGGGGGGAGTCTTTGAAATAAAGTACTCCAACTGAAATTGCTTTTGGCAGGAGATAGGCAGGAAGCTTAAAAGTATAGTATATACCACACAAGTTGCATTTAATAAATTCCTTAAGTCTGGTATGCAGGTTTCAGTCAGTTCAGAATGTCAGCTGAGACAGACTGAGTTTGCTTCCTCCCATTTAGCCTTGATGAAAAATTATCAAGACAAACCATTTCCCTGCAGGAAAATTATCATATTGGTATATCTCTACAAAGACTGATTACTCTCTACTGGAAGAGAGTGTTACCACAGAATCAACCTCTTCTGTTTGGACTCATCAGAAAAGCGTGCAGAAATCATAATAAGCACAAACCAAATAATCCATGTAAAATTACCATACTGGAAGAGTTTCTTATATATGGGTCTGTTTTGCTTGAGACTTGAGAAGTTTCAGGTTTTCTGCTCTAAAATAACTTCTCAGCCAGGAATTATGAGGGTCTATAAAAATTAGCACTTTTGAATACATATCTGTTACATGCATTTTGAAATCCATTACAGGGACATAAAGACAAAAAGAAGCTTTAGTTCCAAGTAAGCAGCAAGTATCTATCATTTATTCATCATTTTTAACTTGTGTTTGGGGAAACATCCTTCTGAGACACATCAACCCCTTCCCTCCTTCCCCTGTTTTTCTACTCTCTAGAAGAAACTTCCACTCTATTTTGCCATTACTAATGTTATTCCCAAGTATCTGAAAGATCAAATGGTCTCATGCCCCTTGGTATGTATTTTCTTCTTTCATTCCACCCAGAGTAAACAAATCCTTTGTCTGGTCAATAATATTCATTTTGGCCAGAGTTCTTACTTCAGATCTCCCCTTTAAGCACAGACACACTTTTTCTATGTTTCAGGTCTTAAAATCTTTCACTTAACAAACAGCTGAGAACAGGAGAAAGGAAAGAATAAAAGCTGGTTTGTTCCACTGTGGAAATCCCTCATACTCTGTTCTAAGAGGGTCTCCTGCCTTAGATATTTACCAGTTCCAGATGTTTCCGTGAGAGGATTAATCCCCCCACCCCAATGAACTTAATTGTTCTATAGCGTCCTGCAGGATATGGATAGGGGAAAAAGAGGGTATTTTCTTCTTGACCCTTAGCTGCAAAACAATTTGTACCCTGAATTTTGGAACAGACAGCTTCTCCAGTGCTCCCGCAGTGTAAACACATGAGCTATTCTCTGCCTTCAGGCTGTCTCATTTCATTAAAGACATCAAATTGGTTTTATTCAATGATATAACAGCAGTGAGTTCCAAAAATGCCCACTTGTGGTGGTTTCTCTCCTAAATTTTCTTGCATATCAACATGCGTTTGGGAGGTTTTTAAACTTCAGACATCTGCAATTTACTCTGTAAAACAGTAAAAGCACACTGAGACAAACAAAGTAGTATACAAACAACATAAATCTGACTGGCAGAGCTAGCTGGCAATGCATAATGCATTTATTCAGCAGGTAGACTCTAGAAATCTTACTTCATTTATTTCAAGAACGCTCTGTGAACTTATTGAATGTAGCATATATCTGGAGCCAGAATACACTTCAGGGATAACTTAATTAGCCATGCTGTTCAAAGATACAGCTCAGTTCGACAGAATCTTATAAAAAAAACCCCAATGGTGAAATTTAAAACACTAAAGGAAGGTAGTAGTGTGCTTTGGTGCCGATATTTTTTCTTGTAACACACAAAGAGCATCATATGCTGTGATGCTATATAAGTGTTTAGCACCAGATAATGAACTGAGGTACCTGAGCTACCTTCAGTATTTTTAAAAATCTCACATTATTCCTCTACCTGCAATCTGTAAAATGTCTCAGCTACATACATAGTTTTCTGTGCTTCTTCAGCTACCCTGTAATCCCCTCGTGCAGGAATCACACAACCCGTTGCAATCACCTGAATGCCATAGGAATTCCTCTGCCCCCACAAATTCAAGCTACCCATCTGCAAAACCTGTTGCAAGATCAGCCAAATTTTGAAGACCAAAAGGGGAGGTTGTCACACACAATAGGGATGCAAGAGCAGACTTTAACTTCCTCAGTACAGGCTTTTCCTTTTAAAATTAACCTACCTTCTACTTCCCAAATAAATAACCTGGAAGAAGCATATATTAGGTTATAGAACATGGCTGCTTTTACTGAATACATGCTTCTGGGAAAGCAGCTGCCCCAGCAAGCCATTTTTTAGATAGTTTCAATTTTCTCTCTCCCTCATCTGGCCTCCATTATTTCCAGGAATTTGTTTAAATGAATGCTGATCAGTAAGAGCTATTTACCCTAATTTCTCATGAATTAAGTGCAGAAATATAATCAGTTGGAAACACTAAAGCACAGTGTACTTGAGTTATTTCATGTTCTCTTCAAAAAAAGGCCAACGGAAATAAAGAAATCAACAGGCAGGATTGAAAAGTAGTTAGTGACTTTGGGTTCCCAAAAAGAAAAAACTCAAAGAAGTCTGTTGTCATCATCTTTTCTCCATAAATCAGGTTCTTAGAAAATCCAACCAATTAGAAACACTCCTCCAGGCGGAAAACCTCCTCTCTTCCAGATTTATAAATAAATAGGCATAGCTGGATCTAAATCTCTTTACCTTGCACCAGTAGAAACAGCTATTAGAAACCATCAAATAATTGACTCATTAACGTAACAGCTCACCATTAATAACATTTTTAGTCTTAGATTTAGAAGTAGCAGAATAGCAAATTATGATCCTGTTGCCCAGCAGAGCACCAGGAAGCTCTTCAGAAGTAGTGTGAAATGTGAAAATTCACTTTCTTACCTGAGGGGTGGGTTTTTCCCCCCCCACATTCCTACACTAGCCAGTACTGCAGAAGAGATAAATGTATAAGATACAGGATTACTATATTGATTAACTACAAGCAATCAGGCTGCAACTTCCTCAGTATGTTGCCATTCTGTAACTGGATGCTGGGGTCCCAGTTCTGATCTCACTGGCCAGGAGAAATGTCATTAAAACGAGAGGAATTGCCTCAGCGCAAAACAGACAGAAGAGCGTCCCTCCCTTGGCACCTACAACTGCCTCCCCAGGCTGGGTGATGGAGACCAGCTTCCCCTAGACTGGAGCACGGACTGCAAAGCAAGACAGTTTGGAGGGCAATGTGGGCTATTTTTATTTCCTATTTAATTTGGAGCCCTTATGTTTCATACTTTCAAGAAAACCTGAGTGTTTATCTTTTTCTTGTATAAATGCAAGCTAAAATATACAATCTTATGACACCAAGTCTCTGACATCATATATATCATGTGAAGTCATGAGAGCTGTCAACAATGTGCCATATTTGTACGAAATTTAAAAACAGCCTTTTACAGAGACATCTCACATTTTCACTGCCACATGGCTCTTCGCCTTTCCTTTTCTTTTATACATACTAACACGCATAATTTACTTTCCTATGTGAATAAATCCTAGCCTTTATTTAACCCCTCTGGTTGCCCCTATAAATAAGGGCCTCATTCAAAGAAGTACAACCTTCTTTTTCTCCTTTTCTTGTTCAAAAGCTCACTGTAACACCTTCTATATGACAGCAAATAAGTTCAAAACCACCTGCTTTTAAACTTACACAAATTAAACAGAAACATCACCACCCCCACACCCGACGTTTATTTTTTCCTTATGTAAGGCAAATCCATTCAGCCTGTGAGCTATCAAACAAGTAGAGTTCCTTGGTTAAGGAAGAACAAAAATAAAGTTGCATTGTAGTTCTCACCAATTCTAAAATTTCAGTACTAAAAGCACTCTTACTGTCTCTTTTTTTAAGTTTTTCAGCATTTTATGATCAGCTGGTGACCAAAGGTGGAAGTCACTTACGCACTTGCACACTCATATTCATCTACATTTTCTCCCTGGGGCAGGACCATCTTTGTAAGGAGTCCAGCAGAACTCCCACTCAAAGACTCCCTATACTGGCTTTTAAAGAGAGTTTCATTTTCATTGTGGCATATAAATCACCCCTCTATTCCCTAAACTACTCAGATTGCTGGATTACACTCCAAAGGACATAACCAGTAGCAATAATAATTTGCAGCAAAATAGAAGAGATCTGAGTAAATTCAAATTAATACATGCTTTAGCAAAAAAGACAACTTTCTTCTTAGTTACACATATTAGGGAACGTTTTCCCAATTGCACGCAATTCCCCAGGGTTAGAAGACCTGTCCCAGAATGAGCTATGGGTTGCCATCACTGCTGGTGGGGTCATCTTTGCTCTGCAGTCCTTAAAGCAGGTGGTGGGTGGGGAACAATGTAGGAATGATGATCATTCAGGCTTTAAATCAAAAGATGAGGTGAGGCGATTTACTTAATTCTGTTAGGACCCTTTGGATATCCGCATCCATAATGACATCCAGCCAATTAAAATGGGTCTTGCCCTCATGCATTTACCTCTAGATAAAACGTTGTCTTTAGCTCCATTTTGTACGACCGCAAAAAGCCCACTGCTGAGATCCCCTGAAATGCATTTCTCTGGAGCCATCCTCTACATTAAATCAGGCATGGGCTTCTTGGTGAAAAAGAGGGACATGGGAGTAACAGCAACATGCTGTGAAAAATACTGGTATTATTATAAAAAGTAGTTCTACAAAGGGTAGCACCTATGCTGTACGCAACAGGGTGCTCCTTATATAAACAAAATAATCCAAGATCATTAGTTAATACTTACATTCCCTTTCTCAGAAATATTTCAAGTTAAATAAATTAGGTGACATTGTTTCTTAAATTTGAAGAAGCTAAAACTCACCTGCCAATATGTCCAAATTCACAAGGATCATTAAAAGCCATTAGTTATGATGTAGGAGAACTTTACAGATGTTGTATCTAGTTTGGACCTCCACTTTTACTTTTGTTTGGTTTGACATACTACTCCTCCAGTGCTCCCCTGCTTTCTAAATTGATTAAATCCCTGTAACTGATGGCAAAGGGACTGGGACAGCAACACAGACATTAGTTAGACTGAGTAAAAATCACCGAAGAAACATTTTATGACATACCAAATACTGCCGACACTGAATGCACACTACATTGTGGTGTCAGTTAAAATCTTTTAAGTTATATTTCTCAAAATTATAGCTAGAATAGCCACATTTCCAGTTGAACAAAGAAGTTGGGTGTCATAAAAAAAAAAAAACATTATAGGAATGATAAGAAGTGCAAGAAAAATATATTGCTTAGAAAAGTAAGAAACCTCCCCAAACTTGCACAAATTACTGCATAGGAGCACCTGAAGGGCAGATTGTGAGGAAGGACAGCACCGCAGAGTCAGAATCTGTAGTATTCATTTATCGCATTATTCACTAGCAGCTGAACTGCAGAAGTCAGGGCACAGGCAGGCTGTCTGCCGTGACGCTGTTACAGAGGTTTCAAACACCACTCTTCCTTGGCTAGAAGTTGCCATGCCTCGGGTGAGAGGCAGCAATTGATTGCATGACAGTTCCTGCTTTGCTACGATGCAGATAAAATTGGTTCTCTTAATCTACTGAAGATCAGGGCTGTACCCACACTGCAACCAGCACATCTCAGTGGAGCTGACAGTGGCTGTTTCACAGTCTTTTCAGCCAGAAATAAAAACGTTCATCCGATCGTAAGATAGTTTTAGTTGGCATTTACCTCAATTGCATGAGATACAAGGAAAACCATCTGAACTTCCGTGTAACTCAACTCTTTCCCCACAGCATGCAAGCAGCAACCTACCTTCCACCACACTAGGTAGACTAACGCTCTTTTAAATGGCATTGCTCTCCTTGTTGTTCTAACCCACCCTATGAATTTAATGGCACACTTACAGCTACCACTATTTTAGCTTCGTGTTTAGCTTAACCCACAGGTTATTTGTTTTGTGGTTTGTTTTCTAGTCGGTCTCATACGCCAGGTCCAGGAGGCAGTCTGCTGAACAAATGGAAACCACTAACAGCAGATGCTGCCAGAGACGAGGTATACCTGAGAAACCTCTGCATCTGGGGAGGGTGTACCTGGGGGAAAACTCCCAGGGGACAAGACGTAAGCAGGACTGGACACAACATCCCAGAATACTGATGAAGAGACAGTCTGAAGGAGCAAGTTTCTGACAAAAACACAGCAATGCAGGACTGGCAGCGGCCCCCAGGGTCATCCAGTGGAACTCCGCCACTGTAACAGGCACCACAGAACAACATGCCATTGAGAGGCCACAGATCGTCTGCTTGCCGTCCCACCACGCATGTGTAATGAAGTTGTAGAAAGGCAGGGCTAGGGGCAACATCCACAGGCCATCTAGTGTCCCCTCCCTCCACCGAGGAAGGATCCCACGCATTCAGACCACATCTGGCAGACGGTTGCCAAACCTCCTTTTAAGACTCTTGTGAAGGAGATGCCACGGCAGGAGAAGCTGAGAGGGACCTAAATCAGTTGGGATAGCGGTGCTCCCACGCAAGCACCCTCTCTCTTAAGCTAGTAGGACTTTGACATGGGTATCATAGCCTCCATTTGCCCCAAACACCCAACCAAGTGTCCTGGGCTCCAGACCCGAACAACGGGACGAGCATTTCAGAAGGCACATTGAGAGATGCCTTCAGGGATGTTCCCATTCTCAACAGTGACACTTTTCTCCCTTCCTTTTCAGCCAGACAAGAATTCTCTTGTTAGTGCTCAGAGATTTCAGAACTCAAGAACTCCTGTTTTCCAGCAGGAAACTAAAACCTTCGGTGGCTCTCCTTCAAACTCTGAGCAGAAGTTTCTCAAAATTTAGCATTTATTTCATGGGAAATTCCATCTTTTTCAATGAAGTTTTAATCTAAGAGGGAAAGGAAAAGAGGATTTCCAAATTTTCCCATGGAATAAAAACTTTGAAGTTTGTTTCTTTAAAAAAGAATAACTAGGAATTTTCAAGCACTGTTTAGAAATTCTGTATCACTTGATTCACATGCGTTGTTCTTCTATTATTTCATCATATGCCAGGAACTAACTCACATTAATTCATAAAACATTTAATTTTGTATTCAGTTTTGAAAAGCATTAATGACAGTAGCGATTCAACACACAGTGAAGGTTTTGCTCTCCTTTCTACTTTGAACTTCTTTCTCTGTGCTGAAAGTTTCATCACATTTTTACTAACAGAACATATATAAAAGATGAAAACAAATTTCAAGCAAAATATGTAATTTCTTTTTGCACCTTTTGATTTTTTGAAACATTTTCTGAAATGGAAATTTTTTTTAAAAAATTCTTTGTGAAATTTCTTGAAAAAGATACTATATGGGCAAATTTGCACATAGAAAATTAATCAGATTTTTTTGACAAAGTCTTTTCTGACTGTTGGAATTTTCAGCAGGAGGGCCTCTAAAAACCTCACTGAGTTGAATATGGAATTTGGCTTCCTCTGTATACTTCCTTTTGGGATCTTCAGTGTACGTACTTGCCCAGTATGGACTTTTCCTTTTAAAATTAACCTGTTTTCCATTTCTCAGATAAATGAACCATTAAGAGCCATGCATTAGGTTGCAGAAAGTGGTTGCTTTTATTGAAAAAACACAACCAGGAAAGTAGCTGCCCCACCAAGTCCCTTTATGACAGCTTCAATTCTCTGTCTCTCATTCATTACATCCAGGCATTTGTTTCTGTGAATGCTGAGCAGTAAGAGCTATTTACCTGACTTTCTCCTTACCTTTAGCAGGATCATCCCTGAGGAACTGCAGCCCATGGGTGACCCACACCAGGCAGGGACACAAAGAAGGAGAGCAGCAGCAAAACCCAAAGAAGCAAAGACCAGCCAAGACAAATGGTTATGCACATGGCCCCAGCCCTCCCGCAGTGCCCAGCGCCTTGCTGCAGGGACTGGGGTGGGCTGAGCGTAACCCACAGCGAAAATACAGGGAGGTGGGACTGGAAAGGAGGGACGATAGGTATTTGGCTTCTGCTGAGCCTGGGGAAGGGTGAGGAAAGTTGTTTACTGAAGTGTTTATTTGATTGGTTTTTTCCTCCTTTTTCTCAACACCGGATCAGAAGTTTGTGTTAATTGGCAATAAATTAAATTAAATAAAAACTCCCTGAGTAGGGACTGTTTTGCCTGCAACAACTGCCTCAATCACTTATGCTTCTCTGCCTGCATTTGAATTTATGACAAAATAAAACCAGCTTTATAAGTACAATGACAAAACAAGTCATAATTTCACCAAGTAAACACTCACCAGTCTGCTAATAGCACTAATGTACATGTGTGAAAATGAAGATCCTAGAGCTTTTACAAAAATATATTTCACATCCACCTACTGTAAACAACATCAGACTTTTTACACCATGACAAATCAAAATGCACAGGAAGCTTATTCTCAGAACAAACAGGTACCGAACATTTCTATCACAGATGATTAAATAAAATAATAGTTCTAAGCTCACCATGCATTCACATGAAACTATTTTTAAGATTTAAAACAGTCTTTTCTTACAGAGTTCGTTTTCCTACCCCTCTGCTTCCTGGCTTGGCATTAACTCATGACCAAAGTACCATAACCAACACTAGGAGCCTGGCATATACCAAGTCTGACTGGAGGCACATACACTACTGAAGTCCCAACCTCCTAAATACCGTCTTTCACTTAAGGGATCCCAATGGTCTAGAGTGTGTATTTGGTATGTCAGAAAATCAGGCTGCCACACACTGTCAGATTGAAGACCTTAAAGATTTTCTATCATCTCAGATCATTTCTCACAGAAGGCTGTCATGGGCAACTACGTCCAAACCGAACCAAAGCTGCAGTCTCCAAGACTGGCCACCTGCAGCGGATTACATGCTTACAGGAACAAGGCAGGCATAGAGGAGAGAAGGGCGTCAAAATCTCAACCTATAGGGCAGCAAAAAACTATGTATTTTATCATAGTTTCAAAGTACTGATCCGGGCAGGATCCTAAGGCATCAAATAGGCCCCATTCCCCCCTCCCTCCTGGATGTTTTACAAAGGTAGAATGTGTGCAAATGAACACTTTAGCTGAAATTTAAAACCGCACAGGTTCCAGATCTGGATCAAAACACGATTTCTCCACCGCCTCACAAAAGGTCAAAAATTATTCTGCACAAGGGGGTTCCTCAAGCTGGAAAATCAGATTTCTTTTCACTACAGGAGCATGAATATGAAGGGGAAAGCCCATCTGCCCTGGCAGATCCAGCCGGGAGGAAGGGGAAGGCTATTCAGGCAAGTCACCTCTAAGTACCAGGCTGCAGAGCATGGGGCAGCTAAACGAGAAGGGACCATGTGCCCAGGTAAATGGGGAAAATGCCTCAGCAGCCATCCTGGTGTGGGTCAGGAGCAATGCCCTGCACCGCTGAGCAGGGAGTCAGGACCTGCACAAGCACAGGGTGCAGCTGGGCACACGGGTCAGCGCGACAGAGGGGCTGCGCTGCCGGTCACCGCTGGGACAAAACCAAACCACCACCCTGAAGGTCAGCCTGGAGCCTGAGGTGAGGAAACATTCATCCCCATCACGTACGCCCTTTTGTGACTTTTCCTCCTAACCCGAGCTCAGCTAGAAGGAAGAAACTTCAAATCTTAGTTGTCTGTGTCTAGAGGGAAAAAAGGAGGTAGCAAAGAAAAGAAAGCAGGTATTAGAATGTCAGAGAAAACTCTTCTAATGTCAGACAAACTCCTTTACAAATTTCTTGAAAGAACATTTTCTTAGTTAACTGAAGGGTTTCCTACTTTTTTTTACTGTGTTCTTATGTTTGTTTCTTGTGTTTTGGACTGTACAAAATTAAATTCTGCTTCCTCAGCCAGTAAGGAATTAACAGATACCATTAACTGAGTCATGAGGTTTGTATTTGCTCATTCTTGTTATCAACTTGATATCTACCCTCCCTCCCTCCTCCCATTCTCCAGGTTTATGAAGGAGGCCACTATGTGGCAGCCCAGTACCAAAAACAGATAGATGACAGGGTCAGCAGTGTCCCCGTGTAAATTTATCATGGCATTAAATACATAGGGAGCAAATATCCAACTCTTTTTGCTGCGATCAGATGCCTGCAGTGAGAGAGACATGATTACTTGCACTGTTACTGAAGGAGCACACTCCATGCAGGTGCACTGAAATGCTGTGTTAAGGATCTTCTCTTAGTCACCTTTCCAGGGAAATACTTTGCAGAAATACAGATCTGACAAAATTGCTTTCTGAAGTTCAACTTTAAATTCCTTTCTTTTAATGTGATGTTTCCATACTGTGCATTCCTCATAATTCAGTTTCTGATTTTTATATTAGGAAGGTGAGTAATATACTGACACTTACATAGTCATGAAATAACTTTTAGCACCTTCCACTACTCCCTATGACAAGCACTGCAGCTGATATGATGGTAACTTTAAAAAATAAACAAGTCCACAAAAAACAAAAAAACCTATCATTGTGAAGGAGACCTATGCAGGGAAAATAGAGTCAGAGTCAGACAGGATATTAGCATAATAGTTCAATTAAAAGACCCAAAATTGTACCTGTGTATTCCCATTTCTGAAGTGTGAATGATGATTTCCCTTTGGAAAATTGTAAAAGAAGCATCCAGAGAGCTCCAAATCTGGGTGCCCCGCATCATCCCTCCCTCTACATCCTGTACAAACAAGCTAGTCTATGAAAATAGGTGCTTTTTTTCTCATTGCAAATATGCCCTGATGTGACTTCAGCCTCTTTAGCTGTGATCTCATCTTGCCTAGCAAGCTGAGTAGATCTACATGTCTGATCACTGTTTTGATGGAGACAGCCAAGGAAAACATTGGCTTGTACCACAGCTGTGTGGCTGATTCAGTGAATGGCACTCTCTCTTCTGAGTCAGCACTGAGTCACTGGTGGGGCTGGGCGCTATGGGACATGGTATTTCCAAAGGAGCCGTGTTTCCACTAAAAGACAAACTAAGATCCAGCTGAGGGCCAAACACAGTTCTTGCCAGCCAGGACAATCAGCACAACAGCTTTCCGCGCGTAAAAATTCAGAAAGCCAGAGAGTCTTTTATTTCCTGTCTGACGGAGAAACTAGATGATTTCATCCAATTATGAGAAATAAAACCTTCACATCAAGCAGCGGCGGTGCTCTGTCTTCCCAGGGGATCAGGCTCCTCACCACATCGGCACACAGGGAATTAGACCTCTAGTCTTACTCTTCCCACCCACACTTGCCTGACCAAGAAGAGCCATATACAGGCCTTCTACTCCACCACAGCTCCTCTTCCCTCCCTGCAAAACGGAGCTGGAAGCACTGCATGCATGGCCCTAACTAATGGCATTCAGGTGCAGAGGAAGGCACCACCACATAAACCCAGTTTTCCTCTAGAAGAGCCTACAGCCGCAGTAACAGGACATGATCCGATGCCAGGGTGACAGTAGGAAATGCTGAGAGTCTCCACAGCTCACTCAGCATTTAAACACTTCCCTGCCTCACTGCACCGTTTTGTTCTCAGAGAGAGTTTCCTGGTGAAGTCCAGGGCAGAAAGGTTTCCATCTACAAACTCCTGCAAGAGCTCGTCTCTGTTTAAGGGCACGTGTGAAAAATGCATTTTTTGGTTGGAGTTTAGATTCCCAAACACTGAATAGTACACCAGACCCACAGGCCTTTTTTCCATTATATATGCCAGGACACCACAGGAGAAATTGCTTCAGCCGTTTTCTGGTGCCCGGGGCCGGACACTCCGTTTCTGCCCTGATTCCACCTAAACCCTCCCACGTGCTCCCCTCTGGAACACCAGTGGAAGAACTGGTAGGGCTGGCCACAGACCACACTGCCCCACTCAGCCGCAGACCCTCCTTCTTTCCACCACCACTCCATCCCTCCTGCCGTGGGCAGCAGCCCAGCACCAGCACCGGCTGCCCACGCCAGCACCACAGCAGCTTGTCCGCTACCCGCTCAGACGCTGTCAGGTCTCTGGGTGGTCCCTAGGAAAGCACAGCCCGCGGGCTGCAGAAAGTGCCGTCGGTGTGCAGGACCCTGTGACCTGGTACGAATAACCGACTCTTAAATCCAGAGCAGATAACCCAGTTCCTCAAGTCTGCCAGTCGTAGGTACCACCGTATCAAGCACACAGTCAGCAGGCTGTTTTAAAAGAATAAATTCCACAGGAAAATGCACAGGACTCACAGCTACCACATTAATTTGTTGGAACTATGAAAAGATGAAGAGAGTACAGATGTTCTCACCATAGCTGGCTTCTGCTTCGTCTGATGGCCCATTTCCACACAGCCTTCCCCTGCAAGGTAGGGAAGCATCCTGACGGTTTGCTCATTCCAGCGCTAGCTCTAGATTGACAGATAACCATGCAAAAGTCCTTAAGGAGACTTCTAGATCATCCATACGCCCCATTTTAGAGGCCTGGTGTGGTTGCCTGACTGTATGCTAGATTGTCATATATTTACATATATTTACAAAGTACATGTGGCTTTCTCACCAATGCAGCTAGAGTTGACTGGAAAGCACGCTCGCTGATCTCCAATTTTAACTCAGTAAAACGTTTTTCCATAGGAAAATGCCAATTCCTGAAACATATGCATATATATATTCTGCAGGAACAGATTGATTGAATCAAATTTTCTAACAGCGACCAGACACACTTCCTAGGGAAACCTGGCTGGTTTCCTGCTAACTTGCTGGCCTCCCTGGAAGCCTCCCTGGTGAGCAGCATGTCTGGGCTCACGGGCTCCCTGCTGTGATCATCATGGGGAGCCCTGTCCTTCCCTATTTAAAATTTTGAAATAAAATCTTTCTTCCGTTAATTAAATGAAATTTCATATTCCTGCTCTGTGGGAAGTGAAAAATTTCAAGATATTTAATTTCAATACAGAAAGAACGTAAGAGTGGCCATGAACTTGGCCATTTCTCCCACTACAGGAATTTGAGGTCCTGATGAGCCCTCCTTACACATCACTGCTTACACCATTGCCCACTTCTGTCTGGGTAAAGATAACTGGTGAAAATCCAAACCTGATAAATTAGCATTTGCAGAAAATTAAACTAACCAACTGTTATGAGTTTAACAACAAACGGGAGCCTAGGTTCCCAGGAGACCAACCATGGAGAGCAGCTGGCAATAAAACTTGATTGCATGTGGAAGTGGTTAGGAAAACAAAACAAAACAAAAATACAACTGCTGCACGCAAACTCAAACTTCTATTCTCACCCAGGCTTTGGGGAAAAAAAAATCAAGTAGAGAAAAGAATAGCTCAATTTTTACACAGTGCTTTCCAAGTGTGAATCTCAGAATGTTTAATAAAGCAGGTCTCCTTTTACAAATACAGAAGCACACACAAAAAAAATAAAAAATAGGGAAGACTAGCAGGCCACTAACAGGTATATAATCCAGGTTTCCTAGCCACAGCCCAGCACCCAACCTTCAAGAGTTTATCAAGGTGAGTTTTAGATTCAGATTCTCAGGGCACAAACCTTTTGCTCTTCTTTGTAGTCAGTCGCTACCTGTGACCCCTAGACTATTCTGCTCACCCCCACAACAGGTAGAACAGCCACTGAAGCTGGCAGGATTTTCAAACACAGCAAGTTTGTTCAGCCTGGCTGATACTAACGTGATCACTTTCTCCCTCTTAAAAGCCAGTTAGATGAACTCTTCCTCTTTAGGAACATCTTGTATGGCTGATATCTTCATGATTCTGGGTGAAGACACAGTCAAGATACTTACTTTTGATCTTATATTAGCCTATGCTCCAACCACAGATTTCCTACGTGGGGAAACGGCAGTGGTTTGAACTGCTTGAAACTCGGGAGATTGACTTGTTTTCCTGCCTTTTCCATTAAAGGAACAAGTTTTCACGGGCCCTCGGTAACTGGTTCAGAGTATGCCATCTGTCTGGACTGCATACACACGCACACTCTTACACAGAGAGGTTTGTCTTTGCCCATCTCAGAGAACAGTCAGAAAGCCCAGAGAACTCTGCCCTGGATCCTAAGGGAGCATTTTAGCTGCAAGCATTATAACATCTAGGCCAGCATGAGATAATGTTTTGGCTATCTGATTGTAGTAATTTACACAACAAGCGTATGATCCTTTTGTGGCTGGTATTAACATTTCAGATTAGGGCTGTAAAGTGTGTCGAGAAAAATGAACTAGACATCTGGTCATACTGTTGGAATTTATGTGGGAAGCAAGAGAAGCATCTGCAAACCACTGAAAAACAAGTTTTAAATGTGGAGAAGGGGAAAATAATGTAGTTTTTCAGGCATGGTCAGCAGGTAAGAGGAGGCTGCTCCTCCTGCTACATTTTCCACAACTGCTAGGCAATGTAAATGCAAGGAGCATTTCCCTGTGAAAAGATACAGAGGAATTAACTAAACCATTTGTGCAGAGAGCAGCACGATTAGATTTTGTATGGCAAGAAACAGACTTCCAAAACAGATTAAAACTGCTCTTAAAGACCAAAGCTCTGACTTGACAGAGCCTTGCTACGAGCATGACGCATACACCCCTCCTTGTAACAAGGGCATTAAGGTAGGCGTTGAAGGAAACCTTGGTATCAAAGATGAGCAAATTAATTTCTATCCTCATTTTTTTCTGCATTAAGAGTCATCACTTTTTGATTTTGTTGCTGCCATTTCTTCGGTGCAATAGCTGGGAAACCTGCGGGAAGAGAACCCATGTTTTGTTGCTTCCAAGCCAACACCTGAGCCACCAGATCACAGCACCTTTCTGCACAGAAGGGTCAGTTACAGGCGCAAGAGAAATGTCCCCACATGAAAACCAAATCAGAGAAGAAGCTCAACAGTTTTGAATTTTGTTGCCAGAATTCTGTTGTTCATTTGTCGGTAGTAGGGAGATTTTTGAAGGGAGAAAAATGTAGATTACAATGACAGCATAACATTTTTTTTATAATTATCAGCATATTTAAAAGCTCACAGTTCACACTGCTCACAAAAGTGGTAGCTCCAGCAGCAGAGACATCTTCCAACCCTAGACATTTATTATAGACATTATTTATTGTTTCAGAAGAAAAAAATCTTCCACTATAGGTCACGCTGCCAATTCCAAATTTGTAACTGCCTCTTAAAGGGAAGGAAGGGTTTCCCCATAGTCCTAAAAAGATCTTACTTTTTAAACTGGTAGTCCTACACATATATGAGGCAGAGAAAATTAACCCAATCATTAAGACCTGTGCTTTGAATGATGCGTTATTTTCATTTGCAAGGAAACATCTCCCACCTTTGGGAGTCACAGATCCGAATTCTTCCTTTTAAAGTTAAGTCTTGACATGGACAACTTTCTCACAAAATGGATTTGCAGCTTAGATGGGTAATACTAATAATTCTCAGACAGAGAAAGGAACTGAACCTAAAATTTCTAGCATCTACAGGAGTGCTTTGAGAATTGAGCGATCAACTTGAGCAAAAGCAGCCAGTAGCCATGAACTCATAATGCGCGGTCAAACTGAGCACCAAAAAAAAATGTAGGCAGTAGAACATCTTGTCTCGCAATTTCCAGTGAAATTCCAATTTCCCCACTGCAAAAAGTGAGCACTTGCAACTTAATGTAAGAATCCTTTGAACCTTCATATTTTATGGGAGTTCCTGAGTTAGGAGCAGATGAGTTTTGCAGATTTAAAACTTTGGGTTTTGACTGTGTAAGGTGCAGTTAAATACTTCTCATTGCTACTATTATAGTAAGCATATTCCACCAGTTAATAAGGTAACAAACTTTGAAATGTAGGCATATGGGCAGCGTGGGAATTCAGGTGAACTCATGTGTTTCTGTGGGATGGAACAGGCTCATGCCATCAAAGGTGAAAATTGTTAGTGCCTAGAAGTCCAAGATAGAAGTCCAACATCTGTTACACCACCTTCATGCACTTTCATGTGAAAACATACTCCTTATGAAACCCTGGTAGGAAGCACGGCCTCGTGAGCTCTACTCAGGCTGATGGGACACCCTGATCATCTCTGCGTGGCACCATGCCCAGCCTCCAATTCCACCTATCAAATGAAGTAGGGATGCACAGTACGTCAGTAAAATACCAACCTGACATCATCATGGAATCTTGTACTTTTCCTGCTTTTAGACTATATAATTATTTAATATTTTAGGGAGATCATATTTTTAAAAACTAATATTGATTTCTATTTTACACTTTTCCTTTAACAGTAGAAAGCTTAGCTAACGAGACTGTTGCTGAGGCTTATTTTGCTTTACCACCACTTGGGAACCTCTGTTTTATAAATGACAGATATTTGTTAAGAAAAAAATGAGCTGTTTTGAATTTCATCAGTATTCACTGTGATAACAATAGTCAAAAACTCCAACAACACGCAGAAACAGAAGATCCCTCTCACCCTGAAAAAGTTATATCAGATTTGCAACAATTTTTCTTCCAAAACTCCTACTTATCTCCAGCAAACTAAATCTTAGTAAGAAAAGGTGACAGGAACTACAACACAGCTCTGAAAGGTCAAGTATAAGCATAAGAGTTGCAAGATGCAACTTGGATTTTTTCTGGATGCACTTTTCAACATATTTAAAAAACATTACAAGCCCAATGCCTCATTAGAAAGGACTCTGCCTCACATCCCTTCATATTTTAGGAACAGAAATTGTTGAAACTTGCGGACTCTGATGCCCTAATGAGGCTTAAGAGAGGTCATTCCTCCAGCTAAGGTGGCTGTATTGATTAGGGTGTGCAGACTCCTACAGTAAAAGGATGTGAAATACACAGCCATGCTTCCAAGCACGGGTCTAGTCGGAAACAGGGGCTTTCAGAAGCTCTGCTAGCACTTTCAGCACTGGCAGAAGGGACAGGATGCAGAATTAAAGGTGGAAGAGAAAGACATGGAAAGGAAGGCAAGGGCAGAAACGTAGAGGACAGTGAAAGCACTGAGTCAAAGGAGCTCTGAGGATAACGAAGGAAACACTACGTTGCCTACAGAGAGCCAGGGAGAAGGGCTCCTTTTTCTGAATGCGTGCAAGTGAATGCCTCTTCACAACTGCCATGCAGCCTGAAGGCTTCACCCTACCTTATTAGTGTGGGAATATGAATTAAAAGTTTCACAGATTTGTTGATTGAAAACTTTTCATGACTTTTTAACAGTTAGAAACACTGGCACAGTCCAAGTGAATCAGTGCAGCCACGCCAGTGCTGGACATTTGTACAAATGTGCCTACCTCCCTCAAGAAAGAAGAAACCACACATGCATAATTCTGCTGATCAAGAAAAGAAAAATACCATACCCCTAATCAGTTCAGAAAATATGCAAAGGCCAAGCCCCAGGGCAGAGTTGCAGAAACTAAGTTAACTGGCATTTGCATGGATAAATTTTATATTGAGTGTATATTTATGAAATAATTGCTGTGGGTGTTGTTCACCTGACTCAGTACAGACCCTTCCATTTATGCTATCGCCCATGAACTACTTTACAATGCACTGAGAGAAACAGGCACCTCTAGGGTACAACTTCTCTCCTCCTAAGGCAGAGAGCTAATGCATGTCAGATAAATCACCCCCTGCAATGCCTGTTTCTCTCCATTGACCATAACTGGAGCCCAGCCAGACAGATTAGCTCGGATAAAGATATCCTCTGCAAATGTCTAAAGACACGAAGAACATGCAAGATGATTCCCACCCTAGCTAAAGGCTCCAAGAGACCACAACAAACCAACTGCAAAACAGAAATGTCACGCTTTAAGGCAGGAGCCACACCAATAATCAACTGAGGTAGAGTTACCAGACTGCTTAGTACATTCACAGGGCACAGCTCCTCCTGCTCTACAAGTAATCCCAAAGGCTTTTGACCAGACTGCCTGTGTGGCAACCAGTTGGATGACTCCTGGTGGATACACCACATCCTGTCACTGGTGAGGAAGAAACCTGAGGACTTCCAAGTCCCTTGAGGACAAATTACTCAGAGAAAAATCTTGAAGAGTTTTGTTATTACTATTATTTAAAATATAAGTGCCTTAAAATAGCATGACCAGGAAGGGTGGGTTCGGGGAGTTGCCATCTGACAGATGTTGGTAGTTAAGAAAAACTCTTGAATCCAGCCCAAAGACCCACTGACTGAAATAGGCTTGACACCCAGATCTAACCAGTGAAACAAATGCCCGAATCTCTCCATCCTCTGGTGCCTGGGTGCCAGATGTGTCAGCGTCTAGTCAACAGCACAGAGGCCACAAAGTACTTCCTCACTGTTACAAACAAAACCCAGTCCTGGCATGTGTCATTTAATAAATGTGCCTTTCAGTGCTCAACATTGTGGTTCCCAAAACAGCCCAAGCAGCAGGAAAGGAGGATTAGTGTCTTTCCAGAAAGGACACAGCAGTGAGTCACAATCTGTGAGTCACTTTAACAGTGCTGCTGACTGGCTCAGCTACGAACATAAAATGACAAAACATTCCCTTTGCATTAGAGATCACGGGCAAATCCCCAAATACAGATTAGAAGATGTCTGTGGTCCAACTCTGTAACCAGATAAGAACCTCCTCTCTGCTTCTGCTCGTTTTCCTGACGATAGGAAGCAGAGAGAAGCTCAAGGCTGAGACAACTGGACCACAGCTATCTTTGCAGCTCTGCCCCGTCACCCACTGAAGCAAAGAGCTACCTCAAAGTCCTGACTTTTCACTTACTGCAGTACGTGCTGCTTCCCAAGATACAGCCTGTGGTTTACAAAGAGTCTGCTTGAGTCAGTATCATGCTGTGAAATCTGTTGTCTGCATTTTCACCGAACACAAGTGGTCCCTCTACATGGCACAGGCCCTATGTGCAGTTAAGCGTAAAAGGGGAGAGATGAAATTTGCACCACCGGCACATGACCAGGCAGTTAGGGTGCTGAAGAGGGCAGTGGTCACCCCTTCCAAACCTCACGGACATAATCCCACTGCTGATACCCTCCACGGCTCCTGACCCTGGCACGAGAGCTTCTGCTCTGCCCTCGTAAGAGAAGTGCGAGTGTCTACTTGGATGAGGCTTGTTTTCTCTCACTGGCTCTGTTCTCTTAACATAAACTTCAGCAAAGCCCTTGGCAGTCATCCCTGCGCCTCACGGGGAGGAGCGTGGTGTCTGTGGCCTGGGGCAAGACAACTGTCCCCAGGCACAGGGGTCATAGGGAACAGGCAGGAGACTGTCCTTGCCTTCCACCAGGCAGCAAAAGTCATCCTCATGGAGACAAATCTCTAATACGTATCTCTTTGCCTAATCTAGGTCAAAACATTATGCCTGGGTTGGAGTCGCCGTCTTCCCTGTAAACAGGTGACTTCCCTGATCAGAGGTTGCACCTTCACTGGAAAGCCTTCAGTTTTCAGGTGGCAATGTCACATAACTTAAGCCCTGGGCTTAATTGGTAAGATGATCCCAGAAAAAGGTGATCCTAAAGACCTTGCCTGCTGAGCCAACCAGACCATTCATCCCCAGCCCTTCCTCTCACTTGTTTCAAGGTGACATGAAGCAAGGTAGATAAACTTGGAGGTTTCCCAAACCTGGTGCAACAGTGAAATGTGAAATGAGTCGTGTCAGCAAATCTAAAGCCTTGCATCAAGACACCTCTGGCATTTCTGAGAAGCTTTTGTGTATAGATAAAGTAGCAGCTCATAGCTTAAAGAAATCACAGCAGTTCATGGCATGATATAATTCGATAGAATACCTGGCATTTAGATGGAGACCAAAAAGCATTTCATTATACAAAATCCTCAAATCACAAACACTACCTCACACTTTCAGATCACATATTTTAGTGAGTAAGTAAAACTGAGCAGGGAACAAACCGTTCTCACTAGTAAGAGACTTACCTGGATATGTTATCCAGTTACTTCTGATGTCTACAATTTGAGAATCTGTTCGTTGCGTCTCAAAGTCAAATTCCCTTGGAAGAGGAAGGAAAATCTTGCATGCAAGAAAAAATATATATCTAGAAAACAAAGGTTTGAATTCAGATTGTGCATGAGTTGCATTTTCCAGCTGTTCCTGTCAGTATTTTGCTGCCAGAAAGCTATAAATCTTTGACTCCACTTCTGAAATTATTTTTTTTAATATAGATTTTATGGAAAAGACAAAGGAAAGAGCTGCTAAAACCTTTTCTTTACTATTTAATTTTCAGCAAGGTACATAATAGTTCAGAGAAAGTGGTATCCAAGCAACAGGTTTGAAAGGGGCAAAGTATTAAAAGACTGTTCAGTCAATTATCTTAGCCTGAACATGCTGTTAACTGGCATAATTGCCTTTGATGCAAAACACACTTTTCTTCTTATAGTTATAAATAATCACAGTGTATCCAAAAGCTATATTAATAATGAAGAATACCATCTCTTGGAGTATTCTCACATCCAGCACACACTCACATTTTCTCCTCTAGCCAGAGCATCATATCTCAGAGTAACTAAAAGCTGCCACCTTGTAGCAATATACTATTTTGGTTTTCAGTTAACTATAGCCAGCAAAGCGATATCTCTTCTGCATTCATAACATACTTAATGTCAGAACTATCTCTCTCGAAGGACTAAAAATAATTTTCCACTGTTTTATTCCCTTGGCTCCATTGAATTAATGTAGCTGAAAGATCATGAGTGAGATTCTTCTTGATCAGAGAATATATGTTAACCATGGCCTAAGCGTTCCCCTGTGATGCTGAGTCAAGGTTGGGGTGATGATTCATAAGCCAAAAAGAACACAGTTCGACTTTCAGAGTTTCCATGGTTGGCAGACAGTAAAAAAGAAATCTTTCTATTCCTGCAGTGAATATATTTGATGGAAAGACAGCAAATGGATAATCTTAGAATGCTGTATCTGCAGAACTGGGCAAGGGTCCTGGAAATATTCATATTTAACGAGCACGATGCTCTTCACACATGTAAAATGGTGTGTGCGCGCGTATGTACTCGGAACATTAGGCTTTGGTTCAAAAACCAGCACTGCACCTTATGACATGACAATGCTCCTTCAAACCTACCATAGATGAGGCTGTTTCCCATACAGAATTAAAAATAAAAAGAATTCTGCCAGAGGAAGATATCTGGCAGTGTAGAAGTGAGCTGCTAGAAGACAGGTTACCGGGCAGCAGGAGAGCATCAGCAAGGAGATACAGCTATCGGCCTTCTCTCCTGAATCCAGAGCTACTCTGGCAGAACCTGAGCCTTCACTTTGGCAAACCAACTATACGGGCACAGTTTATGAAAGCACAGAAATGAAGAAGGGCATATGGCATCTGCCTGGTTCCAGCAGAACTTCTTGTCTCAAAGCTCTTCCCGTCGGCACTGCTCCATGCCAGAGAGATCCTGGCTCCAGCGTGCCGATGGGGAGAGTCTTCTCCTCCACCGCTCCCAGCCGGCAGACAAGGCTGCGCAGCTCAGGGCAGGAGCACGCTGCAGGGTCTGGGCAACCCTCCTTCTCCAGTTGGCCGCTTGGCACCGAGTGATCTAAAACACCTCTCCGGTAATCTCACCAATCCTTTGTGAAGGGGGCAGTTGAAAAATGGCCTTTTGTCTTAAACAGGAGGCAGAATTTTGTGTCTGTCTTATATCCATATGCAAAATATAAGGAATGAATTACACTTGGAGATGAATACAGAGAAATGAAATGATAACGGGCCAGCCTCACAGCTACCTCTCACCCTGGTTTGGCACCAAGGCGATTTTTGTTTTCCACTCACCTAGTTCAAGTCAATCTAAGCCTCAGGACAATTCATGCAGGTCCCAGAGCTGGGAACCAATTTGTGTGGCAAACCTCTCCTTTTGGAAAAGGCTTTCCAGGAAAGGTTCTTTAATGTGGCAAAAAGGGTTTCCTTTAATCCTCCATTCTTACTTTACATGGATCTTTCCAAAAACTCTTAAATCTGACACTTGACTTAGAGAGAAAAACACCTTAAAACGTTCCCTGGCATAAAAACTGTCTGTGACAGTTTTGATCATTATTGTGTAAAGATGTTTTCAAGATGCAAATTCACACATGAAAGATTCGGCAAAGCTTGCCACCACCCTGACCGTAAACAAACCCATTCACACAAAGCAAACGTCTTTTCTGGCTGGAAAGGTAGGTAAGGAACAGTTGCGTTACTTGTGTAATATATATTGAAACCAACCTCCCAAGACGTACCACTGCTCAAATATCCTTTATACAAACACATCAATAAGATAAAAGAAGACGGGTCATTGTCAGCACTTGTTAGAGATGAGACACAATGCTCAAAACAAAGCTGGGGACAACAGTGACTTTGCAGTAGGTGGCTGCAAAATACAGATTACTAAAAGGGGCTGAGGAGAGGGACCCATTGGTCAGAACTTATGTAAATGAAGCTATATAGGAATTATAAACTAGCTTTGCATGTGACATCAAAAGTTGCAAGAACAAGTAAAGTGTATCTACCAGAAAACAGAGTCCTTTTTACAGTTATCAGCTAAGACACACTCTCAAACAAGATCACAGAAAACATATTATAGTAGTATACTTGTGTGCCTATCCTGCTTGAAGCATATGGGACTGTACGTTCTGATGAGAGTTCAGGACACAAAGAACAAATCCCAGTAAATATCCGGTGGGTACAACCCACACACTCTTGTTTTAAAAGTCAGTCTGAAAAATGTTAATATGATTCTTTAGTTTCTCCTGTACATTCAATGGCTGATACACTGCATCTTTTAAATATAGTTTTGCCACAGAGCTGTGCATTGATAACTGATTTCAGATGCAATTTTTCTTTGTTGATTACAAAGTCATTTTAAATTAGAACTCCTGCTTTGAGACTGTGTACTTTGTTGAACCTGAAATTTCATCATTTTTCATACAATTCTGAAAGCAGACACAAAATAACACACTAAGTGGATGCCTCAGAACTAAATGTAAATGAAGGACAAGACTAACAGCTCTATCCTAAGCCAATAACCAATAAGTAGTTGGCAGGTGCTGTTTGAGCTTGCCACCTACACACACAAAAATTTGACAGCGAATGAAAGCCAAGTAATGTACTTGTGTTTAACCTCAAGCCCTCCAAATTCACTGTTGGGACTGACATTTGGGAACAGATTTTCAAAAAACCACTTTATCTGGTGCCTAAATTGGAGCTAACCTCTTTTGCAAAAAAGCAGTACATTGAAGTATTCAAGAAGCTCAGCTGTACTTCACTCAGCTGAAGTGGCACACCAAACTTTCTGTACTAAGAGAAGGTTATAGCAAAGGATTTAGTGTGCGACTGCCATGTAGATGATGCCAGTTAAATTCCCTTCTACATCTTAGATATCCTACCTGATCGTGAGCAAGCGCCTCTATACCTGAAACAGAGAGATCCCATCCTTAAAATAATAACACCATCTCACAGCAATGGTATAAAATAAATATACACAGTCAAACATGCAGCTGTCAGAACTATGGCAACAGAGTCAATAAAAGTATTTTATATGGATTCACAAGCTGACTTTCCATAGTCATCCTCCCAACAGAATCTCTGTTTCAGCCTACAAATTCCCTCTTCTTTCTTGCTTTAGATGCCTGCAGTTGATAAAGCTTCCTCAAGGTGCAAGATCTCACAACTTGCTATGCAGGCTTAATGAAGTCTCTTAGGACACCCAGATTGTGAGAAAAATCCAGTCCCATAGGATATCCCTGGAAGCCTGGAGCAACCCAGCTCAAACCTCTGTATGAACATGCTGAATTAAGTCCATTCTCGCGGCTTGGTGCGATACAATGCAGACACAGAACTGCAAGGCTGAGTTAGTGGAGGAGTGCCATGGGAAACGGGACCCCTCAGGATTACTAGCCCCGCATGGGTCTGTTTGGGCAGGGAGTCAGAGGAGCAAGAGTACCAAGGGCATGGGGCTCCGATGTATCGGTGGCTAGGAGACCCTCCTGGTTCAGACACCAGTAACCAAAGTTTTCTCCATCACTTTCTTTGGTAGAGAATTAATATTTTGCTTCCAATAACAGTTATTTCAGAAACCTCTTTATTTCCTAGCTCCACATAAGCCTACACTCTAATTGTACTTCATTTCTTTAATGCAGCATTAAGTCTTGAGGCACATTTAATGGCTGGAAAGAACATTAACTGCTTTGTATATATTTTTAGGAGACGTTTTGATGTCTTTGTATCTTAGAGCTCAGTTACTACTTTTTTTTCTAGAAACAACTAAGTTGTCAACAACATTAAAATATGAGTATTAAAGCCTTTAAAGCATTTACATAAGTTTGTGGATAAGAATAGGGGAGTTTGGTTTTTTGGAGACAGAATATTCAAAACTGTGCTATGGTTTAAAAGCTAAGTATAATCTTTACTGAGAAAAGGTCACTGGACCTTCACAACCCATCTACAGGTCCAAGGCTAGAACCCACTAATAAAATCACAAAAACATTCTTTGACACCCTCAACACAGTTCAGACCTAAAATTACCTCCTACATATACATTTTAAAATTTCATCAGTTATCACCAATTCCCGTCAAATGTGGCCAAGTCATTCATGTTTGAGAAAGAAATAAACCATATTTGAGCAAAGAAGAGATGCAATAAAACATTAAACAAAAGCCATAACTGAAAATCTGACAAGTTAAACACAAAACCCCTTTAACACCTTTTGTTCAGATTTGGTAAAGTACAGCCTCTTTCTCTGCAGAGCCACAAAGCTATGGATGAGCTTACAAGAAACTTAAGGGGCCAAGCTCACGAACCATTACTCAATCATTAGTCCCCATAATGCAAACATTCCTGTTCCTTTCAATGGTTTTCAAAACGTGAATAAGAATTACTTTCAGAAAACAGACTCTGTCAGGATGAATGGATACTAAATGGAAGTTTAGCTAAAGAAATGCTATTACAGCTCCATAACACAACCAAGTTGCAATGAATACCACCAGATCTTTACACTCCCCTGGAAAATGCAGGTGTACGTATGATGAACACAGCTACTCAGCAACAGCCTACAAGACCCATGAAGTACCAGCAGATGGTGCTACGAAGGCAGGCAGGTTTTAAATCAAAATCAGCTTTTACGAATCTAAATTTGACAAGCACCAACTAGAAAATATCTTCAGTAAAGATATGACAGTAATATAATAACATATTCCTTCCTTCAGAGAAGAATACAGCACAATAAAAGGGCAATTGCCTCCCTAACTCATCTGCTTTCAGGTGGTGCTGCTTTCATTATAATAGTACTGCTTTGTTTCAAGAGCACAAGTACCAGTAATCATACAGCAATCCCCTCGTTAGCCATCAATATGTCTTCAAGGCATCACTCCTGCTTGATATTTCACAGATTTGCCTAGAAGGCAGGAACAGTTCAAGTCATTCATCCATGAAAGCAAAGACATTCTCAACGTTGTCAGAAATTCTGAAAAATTTGGATACATGATTCCAGTGGCTCCTCTTTTCCTTTTGCTTGGCAGTATAAAATAGTACTGACTGAATAAATCTTACACTTGATTTTTTTTTATATTGTCTATTTAACAGTTTCCAGAGTACGACTGCTCCTTACAGCAGAGTTTCAGCGTGTACAGGTGCAGTCACACAGCTGCGGAAGCGTGGAGCACAACCTAAAATGAGATTGCAATGCTGGAAAGCAGGAGTGGGATCACTAGCAGAAGAACTTGGCAATAACCCAAATTAAGCTATTTAATTTCACTTATAGCAAGTAAGGTGATTAGTGGTATCTTAATCTAGTAAGTACAGAATGAGTTTTACATGGTCAACATATGAAAAATGACTATGGATTAAAATGTGGGCCACAGCTCTAGACACTCCTCTCACCGAATGAAAGCGCTTCTATCTAATGATAATAATAATAACTTCTTTTAACTTCTGCCTTCACAAACTTCTACCTGTGAAGCTTCACAAGCTGCTCCATGAGCTTTTACCTTCTACTCTTACCTTGCACAGCAGG
Organism: Haliaeetus albicilla; assembly: GCF_947461875.1. Classification (NCBI taxonomy): domain Eukaryota; kingdom Metazoa; phylum Chordata; class Aves; order Accipitriformes; family Accipitridae; genus Haliaeetus; species Haliaeetus albicilla. The sequence goes on from NC_091488.1 coordinate 11,202,402, forward strand.
AATAACTAACTTTTAACCATGCTGTTCTCCCAGAGCAGAAGGGCTGTTGCAGTAGCCTGAAAATCTTCAGGACTCTGCGTTTTCTGTGTTTTTGTCGAAACAAAAGTTTTTCTCTGGCTTTCCGGCACCAGGTAGAGAGGAACCAAGGCCCGGCACGCTGCCCCTGACTTACCACCTACCGGCCCTGGGTCCTGAAGCCCCCAAACGGGGAAGGTGACCTGTCTCCTCACTCGGAGGAGGGGAGGGATCCCCACCACCACGGGACCTGCACCGGCACGCACAACAAGGACGTGCCAGGGCCCGCCGACGTGCTCTGCTCAGCCTGGGCAAGGCGTACTGACCCAGTGCAGAAAACAAAACACCCACCTACAGCGAAAAGGCAGATATTTGGTATATGTTTCTACATTTATTTATTTACAGAAGTTTATTTCATAACGTGTTTGCTAGACCAGGAGCCGAATCTCCCTACAACATAAAATAAGGTATGTGATATGTGCTTCTCTCTCTGGCTTAGGAACCACACCAGCTTTAATTAAACATTTAATCATTAGGTGCCTCTCTGAGGACTTAGAAGACCGAAGTTTCCTGGCCCAGCTCAGGTTTTTGGTCCATGAGGAGGCGTCCCAGCTGGCAGCGGGGAGAGGTACCGGCAGCAGAGGGGAAGGGTGGGCAGCGCAGAGCCCCACCGACCAGAGGCAGCACGGCTGGGCTGCAGGGGCAGGGACAGAGGGGGTGAAAGAGAGGAGGGAGGGAGGTCTGAGCTGCCGGCACCCGCGGCAGAGCTGCTGGGGGGTGTCTGAGAAGAGGGGTGGAGGAAGGGGAGAAGGTTGGGAAAGAGAAGGGGAATGCAGTATCCTGGACGGGTGCAATCTGGGAACAACTGGAAACCCGTAACTCACGACACCACACCACTAACCCTAACACCCCTGGACATCAGAGACTTAATTAGCGTAGAGTATGAGCCTGACGCTCTTGTGTCGGTTTGGATAAGCTCAGACCATCCCTCTCTGTACACGGGAGTGGGATTTCAGTCTCACCGACTGCCAACCCAGCAGATTTCATCAGCTCTAGAATTTTTTAAGCTAGTCTGTGCAGCTATGTGAGGAAGTGGGCAACATTTTTCCCTCATTAATTGAAGAGCCCATCCTTTTCCTGTCCATTTTGAGACACACGTTAGACCAGCTTTCAGGTCCTAGATTATGAAGCTGTTCACCTGCACGAACGGATTTCCCCCTGCACGTTTTAATATCAGTCACTAGCCAGCTATTTTACATCAAGGTTTTTCTTCGGCAACTAGTTTCACAATGAGAACATTCAGGCCTAACTTCTTCTCTCGCCCCAGCTTTTAGCTCCAGGCAGAAAAAGGGCTGCAGCGGCAGGTAGCAGCTGCAAAGCAGGCACCATTCAGTGAGGATGCTTTGAGCGCGTGGCACACCTCGGATGGCGGCATGACTGATGCCCAATTTCGTGTGCAAATGCATTCGCCTGTTGCAATCGGACCTCCCAGCTGCAGTGCAAACGTGTTGTGTCCATCATTCATTCGGTGGTGGGTCATATGCTGTCTCGACAATGCTTCTAACTGGAGAAGGGATCTCTGCTTTAGTTTCCAAAGACTTGGGGGAAGGTCTAACATGGGCCTGAACTCTGCTGCTACCCCTGACTCCATACTAGGTCAAATCAAAGCACAAGCCCCAGATACTAGATGTATTTCAAGTCAGACTTAATTTCTTTTTTCTTTTTCATATCAGGACTATCTCTGGTTTTGACAGAAGAGTTTACTAGCACTGTTTCAGTTTCCTCTTAAAATTTAGTTCCTATTCACATTAAATAATTGTAACTTCTCTCTTTATTGATTTATGATCAATATAAGAGGAGCAGAGAACAACCACATGCCTCACTCATTCCAGCAGAACACACATTTATTTGCTGTATCAATAGAACAATTCATTTGTTGGTTTAGCACTTATTAGTTCCTATGATCTCTCCCTCATCATTAAACTTTTCTCTGATACCCTGCTTGATTTTAGTGGGAGTTTAAATCAATAAAGGACTGTGAACTCTAAGCCAGGTCTGTTTTCACTAAGTTTCTTTTTGACTCTTGCCTGTAAAATATTTCTATCTGTTTCAAAGTGAAATGTCCAAAATTATAATGAGGTTGTTTCCTCCTAGCACTAGTTGCCCACCAGTTTCATTAAGATTTGCATGCAATCTGAAAGTTCATCTTGCTAAACACCTTTGTCAATCCCAAACCTTTCATTACCTTGATGAAGAAAATACATGACATATCATTTGACACTGTTCCTGGATTAATATTTCCATCATCTCCACGGCAGTTAATTGTCTACATATTTTTCTCTTGGAATAGTGGCTAGAGACAATAGGTCATGTTGTAACATCGTATATGTTAGATATTATCTTGACTGAAACTGATGCAATGAATCGATACCTACTTTCTGCCTCAGTTTCTTAGAAGTGAGTGTTTGTTTGGCTCATAGATCAGCCTCAGGGTCTCAATATGTACATTTTCCCCTCATGAACAATTTTTAATTTCTTCATCTATAGCAGGAAAGTATTCTCTCATTCCACTAAAACATTCTACCTTTAGTCTTATTTTCAGTCCTTTGCAACATCATTGCTAATAGCTTCTACTAGTACGACAGACCCCTCTAGCACAAAAGCTAACACTTTTCCTAGGACTTTATATGGGTTTAATTCCTCTTCTTACCACACCAAAAAGAAAAACCCTGAAGTGCGAGCAGCAGGCAGCGGATTTAGAAAGTTTGCTCAATAAACAAGGGGACCATTTTGCAGCTGCAGAGCACATTTCAGCTAAGGGTCTCAAAACATAAAATAAGTTTCACAAGAGCCTTGCTGAGATAGGGTTATGTGAGGTTTATTTAATTAAGGTTTAGTTGATAAATGAGAATAATGTTTGTATTTTGGAGAAGAAATCATGACAGTGACAAACAACTATATTTCTCATTCATTATGTGAATTTTGTGATGTATCTGAAACAGAATTTTATAGTAAGCTGTGAAGACAGCCATGGATAAGCTTTTTCAAACCAGACAATGTCAAAAAACCTGCAACCACATTATGTCAAACCATAATTGATTTATCGACTAGCGGTGTCACAAATTTGTATCAAGGCACTGAGGAGCAAAACACACCACAGAGGCAAAAGAGAGCAATTGTGTGGAAAAAAAGTGACAGGATTGTTGAACCAAGTTTATCTGATATTGCATGGGAAGATGACTTGCCATTCAGGCAGCAAATATGTGCCAAAAAATTTCTTAAGCTAGGAAAACATTTAATTAATACACTCAAGTTCACAGATGTTTTAATCAAGTGCAGCCTAGATGATTGAAACTCTAATTGTTTGCTATCCTGAGTAAAAGACATCAAAATAAATCTTCAGCATTAAATCCTGACATGAATATGGACCTTCTAATAAGGCAAAAATTTACAATAAAATTAGCATAGACTTTTCTCAATAACTCAATTAGCTTAAAGAAATGCATGGTTTTCTGCAGGTCACCAACAATCTATCTCTTTCAGGAGCTAAAATCCCCTTTACGTTCACCACTAAAAACTTAAGCAGTGTATACATCAGGCAATACACAAATTCCAGTAGCTCTATTGCCATAGAATGTTACCAGAGTACTAATAAAGTGCATGTTGCTCTTCATCTTTAAAAGCATACAAATAGATAAATGGATATCAGCTTATTTAAAAAAAATGTTTAGGGACATTTGAAAACATTTTTGACCATTTCCTGTAATGATAAGGTGTGTAATCTTCATCTATACTTACACTACACGGTATGCCTGCTTGCACACCCCCTGTGTAAACCAGGAACATCTCCAAGAGGGAAAATCTACCTTGTAAATAAATAGCAAATCTCTCTCCCCTCTCCCTCCAACATCTCTGTTGGTACTACTTGGGGAAAGCCTGTGCCCACTAGGAACAAATCTACAAATCCACCTGGGACCCCCCCTTTCCCTTCCAGCACATCCCATGGCGTGGGGAGCCCGCGACCCTGCATCACAATGCACTGTCCTAGTCCTGCAAACAGCTCGGAGGAGCTGGAGGAGACAGACTGTCATCTCTCCAACTCAGATCAGTGAAAGAAACTAGGGTTTTCCAAAGCCTTTTGGGAAGTGGAAAGTGGAAAACCTTTGGGAGAGCGGAACTGGAAGGGAAGATCGGGTCCTATTGTGTGGTGTAGGCAGAGTGGGTCTGCCTGAGGTCTGTGTTGGTGGCCTGAACGATCCTGGGAAATTCATGCCACAACCCCTTAAAATGGAAGCACAGGTCCAGTGAGCTGCCCTGCAAATAGATTGAAACTGTTTGGCTAAGGTTGCATGGTGGAAGAAATAAAGAGTTTCCCGTCTGCTCCCGAAAGATGACCCATGAATCTCAGTAGACTACAGTGGGGTTAAAAACTGGGGGAATGGAAGAGGGAAGGTTAAATGTTGTGGATGGTCCCACCCTGCAGGGAGCACACAGGGCTGCGTTAGTGCTGTCGAGTCAGTCGAGGGCTCCCACTAGCGTTATTCTTTATTTCAGTTCCATCACTTGAAAAAGCAACTATAAATAGGGGATTATTACAGAAAAGAAAAAGTACAGTAAGAAAAAGCAGCTGTCATAATGGTTAGGCTCACAGATATTTTCACACTTGATTCATCAGTTTTAAACCTGATCCATGCTGTCAGTTCCTCAAAGCTTATACAATCTGGAAATTTCTTGTTGAAAATAATCAGATGCCATTGTCAGGACCTAATGAAGAAATGCAACACTTTGTGAAAACCTGTTAGGTGGCATCTTCAGAATAGGCACTCTGGACAAGGATGGAGATTGAGGTGATCTGTCACCACTGTCTATGGCTTGTTTTAGGGGCATCCATCAGCATGCTATGCCTGGTCCGCAAAATACGTGGTGTTGGGATACAGAAAGGATCTGAAGCCAAGGGGAGATCTGTCTGGTTAAAAACATTTAATGTGTGGGGGTTTTTTTTCAAATTAAAGCCGCAAGTTGAAGATCCTGCTCTTAAAAACAAATAACGCAGATTTGGATGTCAGATCGGGTAACAGTAAGTAACATTAGAAAATAAAGGTCTTGGGAGCAGTGCTAAAGCTGATGCACCTAGAAGCAGGTATTTCCATAACTATTTACGATGGTTTGTATTAGACAGTCAGCAATTTGTGTTGCTTAATAATAAGTACTTTTCACCAGATATTTTTGTGCAACACAGAGCCTTTCTAATGTTGAGCTTTTCTAACATTCCAGCAAAGTCCACAGTTTTAGAAATATATCTTCTAACACACTGAAGTATACCTCTGCCTTGGATTTTCTTTTCTAGCAAACATGATAAGCATGCACTAATAAGAGCTACTAACTGGGGAACAATGAGCTCCTCAGGTTTTTGGCCTACATGTACAAAAATTGGATATCTAAATAGGAAGGAACCACAAGAAGAAACAGAAATTTTTACATTTGGACTAGAAACAGATGTAAGGCACAATTAACTTCTTTGTATTTTCATTGAAATCTGCATCTAGTCTGGCACTTTCCAGGCTCCCATCCTGCATCCCTTATTAAATAGAGACTTTGTATCTGTTCCCTGGGTATCAGGAGAGGCTGGCATGGCTTGGGAGAGCAACCAGACTGCTTTTTGCTAGCACTCAGCAGACCACTCAGAAAATTGTAAAGTACCAACTATTTTACGTAAGAAAAGCCTGGGAAAAAAAGCCATGAGGTAACTCCACTGGAACACAGGAGAGAGAGATTTCTGACTTTTCATATTTCTTGGCTTACCTAAGAAAAGCACAACCAGATGCACTGCTCAGAAAGAGAAAGATACACAAATCCAGATGAGAGACAAATATTTTGTGTGTAAACATGCTGCAATGACCTACCTAATACATGGTCAGTTTTCTGCTTTTTTTATTAAACTTTTAATTCAGGTTTGTGCATATACATATTTTTAAGTACCTGGTATTCACCAAATATATTGGGACAAATTACCTGTGGGACAGGAGTTAGGTAAGAACTAGGGAAGAAGCTATGATTTTAAAACCCCAGTTCCATTTCTCAGTAAAAAATGAAATTCTACAAATAAGCGTCAGGCCAACATTTACAGCATTGATACTGTAGATGCTGCCTTATTCACTTTGCTATCAGGGACACTAATTTTCAATTAGGTATTAAAATAAAGGAAATTGTTTGAAGACAGTTAAAAGAGCAGAAGAAAGAAGACTTCTGGGCCCCATGAAATCCACCAGCTCTGCCTGGGGCAACCTTTGGACATGCCAAAATCAGTGGCAAACCTTCAATTCCTTACTACTAGGCAGGCTGGCACTGTGTACCGTGCTGCCTTTTGCCAAGCACAGCAACACCCCAAGTTAAAAACCTTTCCTTAGCACATTCTGACCTTCTACAGGAGGGAAGGTCCAACCCAGGGAAAGGTTGTGGACATGAACATGAAGAACAGCCTAATGTCCTGTGAATGTCCAGGAAAAACCACTGAATGTTTTTTTTCCTTCTCCCTAGTAGGCAAACTGCCCAATTTTGAGGACCATTAGTCTTCCCAGATGCCCTGCATAGGGCGCAGACTTTACTGCCTTGATGAAATTACTTTAAAAAAAAAAAATAAAAAAATAATTGTTTCCTGCCTCCTGAACGCCAAAGAAATGGTGTTTTTTTCTCAATACATTTAGGCCCTAGCCCCATGCTGATTTGAGTCAGCCAGAGCAATTTTCTTACTTTTCTGGAAGCTGTCTTAGGAAATAAGATGAAACGTATAAGTAGATATATGGACATATGTAGCACTGCTGCCATTAATGAAAGTACAAACTTCCTTGTGGCTCCAGGACTACCATACACCAAGTTTTGCATAAACAAATAGTATTTTATTTTTTAATCTTCCTGAACTTGTGTTCATTTAAAGTTACACACTTGATCAAAGGTGAGATATGTACCAGCATCTTCAGTTTAAAAAAAATCTGAGAGAAAAAGATCATTCTCTTGGGTTTGCTTTTAAAAGGAGGACTAAAATATTAAGTTGAGCTACTCATGGAAATGGACCTGTACAACACTGAAACTATGCTGTTTCATATGAACAGGTGCTACTGCTTCAAGTGGTTGGATGCCCTTGACACTTCTGTGAGAGTTAAAGCTATGAGTAACTGGTTATGTTTTGCGTACCTGTGCTTGAGCACCCACAGGCTACTAAAGAGAAGAAATAGGAAACAGCATGCACAGCTCAAGTGCTGCTACGCTCAGGCATCTGTAAGAAAGCTCCATTGTCTTTTGATAGATTAACTGATGTAATTACTGAACACGATCAATCCTACACTGCCTTCCTTTGTCCATATCTTTATAATAAAGACATGCCTTTGTCTTCAGAACAGACCTTGCACTCTTTCTTCTAAAAAGGGAATCAAGATCCATTAGCCTTGAACTTTCAATCACCTGTTTTGCAGTCCTTCAAAGAGATTTTTCAAGTTAAAGAAGGAAAAGGTATTTTCTTGTGACCCAGAATATAACTTCTGTATTAGGTGTATACAGGGCTTCTATTTACAGCACCAGAACAATGAAGATTATCCCCAGCAATCATTTCAAAACATGAATTGTGGGGTTTGATGACTAGACGCTAATTTTTTTTTATTTTTTTTTTAACAGAGATAAAAACATTACTATACCAGATTTCATCCTACTGGAACAGGCTTGCTTTTCCAAATCATCTTGTCCGTCACAAGCACCTCAGGAGTACAAAGCCAGAGGTGCCCACAGTCAGCAGTTAAAAACCAGTTTCACGGTGGAGCAAAGAGAGGAGGAAAAGCCTCTGCCTGCTCCTGCCCATTCGCCCTGTCCCCAGGAGGGGGAAGCCGAGATCCGCCAGTTATAGAATAAAAGTTGCAGTGAATTAAAGTGAACTATGGGTAGGATTTTTTTTTTCCTTAACATCAGTTATTCTTATGATTGCTCCCATGCATGGAGTTAAAATGCTCCTAGTGTCTTCTTCCAGGGACCCCCACCGTGGGAAAGCATCTTTCTAACCTCACTGATTATGCTTTAAGTTTAGTGTCAGAGAGGACTTTTCTTCATAAGCAATTTTCCTCTTGAGCATTAGGAGGATCAAGCTGACATGAACCACCCTGTCTTTCTGGCGCTCCTCTCACCCACACAAACGCGCTGCTCAGAGCTTTAATGAGGAGTCCCAAGCCCAAGTGGCGGTTTAAATTAACGTAAAATACAACTGTTCCTGTTATGCAGGGCCAACAGCCTGTCTGGAGCGGTTCTTCCCCACGCCGAGGAGGAGGAGGATCGGGCTACTTTCAGATAAAGCCGTTTTAACCACTGGAAACGAGGAGAATTACTCAGTTGCCCAAACACTCCCATGCCACTGGAAACAACTGGGCAGGGGCAGACTTCCCGTAGGTCCGCATCGTACGCCCAGACCTGTCTCAGATACCCAGGGGCATCCTCCCCAGCACCGCTGCCCACCTTTGGGCAGCCAAATCCCCCACTTGGACGTGCTGCCTGCCCACCCTGCACGGCAGGATTGGGTCCGCGGGCAGGTGTAAGGGGCAAGCGGCACACGGGGTGCAGGCTGAAGCGTGGGATTCGGCTTAGAAAAAGAAACCTTTTCGTGAAGTACAGTAACCGCAATGAAGTGGCGGCTGTGTGTTTATCTCCAGCGTGTAAAACCATGACTTCTGAAGTCGTTACCTAGCGTTTCAGCTGCTCCGAGAATACAAAGCCCTTGTAACTGTTTTATGAGCTTCTCGGGCCGTGAGGAGCTCCGAGTAACAAAGGACAACATGTGTTGGGTGGATCATTTAATTAAGGCAGAGCAGGCTGCCTGCAGACAGGGAGCAATTCCCGCACGCAGAAGAGCCAGCCCCGCTGCCAAGCAGTGATGCAACCTCCACAGCAAGTACCACTTCAGACCTGTCCTTCTGAGGAATCTAAGTCAAAAGCTCATGCCAAATAAATCTAATCAAGTACATATTACTGTCCTCAGTGGAAAACTTTAAGCACTCAGACAATTATGCAAAGCAATTTTTTAATTCAGAGCAGAACCATCTTGAGAGATATCTGCCTTCAGAGGGCAAAACCCAGTGTCCTTCCCCTTTTGATAATACTGCAAAAGGTGAGCATACCTGACAAGCCTTAGGGTCAGCAAACAAACATGGTATGAAATCATGGATTGACTGAGCAAATTCTTCCTTACTGGTTTTAGTGAGGAAACAGCACGTACAATAGAAGCACATCTTACTCCTGCTACACTGTGATATGCACACAAAGCTGTCCCCCTTCTAATTCGTTACAGCTAGCCTAAAAATCTTGACTACGAATCAAAAAAGATTTTTTAATAAAGAACTATTTAGCAAAAGATGTCAAGGTTCTCCCACAATATAGTATTTCTAACTTTCCCTGGTATATTAGCCCTGAACTTCTTTATTCATCATACTTTCAAGCCTTCCTCAAAATGACCAAATGCAAGCAAAGCAAAAAATATAAAAACCTTTTTTTATACAAAAGACTTGGAGAACACTTTTTTGCATCATAGTTACCTCTGCTGTGCCTTTATGGGTATTTGCGTAACACACAAGCTTTTGGTTCTTGTGGGAAATGCCAGTACGCAAGCAGTATACAGTAGTGTTGGCCCAGAATTTTTGGAGATTCCTACTGGAAAAGTCTCCTTATTGAATGTTCATCATCAGGGAGTAGAAAACTGATTCTGTGCATGCTGGGTTTTGTATCAAATTAAATAAAATTTGGCACTGTGATTTATATTTCCAATATAGAAGCAGTTGCTTCAGTAACAGAGTTTCTAAGTGTATACATGATCTAATGATATACCAGGCTCACTGCAACCACTTCCATTCCAGGAGCTCATATTTCCCACCAGGAACTGCTGAATATTTTCTTCCACATTAGCACAATTCAATGCAACAGAAATTACTCTGTTAGACTACTTTTTAATTATGCCTGTTGGAAAAACCCTTACCTACATGGAAACTATGTTAACGTTGTGCAATTCAGTGTCTCACCGCATGCATGCTTTATTTCCCTGCCAGTGCTAATGCCAGCTCTGTGGTGTAAACTTTGTGCATTTGGTTCTGTGGCACAGTAATTCAAAATCTGGGGCTCTAGGTAATGGAAGTTTTTTTATGCCAGTCCTTCTACCAGTCCATACCTTTCCTGGCCATGTTAACAGGAAGATGGAAAGACTGGTTTTGTGATGCCAAGCACGTTAACCCTTCAGACATGCATATTCCTCATCACTGGGGTTTTTAAGTGCTGCACACAGTCTTGTCCGCTGGCAACCTGGTTTGAGGTTGGCAAGTGTGGGAGCAGCACCAAAGCCACAGCACACAGTCCTCTCTCTCCTCCATTTTTCTTTATTTTGCAGGATCTCTCTGGAGTTACTTATGTATAGAGTTGATTAGCCCTATGCAAATTCTAGCTTGTACTTTCTTTTGTACTTGCGTTTTCATTAATATTTTTTTGTGCACCTGTAGACACCACTAGGTTTCAAGAAACGGCATGCCGTCTGCCGTACTGCCTCATACCAGGGACGCTGTGTCACTTGCAAATACTGAGCATATCCCAAAATTCATCTCAGCCCGTCCCCTGACCTAATCCAGCCCTGGCGGGCAGGTCCTTCCCAACTGAAGTCCGTTTTGTCCTTCAGGGGTGGCAATGTTTTCTTTCAAAAGGCAGACCCTATTTATTTCCCTGTTCTTTAAGCCTCTCGGCTCCCGGCTGAGGCGGGGGCAGCAGCCTCTACGGTGCCTCTCTCCAGTCAAACCAGTGACCACTTATTAGATTAAAGATGAAGGATGGGTCTGAGCTTGAACCTACCCAAAGTTTGCAGCAGAGGACCACAAGGATGAGAGTAAATGGCTAAAGTTGGAAGCCTGGAATCCATCTTGCACAAATTAAACCCAGAATATTACACTAGGATCCAGATCTGAACTTCCTCATAGCTGTGGGAAGTCCTAGACAAAGTTCTTGGCCTAAATCTGTTACAGATTAATTCTAAGTTACTTTAAAATGGTACACATGCAACCACAGAGTCTGTGCATGCCACAGGCATCTGTGTATCTAGTTTTGGTTCGCTAATCATTACATATGAACTAATAAAGTGAAAACATTCAGAGTTTAGTACGCCTTGTGTTTTATCATCTCACAGCACCCACTTCTTCAAGAATTTCAATGCTTTTATGAGAAATAGGTGATCCTAATAGCAGTTCTTTGAAACCAGAAACAGCGCTGTATCTGATATTAAAAGGACTATAAACCATCCACGTGAGTAAAAGCATTATAAATTTTTCACTGCTATTACAGTATCATCTGTTGGAGAAGCCCATCCCCACAGAGTTGGGATGCTGATTCGCAGAAAGTGTGAGCACCATCCGTTCATGTTGACTTCAGCAGAAGTTGCTGAGAGTTAGTCTTTGGATCAAGAAGCAGATAAACACTATCACAGCAGTACTCTGGGACAGCGTGGGCTCAAAATGACAGCAAGAGGGGTTATTAACTGGAAAAATTATATATCTGAAGGTTAATTCTGAAAAACAACATCAAACTTTTTTTCAATTACTATAATACAATATTTGAATAATTACATATTTAAGCATATGTTCTTGAAGAACCATAGTCACATTCCTTCTGTCTCCCTGTCTCTGGTGTGAAAAAGACCCTGTTTATGTGAGCTTCCTTTTTTATATGAAGTACTGGTAAAGATTTTCATATGAAAAGCCAGTGCTTCTTATCATGCTAGGATGTGCTTGGAGGAGCAGATTACAAAGTCTTTATTTCCTTAAAAAAAAAAAAATAAGGGGAGAAGAGGGATAGAAGAGAAGGCAAATGACCAATGAGGGAACAGATACTCACTAGAGTTAGCAAAAAATTAAAAAAGGGGGAGTCAGGGTAATGGCGGCTAAAACATAACTGTCATTTGCTTAAAAGATATTGGTCAACTCAGTAATGTCAGAAATGCCATCTTCTTTATCAGTCAGGGTATTCTTTGAAAAAAAGTCAAATTTTCACACATGATTTTGAGTTACAATTTTTGTTTCAAATTATAAACATTCCAGAAGTGCCAAATAGCAAAAACTGTGGACATGCCTTCATTTCCCAAATTGAGAGAGGAGTGTTGCCCTATCTAGCCCACAATAAGAAGACTATGTCTAATGGCATCACTACCCCACACAGTATTAAAACCTGGCTGACATTGTAGTTTAATAATTGCAGCCAATCACGTATTTTTCTCTTTCAAAAGACAAAGGCCTTGACCATACAAAGAGGCCATGTGGAGAGCATCCAGAACACGATAATCATGGGAAGCAACACATCTTCTGTTCAGGGGTGACCAGCCAGGGGATTTATGTATGTTTAAGAGTCCCCCAGACACCTATATGCCTGTTATTGTATCTATAGCTGTCACGTATTTGAGGCCAACCTCGGATTTAGAGTTTGGAACCTCTAAGGAGCAGTTTAGACGTGGATAAAATGGGTTGCCACAACTTCAGTGGCTTAGTTCAAAGCTGCTCCTGTAAGGCACCACCTGAGTGGCTGCTCGGCCATACGGGCTAAGGGTCTAGAGCCAACAGAGTGGACTATGTCTTACTTCTGGCCCTAGTTTTTTTCTGGTTAAACACCCAGCTATTCCTACCATCCCCTTAGTTTTACTATTGAAGAACAACGCATACCCTGTTATGCGTATGTACCTTAGCACCATATTAAGATCTGATCCTCTGGTAGACCAGGTCCTCTAACTTCCTTGGTTTGGGGCTTGTAAAATTTTTCTCACCTGACTTGAAATTTCATAGTATTGTCCTCAGGCTGAAAGAGCCAAAGGTATCTCTATCACCTCCATTCAATGATAAGACACCAGCTATTTTAAACAGACATACTTTTCAATTACAACGCTTGTAAGAGAAATGCAGCCACTGGACAGGATTGCCTCACATTTCCTGCATTCCCAGAATTTATTTCTTTCTTGAGAACAAGTCTCTTCCCAGAACCGCATCTCATAATGAACTAAATTAACACATGAACTGCAAACTGGTTCATCATCAGTGCCCTTAGCTTGGTATACAATGAAAATCCTGTTAAACCATTTTGAACTCTTCCCTCAGCAAATAAAATATGCTTATTTTAATTCTTCAGAACTGACAAAAGACAATAAGGTCACATTTTTATTTAGCTAAACCTCAATCAGATAGCACTTGTTTGGGCACAATCATGACTAAACGTCAGTATCTATTTCTACCACAGTCACTAGAAAAACATCCTTGGACCTTTTAAGAACATGGTAAACATTCCTAATACAATAGAGTCGTATTTGATAACACTGCCGACTGGCACGCCTGAAATACAGACCTAACAAAGTCTTCCCTTGCTGGGACTAATAATCCCCCCAGCACTAAGGGAACTCCTCAATTAACATTTGCAAGTACAGTTATAAGGTAGATACGTAAGGACTGTAGCCACCAGTGGTTAAAAAAGACTCCCTCTCAGATCAGGGACTATCCAAAATTTATGAGATTTCTGAGGCATTCCAGTATTAAGTCCCAGTCCAGAGCTCACTGAAGTAAATAAGATCTTCTCATTGACTCTTAATGTCCTTGACTAAGATACTGTAATTTTGCTTATTCATCTTTCTTCCATGCTGTTGTAAAAAAAACCACCTTTTTCTCCTTCCACAACCATATTACTGTCTTGTTTTGTTACGAGGCTGAGATTGTTTTTATGGTATTTCGTTAGCTACCCTTTGTGGTGATTTAGTAGACCATTGAGGTCTTGATTCTGTAAATACCTTATTGGGGTAGCCCCACTGAAACCTGTATGTACTCAGTTATAAGACCTACTTGCCTGGAGGATGGAAACTTCCAGCAGTACCCATCAGGTCTTTTACATACACACTAGCATATAAAAATATTTTTCTTTTTAATATATTCAAACACTTACCTAAACAATGCTTATAACTAAGAATAGCTAAATCTTTCTCATTTTGAAAAGATCATAGAGGATTGTGAATCTGAGAAAGGAGCAGGATTTCTCAGTCCACAAATTTGAAGCTTTATTTTGAGTCTTGGTGAATTAAGGGAAAAATCATACTGTAAACATACTTGAAAGTATTTTGTCTTGTTTCTAAAGGTGTATTTGAAAGGTTTTTCACATCTGAATAGAAACAGGATAATAATCAGAAAACGTAATCTCCTGAGAGCTGACAGGAAAACAGAAAATAAAGCCAATGTAACCAGTGCAATCCCATTTGTATGTTACTCTCTTGTTCTGAGCAACCTCAATTCACTTCCAGTCTGACAACAGATGAGAGGCAGACGCAGCACCAAAGCAACCACGTTAAATTACAGCCACGCTATTATTTTACCGGATAATTGTTAGAGATAACTGCATTCAGCACTTGAGGAAAGGCCATACAGACAACTCTCAAACAAGTACCACTGCCAGCTGGGAGGAGACCGAGCTCTGCTGGCACCTTCTAGATGTCAGCCCCAGACTAATTCACCTTGTAGCCTTGGCCCTGGCTCAAAGTCCCTCACCTTCTTGGCAAAGCCTGTTGCTGAGGGGCGAGTGCAGACAGGGACCAGCCTCACCAGACTTCACTCTTCTCAGCATGCTGCACCCCCTCAGCAGAGTAATAATCCCGTCTGTCTCCAAATGTAGCTTCAAAGGCAGCCCAGCCATGTAGCCAACCATGCATTCAACAGCTGGACCTCACCATACTGCACAAACCCAGTGAAACACCACCACTTTCTATAGCACCCTCATAACAAGCTTTTTTAGACACTTCCTCAGTCTGCCACTGGTCAGCAGAAAGTTAATCTTTTCTACAAAATATGACTCAGACGGAAAATGCTTGGGGCCATGATACTACAGCGGCAGACATCCTCCCCTGCAGGACTCACTTTCCTTTTAATGACTTTCCAAACATATTTTCCCTCTAGTGGGAATAAGAAGGATGCCAGATGGATATCTTCTGCTTGGGCAAGACCATACTGGACTGGCTCCACACCAAACCACAGTCAGAGATATGAACCAAAGATAAGATTCTCAATGAAAATTGAAACACACACATTAAAATACAAGAACGCACACATCTAGGAGCCACGAGGATATAAACAGTCCAGACAACTTACTGAAGTTTGTAGTTGGCTGGAAAAAAAAAGTTACTGGCACGGGGTCTTATTTAGAAATGAAGAGAGTAATGCCTTGGATACCCAAGGAGGTAATGAAGTTACAAACACTTGTAGTACATGTCAGATATATATCTTATACTGTGGTCTAAATAGGAGAACTTTCAGGGACAGAAATATCCCAAATACTCTTCAACGATTTCCAGTGCTGATGAAGCTATCAACATTTCTGCTAAGAGCGGATGCCGTCCACCAGTCTTACAAAGAATGATTTGGGCACTCAGACACTTTCGCAGAACCTTGCAACTAGCGGCTGTACTTATTTAGAAGCGAACAATACTCTGCACGACAGTTTCCATTGTGTCACACAGTAGCTACGACACCATTTTCGTCTTTTCTTTCACAGCCTCTTCTGCTTTTGTGGTTGTGTGGGTGGACAGGCATGGGCAGTACATGCGAGTCGCAGCGAGGAACCTGCACACGCGTGAGCAGAGGAAGTTGCTATGCATGCATGCTCCACCGAGACCCTTCCAACTGTGATTCCAGGAAAACCCTGCATGGCCCTGGGTGGAAAAACAGGTGTTCAGATGGTAAAATTAACGTGAATAGGGAAACTGGACACTTACTGCACATCTTCTCATGCTTTTTATTCCAGCACATTAAAATCTGACTGAAAGTCTCTGTATGGCATGCAGAGAACAAAGCAAGGGATAAACGTCTACTGAATTTTGAGTTGCCTAGGTGACATGTATAGTGCTGCCAATGTATTCCTGTGGTTTTCATTCCCGCTGCTTTCTTTTCTGATCTCCTATGCTCACGGGTGGAAGTTCTCATAAAGAAAATGGTCAAGAGAAAGATACAACATCTTAACAAACTGTCATCTTGCCTTCCTTGTGGATCCATGCTGGCCTCATGCACGCATGCATACATAGGTGCATTTCCCTTGCCATAGTCCTGGTATTCTGAAAGCAGAGCACAATGTGGATTGCATCTGCTGAGCAACATGCAGGAGAACTGGGAATCCTTCCCTCCCCTAAAATATAATCAATGCACAAGCTGGTCCATTTGAAAAGCAAAAATAAATAAAACTTTAAAAAAACCCGATCTTTCTCTAGAGCAGTCTTACGAGCTGTAAGTGCAATGCTTCTTTCAACCAAGGATGATATATTATACCCTAAGTGGGGGTGAAAAACCCTAGGGCAAGAAAAACAACCCCAACCTTTCCCTTAGTTTATAGACAAGTTGCCTTGCAAACTTCTCCCAGGAACTCCTCAACCATCTGTTGTCTTCTGTCCCGCAGCCAAAATATGCTAAATTCTAGCAACAGACCTTAAACAAACATGAAAACTCTTCAGGGAGATGTGCAACAGCACAAACCCCTAGTTGTCCTACTTTCAGAAATGAAGTAGAACTGACTGGAATAAAAGAAACGACCACTGGTGAGAGGAGATGTGTCAGTCCCTAAAACAGTTACTCAGAGAAGGTCCAAACATAGCTTAGCAGCTCTTTTTCTCCCAACAAAACTCCCAAGGTTTTGAGAGGGAGGATGGATGAGGGACACAGCTGCACACACATCAGCAGTCCTTTACTTGCAATCTCACTGCATGCCAAACATATATGCACACGCAAACATGCACACGTGGGGAAAGAGGAATGCACATTTCTGCACCCCAGCTGAGGTATAGCAGGAGCAGTCAGTATGTTAATCCTATTTGTTGCAGAATGGCAGGCTTAGATCCTGCTAATACAAACATACTTAAAGAGGAGAATAAAAGGGATCACAACTCCTCATTCACACTAGGGAGAAACAACTCTTAAGTGCTGTAGAAAACTGAGCCTGTAATCTCTTAAATATTCGGAAAAGCATCTTAAATCATCTGGTGCAAGTTGGGCCTCAGCAGCCCCAGACCTCAAAGGATGAATGCCTGCACAGTGCTTTCAATAATGAAATAAGTATCTGTCTTTACAAAGGCAATATTTCCTTATTTCCACTTAGAGCTAACATTAACTGTTATGAACTGGCAAAGTTAAAAAAACTCTTCCTGTACAGCCAAGAACATTTCAAATCTGTGTACTTAAGACACTTTTAAAAAATTATCTACTGGTCAAGAGAGCAAATTATTTGCATTTTTTAATAATAAAACTGAGAACCACCACAAATACAACTGTAGCAGGATTTTTTTTTTTCTGAGGCATAGTACAAATGTAAAGATGATGGAGGAAGGCATGAACTCTAGCCCATCTTTCTTTTCTTCTCACAAGATCAGTTCCTACAAAGTTTAACTTGGAGCTTAATTTGGGTTTATTTATGTGAGTCATCTGGTCTTAAAAATGGGCTTATCAGGGTTTTGTATGTCTGCCTGTCTGCCTTTCTGTTCTTCTTTTTACATTTTCCACTTAACATTTTGGGAAGATCCAGTCTGTTAACATCAGTGCAACAAAAACAGCACCCTACTGAGAAGAGACAGAAGTGTTTATAGGCTTAAAAGTTGTCCAATATGTAGCTCCTCTGATGGAGCGGAGGTAGAGGACCTGATTCTGCACCTTTAATGCCCGTCAGTGTTTTTATTCATTGTACTGACTTTGAACTTGGTTTCTATTCCACCGTTAGGTACAACGCTGTACAGGTGCAGAACAGTAGGTCATGTCACTAATTCATCAAACTGCAGAAGAGCAAGAAACAATGAAAGGTCAGTGTTCACAAGCAACAGAAACATACTTCAGAGCAATGCTGTGGCACAAAGGCTATCAAATGGCTGGCTACGGGACAGCAGAGAGGAGGTAGCCAGTCTAACAAGGCTCTTCACTCCAGCACAGAAATGAGAAGGGAAGCCAAAGACTGCAAGCAAATCCAGGCCACTGCCAAGGGATAGTGAGGAATAAGTTAAGAGAAAGAACAATGAGGTCTGGGAATGAACTACCCACTAACGTAAAACACCATGCGGATCTGCTTCCCTTGAGGGTTGTTGGTTAAACCTGGAGGTCCTTCTGGGGGCAATGCTCTAGCCAAGCATTTGGTGGAGAGCTCAGGGCCCTTTGACTCTGGTAGCTTACAGGAGTCAAAATAGCAGGTTTAATGGTCCTTTTTTTGCAGATCCCTAACAAGACAGGGGATGACGGGGTACCCGTGGGGGCAAATATGCCAGAGTCCCCCAGCTGCTGTTGCCTCTGCGCCTGCTTTTGGGATCAGAACAGTGGCATCTGAAGGGAGCCTGGGTGGAGGTGGCAGGGAAGTATGTCAGCCTTGGGGGCCAGCCAGCTTTCTTATCGCTTTGGTGCAGCATATTCAGAAAGCAAATTCAGGGGTTTTTCTTTGTTCTTTGCAGCAAAGGGAGTCTTGTGGCTGAAACCAACTGCCCTGGGAGCTGTGGTTACATCAGGTCCCAGAAGTGCTGATGCCTGGGGAAGCTGAAGGGCTGGAGCCAGACGGCAGAGCAGGGGGGACTGTAGCCAGCGCTCTCCTGAACAGGGTCCCCTCAACCGCTACAAAGTCGGGGATCAATGTTTGCTTTGCAGTGCTGGCTGTGCAGCATGACCACCCGAGTGTTAGTATGTCGGCTCTTTGCCTCTTACTACTGGCGAGCTTGTACTCCACGTTCCCACGTTGCCCAAAACAGTGGAGTCCCAGTCTCTGGAATCAGGCTCTAGTACAGATCATGACCAGGTTTGGACAGGCTCAGAGCTGCTCATACCTCGAGGTGGCCGTGGTGGCCCCCTGAGGTCTCACGTTGGCTCCAAGAGCTTTTGGAGAGTGCAGCCCCCTGCAGAAGTCCATGCCCTTGCTCCCTTGCCTGCCCCTGCCCCATGCGTGGCCCTGGGTACCGGAGCAACTGCCCCCCTGTGGTTTGGGCAAATGAGAAAGTCACTCTGGGGAAAGCTGATGTATGAACTTGTGGTGCACCAGCTGCTTGGCAAGAATCGCCTGGGAATGTGTTGTCATGTGGCAAAGCTCATCTCCTTTTCGCTGCTTTCGGGAGGATTTCAGGGAAGTAGCATGAGAACGGGCAGCGTCCACAGAGCAGCTGGCACCCCTGCCAGTTCACAAACTGCTTTGCCCCAGGAAAAATTACTTCTGTGTCATTAAAGACAAAAACTTATCTTAAATATCATCAAATTATGGCAGATCATGATTTCTTTTCATAGAAAAGAGCAGAGTCTTCAAAATTTCTCCTTCAGAGATGAAAGTCAGGGTGAATTATCTCTGAGATTTCTCCAGGCAAAGATCATGTTATTGCCTTGACACGTCAGAGAAGCACTTATCAGCTCTCTGTGATGTAGAACTTCTTTTCCAAATCTCTCTCTTTTTTTTCTTTCTTTCTTTCTCTCTTTTTTCCTACTAAACCTCCACTACTAAGAAATACATCAGATGACCTCAAAGGGAAAAATAAAGTTGCAACTGATAAGCTGAAAAACAATACCGAGAAATAAAAAGTCACTTCTCTCAAGCTGAGCTGTAACTAGTATAGCAGTCTGCCTCGCTCCACCAAAGCTTGCCTACATTACATCATACCAACATCAGTGATGGGGAAAGGACAAAGAGACCATATTGCAATATTAGCTAGAGACAAGCGCAAGAAAAAAAAGAAGTAAAGCTGTCAGGAGAGCTAGAATTAAAACATTACAAAATATTGCATGTATGCAAACAATGGTGCAAGAAAACTCAGCACTGGGGGACGAAGGAAGATGTTGAAGAGTTGATCATCTGTTGATGAGCCATACAGTATTGCTTCTTGCTTACTTTCTGGGGCAAGCCCTGCCCTGGTGTGAATGGAAGAAGGAGGGCTGCACAACCATGGCTGCATTTCATGGCATGACAGCACACACAGAACCAGACAGTATTTGCAAGTACATCCCCACCTGTACTCATTGGAAGACCGACAGCTAATGACATGCCGCTAATTTTAACACTATTCAGTGTATTAGACCAATTATGGAATCAGTCTTAATGTCCTGACAACTACATCTCCTAAAAGACTGGGTTTTTAGGGGAATTCAGCCAAACCACTCATCTGTCCTACAACCACATTTTTCAAAAGCCCGTATGCCACACGACACTGTATCTACACTTTGTATTGCAAATGGTATTAGAGGGAATTTTTTGAGTCATTTAAGGGCTGGAACAGCTTTTTACAATAGAATGGAACTACAGCTCTCATCAAATCTGCTCCTAGTAGCGGTTACATTTTTGATCAAATAATTCAATAAACAACGTAAGACATACAGATTTCAGTTCCTGTTCCTCACTACTTGGCACCCGTATCACATCCTGTTGTGTTACACAGTTTCCTATTTGACTGTGCTATGAGGAGAAATCAACCTTTTTCTAAATTTTTCTAATTCTAAAGACAACATTAAAACATTATTTTAGGTACGTGATGGGCACTGTTTTGGTCTGGACACTAATGTATCCAGGAATACAGTTGTGTTTTTTCTTCAAGGAGGAATATTCTCATATCAGAGATTATTTTCCAAAATTTGCTAGATTCTTTAGTTCATGGCAATGGCTTATAGCAGGACAGATGCATGTTTGTTTTCTATTGTAGTATTAAGACTATCGTTTACTATACCTGTTTTTCTTAAAATAGCTTTCTATATGGTCCATTTAGACTGTCAGTTTGGAACACTATATCAATTTCCAAACCCATGCTTAATATATTTCATTATCTCAAATCGGAGCTTATTCACTTTAACAATGTAATATTGACATAATCAAAACCATAAGCAAGTTACAATTTGATCTATAAAATGACTGACAATAGTTTTTCTTTTAATCTGCTTCTTAAAATTCTGCATGTCCACTGAGATATAAAACCAAAATCTTTAATTTGTACAATAAATATCTGTACCGCATTTTATACTTATGTCCTTAGAGTAAATTTTAGTCTTGAGCCTTTACATAAGTATATTTGCATTTGAAAGTATCTCACCTGTTCAGCTATTACCAAGATGGCTCTTAAGCATTTTCTCTGACCATTTCATTAGCTCTCTTCCCAGAAGATGATCAGTAACAAAGAAAGAACTTAATTGTATGACATCGTATGAATCTAATCGTATTATAGTTTGGGATGGCTGAGGTTTGAAATTAGTTTTGGTAGGTCCTATATACCTTAATGTTTTAGTTCTAACAAGAGATCAGTAGCTGTACGCACCATGAAATCCCTCTTCATGCTCTCTGTAGAGTTTGCCAGTCATTGGGATCCAGGCTTAGCTGTGATGGATATTTTTTACTTGCTCAGAGGATTTCCAGTGTGCTATGTGTTACATGGGATACGAAATGGCATGCTGAAGAAGTTGTCTGGAAACCAACATCTTCCTTTTGGGGAAGGAAAAGCCCAGCTGGATAGCCTCAAACTTGTTCCTTCTCTTCCTTAGCTAAAGGCATCTGCATCTGAGTTTGTTCTTCAGCTGTGCCCACTCTCTTGTCATTCTTATTGCTAATGTATTAAACCTGGGCAAAAGAAAATAATTCTTCTCCAGAAGGCGTTTCACACTCCAAAACCTGTGAACTCCATTTCCACAACAGTTTCTCTGATACTTTATCTAGTGTCCTTAGCAAATGAGCTTTTGCCAACTCATGATCAGAGCAAAGCATATCTGGCAGAATGAAGCTGAGTAAAGGAGCAGAGGGAGATTCAGACAGCAAGAGCTCTCTTTTGCTTGGGATCACTCACAACACAGGAGATCCATATAGGACAATGTGCACTAAGTAGGAGAGGCTCAAGAGACATTTTTAGCAATTACATACTGTTCTCAATACTTTTTTCTTCCAACACACCCACACACGCAGTGTGCAGGTAGAAGTATTGCCAAGTTATTCCCTTGCTTTTCTTAAACCAACAGGAAATCAACTATCTCATTATGCATGACTAATAAAGAACAGTGAATACCAGTGCTCCTTTCTACCAACATAATTAAATATATCATAGTTCTTCCCTTCTCTGGGTGTAAATAAATCGGTTGCCATTGCTGCCATGCACACAGAGCACGTCTTGCCTGAAACTGGTATTTTACAGTGCTACAAGTGTTCTCTTTTGCATGGGGCAGTCTTGAAAATTGGGATCTTTTTGGCCAATGCCCTGACTGTCTAGTGTGACAACAAATGTGAGACAGAGAGCGAACAGACAGACTATTGTTTTCTCTTAGTCCATTCACTTCCGTCAAGTGTATTTCTTGGCAGTTCTTTTCCACAGTGTCAGGCCAAGCTCACCATCTCAAAGGGTCTTCTCAGAATCATGAAACATTTTATTTGTAATCACATCTTTTCCCTCATTTCATCACCAGTCTGTTCTCAGCAGTCAGCTTTGCCATTTTACTCCAGATGCCTCCACTAGTCAAGGAAACTATTTGCTTCTGTGCAAACTGTCCTCCCCTCATCCTCTATTTTTAAGATGCCATGTCTCTCTTCACTTGCTACTTCTGCTAGCTTCTCTGTAGACAGAGAAAAAGTGTTGGAAAAGTGTTGTAAAATTATTCACACCTCATACCTTCTTTTGCTCTTTACCCATACATAAAATTGCACAAGTGGCCAGAGCTACTGTGATTTTTCTCTTGACCTTTTTCTCAGTTGCAAGTTATACTTTACTAGCTTTAGTGTCATGCACTGAAACGTCCACAGTGCAAAAGCCAGAGATTTGTAGAGACCATTTCATATGGATTTGGTATGTTTGAAATGTCACAGCACAGTCATCCGTTTACAGATGGAAGAACAAGAGGACCACACAATCCCTATTCCATTTGAGTATGATCTTGCTCGGCTGGCATCAGTATGGCATCAGTATGCTCAATGTGGACCGCCCTTCTACAGCAGCAGTGATCTGCTGCTTGAAGTGTTACTTCTTCATGTTTTCCAAGAAGAAAAGATTATGATCCTTAGGGCAGTGTTCAGTCCATTTTGAAAGGCTATTTTTGATTGATCTACCACTTTACATTATTTGGATTATGTGCTTTTTGCCTCCATTTTCTAACATCAGATTAGCTAACTTGGTCCGCGACTCCTTTTAGTCTTTCTATTAATTCTGCTCCTTATTCTGCTATGTCATCTGTACAGGTGACCTACCAAAAGGCAAACAAATTGCTTTGCAGTTATTTAGTTATGTGTTAGTTTAGGTGTTTAGTGCACCGGCCAAACATGACAGAGAACATAAAAGCACCATAACCCATGCTGGGTAGGCTGTAGTATTTTCATTTGATTGCTTTACTTTGAATATCGATGATCATCAGCTGCTTTTTTTCCCCCACGATATTCTCATTTGCAGGTATTTTCCACCCTTTTAATTAACTCTGATATGTGATGCACCAGAGTGCTCCTCTGCTTGTGACCCTTTTCCTGGCAATCACCTCGCATACTAGTAGCACTGCAGTCATGGAGAGTTTGATTAGATTTTTGGTAGAGAACCTGTACACTAAAAACATTATTAGGAAATACATGCTAGCTAATTTTTACATAGTCTTCCACCATTTAAATTTTTATCACAATGACTTTAAAGCTTTCTATCCCAGAATTTACTTGCTGAAAACATATATTCCAGGGTCCTGTAGACTCTGATGTTTCTATTGCACCTGAATTCAGCACTGATTTCTCCCCTTACAGTGAATGAATACTGTCCAAGTAATGCCAGTGAGGCCGTTGCTGTTAACAGCAGGGTACTACCTATTATTTCTGACCGAAGACGAAGACCAATTAGGCTTGAGGTCAGCTGTTGGTTTCCCAAATACTTCTTCTGGTCCTGTGAAAATAGCTGCAGATTTTTATTTTTCTGTATTCTGGGGTAAGCCCCCCAACTCTAGTGTACATAATATCACTTCAAGGTTTTTCTAGTTAAAGTTATTCTCCATTTGCATGCAGTGCATGAGCTGGACCGTTTTGGTCATCTAGGCAATGTACCTGTTTAAAACGTGGTACTTGAAAGTTTGAGTAGTCCCTACTCTAGGCACTCCTTTCTAATGCATTTCCTTTAACTGTGTCTCCATTGTCTGCTGTAAACTTGCTACGCCCTCATCACATAATTGTCTCTTAAGTCTGGCTGTTACCTTATTGCCTCTTATTTTGTCTTGGCATGTTTGTGCATGATCAGGAGAGATTCAGCACAGGCAACTGACTGGTGACCATACCTCTCTTTTGGTTTTATCACCATGTCATTGTGCCTACTGCTAATGACACAGGCATCTGATTTTCAAATGGGTGTGTATTTGCTTTGTGTGGCAAGGTTTTGGTAGCGGGGGGGGGGGGCAGTTACAGGGGTGGCTTCTGTGAGAAGCTGCCAGAAGCTTCCCCTGTGTCCGACAGAGCCCATACCAGACGGCTCTGAGATGGACGCACCGCTGGCCAAGGCTGAGCCCATCAGCGATAGCGGTAATGCCTCTGTGATAACATTTTTAAGAAGGGAAAAAAAGTTGGGACAGACGGAAAACGGCAGCTGGAGAGAGGAGTGAGAACATGTAAGAGAAACAACCCTGCGGACACCAAGGTCGGTGAAGAAGGAGGGGGAGGAGGTGCTCCAGGCGCCAGAGCAGAGATTCCCCTGCAGCCCGTGGGGAAGACCATGGTGAGACGGGTTGTCCCCCTGCAGTCCGTGGAGATCCACGGTGGAGCAGATCTCCACCTGCAGCCTGTGGAGGACCCCACACCAGAGCAGGGGGATGCCCGAAGGAGGCTGTGACCCCGTGGGAACCCCGTGCTGGAGCAGGTTCCTGGCAGGACCTGCGGATCTGTGGAGAGAGGAGCCCACGGAGCAGGTTTTCTGTCAGGACTTGTTACCCCATGGGGGACCCACGCTGGAGCAGTGTGTGCCTGAAGGACTGCACGCCGTGGAAAGGACCCACGCTGGAGCAGTTCATGAAGAACTGCAGCCCGTGGGAAGGACCCAGGTTGGAGAAGTTCGTGGAGGACTGTCTCCAGTGGGAGGGACCCCACGCTGGAGCAGGGGAAGAGTGTGAGGAGTCCTGCCCCTGAGGAGGATGAAGCGGCAGAGACAACGTGTGATGAACTGACCGTAAACCCCATTCCCTGTCCCCCCTGTGCAGCTGGGGGGGGCGGGGGGGGTGGTAGAGAATCCAGGAGTGAAGTTGTGCCCAGGAAGAAGGGAGGGGTGGAGGGAAGGTGTTCTGAGATTTGGGTTTATTTCTCATTACCCTACTCTGGTTGATTTGTAATAAATTGAGCTAATTTTCCCCAAGCTGAGTCTGTTTTGCCCGTGACGGTAATTGGTCAGTGATCTCTCCTGTCCTTATCTCGACCGACAAGCCCTTTGTTATATTTTCTCTCCCCTGTCCAGCTGAGGAGGCGGAGTGATAGAACGGCTTTGGTGGGCACCTGGTGTCCAGCCAGGGTCAACCCACCACAGGGTGACATGCTCTAGCCACCCTAAAAATTTTTCAGCATTCAGTTATCCTCTGCTATTAATTTTATGTGCATTTCTTTCATGGTTGTCCTACTCCAAAAACGGTTCGAGTCCTCCACATCACATACAGTCATGTCATGCATTTTTCAGTTATCCCCAAAGGTGTTCAACTTGCCTGAGATTTTCTTCTATATATGTAGAAAGAGGTATGCCTCTGGTTCACAAAGTCTAGTCAGCCTCTCTGGATTCTCAATAATTGCATTCATGAGCTTCCCACTGAAGATGAGTGTTTTGCAGATACACATCTTTGCATGATACCCGTTTGAAAACAATCAGCTCTCTAGCGTGTAGATCACTTCTCTGTCTCACAGCGTGGAAAAATTAGAATACCGTTTTCCTCCTCTGTTTTTTTTCTAATTCTTCCCCATGTTTCTAGTTTCAAAGTCCATAGGCAACATATTTGCCACGCACAAGCCATAGGAGTTGGTTTCTTCTTCCGACAGTCTTAAACGCCTTAATTTGTGTCAAGTGGTGCAGACACATGTAAGAGAGGACAAATTAAGTGCCAACAATAAGTTATTTTTACAAATACCCTACTTTAGGAGCTCAGCTGTCTCTGCCTCTCTCTGCCTCTCTCTCACACTGAGACACACACACGTGCACACATGCACCCAGGAGGAGGGACCAAATGGATCATCTTTGAGCCACTTCTGTATCTCGAACGGAGAGTGCAGCAGCTGCCTAAGATTGCACCAATGTACTACAACTGGAACAGGGTTTGCACTTTAACAACCTCAAACATCTCAATTTTCTGAAGCTAAGATCCATCTTTCCTGTCGTAAGCATTGTAATTTTAGAAGCCTGATCAGACAGCTTTGCATGTGATTTGCCTTGTGAGTATCCTATATTGTAGCTTTTTTAACAAAAGAAAAAACAAAATGTACATTTTTGCAGTACTAAAACTAGACCTTGGGAAATGAAGACAACTGCTGATAAAAATTGACAGTATTCTCTGATAGAAAGGAAGTCTTATCATAACTTTCGGAGCTACACGGAAGCAGCAATAGTAACTTTGAACCACATGTTAGTAGCAACTTTGATATATCAAACTTTGAAATTGGCCTTTCTTTGAGGTGGAGTTGCACAGAGGTGCTTTCCTGGCTGAATTTTTCTATAGGCATTTGGTAGTAGGGATGAGGAACCACATCTTCGATGAAAACTTTTCACATAGGCTTTTCAAACATCCTTGCCTGTTACCATTCATCTTATCTTTGATGTGATACTTGTAGGGGAAAGATCGTGTAACTGAGGTTTGTATTTTGACCCTAAGCCAAATATCCTGACTGATTGCTAGTAAGTAACGCATTAACAAATCAATATCTAAAAGAATAAAAATATATTGCTATTCAGTACAAATAGAAGGAACCACATCAGCTGCAATGATCCTCCACTACAGCTGTTTCTTCTTTTTTGGTTGTGTGGAGAGAAACAGGGGAGAACGCCCCAAGGAACATCTTATATCTAGTGGCAGCGATTTGGCAGTGAGAGCCTGCTTTTATAAACCACAGTGTTGTCCAGTGTGTGCCATAGGAATGCAGTCACTGGCAAAAGAATATCCTTATATTTCAAACCCTCTGGGAAATCCTGCAGGTAGCCGCAACTTAGGACCTGCCTAAGGCTGAGCCTTAATGAAACACCATTTGGAAGAGACATAGAAGACAAAGCTGCCTTATGGATTAAAAACTCATCAGGGATTTCAGGCAACGCAGATTTAAAAGCCTGGTGCAGGCAGAGAAGAGGTTTGCACCTGACCTTTCTAAATCCCAGAGTCTCCTGGCTATGGTGACACATTTGCCTTGCTTATTCTGAAATTCCTTGCCACCAAAATTGGTACGCATGTGTAGTAACAGGCTGTTCTTATTCATCATATATGAAAAAAGCATGACAGAAACCATTGCAAAGAACATCAGAAGAGTGCATTCAAACTATGCATTTTAGAAAGAACAAATTTATATCCAGAACTCTAAAAATTCACCTATAAAGTTAAGTCATAAGCATTAAAGTCAGGAAGCTTTTAGCCACGAAGAACTGATTTTATATGCATCCCTGTTCACCAAGTGTCTGTTAGTAGAACAGCACCTAAAATATCAAAAGAGTAGTTCCCAAACTAAGATATTCCATCAGGAAATATTTCAGTGAGAGGTGGGAGTTGGCTGCTGCCAATATGTTCTGATTTGACGGTAATTCCATAGGAATGTTTATCTTCCTTCAACTTTAAGGTAAATTAAACTGATCACTGATTTGCCGCGTATCAGCGGTACACAGAGAGGCTGAAGTAATGTTGATTTAAGGCTCAGGACGGAGACCCCCCGCCTGCTTCTTGCTGCTGGCTGGCCGCAGAAACGGCACTGAGACCTGCAGCTCTTGCACAACCCTGGAGTTTCTTGTTCGTCATAGACAACTTAATTAGCATTCCCAGGGTGTCTCAGGACCAAGACCAAATAAATCATTAACACGGCAATCTCTTTTGACGATTGATACTGCGGCATTCGCTTGCAGCGTGGCAGTGACAGCTCCGTGGTGTGCGACACCAGCGTTCGTGTTGGCGGAGGAGTCCCAGCCGGGTTGAGGTGCCTGGCAGTAAATAATCCAAACACCCACCGACGGGCACCAGAAACAAAACCGCTGGCGGCCGCCAACCACCGCTTCCAAATACCCCACTGCTGCTCCAGCACCCCCGATCGAGGCGATTCTGCCAGAACTTTTCTCTTCTGCGTCTCCAACCATGGTCACGCGCCGCACCGGATCGCATTTATGGTTATTTACTAATTAGTCAGTTGTAAAACTAATGTCTTTCGAAACGCGGCTCGACAGCAGAACCCCCGGTTCCCTGGCAGGCTGTGCCAAGACTACTCTGTCCGTGCGTGTCCCCCCCCCACACACACACCCCCCGTGGGCTCGGTGGGGACGGGCGAGTGCCCGGGCCCCCCCGCCCCGCCGGCCCGGTCGGTGTGGTGAGCCGGTAGCGGGACCGGCCGCTCACGGAAGGCGGAAATCCCCGGCGGGCAGGAGGCGTGGGGAGGGAAGGGGGAAAGGCCTAAACCGGACAGCCCTCGGTTCGGTACGGCACGGCACGGCACGGCGCGGGCAGCCGGCAAACTTTCGCCCCGCTGCGATGGACACGCGTGGGTGAGTGGCGGCGCGGGGCTGGGGGAGCTGCCGCCCCTCCCGCCTGTGGCTGGGGCACGGGGGGGGGGCACAAGCCGGTGGTGGGCTGCTTGCTCGGGGGCAGACACACACACACACACACACACCCCCCCTTGGAAAAATCCGAGTTTCATCGCAAGGCAGCGGGCGGGAAAAGTTCTGGCGGGGCTGGGCTTCTTCAATGGAGACAGAGGTGAGGTGGTGCAGGGGGTCGTGGTCGTCGTCCCCCTTCCCCGACCCCCGGAGCGCGGGTTGCGGCAGCTCCCGGCTGCCTTTTGCCGGCCCGGGGCGGGCAGCGCTCCCGGGAGCCGCGGGTTTGGCAAGGCACCCCCGAGGGGGGCGGCCGGGGGGCACCTGGGTGAGGGGGGCGGCCCACGCCGGGGGCCCACACCCGCGTGGAGGTCGTGAACTAACCCCGACAAAGAGCGCGGGCAATGGACCGGCGGGGTCCGGAGCCTTTTGGGCCGAAGGGGAATGGTGGGAGAAGGCAAGCGAGCCCACCGGGGGGGGGTTTGTGGCCGGGATGAGCGTTGTTGCCTTACGGTGGGTGTTAGAAAAGCTTCACCGATAACCCATTTAGGGAGCCTGCTGATGCGAGGAGAGCCGTGTCGCTGCGAGGTTAGGGGGTACAGCAAATCTTGGGGGTACAGCAAATCTTAGCCGCGGAGCACAAGCCCCAAAGTTATTACCGCGAGCGCCAGGACATCTTTCGTCCGGCTGCTCTGTGCCAGAACAGCAACATCCCATGACTCAAACAGCGCATGAAAAAGTTGAGATGCTGGTAGGGAGAATAATCTCACCCAACAAGAACGTATGAAAGAGGAAGTGCAACTTTCTCCCATTTCGCATGACATTTTAAAAAACACATCGGAGGGGAAGGTGTGGGAAAGAATTGAAAAAGAAAAAAAATTAAAGATTTAAAGTATTTTTAAAAAATAAACAAAGGAGAGAGACAACCTAAGAAACTAATGCAGCTACACCTGCACTTAGTGGAGCTCACTGCCAGTGTGGTGGACACAGGAGCTGAATGCACATATAGGGCAAAAGGGAGGTTTCTCTGCAGGCAAGAGCATTTCTCCCTTTTTCCAACAGCAGCTTGGCATTAAAGATATTCTAGGGCAACATGGTGGGTTAACACCGTCCCCATGCTACCATAGCTGCAACGTCCTCCAAGTAAAAGGAGGAGCATCTCTAGATCTGTCCAACTTTGACTGTGACATCACTGATTAAAGTAAGAAATCAAGACCTGCTTTGTGTACATTAGAGAATCCATTCTGGCTGACTATCTGAGTGTTGGTTTCAACAAATGCCTACCATGGGAAATTCCCTAAAGAGTCCCATAAAGATCAGTCAGTTGTTGTTCTCCATTTAATTCAAATTACTTGCTATATCCATAGTCTCTAGCTTGAGCGGGGAACAATAAAAAAAAACAGCCACAGGATTAACAACGATTAAGAACTACATTAAGGTGAGCTTGTCAAGACAGACCTCTACAAGCCTGGCATAAAAGTGATGGCTCCTGCACAGTATAAAAACACAACAGAAATACAACACAAGACCACATGCAAAAACCACCAAAAGACACTGTGAGAGACAGAATGAAGCAGAGCTGACTCCTTGGAGTGTTTAGCTACGCATACTTGGGAGATTTGCTTTAGGGCTGATTGCGGACTTAGTAAAATAAGTGTTAGAGCAGAAATGTTCTACACTGGGCATCCACTTAAACTTTTGAAGCCTTATCTATGAAACCATTTCAAAGGACACAGAAAAGGAAAAGAAAGTGTTTTCTTCATATAAAAGTAACACAATTCAGACTGACTCTTCCCTAAACTTGCCCCATCTCATTCTCTGGAGATGGGGCTTCAGGTAGAGGTAGATTTTGTGTCAGGAGTGTCCTCTGCTTTCTCCATGGGAAGCCAAATATATTTGGGAAGACTGTAATTATCTTGGGGGCAGGTGGGAATTAGAGACCCTCCTCCACAGCAAAAGAGCCCCAAGTTGTGCCCAGGCAGCTGGCAGGAGTAAAGCTGGGCAGAAGCGATGCTGTGGCTGGGAGGTGAGGGATGAATCCTGACGCTTGGCTGGACAAAGGGGCAGGAGCTGTGGGGAAAGGGCAGAAAGCCGAGAAGAGAGAGGGGATGTCGTAAAGCTCAGCTGATGGGGAAAAGCCAGGTGAGAAATGGCTGCTGGGGGATTGAGCTTAGGCTAGGGCTTGGAGAGAGGAGGGTCAGGCAGGGCAGGGTTAATTTGGAGGGAAGGCAGCGAGCGGTCTGTGTGGGAGACCCTGGAGCTCGCTCCTGGGTGGATGTGGGCTGCTGCGGGCAGCTCTCCCCATTGCCCCAGCCCTTGGCTCAGTGTTGGACCTTGCTGGAGGTTAAGAACAACTGGGGAAAGGAATCAGCTGCACCCAGGTAGTGTGGCCTCACAGTCTGCTTGCTTGTTTGCTTGCAAAAGTGAGCTAGAGAAATTGGGGCTGAGCAGCCCCCCTCTGCTCACTGGCTCAGCTTTGCAACCTTATTGCACCTGGGGCAATACCAAGGTGGGCAACTGCAGCCACACAGCTCTCATTCCAAAACCTTTCTAGCATCTTCCTTTCCTTTCTCTTTCCCTTCCCTTTCTCTTTCCTTTCCCTTCTCACAGTGGTCTGGAGGAAGGAAAGCACAATGTATAGCTAGATATGGTGGTGAAAGGCTATTTTAAAGTAACTCTTAGGAAAGTGCTGCACATTTATCTTTCTTAAAGCCCTATGGGCTGAGAGTCAAATCAGATGCACTTCACAGATAGATAGGTTAAACTGGGTTTTCCCATAGCATCTGGCAGGTGTAACACCCTTGGGAAACTCCTGCATAGATTTGCTCCTCCAGAGTAATCAAACACACCAAATTCTTTCCAGCAAAACCTTCGCAGTGCTCCCTGCTATCAGCACGTTTCCTGTTTACACATTTTTACTGAGTGCACAAACCGGTGGGCAGCGTGGTCAGCTGCTTGTCGTTCCTTAACCAGATAAAACTGTAACTCACTGAGTTTCAGTGGAACAGTGGGATGCAGGGCTTTGACCTGGATTTAGGCCTGTGCAGCCACTCTCCTTCCCAGTGATCCAGATCGCCTCCAGGGCAGCCTATTTGTCCAGTAAGACTATATGGTTTGTTTTTCACAAGACAGACGGGCACACCACCAGCTTCATGCCTTCTGCTCCGATTCCACTATTAGTGCATTTTACTGCTATTCATGGCCTTGGCCACCCGCCCACAAAGTTACATGGTTTGAACAGAAGCTTTACAGCTGTCAAAAATGCAAATACTTAATGGGACATTACATAGTAGCGGTACCTAATTTACCTACTTCTGCTGCTATACTGAAACAATATTTATTGCTTATGTAAACAACAGAGACACTGAAGTCTATCATGTAACACTCTCGTTTGCTTTTTTGTTTTAGCTGTGGATTTCTGTTGCTGCTCCTTCATATCCTGAGAGCTGGTAAGTTCAGAACACTTCAGTTAAAAATGAAGCTGCCCTCCTTTGTGTTTGGCTAAATACGCAGAGTATTTGTACTATGTATAAACCTCTGTGTATTTTCAGCAAGACGCTTAAGAATTCCTCAGTGTGACATGCATCAGGGAAACAAAAAATTGGTTTCTCTCAGTTTCAGTACAGAGAACAGCGAAGGACCTTATGGATGCTCTTGCTTAGATTGCTCTGCTTGCTTTACAGGCACCCCTGCATATTTGTCTCTGCCAACAAAAGGCCTTAGAAGCAGGGTAATAAGGGCTGTTGATAAGCAGGTCTGACATGCCTGGATAAAGTCCGTATTCATATTATGACTAGAATTATACATCACTGTGCCAAGTACCAAATATTAGTAAGTCTTTTATTACAGTTCCAAAAATACCTTTCAAAACAAAGGTAAGGTTAAAGGACATCACTTGGTGATACTTATATGTTTTCAGAATTCTTTCTCCTGTGTTCTTGCTTAATTACTGAGAAGGACCTCAACAAAGTTATCAAGGAAAGTCCCCGGCCCCAAAATCAGGACAAACTGTACCAGGTTCAGTTTCAATAGATGTCAGCTGGCCTGTTCTTAAATAATGCCAGTGATGGAAGTGCCCCCATCTTCCCAGGCAATGCTTTCCAGAGCGTTGCTTTTCCCGCTGCTGCGAGGGGTTTCCCAAAGTCTGAGCTGCAGCATCCTTGTTGCAGTTCAAGCCTGTTACTTTTTGTTTCACCCAGCAAAGGATAAGGGCCTGGAAAACATACTGCCTTCCTCCCTGCAAGTACTGCGGTCGCTTCATAGAATTTAGGTTGGAAAAGACCTTTAAGATCATCGAGTCCAGCTGTTAACCCAACACTGCCAAGTCCAGCACTAAACCATGTCCCTAAGTGCCACATCGACACATCTTTTAAATACCTCCAGGGATGGTGACTCCCTGGGCAGCCCATTCCAATGCCCGACAACCCTTCCAGTGAAGGAATTTTTCCTAATATCCAATCTAAGGCTCCCCTGGCGCAACTTGAGGCCGTTTCCTCCCATCCTATCATTTGTTACCTGGGAAAAGAGACCAACACCCACCTCATTTTTTAAGTCAGGGAGCCCAGCTCAGACATGTAGATGGTCCAGTGCACCAACAAAAGGACGTACCCCCTTTACCTAAAACATTGCTGCCTCCCACCTCATCGTGCTCTGGGTCCACATTTCCAAACCTCCATCCTGTCATTTTTCCCTAATTCACCCACCTGCATAATCCCTTTCCCTAGTGTAATCTCTCCCATCCAACCCCATGCCTGCCCCCCTTTACCCCCAGTCCAACGTTTACAACGTGCACACAGCTTTGGTCTCAGCAACCAGTTGCACCAGAGAGCTTTTGGCTTCTGGGGTGGAAGAGAGGTGACATGTCCCTCTCAGCAGGGAGGCTGTGGTCAGAGCCACCCTGACCCTTTTGGACTCGCTGACCTCCGCTTTCTGCATCGCTCGTCAGCCAGCTCACGCCTTCACCTTGGTCACCAGGAGGAGACACTGCCTTTCTCATGCCTGGAGACCAGGAAAAGTGCCCTGAAAGCCAGATTCTGTGCTGGCCTACCTCAGGTGGCCATGAGAGGTTGTAAAAGTCTAACGAATGTGTCACTGGAGGTATCTGGGCATGCTGGTCTGCCAGGTATATTTGTTGAGAGGGTGACACCAATGGTAGCAATAAAAGCAAAAAATTGCTATGACATGCCTGCTTTAAGAAACACTGTTTTTAGTCCCCTTTTTAATTTCAGGGATCTCAAAATAACAGTAGCGCTCTTTTTCTTATTCATGTTTCCACTTCTTGTGATCTACCTGGTGTTATTTGGCATGTCTCTTAATTTCAAAAGTGAT
Organism: Haliaeetus albicilla; assembly: GCF_947461875.1. Lineage (NCBI taxonomy): Eukaryota > Metazoa > Chordata > Aves > Accipitriformes > Accipitridae > Haliaeetus > Haliaeetus albicilla. The sequence continues at coordinate 11,236,486 of NC_091488.1, forward strand.
TATTAAAGCATTAGGACTTGAATATGTGTCTGCAGTCAGTCCCAGTCAGGGGCCAAAGTGAAACATGCAAGTATCCACACTTACGCTGGTTGGTCCTCAGAGAAAGAAAAAAGCAAAAGGCTTTATATTGTAAAAGGTCCCTTTGGAAAACGTACAGACAGACAGAGAGAGAACTAGCCACTGGTAAGTCAGGAGGTAGGAATGACTGTGAAGTGAGCACACGCACCTGCCTGTTACAAATATTAATACTGGAGTCCACAAGCGGTAGAATATCCTTGAAAAGAATGACATTTTTTCCACATAACCTGCCATTTTTCTCTCTCTTTCTTTTAATCGTCTAGTTATTGCACTGGAGGAGAAGATCATCTTCAGTAAACTTGGAGACAACGCTACACTGAGTTGTATTTATCAAGGAAAAAAATTGCCCTTAAAAAGTCTACGGGTATATTGGCAAATAGCTGATGATCAAGAAGAGTGTTCAGTTGTACATGCACTGATCTCCGGTCAAGACAATGAAAGTGAACAGTGTGTTCACTTTAAAAACAGAACTCAATTATTCTGGGATAAATTGGAAAATGGCGATTTTTCTCTGCTACTACTAAATGTCAGCCAGAGTGATGTACGTACATACAAATGTGTAGTACTGCAGAAAACTGAATATACAAAAGTGATTCACCAGGCAGAAGTGGTTCTCAGTTTAGCAGGTAAGAACTTTTATCACTTGCACATATTTGCCCAAATTCTCATTCCAGCTTTTCAAATTTGTGCCATTGCAATATTATATTTAAGCATACCCTTAACTTTGAAACATACTTCAGCCCTTCACTGAAATGAAGTCTGCTTAATTTAAATGTTACAGACAGGGAGTTTGAAACTGGGAGAATACTCCTAACAGCTGTTTATCCAGTGTGGGTTTTTTTTCATCTTGGTTTTCATTAATATAAGGGCTCTTGCACACAATTGGGTGACAGCAGCTTAAGAAGTTGCTTTCTTCCTTTGGGTTTGGCTTCAGCTTTCTGCCCTTCCAGTAATTCTCTCAGCTCTCTGGCTGACATACCAAACCTGCAGGTGTTTCCCTTTCAAGTCATGAGGGTCGTGTGAAACCCAGAACTTCTGCTTTAGAACCCATGGCAAAATTTTGTCTTTTCAATACATTTCAACATGTCAATGTCTATTTCTTTTTCTCTTGCTCTTCAGCTAGTTATAGCCAACCAATACTTAGTGGACCGATAAGAAACAGTAACAGCACTGGAGAGGAGGTGACTTTCAGCTGCAGGTCTGGCAATGGATACCCAGAGCCCAACGTGTATTGGATAAACAAAACGGACAACAGCCACCTACTTCCATCAGAGCTAACGATCACTCCCCACACCGATGGCACTTACAGCATTTTTAGCACACTGAAGGTTAAAGCCACATCTAACATGCAAATAGAGTGCTCCATAGAAAATAGAATACTGCAGGAAAATCTATCAGCCAACTGTAAGTCCCTTCATACTACTCTGTGTTTTCTCGATAGCAGGAATATCAACTAGTGTGTCTCTGTCTGTAGATATGCATTAGCAAGGGGCATGCGTTAATTCAGTAGTTCAAAAAAGTGCTGAGAAGAGCTCAGGTTTTGTTTCAAGCTAGTTATGCTTGGGCATAGATTTTATGTTTCCTTCTTCCACATCGAAGTGAACACCCCATCAAGCGTGTTATGACAACGGCACTGAAAAGCTCTTGCATCCGAGGCAGTCACTGAGCTTCACCCTTTGGTTCCTCAGGAACGTGACGACTTGGGGAGTCAGGTTATTTTTAAGGGGGCACCATACAGCAGATTCACAATTCCTGAGCCCCTACCCGACTGCTGCGCAGCACTCACATTTGCTTTTTGCTCTGCCTAGTTTCAAAGTTCTGGTTTCTGTCTCCAAAACTCAATTTAATACAGTGCACTATTTAAAGTAGACCTGTAGCAAACGGGTAACATTAGCCCAATACAACAATACACACCTAATAGCACAAGTATAATATGCTATTTATTGCTGATGTGAGTGATCAATAGTAGAAACAAGTATTTAGCTGCTCAACTCTTCACAAAAACAGAAAGCTATTTAAAAATAAAGCTATAAAAAAAAAGTTATAGCTATGGTACTAATAGTGGATTTCATGATTTCCAAACGGCTACATAGAAAAGCTATCTGGAATGGGAGAGCTTCTCTGGAGGTGGCTGTTCAGTCTTATTGCTGTTCCTGCCTCCCACCACGTTTCTCTCACAACTTTCTGCAGCCTGGTACAAGGAGGTTTGATTGTTTGCATAACTGTAGCTGGATACCCACAGCTAGTTTACCTGAACACACCAAGGAATCACATACTCTGGACTTAACAACACTGATCCCACAGCCATAGCCAAACGATATAAACTATTGCCAGGAATAAAAATTGTGTTCACAAGCAATAGTTGCACAGTAGAGTGTTTATATGATAGCATACCCTTAATTCCCAAATTAAAGGAAAACTAAGTAACATTGTCATTAGTTTCCTAATGGCATTCTGTCATATTGTATTCTGGCGGAAAAGACCTCCATCTTACTACTTTTTGTTGGTTTCTAAAAGCACTACCACACTTGAAATAGTAAGAGATGTGATTTGAAAACTTCAGTTTGCAGCAGTTGGTGGAAATTCATCACTAACTTCAGGGAAACAGGTTTTCACCCACTTTTCTGAATACCATCACATTTACCTTATAGATTCTGTATAGATTTATTTTCAACTGAGTCTTAGTACAATCTCAAACATACAGTCTCCCAAGGCTGGCAGGAGAGAAGAACAAGAGGGAAGAAAGAGTGATGTGTGCAGTATGATGACAGAGAGGAATAAACTAGCATTGTGTGTTAGACAGTATAAGCTAGAGATGTCCCTTGCTCAGAAGTAATACCACCAGAATCACAGCAATATGAATAGCACAAATATCTAGTCCTTCAGAATTTTTGTGTGTGTGTGTAAAATGTGTTCAAATATTTGCCTGGTATGAAATGTGAAACTTTACATATGATTACATCCTTTTTCTATTTCATTCTAGACACACAGGAGAAGCAAAGCAATGGTTCTAGCACAGAAAGTCACAAAAACCTGGAAAAAAATGGACGAGGTGCTCAAGCAGCTGGCGTCATTTCCATTGTCATTCTGATGGGTCTTCTAGCTGGTTTAACCTGCTGGCTGTGGAGACGGAGATCCTCTAAACTAGCATCCTACACAGGTAATGAGGCCATTCATTTGCATGACCAATTCTGAAGAATTCTTTTTCGTTTGCCAAAATATTTAATGTCATTCAGCATGTTGCTGGAAGGTACGAGTAAGCTGCCTGCCAAAACAGCAGGAAATCATGCTGTTATGAAAAACCTGGGATGCCCTGGGGAAGACATGTAGTGCCCCAGGACATGTTATTCTTTATGGTTTTCTGCTGTTGTGTCTGAGCCTCACAGGAGTTAACTGCTGGATGTGAGAGTAACTCAGACTTTGTGCCTGTTCAGGCCATAGTTTCTCAGCTGCGATCTCTGCAGGCTGTTTCTGGACAGATGGAGGGGATGCTCCTCCATGGAGCAGGACTAGGGTCAGTAGCTCACTCTACTTAGCACAATTCAAAGCAGAAATCAGACGATAAATCAATCCTGAGAGCCTTAGAGTCACTGGCTGGACAATTAAGGGCTGAAGATCCTACTGGGATCAAGCAGCTTTCTACAGGTTTGAAATAAAGCATGTCTCGCTGTCACTCCACGTTATACATGTGTACCCTGGTACTGCTGCATCTGCCCACGTGCGGGACTCTTCAATGCTTGGCATTACAGAACAAAAAGTAGCTCAAAAAGATGTCTTGCGAACCAGACTGAGTCTGCTGATCTATCTGAGTACTTACGGTAAGCCACTTTGCAGGTATACAAGAGCTAACATCTAAGAAAAGGGAGCAGAGGCAAACGCACTTTTCATGGACAAGGACAAACCACATTTGCAATCCGTGCCCTCTTCCTCATGGCTAGCAAGTCCAGGTGCTTCAGAAAAGAGCAGGAGAAAGCAGGGTAGTGATCTTGCCCAGCACCTGCACCAGCTGTGCTAGGAGCCACATCCTTCCTTCAGAAACAACCCAAGAGTGGTGCAAGACTCTGTCCCAAAACATGGAGCAGGGCTGTTGCTTCAAGTCCAAAACCTATCCTTGCTGAAACGGTGATCTAGGTTGTAAGCAAATGGCGTATGGACTGCATTTATCTGTCCAAAGAGCATTTAGCACATTGAACCCTCAACTTTGGTGGATGTTGCTTAATATTAATCCTATTTGGCTAAAGGCTATAGTTATCTGTCCTACATGCTTAAAACAGTGCATTTGTTTTAACAGATGTCCCACCAAATGAAGACAAAGGAGAACTCGACTGTAAGTATTAAAAATATATTGCTGTATTTGTCTCAAGTGTGACTTAACTTCATAGCTTCAGTACTCAAGTTCAGCATAAAGCCTTTAGATTAGACTTGCTAGATGTTACAAACTCAAGCAGGTAAAGCGGTAGCCCTACTTCTGTCAGCCCTTTCCTTGAGCCCTGTAAGCATTGCCAAAGGCAGCCCGAGAGTCTTGGTTCCCAGAAGTTCCTCCAACAGTTCAGGCCAAAGGACATGACAAATCAACAGGGGACACAGAGCGTACAAGCTGAAGCCACCCTCCCCTCCTGTTGCCATCAAGACAGAGCCAAACTTGGAAAATCTATTTTAAATGCTGATTTTCAAGTCTGGACAACACTGGCCATTTATCACTTCATATCATGTCAGCACCTATCACCAAATGGTTGTTCCCTGCCTTTTCAGGCACTACCTCCTAGAAGGTCTTTAGCTGGGATGCAGGAACATCATTTGCTTCATGTCTAGGAACCTGAGTCTGTATACACCCAATTTAAAAAAAAAAAATAAGCGCTCTTTTTTGCTAGAAAAAAAATATGCAGTTCAGACCTCCAACATGTTATTTTTTTATAAGCAAGAATGCAATATTGCAGGCCAGCTGGCTTACAAATTCATTTATCATTTATGGTGGGGGAAAAATAAAAACAGGGCAAAAAAATCCAAGACGCATTTGGAAGGTCAAACTCAGCACATGGGACTTGTGAGAGTACAGCGAGGGTGAAATATCTGCCTATTTTATATCTTATTTGATAGTTTCTACTGAAACAAATGACTGTTGCCTGGGTGTCTCTCTCTGCAGAACAGGCAGAAAATACTGTGGTTTCACCAAAATTGTAATAATTAAAGCATAGTTTGCCGTAGCAGATGCTGTGAATGTACCCAAGTCATAATATCCAGCAGAAGCAAAATAACACTTAAATGAAAAAAATTTTATGGAACTTCTTTGGTGGTCATGCAAACTGGGTTAATGGTTAGTTATTTTCCAGACCCATCACGCAACCCCAGCCTGATACACAGCATTTGTGTTTGCTAAACACGACACTGTTTCCTGTAGAGCATAACGTAGAAAGGAGAATGGATTTTCTCCTTAAGATAAAGAAACGTTTTCTCCTTCCGTTGCTGTGAGCTGCACTGACAAAACACAAGCAGTTTGTTTAAGGTCAACTTTTTCTTCTCTGGACTTACTTATACCAGGTCCTATTTGATTAGATTGCTGGACTTAGCTCATAAGTAGAAAAACCTCTGTGATATAAACAGGAATAAATATTTATCTTATATTGAAGGCTGCTGTAGCATGATTTGTTCATTAACAACAAAACAAAGTCACTTGCCTTCCAGACTCTATCTTTGCCTTGGGATGTTTCTGCACCATTTGTGGAAGAGGAGGTGGGACAGCGGCTTTGGTGGTTCACTGCTGTCAGAAAGTGTCCCACCTCCGAGGGCTGTTCTCTGCCAACACAGCCATGTAAGGCACGGAAGGCAGTACCTTTTGGGCACCCCAATTTGAGGGCAACTTGGACCAATAGCGGAGAAATGAGAATGATCTAGGGAATGTGATCTCTGATGACAGATTGGTTATGCTTGTTTAGGCTAGAGAAGGCAAGGCTGATTAAGGACACAATAACAACCCTCTTCAGAGAGTCCTTAAAGAGGATGGGACAAGACACTTATTGTCCCAACCCAGCAGACACAACACTTAAGGCACAACAAACTTAAACAAACATAATTTAAGCTAGATGTTAGGAAAAAATGCCTTTCTAAGGGTAATGGTAGTTGAGCACTGAGGCAGAGAGTTTGTGCAGGCTGTCAAGCCTCCATCAGTCCAGGTTTGTTGCTGTTTGTTTTTCCTTAACAAAAGAGGAAACTAGTAGCTGTCAGAAATTATTTGGAAATTGCTGGTACTACCTTGGGGCAAAACATAGGCTCTTGGAGAAATTCTAGCCTAATTCAATCATCATTTGATATTTTCAAGCAAGTTGTGTGTGGTAGGTGGGGAGTAAGGCACTGCAGAGGTGCACCCACAGAGACACTCTGCCACGGCATTTTGCTTTTCAGTACTAATGTAAATACATTTCTGCTTCCAGCAGTTTGCACTTTATGAAGAAGGTCAGATCCCGAATACTGCAAACCAAAGACAGCCTACTGAGACTAGCTTTGCTGTTACAAAGAAAAAAAGTTTTGGAAACTGTGAGGAAGGCAGGTTGCAAAGGAGAGTACCTTCATCCTGGTGGGGTTAGTCTCTCCAGACACTCATTACAGTCAGTGGGGCAGGATGCTCCAGTGAGGAGAAAGTCAGAGCTGGAGCAATTCTGAACTGCTCTCTGGAGGGATCCCTTCGCTGCCTGTAGAGGAGCCTTGGGAAGCTGGTTTCCCTTGACCACAGACAGGCTTTGTGCATCTCGTTCTCTGAAATAGTTTAAAACGAACCAAAGGTGACACTGACATCCCTTCACAAGGGAGGGGGGTGTTAGCAGGAGAGCACCTTTTGCATTTGCCCAAAGAGAGGCACTTTCAGTCTGTGGCACAAGGGCAGAGGGTCCCCGGTGTCTCAGGTACCCAGGCAAAGCTTCACCCTGGCTGATTCTCTCTCAACAGTATAAATACATCTTTTCCATAGCTTTGCAGCTTGTTCCACTGGCTATGTAAGAAAAACAACTCTAGGACATGATTATTTCTGGGGGATTTTTTTCTATTTTTTTTTCTAAAAAGAGATTTTTCTTTTGCAGCACCTGTCTAAATGGAAAGTCTGCCAGCAATTTGGGCAGCTGGAGATGCATCAGGAGAAGCATCACCCCCTATCTCAGAGGCAGCATTGCTTGTAATACAAGTGACAGATTTCTGCAGAGCGTGCCAAGAGAGATGGTGAAAAAACCTTCTCCAACACAAGAGACAGCAAAATCCACTGGATTTCTATTCCAGCCACTGGCTGTGTCCACACAACAGTTGTGTCACCACACCAACTAACCACTTTGGACAGTCCTCTGTGACAGTCTGTCAGCATGTTGAGCTCCTGCACTGAGGAAAGCAGTAAGCCGGGGACTTAGCCACTCTGTGCCAGACCAGTGAAAGCTGGCAAGTGCCCCATCTCTCGTCATCACCTTTGAGGACTGTCTTAGTAGCAGAAGCAACTGCATTTCAGGAGCATGGGAGGTTCTTGCTGTGTCTCTTTACCCTGATGATGACTACTGAATGTGAAGAAAGGCAGCTAAAAAAGAAAAAAAAAAAAAAAGAAACCTGAAGGACTCGCTGCAAAGTGAGATTTGTGACCTTTTCCACCTTTCTCTCTCTACAGTACCTCCTTTCATTGTCTGGTTTCACCAGCTGCATATTACTGTGTACAGAACTAGGTAGAACATTTTGACCCAGTCGTCCAAAAATGGGAGTTGCTCTAACAGGGTTAAGCACCAAATATGTTAACATAAGGAAATGTGCATTCTTTAGATGTACTTGATATCAACATTTTGTTTTTTACCGAATATTCCACTGAAAAGGGGAGTTCCACTTTTGACAGAAGCTGGTGCATACTGTGTGAAAAAACAGGCTGTGGAAATCTGACTGATTAAAAATAGCACTCTCTGCTATGTTAAGGTCAGGTTACCTGGACTTACCCTTTTCAGGGTGGAACAAAAGCTGTGGTCAAGCTCTGCTCAATTCAGCTGGTCTTTATTTAAGCACTCCGTGGCTTCCAGGGAGGATTTTAAACTGAATTTTTTAAACTGAACCTCTCTATGTCCCATCCCATCCCTCCACCCAAACAAAACAAAACAAAACCCCAAAAAACAACAAACCAGAGTGCAGACTATATCACTGTGTTGTCCACGAATGTCCAGAAAGCCAAGAACTGCAGTTTCCTTGTGCCTTGCTGTTTCAGCCCCAAGTCAGCCGAGAGAAACTGGTTGAAAATAGCAAAGCAGTAAACTTTGATGGTATGAGGTGTTGAAGGAGGAGGAATCTATACTAGGTCTCTTGCCTAGATGGGGTAGTTTCCCCATCTCGTCACAGGGGGATGGAGATGATGATCTTAAACTGAGCCCTGGAAACACTTGGCTTTGCCTGCACCAGTTGCTAGATTAAAATTGGATCATTTTTGTGAATAAGTCACAGCCTTGTTTGTCCTAGCTCTGTGTGTGGGAGGCACTCCAGTGTCAACTGTGAGACAGGACTTTGCTTTTTCATATCAAGATCAGCTTTCAAATCCCAGCTAAGTGAAAATAAATTTTGTTGTCCTCTTCTCCCATTGTGTGGAATCCAGAACCATTTGGCAACAGTAGTTAGCTTTTGTTGAAGCAGTACCTTCAAGGAGGCTCCGAGTTGGGTAGCTGTGCACCACCACTGTGCCAGGATCTTGTGGGAGGGCGGCACAGGCTCACCCTCCACGGCATTTAAGAGAGGGGCAGTTTAGCTCTCACTTGGTGTGATCTAGGTTTACTCACCAATTTGAATAGGATAGGAAAATTGTTTTAAAAAAAAAAAGTCAAGCTGCAACTAACTAATTAAGCTCCTGTCTCCTGTTTAGATTGTAAGTAACTGGGTACAACTGTGGTTTTTTAAAGACATTTTATCTACTAATGTCAAAAAAAGTATATTGCATATTTGCTAGTGTTCAATGTCTGTGAAAAATACTGTTTTATTTATTAATTTCACTTTTGTCCTCTGCTGCCTTCCAATCTACAACTGTAACATACCTGTCAGGTAGGGCGTTTAGCTCACAATATTTGTCAGATAAGATTACTGAGGTGCCATGAGTTACTTTAACTGTCAGCCTTTCCTTGTCTTCTCTCATGTCCATTAATCTAGGCGTTAGATATTTTCTAAGTCCACATCTAGTCTTCAGTGAACCCTAAAAGGGAATTGATTGAAAAAAGCATGCAAGCTTGCAGACACCTACAAATGTGAACAACGTCTGTGCAGATGTGAAGGGTAACCATTTCCTAGTGGTTCTGTAAGAAGACCTGCAGACGTTTCCTCTCTGTCACATGAAGTTGTTTTGCGCGGCCTCTTTGGTGCTGCCGTAACTGACAGAAGCCTTTTCTAAAAACAGTTTTCCACCTCTATATTCTGCAACTGCAAGAAGCTGTAACAGTTTAGAGATGTAAGAAGTGACCTAGCAGTCGCTTTGCCATATGTTGTTAAGCTAATTTAGACTGGTTGGATTTTCTTACTTCTGGGCTGCTTCACGGTACATAGTGAAGTACATCTAAATGCAACAGCCTGCTCTCGCGAACTCCATGCTTTCAGTTGGTTTAGGTTTCCAGCTATTTTTGGAGGCAAGCAAATCCTAGACGACAGTTTGTGACCATTCAAAGGACTTGGGAATTTTGTAATAACAGAGGTTTTGTCATTATGTACCATGTTTATATTTTAAATAAAATCCTTTCATTCTTCTGGGTGTTTGACTAAATCTATCAGCACGTGAAGACAAGTCACTCCAAAACATTGCCCCCAACTAAAGTAGCAGTTTTACTTTCAGCCACATCCCTCAGGGCATACAAGAACTCCTTTCCAAGAGACCGATGCAACACAGAGACTTGACAATCTTTGCTCTATTTTGGCTCACACAGCAAAATACCTTGAACAAACTCGGCGAAAGCCATGTGGTAGCCTGAAGGCAGCACTAAGCCTAGGCTGATACATCCTTCTGTCACCCAGCTTAACAACCCCAAGCAGGGCAAAGGTACAACGCACCCTCCCACTTCCAGAATGGAAACTGGCTCGTTGCACTTGGGCACCAGCATCCCTCTGTTTCCCTTCATTAAAGGTAGCAGCTCACATGAACTACGCATCCCAGGCAACTTAAACACATGCACAGGAAAGCACCGCTTGATGCAGCTTTGTGGGAAGACTAAGAAATGGACTCGCTTTCACAGAAAAGCGAAAGGCTTTCGTTGTGGCATGGCTGGTAAACCACAGATGGAAAACCCTGAGAGAACATGTGCTGCTACTTAGTGGTCTGAATCCATCAGTCCTGTAGTCAAGATCATAATTTAAATCTTTTCACCTGTGAGAGCTGAAATACCTCTTTTGCTCAAAAACACACTCCCTTTTTCCACTTCAACAACCCTAACTCCAAACACTTTTCTCAATAGCCCCTTGTGCTATGTCAAAAAAACTTTATTAGTTGCTTTTCCAAATTGCAAAGTGAATCCTTTTCATATTTGTAGCAAATACGCACAGAAGTTCACACTACCCCATGAGGGTAATCTCTCTGACCTCTCTCTTTCCCAGGGCAAGAGAAACTGCTCTGAAGAATAATTGAGTACAGCCCAACTCCATAGGGAGAGGACGCCCCACCCCCTATAGAAGTTAATTAGGCTCCTGGGACTTTCCCTTTCAATGTGTGATGTGGCATTAGGACCTTCACAACATTCATTGGGTGATACAGGATGAAATCATTGTAAACTGGTCCCCAACTCAGGATTATAAAAGGCACCCCACGTGTTCCTTGAGGCAATCTCCTCTGCATCTGGTAGCCCAGGGAATTACAGGCCACAGACCAGTAGCCTCTGCCTCATTCATCTTTCAAGACACACTTACATGACAACACGTCAATTTGTACAATTACCTTCCAACACAAGAAAAACACTTCCAGTGCTTCATGTCTTATCAGCACCACTAATAAGCATAAGTAGTGTATGCAAACAAATGCCCCGTGCTGCAAAACCCAACTCCTTGAGACCTACTCATGACCTTACCATTAATCACAAACTCAAGTACTTTGTTAGGAAAGAACCTGTCTCCCATTTTAGTCTGGCACAGAAAATTGCTGTATATAGATAGATGCTCTTATATGAGAGACTTAAGCTGACCTTCCAACTTGCCCAAAATATGTCCCAACAGTTTAGTAATAAAACACTGATTTGTTTTCCTGTGATTCCAAGAAGTGCTGCTTAAGGCCTTTTTATAATTGGAAAACTTGGACGCTGATGCTAATAAGCATAAGTAGGGTAACACACAAGGCTGTAGCTGACTTGGTGCTTGAACTCACATCTCCAGCATGCAGAGATGACCTTGTCTCCTTGCTGGACTGGAAAGTCTACTTCTTTGCAGCATTCATCCCAGTACACATCATAAGTCAACACAAGCCTTTTACTATTTTTGAATAGGACTGCATATAAACTGCTAGACTATGCTTTCATATCTGTTGCACAAAAAGTCTACCCTTAAAAAAACTGGAAAGAGGAAAAAGACGGCAAAATGTCTTTCAGTTGAGACCAGAAAACTTTTAGGAATATGTCAGTAAGAAGCGACACTAATGCAGCCATAATGTGGACAGAGGGTGAATGCTAACATTTCCTTCTTAATTTCTTCTGGCAGGAGATCTATGCTGTTGCATACCAACCCTCTTACGAAGCTGAGCGTGTAGTTTCAAAACAAAAATCATATTTGTTTGCAAAAGCTTCTTTTCCACAGCATCAGGCTGGACTAGAGGTAATTCTATCCCTCTCAATTCGTCTCTTTATCAGGCAGACTTACCATTATTATTTTACCTAACTTCTAAAACACATCACTACTGCAGGCACAGTAACTAAAAAGAGGTCAAGGGATAAAGGTGCAAGATGTCTGAACTATTGCCAAAGCACTGTAGCTGCTTTTATAACACAGGGCAAACACAAAGGATCTTGATCACCTTATTGGAAATCTTATTAGCCAGCTCAAACTAGTTCGATAAACTGCCAGTAACTTTAAACTCTGTGTCAGCAAAGTGTTAGAAATCCTATCACAAACCTAGTCTTTTAAAGACCTTTCTTTGGTTTTTCATATGTATAATATGAAATATGCTCATATTTCCATATCTATCTGGCACTATCCGCAGCACAGAGGGTTGCTCTCTTATCTGAGTTACATTATTGAATTCTCTTATCAGAGTCATGAGAAAAATCCAGCCCTGTGTTCGTTCCTGATCTACTGAACAAGGCAAGAGGGCTGGCCAGGTAACGACCATCCTTTCCAGAGAAATTCACTGACTGTGTCTACACAGGGTGAGGCAGGGACCCAGCACCCCAGGAAGGTCTCCTGGACTCCTGGCACCAGTTCACATGAAAAGCGTGCCCAGAAACTGAAGGACTGGAGAAACAGAAGAAGTGGCTGTGGACCAGGCGAGTCTCCAGGGATCCCCATCCAGGGTGAGCCGCGGTGCCAGGTCTCTGCTCAGCAGGCGGGCAACCCATCAGGATTCCTGGCATGACAGGGCACAGCTCAGCTCTGAGGAGTAAGTGCCTTCAAGCAGGAAAAAGCAAATGACTAAATTTTTTAAAAAACCCAAACTCTACAAATCTGTTCTGTTTAACTTCAGGTTATTTTGTTTATTTATTTAAAGTTGAATTTTTCATGCCTACCATGAGGCAAACCAGCTGCCTGGCAAGGTATTTCACATGGAACAGTTTTATCCCGCTGAGAGTAGGAAGAAGAAAGGGGGGGGGGGGAAGAAGTCTTTTAATCTGTTCCAGCCCAGTGACACTTCACCAGTCCTCTGGAGATGAAGCTCAATGTGGGAATTTTTTTTTTTTATTTTTTTTTTTTAAAAACATAGCGCTTAAGAAGAGCTCCTATTAACAAGCAGATGCTCTGGCTGGCTGGAATTATCAACCACAAAACCCACCAGGCATGCACACAGTGAGCCAGTGCCTTTTGTTAGTGTTTTTGGCAACACCACAACCACTGACAGGCTTTATGCCATGTGTCTTAGGTTGTGATGCAATAGGAATTGCTCAAAAGTGAAGCTATCTAGATGGAAAATTATTTCTAAACAAACAAAGTCAAACAAACTGTTCCTCAGAAACAGAAAACTTCATAAAAGAAATCCACCAATTTCTGTGGCTACATTTACTTCATCGGTAGGCCTTCAAGACTTGGGAAGCAGTAGCAGGTATTCCACACACCAAATACCTCTGCTGGTAAGAGCCAGTTTTTGCATTAAAACTGGTTCCAATGTGCCCAGGTCACAGGTGCTCAGGCTTGGGCACCCCACAGCTGTGGGATCCCAGGCCCAGAGGTGTGCCCCTGCCTGCATACTTTTCAGAAGCCTTTGGGGAGGAAAGGAGTTTTGGTTTGGTTTAGTCTCTAGGCAATGCTGCTCCACACAGCTAGGAGAAAACCACTGAACTTATGCACCTAGGCAGAAGCCAGGTAAAAAGTTTTCTTTGAAGCTGGAAATGGACCCCTCCTGTGAAGGTCTGGCTTTACAGCCCAGCGCTCTTATACTTTGCTCACTACGCATTTTACAAAGTGTGCTATAATCTTAATCATTGCATACCTAGATGCTGGGATGGGATAGAGCACTCAGCCTGTAGATAAATAATTGTGTAACATATCTCTGCTGGCTGGAAACTCCATGCAAGCAGTCAGTGCAATTGCACAGAGGTGAGTGCAACAGAGCAGCATGCCAAATGCAGATCAGATTTTGCAAGGAGATGAGGGAGAAATCACATGGCTTCTGCAACAAACACCCATCCTTGTCTGAGCGGCAGGACTGCCACAGACTAAATGCAAACACAATGCTAACGTCACTGGTTTCGTTCAGGCTATTTACTTTTCAGGGAGGAAAGATTAGTATCCCGTCTATCCCCCAACCCAACGTGTCAAAGCTAATGTCACTGTTTACTACCAAGACAGTCCATACTTGTTTTGCCCTCTCGAGATGCTGCACCCTGCATGTTGGCAGAACACCAGCAACTTCATTACACAGGCAGTTATTAGAGCCTGCCTGAACTTTCACACTAGGAAAAAGTGCTCTTCTCTCATGAAACTTTGCTAAAAATCAATACTTTGTTTCTAGGTGAAGGCCAAGGAGAGATCTGGAGAGTTACTGCTATATGCTTCCCCAGTCACAAAGCCTCTGCTCACCCTGCTCTTTATGCAGGTTACAGCCAGACAGAGCACTGGGCTATAAGGGCCTTCGATCACTCACAGCATAGCAGCTGTTGCCAAACTAAACAATTTTTGCACTGTCAGACCAATTTCTGATAGGTCAGGGTAAAGGACTGCAGGTAGCATCTGCAAAATTGGCACTTTAAGTGCTGCTAGCATTTACAGAGTATAACCTTCCAGAAACAAAAAGCCCTCTGCAAAAGAACAGCGAGAGTGGCTGGAGCTACAGTACTATATTCAGCAAAGCTCAAATTTCATCAAGATCAGAAACGGGAGTTCCTTTGCCCCTAGGACTGGAGGACCCTGCAAGAAGGGAGTGCTCCCACCATGGCCATGGCCACTGCAAGAGGAGCAGCTGCACTCAGTAAGGAGCTAAACCAGGATGTTTTGTCTCAACACATGCTAATGGTTCAGTCAACCCTAGAAGGCATCTCTCTTTGTGAACCAAGCTGTCACAGGGATCAACGGAAAAAAAGATTTGCATGCCTTAAGAAAAGCATGATGCTTTATTTAGCCCTGCCTTGCACAAGGCAAGCAAGGCTCAGGAACACTCAAGCTGCTGTGGCTGTCAGCAGTTGTGTAAGACACAGATGGCAGACAAGTCTTAAGGTTGGCATGCAGACTTAGATCATTGGGCAGGGCCAAAAATTGATTTAGAAGAAAGCAAAGCTGACAGTCTTCCTGGAAAGCAACCTCAAATATGAACCATAGGAATGGCCCAGGCAGCTCCTCTTCCATGGTAGGAAGTGGCAAACTGAACACATGAACTTCAGCAACCCAAAAATGAGGTCTAGAGGAAGACCGTCACTCATGGAGGGTTGCGTTCTTGGGTGCAACAGTTTCATTGGTCATGTTTAGAAGTGTGTGTATTAGGTTTAGCAAAACTCACACAAGATACCACGCAGCATGCTTAGTGTTGCATAAAGCAAGTTGTAGGTTCTTTTGCTCTTGGATTTCATGGTTTCCCTGCCATGCCTAAATGAAAGAACCACTCCTACAATTAGCAATAATCTGACCAGCTGCATCTCTGAAGGATTACAGATCACATTACTGTGACTATGCTGAACCTCCAAAGTACGTACCTCTGATGGAGAGCACAGGATGGGCATTCAGTGCTTAGCTTATACAGTTCACAGGGCCAGAGAGAAACCCAGTTACATCCCCAAATATTTTATTATAGTTGCAAATAAGCTGGCTGGAATGTGAAATACCTGTCAGAAGGTGGGTATGTTCCCTGTGCATTTCTAGACAGAGCAGAGCCCTCTCCCCACCATTACCGAACCAGCCCCATGCACAACACCAGACTCCCACCACCAGTTCAACTTTCCACCCCTGAGCAGGCTTGTGAGCCCTGTTTTGGCCAGCACAGCGTAGGACAGCATAACAGTGGCTGTAATGGAGGAAAGAAAAAGAAGCAGCTGAGAAAGAGGTAAATATCAGATTTGCACCCTTTGAGATGTGCCAGAGTCCAGCACAGAGAGATGAAATGCAAGAAAATGCCTTTTCACTCAATCACTCGGAGGGCTGGAGAGATGGGGCAGCAGCAGAAAAGCTGCAAAGGTCAATATAAAACTGGGGGGTGATTCAAGCCCATGATGACAGCTTGCCCACCATGAGGATCTACCAAGCACCAACGAGGCTCCCCATGCTGCAGCAAGGGCAGGCGTCCTTGCCCAGCCTACTCAGCCCCTGCCCTGCTCACTGAACCAGGCAGGCCAGCCCATGTCATTTTATCTAGTTTGGAGAAAAGGAGGCTGAGGGGTGACCCTGTTGCTCCCGACAGCTTCCTGAGGGGGGATGTGGAGAGGGAGGGGCCGAGCTCTTCTCCCTAAGATCCTGTGACAGGGCACATGGGAATGATTCAAAGCTGCGGCAGGGAATAGGCTCCCCAGGGAAGTGGTCATGGCACCACACCTGTCCGAGTTCAAAGAGCATCTGGGCGATACTCTTAGTCATATCGTTTAGTTTTAGGTAGTCCTGCAAGGAGCAGGGAGTTGGAATCAATGATCCTTATAGGTCCCTTCCAACTTGAGATATTCTGTGATTGGAGGTTCAGACTTGACACGAGGAAATATTTCTTTACCGTCTCGCTTATGCTGGGAGGAAAGCGGAGATACGTGGAGCGACTTCTGCTTTCAACACCTCCCAGTGCTTGCTGCTATTCCCCAGGAAAGCCCAGAAGCCTCGTGGCAAATGCAATCATGAACACCTTTGCAGAAAAAGCACGAATCCTCCCTCCTGAGAGTCCGAGATCCTGAGCACTCAGGCAGCCACCTATGTGCATTCTGAAAAAAGGGGAAAGTGACTTCAGAGAGGAGCAAGCAGCTAATCGATCAGCCTAGAAGCTTTGCCTCTTAAGGGATCAGACTGACAAAAGTAGCAAAGCCCAGCTTCACTCTCATTCCTTTCTCACAGTCAAGCTGAATTTTTGTTCCCATTTCTGCTTGCACATCCAAGGTCATTAGGCCTCAGCCATATATGCATATTTCTTGCCAAGTGTCTCCTATTGCCAGAACTTAAAAAGAACATTTCTCGGCTTGGATGACAACACTGCTGACTGTTGCCTCTTCATCTACAAATGAACATGCTTCTTCAATTTTTGCTACTTTAGTTGCACCATCAAAGGACCTCAGCAGTTGCTCAAATGGTTCGAAAGCCAGTGTGAGCACTCATTATGTCTTCATATCTCTGTGTCTGCCCTCGTTCCGGAGGAAGAGTCCTAGCCATGTAATGTGAATGGACCGTGATACCTCAAATGAGCGGAAACAAGCGAAACCAGTCACAGCCGGGAATGCTTCTCACAGGCTGGAAAGCCTCAGTCTACGGCCAAATCCAAAATAGCAATTAAGGTACACAGATCTCAAGTGCTCACCAGCCTGGTGTAAATAGTCTTTTTGTTCCCCCCCTGGACTGAAGAAGGAATAAGGTTTAGCAGAATGAAGCAGAGAAGACAAGCATGGCAAGCTACAGGTACTGCTGGACTATACTGCCTTACCCACAAAAAAACTTGCTGTCTTGGGCTCAGAATGACAAATGAAGTGGAGTTTGCACTTTCCTTCTGAAGTGAGCCTGATTAAGACTGCTTATATTGTTTCATCTAAAAACAAAAGGGGAGTGAGGGAAAGAAAAAAATCAGATTTATTGATAACACCAGGTAAGGTCATCAGTATTAATGACTGGTGATGCATAACAGTCAAACAATGTGTGACTCACTTTTGGGGGTACTCTGCCAGGAGGGTCAGAAGCATTCTGACTATAAACACAAGCAGAGGGAAAAATACAACTAAAAGAGGAACATGGCAAGGTTACAACATGCTAACATTGCACCAAAGGAAATTACACAGATCCCTTGTCCAGTCTACAGCAGTACTTAGTTGAATCCAAGTTTATATTCCAGTTACTGGAGATTAAGCTACATAAACCCTCCCTTCTTCCATCCATTCACCTATACGTGGTAAAAACAGTCTGGCTTTGACTTTGGAAAGCATTTGATTCACAGTGTTTGAATTAGCAAATGTGTAGGCAGCTATGTTTTGTAACAAAGCAAAGAAGTTGTCTAAAGTGGATTGCTATATTCTGTGGAAAAGGAGACTGTATTTTGCTTCTGTTGGAAGCCTTTTAGCAAATATGTAGGATAGAGCAAATTGGGCAGGAGAGAGAGAAGAAAAAAAGAAAGCACATTTATATGACCTAAAAGCAGCATGGAAAAGCTCCTGGTCATTTGAACACCTCCAAACACTGAAGTGAGCAGCCCCAGGGACTGAAAACCAACAAGTCATTAGGCAATGGTCTTTAGTGCATGGATCAGCTTAAGGATTTGATGTCAACTTGGTAGCTTGTCTCAACATATGTGTTCAGTCCATCCCAATGAGTAGGAAGTAAGAAAAATGATCCCAAGAGGCCTGCATGGATGAACAAGGAGCTCCTGGCAAAACTCAAACACAAAAAGGAAGCATACAGAGGATGGAAGCAAGGATGGGTAACCTGGAAGGAATAAACAGACACTGTCTGAGCATGCAGAAACATAGTTAAGAAAGCCAAAATCCACCTGGAACTGGATCCAGTCAAGGATGTCAAAGACAACAAGAAAGGCTTCTATACATACATAGGAGACAAAAGGAAAGAATTGCTAGGGAAAACGTGGACCCACTGCTAATGGAGACAGGGGACCTGGTGTCATGGTTTAACCCCAGCCAGCAACTAAGCACCACACAGCCGCTCACTCACCCAGTGGGATGGAGGAGAAAATTGGGAAAAGAAGTAAAACTCCCGGGTTGAGATAAGAACGGTTTAGTAGAATAGAAAAGAAGAAACTAATACTGATAATGATAACACTAATAAAATGACAACAGTAGTAATAAAAGGATTGGAATGTACAAATGACGCGCAGTGCAATTGCTCACCACCCGCCGACCGACACCCAGCCAGTCCCTGAGCAGCGATCCCCCACCCCCACTCCCCCCAGTTCCTATACTAGACATGACGTCCCATGGTATGGAATACCCTGTTGGCCAGTTTGGGTCAGCTGCCCTGGCTGTGTCCTGTGCCAACTTCTTGTGCCCCTCCAGCTTTCTCGCTGGCTGGGCACGAGAAGCTGAAAAATCCTTGACTTTAGTCTAAACACTACTTAGCAACTGAAAACATCAGTGCTGTCAATGTTCTTCTCATACTGAACTCAAAACATAGCACTGTACCAGCTACTAGGAAGGCAATTAACTCTATCCCAGCTGAAACCAGGACACCTGGTTACACAGGACATGGAAAAGGCAGAGATACTGAACACCTTCTTTGCTTCAGCCTTTACTAGAAAGATCGGCCTTCAAGAATCCCAGGTCCCAGAGACCAGGGGAAAGTCTGGAGCAAGGAAGGCATACCCTTGGTGGAAGAGGATCAGGTCAGGGAGTACTTAAGCAAACTGAACATACATAAGTCCACAGGCCTTGATGGGATGCGCCCATGAGTGCTGAGGGAGCTGGCAGATATCATTGCGAGGCTACTTTTGGTAATCTTTGATTGATCATGGCAACTGTGAGAAGTGCCAGAGGACTGCAGGAGAGCAAATGTCACTCCTATCTTCAAGAAGAGCAAGAAGGAGGATCCAGGGAACTACAGGCCAGTCAGGCTCACCTTGATCACTGGGAAAGCAATAGAGCAGCTAATCTTGGAAACCATTTCCAGGCACATGAAGGACAAGAAAGTCATCAGGAGTAGTCAGCATGGATTCACCGAGGGTAAGTAATGTTTGACCAATTTGATAAACTTCCGTAATGAAATGTCTGGGTTGGTAGGTGAGGGGAGAGCAGTGGACATCACCTATGCAGAATTTTGACACTGTCTCCCATTCAGGTTCTCATAGACAAGATGATGAAGCATGGGCTGGATGAGCAGACGGCGAGGTGGACTGCAGTCTGGCTGAACAGCCTGGCCCAGAGGGCAGTGATCAGTAACACAATCTAGTTGGAGGCCAGTAACTAGCAGTTTGTCCCAGGGGTCAGCACTGGGTCCAGTCCTGTTCAAGGCCTTCAATAATGATCTGGATGATGGGACAGAGTGCACCTTCAGCAGGTTTGCTGATGACATAAAACTGGGAGGGGTGGCTGATACACCAGAGTCTCATGCTGCCAGCCAGAGAGACCTTGATGGGATGAAAGAATGAGCTGACGGGAAGCTCGTGAAGTTCAACAAGGAGAAGTGCAAAGTCCTGCACCTGGGAGGAGCAAGCCCATGTAGCAGTACGTGCTGGGGGTCACCCGGCTTGGAAGCAGCTTGGCAGAAAGGACCCTGGGGGTGTGCTGGTGGGCAACAAGTTGAACATGAGCCAGCAGTGTGCCCTTGTGGCAAAGGAGGCTAATGGTATCCTGGGGTGCATTAGGCAAAGTACTGCCAGCAAGTTGAGGGAGGTGATCCTTCCCCTCTAACTCAGCACTGGTGAGGCCACACCTGGAGTGCTGGGTCCAGTTCTGGGCTCCCCAGTACAAGAGACATGGACAGACTGGAAAGAGTGCAATGAAAGGCCACAAAGATGATGTAGAGGCTGGAGCATCTCTCCTGTGAGGAAAGGCTGAGAGAGCTGGGACTGTTCAGCCTGGAGAAGAGATCCTGGAGAAGATGGAGTACAGCAGCCTTTCCGTTCTTATTATTTTTTACTAGATGGTACTTAATCACCATGCCAGTACACTTCAAAGACCAGACGCCAGAAAAATGCAGAGTACTTAGTGACATAGAACTTTAAAGGTATGTACTGAAAAAGGCTATTCAAGTCACTGGACACACTGAGGAATTACTTCAGCTGATGGTTTAAATTTAGGCTGGGCTACATAATATCTTAGAGACCTGTTCCAAGCACATAAAGAAGGAATTGGCACATGAAGCATTAAGGATGTAATTTCAAATTCTTGGACTTGGTTATGCAGTGATTTTCTTTTACTTGGAGTTGGACATAGCATCTGTGAGTAAGATTCCAAGAATTGTGTTAACTTGGACAATACTTCTACTTGGATGCAAGAGGAGCTCGTGGAGTAGTATCCTGTAAGAAACGAGCTTTCGGAAGAGCATGGGGGAAAAAAACCCAATACATCTTTCTCCTGACATTAGTGCGGCCATAGATGTTTTTGGTACTTCATCAGAAATTTTAGTCTTGGAAGCCTTCCACTTTTGTGCTTCAGTGCCAGACAGATAACAACTTCTACTAACTCAGAATTATTTATATGTACTGTCTTACCACTCATCTAATGTTAAGTTATATCAGGCATTCAAAGCTTTCCAAAAGTGAAGTACCTCAGGAAATACTTGGGATCATCACTGTCACAGGAGGGAATGAGCAATCCTATTACAGCATCATTTGAGTAGAGAAACTGTATTGCTGAAATACTACCATGAAGATGACTAATTTATCAAGTGTTACTTCTCAAACCATTAAGTAGAGGATGGGGGTTTTGTTTGTTTTCTAGCATAATGAAACATGATTTCCTACAGTTTCTTCAATTATTGAACTTCTGGTTTAATACTAAAAAATTCAGACTTACTCTAAAGTTTAAGCAATTTTTTTGTAAATGAGTATTACATACCAATATTTAAATTCATCCAGCATGATTAAATAGCTAGCTCTGCTTAACCCAAGCAGAGGAGGAGTTGAGATGAATGAGGAAAGCGTTTGGAATGCTAGTTATTTTAAATCAGTTGCTATGCCTTTTATAGCATGTTTATATAAAGAAAAGTTCAACACTAACAGTGTATTATAGGTGTATACACACACTTCTTAAAATAAACAAAGATATATCAGAAGGATTGAATTCAATGCAAGAGAGACAACCCAGAAACTGGTAGTTTAAAGACAAGAGTTGAACAGAATCCACCTAATATATTTTTCCATTTCTGATACGTGAGTGAATTGTGCAATTATACAACTATGTGCAACAAAACCTCAGTGAAGCAACGGCCATGCTAACAAATGCCCATAGAAAGAAAACTTAAATTCCTTTATGAAATGACATAGAGTATGCCAGGCACCCACAGCCAAGTTGACAGCTCAGCAAGATGCAAGCAAGAGCTCTCTCAAGGAGAAAGATTTCTACCATGGCTAGCTGAAAACATAAGAGGTAAACATCACTTGGTACCTGTGCATCAAAACCAGAGGGCCAGTGAAACAAAAGTGCTTGATTGCAGAGCAAATGAGAGACAGAGTTTTTTTGACAAAGTAGAGCTTGGAAAGGCCAGCTTCGAAACTGCAAGTGGTAGCCTCTGTGTTCAGGTGTATAGGACACTAAACACATGAACATCAGTTAAAACTAATCGTAAGAAGAGACATGTTTGGGTTGGGTTTTTTTAAATAATTTTCTTTTCCTAGTGGAAAAGGCCAAGTAAAGTCTCAAGCACCTGCTTGAACTAAGAGGCAAGAGCTGTCTCAGAAGCGCTACCAAAATCCTTATTCTGAACATCTTCAAGTGGCACATCCATGCAAAGAATTTATTCTTGACAGGGACATTTCATCTGACAAAAGGTAGATAGTCCTCCTAGAAAGGACTGCAATACAAGAACATTGCATTATCATAAGCAGCTAAAGTTCGGGAAAAGATGAAAGGTGAAATATTGAATGTTCCTGAGCTTTTACTATTGGTAAAGTGGTAGCTAGCAAGTCGTTACGTCAGCTGAGCACACTGTAGTGAGCGCCGTCAAAAATTCCTTTTATTCCTCAGCTAGTCAAGAAACACAGCCTTCAATATCTGAGTCATTGCTCCACATCCTGCCTTGCCTCAGCATTTCCTCATTCAAGGCAGAGGCTCCTTACAGCAGCAGCACATTTGAATCTCAGCACGTTCAGAGAGAATACCAAGAGATTCCACATAGGTAAGTAAGAGATCAAGTTTTCTGTCTTGTACTAGAAGGTGCTAAAACTGCAATATCTGCGCTATGGCTTTTTGGCTAAGGTCTTTTACAATTGCTTCAGGTGATGTGGACATGGGAAAAATGAAAAAGAAACAAACTGGGTTTGTGTGGTTTTTTTTAGTTTGTCGTAAGTGGCAGCTTGCTGGAAAGGAAAGATACAGATCGAGGGGTTTCCCAGTTAAAACGTTTCAGCTCTGTAACTCCACTCCCCTTTGCTGACTGCCAGCTGGGGTGCACTTAGACTGCAAAATGAGAAGTGAGGTTAAGGCTACTGGTAAAACAAAGGCAGCTTTCACCTGACACCCCAATAGGCATCTCCAACTAATTTACTCACCAAGTACAGTTTTGCCTTTTTTTCTGTGCTTTTTCTTTAGTCATCACTGACACACCAACAGAATGATAAACCAACAGAAGTGACCAAATGGGGAATTTCAGTGTAGTGAAGTTCAGAGAATGAACACTAGGCTGAAAATAAAAAAAAAAACCAAACAAAAAACAAAAAACAAACATAGCTACTGCCTCAAAATGTCAGCCGAGTAAGAGAAAAGGCTCTGACAAGACATTCAGTAGTCACACCAAAAATGAAACCCTACATAACATTTCAGGTTCTGAATGGTCCCCGTCTACAAACTGACAGCATGCAATAGCAGGTAAAACCCCCCGTGCGAGGAAGGTAAGGAGTCCCATTGTACTGAGCAGCACACACACAGTCACAAAGTCAGTGCTGCACAAAACCCAAGGTCTCATTTTGCAGCTAGTGAAGAAACGAAGTCCAAGAGTCAAAAGACAAGAACGAGGGCAAGCAACCGCATAAGAGGATTTGCTCATGTCATGAGTCACCATTGTTTCTGTTACAAGTGCTTGCAGACTTTGAAAAAGATAACAATGTACTGTTGAACAAGCAGGTATCAGACTAACTTGTTGCCTTTGAGTTTTGATGTAAGGTTTATATTAGGTGGATAAAAAAACCCCACACACAACCACAGATGTACATACCAGTCCCTACAGCAAGGTATTTAAAACAACTTCTCCATTTTAAAATCTATTTTTATTCTTGATAGTTTTTCCCTTCTTCAGAAGGAACTGTACCCACGAAGGTAATGCAGGGAGAGAGAAAGGTAGAAGAGAGACACCTTGGAAAAGTACAAAGCAGCTGATGTCATGAAGCCCAATTTCTCATACCACTCTGTGAACTTGGAACTCAGGCCCCTCAAGAGCCAGCTCATGCCAGACAATTTTGCCTTTTTGAAGGCTAAATTGACAGAAGTATTTCACCAATTGACTAAAACTGAACCCTGAGCAAGCAGTGAAACCACACAGCTACAGATTTCAGTTCTCATTAAATCAAAAAGCTTGCCATTGTTGTGAGTTTAAACTTGATAATAGAAGCGTAAGTAATACAAGTGTAAGCAATGTAAAGGTAGAGATCAGCACAGATTTTTCCTTCTAGTGAAATTAATTAGTTTTTTCTAGAAAGGGAGAGGAGATGGTAGGAAATTTTCATCTCCAATCTGCCTTCTTGTAATGCAGACCAGGATACTGAAATATTTACCAAGATGCGCACTACAAAAGAGTCTCCAGTTACAAAGGTCCAAAAATAAGATTGCATGGATGTGTATACTACATTCAAGAGACTAATCTTTTGGTGGAACAGTCACTATTTCTTGACACTTTGTCTGCCAGAGAAGCCACTCAGGGCAAGGGAGGGAAAGAACATTTTACTCTTCAAAAGAAAAAACTATATATTGCTAAAAAAAAAAAACACACTACAAAAAACAAACAAAGAACCCAAAACACAAAACCCCCACACACAACATGGTGCAGTCAACTCTTTAGGGGACTCACTGGCTTTTTCCCACCTTATCATTGTACATAGCATCTACAGCCTACTGCTAGCACAAGATAGGCATGGACCTGTTGGAGCAGCTCCAGAGGAGGTCCACAAAAATGGTTAGTGCTGGAACAGCTCTCCTCTGAAGAACGGCCGAGAGTTGATGGTGTTCAGCCTGGAGAAGAGAAGGCTCAGGGGAGACCTTACAGCAGCCTTCCAGTACCTAAAGGGGGTTTATAAGAAGATGGAAATAGACTATTTACCAGGGCCTGTAACAACAGGACAAGGGGCAACAATTTTCAACTGAAAGAGGGTAGATTTAGATTGGACATAAGAAAGATTTCTTTATGATGAGGGTGGTGGGACACTGGAACAGGCTGCCTAGAGAAGTTGTGTATGCCCCATCACTGGAAATGTTCAAGTCAGGTTGGACAGTGCTTTGAGCAACCTGGTCTAGTGGAAGATGTCCCTGCCCATGGCAGGGGGTTTGGACTTGATCTTTAAGGGTCCCTTCCAATCCATTCTATGCTTCTATGATTAGTATTTAAGAATCCTTTGAAAAAGTTGAGCTGGTTTCTGTCTCTCACACCCCTAGTTACGTTCCTTTTCTGAACTGTGTTACAGCCTTCACTCCCACTTAGGACAAGGAGCCTATAGAGCCAACCACACATTATGGAAGCTGAGCATTCCTAAACATACACAGAAGGTGGCAGTCCAGTCCAGGCGACGGGACACTGCAGGCACATGTCAATGGACAGAGCTTTGTTTCAACAGGTGAGAGAAAAGAGGGGAGGAGAGGAAAAAAATATGAACTATCCTCTAAACAATGAGATACTTTTCCTGCCACTGTCCATTAAATATATACACACACATACTGAACGTGAATATATACTTAGTGAAATATCTCACTGAACACTGACAATTTTCAGAGGCATGTGGGGCTGTATATACACTGCAGATGTATCTGCAGTCAAATTTTTCAAAGCAACCTGAGCCTCAAAAATTTCCAGTCATTGATTTCAGTTTGCGTCTGCCCATATGTCTTTAAAATGGCACTTCAGCACCTTCAGGTGCATCTTAACCACACAGCAAGGCATGGTGCAAAGGCACCTGCGCTAACAGGGTCTGGAGAAGTGCTGCTGTCTCAGTGTAGTCTTGCACCAGCGTGAATTCCCTGTGCCAATGCGGAGTTGCTAATTGCAGCTCCCCACCACGCTTCACGGGGCTCTGCTGCTCCCAGCCTGGGAGAGGAGCTCAGATCAGCACAGCAGAGTTACACCCTTGGCTGCTCAGCCCTGGCCCAAGGCATCCATACCACCTATGGGGTATGGCAGATGCATGCCAGAACTCACACTGGCTTGGGTTTTTATTTGGGTTTATTGCTTGGGGGGTGAAAGGAGAGGTTGGTTTTGATGGTGGTCTTTTTGATTTTGTTTGGGTGTTTTTAAGTTTTCCTTCCTGCTCACATAGAGTGCTGAACAAGTAAAACCACTGCCACCTTCAGCATCACTAAAAGAAATCTCTGTTTTATGGCTGTAGCTCATTCCAGATTTGGTTGTTCTCTCAGCTGCCTTTCCCTCTATTGTCTGTATTTTCTTTATTCTAAACTCTGATTCCAACCACCAGACTTTTCTACCAGTCCTTCCCTATGCTAGTTGCTAAAATTATCTGTAACAGAATAAAATAAATTGCTGGTACTAGGACAGCATCTTTGAGGAGGTGCCCAATAAGACTGAAGGAAGAAAGTGCATATTCCTTAGCCATTATCTGTTTCAAGATGCCTGCTGACTATGGGAGGAGGGGTAAAGAAAGTTAAAAAAGAGAAGTCACCAATTGGAGAAAATATAATCTATTCTAGAAAGACTAGAACATATACAAGTCCTAAACTGCAGAGGTCTCTCTGTACCTCTCAGCCCCTAGGAATGCACGTTGCTCAGAACAACTCTGCCTCCCCAGCACAAAGAGTTTAAAAACAATAAACACATAGCTAGCTCAAGGACTCCAAGCTAGGCAATTTCCAGGCGTGGAACACTTGCGCTGAGTTTGTGCATGTTAAATTATGCAACTTCTTACAAGGGATTTGACCACACTCTAACTTCAGTTAAGATTTCCCAAC
Organism: Haliaeetus albicilla; assembly: GCF_947461875.1. NCBI lineage: Eukaryota > Metazoa > Chordata > Aves > Accipitriformes > Accipitridae > Haliaeetus > Haliaeetus albicilla. The sequence goes on from NC_091488.1 coordinate 11,263,107, forward strand.
ATCCCAGAGGCAACTGTCTTAAAGCCACACTTTTTTTTAATTATTATTTTTAAATCCCCCGTCTGTGGGTTACCGCTTTTTGGTTTTGCTTTTAAAGCAACCACAGGAAAAAAATTCCCTTGTGCACACCAGAAAAGATGGACCCACCACAGCCTTCCTAGTTACAAAACAACAGCACCTTTGGCAACAGATACTACTTCAGTTCATCCACAGTCTCAGAGTGTCCATGTCCTTGCAGGTATGTGTGGGAGGGAAAGCCTTGCACCCATGTTGTCAGCCTTGTGCTTAAACTCCAGCAAATGTTACCTGTATATGATTTGCTTTACCACATCCTCTGGACCCTTTACTCTTATTGTAAGTGGCTCAACTATGCCCTTTCAGCGAGACACTTGCTCTGTTAGCAGAAACGACAGCTTGCAAGCAAGACTTCAAGAAGAGTAAAATGCCATTTGCACAGATCTACAAAGGCATCAAGAGTTAACACCAAAACTTATGACTATGGCATCCATATAGCAATCTACACCTGGAAAGCAGAATTATTTTCCACACACAGGTACCCAGTGTGCCTAATGAGCAGCAGGCATTAAGGCAGTGTAACACTAAGAGCACTCAGTAGCACCCTGAGAGAGCACCTGCAGTGGATGAAACCACAGGACTCAGTGTCATTTGCAAGGATTCTCTTCAAGTATTTTAGTTTTGGTTTCTGCAGTTTACCAAAGTTTCACTCTGAATTCACTCTTGTTCTTTAAATGAAGAGTGCCGATGACAGGCGTAATTTAGCTTTTGCTTGGTGTAGTTGAAGAGTGCAACTTTAACAAAGAATGGGTAGGATGGAGAAAACAGGCAAAGCATCCATCCAGAGACCACTGGGTTTTTTAAATTTTTTAAATTATTTCTATACCTTAGTTTTGCATGCAGATATTTTCTTCTCACACCTCCTTGTGCATATATTATTGTGCAGTTTTCCATATTATTTTGGTTCACTTAAAATTTCCTTGTAAGGCTGCTGGAAAGACTAGGCACAATGAGATGAAGGAGACTGGTATTTGCTCCCCCGCCTCAGTTTATGAATAAAGTTAGTTAGTTGTCAAGTCCAACTGTATTTCTCAACTAAGTGTGTTTGAAGTATGATGTCTTCACCTCTGGCTTCCCAGATGTCATTTCCTAACATCCAAGTTTCTCCATGTTCTATGTTGCCATCTGCTTAAGTTCTGAACCAGAAGGTTTTTGTAAAAGCAAACTTGTTTGCAGCTCCTTTCTCAGTAGCCTTGCCAGAGCAAGGTCAGCTGTCACCACAGTTAGAGAGCTATATGAGCTAGAGCCAAGCAGATCCTTGCCATCGTTTCTGAAAAGACAATTATTTTATTTTGCCATCAGGAAAGGGAAGAGCATCCAGAACTCCCTACATTTCCCTTGCTGAGGCAGCCCAGTTTAAACTTGGTTGTTCTTTTTAAAGAGTAGATTTACAGGGTCTATAGGGAGTTGCTGTATTTTGCCTTCTGCATTCCTGCATGCATGCAAACTGACTATTGTGTACATCTGCAGACTCTCAGCATGTTCCAGCTACCCAGCTTTGGAAGAGCTAGCATTGTCTTTCCTCCCCGTTACTGCAAAAAAGAAGTGCAAACAACACTGAACTGCACCCAGAACACACTTATCTTGCAGTTACTGTCTCTTGCAGTTACCATGAACTCTTCCTGAAAGGTGACAATTTCCTCTTACCCAAATGCACTTTACTATCCAGAGAAGGACATATCTCCTAAATAGCTATGATGAAGGAATCTGCCTAATGGCCACATCACTCCCCTCCACCCGCCAGAAATACACATTTAGGACTTCCAAAACAAAACAAAACAACCACAAAGGTGTCCAGAAGCATTTGTGAAACCCAAGAGGTGAGAGGAGATGGCGACAGGGAGCGTCACCACTTTTTCAGCTCTACCATGTATCCAGCAAGGGCCAATGCATGGTTAACTCACTCTTGTGTGCTCCTCGCTCAATCACTTATTGCAAGCTGGCAAAATTACAGCTAGTCAGCAGTGCTGCAGCCAGCTGCCTGGGTCAGCACAGCGTTTGGCACAGGCTAACCACACTCTAACTGCTGCCTGCTCCAACTCCTGCACTGCTACACGCTGCTCATCTGTTAGCAAAACGCACAGCGGTGGCTTAAAAGCTGGCTCAGACATCTGCACATCCTGCAGCAACTGCATTGGAGTTATAGCTCCAAGAGATTTTTGAAAGCAGAGCATGACCCTGTAGGAATTTAAACCCCCTTTGTACTAGGATCTATTTAAACCCCCTTTGTACTAGGATCTATCAAAGCTTCTACTGTGTTCTATAGCCAAATTTATATTCTTTTCCAGAGTGATTTTTGTTTGTTTGTGATGAGGAAGGAATCTCTCTTGACAAGAAAGACTGTAACAACATGCAGCTGAGAGGATGGGAATGAGAGCTCCCTGGGGTACCCGTGTTGTGCTGCATCTCTTGTATTTTCCAAGTCCTCTGCTGGGAGAGAGGGAGAAAAAAAATTAAAACACTTTGAGGCTAAAAGGTTTCCCTGGAAAGGTCTCCTCTGCAAGACAAGCTGAGAAATAGCTGTACCAAGCTAGAGTCAGGGGTCACCATTTCATCTGTGACTAAAAGTCATGAAAGTGCCTATACTATAACACTCATTTTACTACCTCCTCCCCCATTTCTTCACTCCTCACAGAGGAATGAAGCGAAAAAGAGTGTATTCATTTGTACTAGAGCATTGTTTTCCACCCAATAAGTGCACTCTGGGGAAACCTGACTCCATAAACAGCTCTTGGGCCCACAGTTAGGGTCCATTAAGGCCAAGGAGAGCAGCAGCACCTTGCTAAGCAGAGACTCCTTCTATGGCACCAAGATGTGGCTTCACTACAGTCTGGATGAAGCCTTAATATTCTCAAACCAAAAGAAGATACCTAATTAAAGAGCTAGCAGGGTCATATGGCAGGTCTGGCTGGGGCATCTTTCCTTTGGGAAACTTCTGTCCTCAAAAATTATCCTCCACACAATTAATTTCACCCTTCAAGTACCTCACTACAGTTACAGATTTCATGGTAGTCATGGTATGAAGCCACTATATTAATTTACAGGTGTCTTCTGAATACTGCTTTCACAGCTGAAGAAAAACAAGCTTGTTCCATTACACATTCTCTCAAAGAAACATTTGTGTCCACAAAAAGGGCAGCCATAATGTTTAATGCCATTTAATAGTGCTCTAAAGATCCAAACAAAATATTTTGTTTGCCTGCATTATAAAAAGAGTCCTCAAAATGTTTGGCAGCTGCCATTTAACTAAGTGCAATGCCTTATCTAATCAATTAGCACTTTGTACTTTCCTATCCGAGGACACCTCATCCCTTTTCCTGTGAAAGTTAGGTATGCACTAGGTTGCACAGCAAGTGCCATTAAACACCCTTCTCCCCACTTCCCCAGCTGAAATTACAAGACACTGTTTGGGTAAGCAGTAGGTAATCTCCACATTCCCATCATCAAAGACCAATCAACTTAAGTTCTTATTAAATGCATCAGGTCTTTCTACTAGTAAGCAAATACAAGTGGGAGAAGGAATCCCGTCTTTCCAAATGAAAGTTTCTGTATAGTTTTGACTCCAAGCTTAGTCATGTCTGAGGCCTGAGGTCTTGTCATACATTACCACAAATACTCAGAACTCAGGTTTTGGCCACCTCCGAAAGATGGGTTTTCTGAAGTGTTAGTGGCAAGAGAGGATGTGGGTCCAGGCAGCCCAGCTATGGGAAACAGAGATGGCCCAGGGAGCATATCTCTCCCCAGCAGCAGCAGGAAGACTTGCTCCGTTGCTACATCTGTCAAGACTAAAATCAAGTGGCATATTACAGTGACAAAAACCCTCCTGGCTACAGCTTTGTCAGACATCTCCCTAGAAGTGGCTACTTCCCTAGAATCTGACAGCAAAGCAGAAAATCAATTGTTCACTCTAGCAGTAACAGCTGTGCATTGAATAATACTGTGGTTTAGGAGGGTTTGACTGTATCAGAAAACCACTCCTAAGTACTTTGAGACATGCAAGACTGGACAACCCTTCTATAGTAACAAAATATCCACAGCCTACTACAAGGTGCCAGAGAACCTAGACAGGTATCATCCTGCCTCTATACTCTGCACATGGATAAATAACTACTTTAAAGTATTTGGCCTATGATTTTAAATGGATCTTCTGCAAGAACTGAATAAAGGAAAGTAGTCTTTGTTTTTAAAGAAGTGTAACAGGAGCTTTTAGTTAGAGAAATCCAAAGACAAACAATGATCCCTCACATATACAGAAACATTTACAGTCCCTTCAGCTGGTATTTTACATGTATTGCTCTCACAGAAAGCAGGGCTACTCACTGATGTTTACAGTTCTCAGAATGTTTATGATATGACAGAAAGCTAAGATCTTGCCTCTGTCTCTGAATTGGGTAAATACGCACCTTAAGAGATCACTAAAGCAGAGACTATCAGACAAGAGCTTGAGAGTAAATAGTTTAAGAATTATCACAACTAGGATGCCCAAAGTTTATGTCATGGCTCTAGCATACGTGGACAGAGAAACATTTGAGGAGACTGACCCTGCAACTACATAGTCATAACCATCTGCTCAATTATGGGTGGCCTCCCAAACTATATCTGTTCCCTGACATTCTTGGGGAAGATATCCAAGGATGCAGAGTTGTGAGGTGATATTATGAGATTTCCATTCACACGCATCTTCATTTTTGATGTTGCTAGAACAAAACGGCACATGGTGTGCCCAGCTAGCAGTTTGCTGCTGTACAGCACACTTACTTAATAGCATTTCCAAAATCAGTGGCACAGACCTAATCACTGTAATGTTCCAACTCATTTTCCTGGATTTCCAAAAAACAGTTATCTAGGTGATGCAAAGCCTCATCACTTGTGCACAACTCCAGCCAAGAGCTTGAAGGGTGCCAAAACAAAAGTGCCACTGGCACCTGCTGGTGTGCAGAAAAGCGTCTATCTTAGTTATGGCACTGTAGAGGCCAAACCAGCTCCTCCAGCTGCCCAGAGCTACTGGATCACAACAAGCGGAGCTGCAGCCTGTTCAGCCCTTGCAGAAGGAGATAATGGGCTTGGATCATCCTGGGAATAAACCCTGATGGGAGATGCCATCAGAAGGTATTTCACAGGGTGTTAGTCAATGGAAAGAGCAGACATTCAAAGGAGATAAGCGTGTGTGGTGGGAGCAGGGAGATGTCACACAAGGGATGCTTCAGCTAGAGCACTGTCAGGACTTCTCAACACCACCGGTGAAGCTAAAAGTTGCCATTTTAGAAATGAAAGGGCTCGGTCAGCCCTGCCACTACAGAGCAAAGCAGAGGAGAAAGGGCTGGGAAGGGGTAAAGCAAGACTGAGCAGAAGCCATCCCCATCTTCTACCACCGTCTCCCCAAACAGCAGCAGACCAGTGTCCTGGGCGCTGGAGGAGGAGGCTGCTTTTTGCAGAACCAGAGGCTCAGTGCAGAGCCCCATCATGCAGGACTAAATCCCTGCAAAATTTCAGATTATTTTTCTTTAGATCAGTTCATCGATTGCAAAGATGTTTGACTGTACCTATCATTCCCGAGGCTGATAATCTAACCTGTTCACAAAGTTTACCTCCTCAACAGGGAAAGGTGACGGCTAGGGACCAAACCGTAGGTCAGTGCAATGCACTGCTGAATTTGCAAGCCTTACTCGGTATGTTCATTTCACACCCTCAACTTCCAGTTTGGGGCTAGTTGAAAATATACGGTAAAACCAAGTTTAGGTAAACTTTCACAGGGGGTTTCCTATATTAAAAGTGTAGAACCGCAGAGAGGTCAGGCTGATCTTTCACACCGTGAAAGCTTGTGGTTTGCACAAGCGGCTTCTCTTTCTTTTCAAGTCATTACTTACCAACACACTTAAAACAGCATAAACATATAAAAGTTCTGTTCAGCATCTGACAGTGAGAAAGATTAAATTTGGTGGACTCTTGATTACACAAAAGAGATGACAGCAGCTACCCCTGCACTGCTCTTCTAGCATAGGTGTAGCCTGCCTACCTAGCTGGAAAGTTGCTTTTATAGCAGAGTTGTACAAAGTTGATCCAGTGACTCATTGCTAAGGTGCTTTGGGCCCAGGGACATATCTAAAGTGACCTCCACCACAACCCTTAAGATGACCCTATTGCCCACTACCAAGTGACCATCAGATGCTATTACAATGCAAGACATCTGGGTAGCATTCATAAGCTTGACACTATCTGTTTGCTTTCAGATATTAATTTTCCAGCTTACTTTCAGCTATGTCGCACTTTCAAAAGACAAGCGTTGTGCTCTCTGGTATTAAACATAGTAACTGGTGAAAGTTTTACATGGCTAAAACTGAAGTAAGCTCCCTTTGAGGAAATGAGACAATTTGCTACCAAGTTCCTTTATCATTGAACTGTATCACTTTAGAAAAGCAAATTAAAGACCACTTGAAAACTAGCAACTTACCCCCCCCCCCCCAGTTCTTAGGAGCTATAATAAATTTGCATATTGGGTTGTCATCTTTAAGTTCAAAGATGACTAAATTCAAAGATTGGCTTATCTTTTCTGTTCTCACAATCCAAAAAGATCAGTATCAGCCAATTGTATGAACATGCAATTAACATTTCACAACCTGGTTTCTTAAGAAAAGTAAGGCTTATGTGATTAAGCAAAGCACCTGCCTAATTCTTCCCTCTTCTACCCAACATCCCTTGTAGCCCTCTGACAAGTCTTTAAAAAATAAGCAAACACACACCCCCAGAACACCACAACCCAGAGGAGATTATTAGCACTGTTCTCAAGACAAGAGAAAAGACAAAACTAAGACAGCCCTGTGAAGTCAGCTGTTGTAAGAATCCAGAAAATTTGTGTTAGAGAGCAAAAGCATTAACAGCAGGAGACATCAGAGAATCCATGCCAGAATTCATTTGCCCATTTCATGCATTTTTGTGCAGTTTTCTTCCAGCAGTTACAGAACAACAGTTTGTCTTCCCTCAACACAGCCATTCTACTAGGGAATACAACGTCCAACAGAAAGCATTTCCAACTTGACTACTGGTAACTCTGTTCTTCAGGCATCCTTTCTAATATTACCCGTATTGCTGTTGTAGTAACATCAGTTGGACTTCCTAATCTCTGTCCTATTTATTTCTTTCCTTGTGTTTAAGACAAACATGAGTTACACTCCGCAGCTCTTGCCCCAAAAAGAAGTGCCCCACTGGATCATACAAGTCTAACCTAGTTCTCCGTCTCCAGCAGTAATAAGAGGAAACAGTACTGAGGGATGGCATGGATATCTCAGATACTGGCCAGGCTTACATTGCACTTGTACTCCCCCAGCATCCACAATTCCTGTAGTCCCGCACAACGTAAAGATTTAATGCCTACATGAGGTAATTAAGAGCAAAGCCAGAGCAAGGACACAAACATTGCCCAAGTCATAATAGCAATTAGCATTTGCTAACTTTAAGGATTAGAGGCATGAGGGGTACATAAGTTAAACGTACCCATTTTTCAGACTCGCCTCCTATAGCTCCACCTCAGGCCTTTCCTAGCACTAGGTTACCACTGCAGACTAGCCCAGGTCACCCTTAGCTACATCTTGTATGCTCCTGGAGTTCTTCGTCCTGTTGCACTGCCATCACCACATTGCATGGCTAAATGACACAACCATCTCTGGCACTACAGTCTCCTCTGTGCTACAGGGAGAAAAGGAACTACGTGGTCTAGCTCAACAGTTGAGAAATGGTTTCTCCAGATTTTCCTAGGCTTGGGAAAGCGGTTTCTGCTGGCTTTTGCCTCTAACAGCTCCAAACTTGTCTGAGGCAACATTACCACCCCAAAGCACACCAGAAGTTATTGATTCAAAACAGAAATTGGATCCAACAGCGTTTGGGTCCAAAAACTTAAGCTTGTTTTCTCACTTCCTCAGCTGTGATAGAACTGCTAAAGTCACTGTTGAGAAGCACATGAAGTCTAACCCATTAGCAGTTCAAAGCACGTTAGTGCATAAGCCAGCAGCCACACACCCTATGGAGCAGAATATTAAAGGAGAAAAAGATGGGGAGGGGAAGAAGATATCAATTGTGCCCTGTGAAGATGAGGGCTTGCAAGGCTGCTGGTGCTGACTTGCAATAGGAAAATGAAGTCACAGAAAAACACTGCAGGAAGAAATGTGACAGTATAAGAAATTGTGGCTTCCATCTTACACTGTTCCTCTGCTTTCTTCTGGGGGAACAGACCCTTCTACTGCAAAGTAGTCCACTGGGGGAAGGGGAAGAGAAGGGAACGGGAGGAGGTGGATTTGGATTTAAAACAAACAAACAAACAATCAAACAAAAAACCATACCCCAAACAGAGCTGGGAGTCATCTTCCAATTCTGGAAGAGCTGCACTTCAGCCAAGTACACCCCTCACCTAAAAATAATCCACAAGAAACTCTGTTAAGTCCTACAGTTTCCAACAGGAAAGACAAGACACTGAACCACCACAGAAAAAGGAAAACACACACACCTCCCCCCACCAAGACACATGCACAATAATGAAACAACTTGCAGTAGGTTCCCCACGTATACCTAAAGGAGAGAGCAGGCAACATGAGAATTATTTGTGTACACACACAGCCATAGGAAGAAGGGTACTGTTGTCAGAAAAGGGTAAGGGGGAGGATGCCACCTCTTTCTTGTGCCATGGTTCTGAATAGAAACACATCTATAGGAAGCAAGCACAAGTGGTCTTTCAGAGTGCTTTGAAAGAAAGGAGTTGCTTTCTTTGTTTCCAAACCCCAAGCTTGTTGCTTTGAAAAGAAGCAAGCACCTCCCTGTGCAGTCATAATTACAGCTGGGGGTAAAAAACCGCAATGCTATTGCACTGGTAACAGTAAAAGCACTTTTGCTGGTGGGCAAGAATGAGACAAGATCCGGTCGTGCTTACAATGATTGAGAGATGAGTGCTTCAGATTGTAAAATCATTTGGCTGAACTAGATCTGAACCAAGCATTAACAACAAAATCTGAAAGCTTTCAGAAGATTGAGAAACATCCCAGAGTAGAGGGCCTGCAGGAATTGCTTATGATCCCCACTCTTCTTTTTCCTACTTACACAAATTGATTGTTCAAGATATTTCCTTCAGACCATAAATAAATCTACCTCAGCTATCAAGCCAATAGTCTATAATCCTCCAATACCTAGGCAAAATAGCTTGAGCATCTCAACACAACTCTTATGTTGTATATTGTGAGTACATCTCATTAACTCTGTGTATGACTGTTCTCTGCTTGGAACAATTATTTACAGCTTAGCCAAACAAGCATGAAGTGCTTACAGGCGCTTTTAGGGGCCCCTACTTAGGATATTCTTTGTGTCCATCTCTGATGGACATAAGTTAATTGGACATTAACATTCTCATACTTCTAACGCAACCATACAACCAGAAACTTCCTGCCCTGATACTAGAGCATCTAGGTTTAAAACACTGTAGGCTTCACCTTTGTAAATACTTTGAAAAAGCAGGGGGTGGGAAGACAATTCCATTGGGAGGAGGGGGGCAGGTTTAAGCCTGCAATATTTGGCAACTGTCAACCTTATCTTTGTCACTGGTTCAAGAGTCTTTGAACCACTAGGACTTAATCTTTTTACTAGTACAAAGTATTCCATGAGTACTTTGTGCTTTTCACTGGGTAACTATGGAGAAGGTCAAGATGGGCTCCTGGAGAAGGGAATAGCTCTTCCTTTTCTTAGTTATTTACATTCACTACACTCACCTGTTTTTCTTTGCATAAGAAAAGGTGCCACCAGCACATGCGGGAATATCAGAGATACTTTGTTAGGACACAGGTGGTACTGGGTACATGCTGTGAGTTACTCTCAGGGAAAGTTGTTCTACAAACAGTTCCTCCCTCCTCAAAAAGTTCTCACAAGCTGCAGCTGCAGGTCCATTTGCAACAATTGAAAGAAAACAAACCACAAATAAACCCCAGACACCTTCACTTTTGCTTTAACAGAGCAATGCTCCTAGAGAGACCAGCTCAGACAGAGACTAGCTCCTTTTGTTTCAGTAGCTCTGACATCAGTGAGTTAATACCATCGATTGGTCCTAGGATTTGTTCCAGGACTATAAAGACTTTATGATGAACAGTTGCTTGTAAGCATGTTCAACGAACCGCATTTTGTAGCTTAGTAGAAAAACCCAGGATGCAATTCGGGTAGTTCGTCTCACTCAGAGGAGCCATTGCCATAGAGTTTGTCTCCTAGGTGTACAAATCCTCAGCGAGGTGCCCGGCATGGGGCTCGGTCAGTTCAGTCACAAGTTAACATCATTGTCTGGGGAAGAGCCAAGACAAATTACATCAACCTTGGTTAACCTCAGTTTCTTTTTCTCCTCTCACCCTGGCATCCTGAGCTTCCATTTTCAGACCCACCACTCCCAGTGTTTCCATGTCCAATGCAGCAACTACAATAGCATTGACTACTAATTAACCTCATTTACCTGTGAAGCTCACCACTTTGTTAATGAATACTTAACACCTTCCTGGAGGACAATAATAAATATTTCCTGAACTTCATCCTTCATTCAACTTTCTTCCTTTTCCCACCTGTCAGGAAATATGGATCCAACTGATTGTAGGGTTACAAGTCAGGGAGATATATTGTCTAGTAACAGGTCTGATAGAGAAAAAGTAAACTGACTGTTGTATCTTAGTGGAATTGTATATATGTATCACTAACAATATCATTTCTCTTGAAGAAAGGTGGTTTCTACAATATGCAAATTAAAAATAGCTAAGAGGAAAAAGGACTCACAAATCAGAAAAGCAACTGGTGGTCTTTGAGCCTGTTGCTGGCAACAGTTGCCAGCAAAAATAAGCATCCGCAGGGTCAGGATTTTCCCTGCTTTCACAGTATTGAGCTGGAAAGTAATTTTGGAGAATGGAAATTCTCTGGCATTAGTGTGTTATACTTCCTCCTAGACAAGGCATGGAACAAAAGTAATAAAGACATTTTATTGACTATCCCCTCAGCTCAAAGCAGGCTCTTGAGCCTGAAATAGTTTCCCTTCTGCTTCCTAGGAAAGTCCCCAAAAATTTCCCTTTCTCCTTCTCCCTTGTGATCAGGTTTTATCCACTATATGAATTTGAAAGTTCAAAGGGAGGGAGTTTTCCTCTTTCCTTCTTTGGACTGATGACATTTACCAAGGGGGTTTTATAATTCTGCCTCGGTGTGAAAGATAACTGCTGACTGAAGAGAAAAAACACTTATAAAATGGATAATATATTGAGCAGAACACAGCTAAAGCCATCACCACAAACATTTACAGAATTATTATACTAAATGCTGACAGTTTGTCAGCTTAAAAAAAAAGGTAATTTTTTTTTTTTTGCATTGGAGCTTTACAATATGTTCTTACTTTGTGTTCAGTAACTCAATTATTGTCAAGTTATATCCTCCCTAAGTTTTATGGCCCTTCAGCTGCACTAAAGACACTGTACCGATGGGATGGAGAACAAAGATAAAAGGAATCACGTTCACGAGCTTTTAGAGACTTGGCAGCTGTAAACAGCAGGAGAAATCAACAACTGCTGAGGTACCCTAGGTGCTAGGGAGAGAGCTGAAGTCAGACCACATACCTACTTCACCATTTGCAGGACAGCAGGCCCAGCTTGAGGGGCAGGCAAAATATGCTCTCGCTTAAATCACCGAGCCCTGCCGAACCAGAGGGCCGGTGGCTGGCTGGAACTGGGAAGCACGAGGCAGCTGCTGCTCCTGCAATGCCCATCCCTCCGTAGCAGGAGGCAGCACCCCACCTCACCCATTTCTTTGCCAACACTAGCCCTGCTCTGATCCCTTCCATGATTTCTAGCAGCAATACCCTCTTTAGCCTGCTTTTCCAAGAAGCCTGAACCAGCTCTGTATGAGCGTAACTGTGCACATACCAGGGAGTTCTCGTCCCTCTGCAGGAGCTTAGTAACAAAGGAAGAGTTCAAATAATCATGAGATTTCCAATGTAGATCCAAGTCGAGGAGCTCAGCCCGTTGGAACGATAGGGCTACAAAGTCTTTGCAGAAATTTAATCTAGGTGGAGACATTTCAGTGCAGGGATGTTTCTAAAAGTAACAAATTAACAATATTAGACAATCCAGTCTTTCAATGAGAAAGAATTGCTTCACACAGGGAATCTCTAATCCAGATGGCACAAAAACCTTTAAAGGTGGGAGGGAAAAGCCACAAGCCAGACCTAGAAGAGCAAGGAGAAATACCAACCACACCCATAATACGCAAGAACTTGCTATGTATTTAAATCCATTTTGGTTCTTCTTGCCAGTACCTGGTTTATGAGGAGCTACATACAGGAATTCATATCACCTGACATACTGTCTGGGGAAAAAAAAAAAAAAAAAAAAGAGAGAGAAAGAAGTTTAGGTACTCGAGAGGGCCAGACAAAGGGCAGTGAGATAACTATTTCACCCATCTTCTCTCCTACCCCAATACAGCCTACAAAAGTTTCTCCTCAGCTTATGGCCAGCAAGAACCTCACACACACTCACAGGCAGCAAGAGGGCTAACTAAGCTTTTTGGAGGTTATGGCAGTAAGTAGGCACCCACTGAGAGCCACTTTCACAGAGGTTGAGCTCTCTACACCAAAGCGGTACTAGTAACCCAAACTGGATCATCTCTCTCTTCAAAACCAGGTCTCATTTTCACAACTAGCTTCAGATCATCCACTTTAGAAATATTAGTATTGGTCAGTTTTGTATTAATCCAACAAACATTTTTACCAACATCGGTTAACTTAATAATGTATCCAGGACTCCTCACATAAATGAATCTAAGCGTCAGCGTAGCTGTTTGGTTGTTGAATAGAGTGCTCCAGAATCAGGTAATGCCACTGATTTAAGGGTGCAGGTGCCAGAGGAGAAAACAAACAAACAAACAAAAAAACCCCCACAGTGAAGAATGAAAAATTAAAGTCCTTATTTCCATCAATACCTCTATCTTCAGAGATTAAACAACTGTAGAACAAAACATCATCCAGAGAGTACTAGAAGCAGCTATTCAGATAGGAACTGCCTCCAAAGTCAGAAAAAAAATCCACAATATTTATTCTGCTGAAGGAGCCCTTGCCTTTTTCTGCATTGTCACTTGTGACCTACTTCTTTAAGGCTGGAGTTTTCTAAAAGGCAGAACACTCCCCAACTCCACACCCTCCCCATGCCTTTTTCATGTAACTGCAGTCTCTTGAAAGAACGTCTCTTAAGAATTTATTCATCAAAAGAGGAAAAACATTTTGTTGGAACTGGCAGATAAAGAGCAGTGGAAACTCTCAGAAGACCAAAAAGGAATTGAGAAAAGAGGAACTTTGGGGGGAGCCGTCAGAAAGACATTACAAAAAGGAACAATGAATTTTTGGCTTCTCTTCAGAAGTTTCATAAAAGGGCATGAGACCACTGCATACCACTAGTCACAAGGAGTAAGTCTCACCCAGTAAGCACAAGGCTGGGCAAAGGGTGGGATGCACCACGCACTGCATAGGTTGTGCTTCCTGAGCTTCCACCCAGGCAGCATCAAATCTGCAGAACCCAGAAACCCAGGAGGACTTACGATACGCAAGACAGGGGTAGGTGGGGCTGCAAACACTTGCTAGGGATTTAGAGGGTGGAAATTGCTCCCTAAATCAAGAGTCTTTCCAGCAGAAAGCGAGTAAATGAAAGGCACTGCCCTGCCATCCTATACAGCAGCAGCATTCTCTTGACAACCTAACTGCTAAATCTAGCACAAAAAGTTATGTTGCATGGAGGATAAAGCATGTTTTAAGAGAATAGGGTGAGAGCCCACTACTGAAAATTACAGACAGTTGCCATGCAAAACTGCCTAACACAGACCCCACAGGCAGCAGTGGCACAACGTCCCTCTGGGACGGATCTGTGTACAGACATCCTTCTAGTCCCGGGACTGACCTTCACCCAAGGGAATCAAGCAGATGACAGATATGAAATCCCTCAGAAATGACAGCCGGAAATACGGATGGCATGGATCTTGACTGCCTGAGAATTCAATCGGACCAAACATTGTCTGAAACCACTAAATACCCACAAGACTGTAGCATCATTTGATCAGTGTTGATTTCTGCTCACTTGCATACCAAGAGTGTGCTTCCTTCCTCCCAAAACTTGAAATGAAACGTGCCGTATTTAGCATCAGTCCCCCGAGCCACCCACACCCTTCCCATTTTGCAAAGCCACAAACAACTTCAGTTTAGTCTGAGAGCTATTTAGAAAGGATATTCTGAAATCAAGAATAAAGTCTAATTTCCTGAGCATTCCAGTTTATCAAGTGTGCTAGCTCATACACACTTGCTTTTTGGCCAGACACATCCAGAGTTTTGCTGTTTTCCTCCAAACCTTTGGGAAGACGTTTGCGTGTTTGAGTCCTGGAAAATCAGATATAAACTGTAATTTCTGTTTCCCCATGTTCTATTTCTATACTTGTGGATAAATTCCTCCTTACCAAAACTATTTATTCAAAGCCAGGGAAGGTGCGTAAGTTCCTGCTGTAGTTCTCTGTACAGGGTACAACTTTCCACTGTCACTCATTCATTCTTCATTGCTGAGAAGGAATAACTTTTCAGATTAGATATGCATTTGATAACAACCTTTCAGCCACCAAAGCCTGGCTGTGGCCCACGATAAGCCTTAAATAGGTAATGGGAAATTCCAGCAGCGTGGGGAAACATAAGCAAGCCCAAAGCCAGCACTCCACCCACCACCCCCACGGCATAGGTGGTGTGACTGGAGCACAGGGAGGGAAGAGGGAGCACCGACAGAGCACACAACACTCCGGTGCACAGCAGATAACGACAAGTTCGGAGCCTTTTAAACAGCTATAAACTTTGCTAAAACAAACAAACATGAAAACCAGACCCGCCGCCCTCACAAGTGCATGAGGTTTGCTACAGTGCACCTGAAGTTAAGGATCCCAGTCCAAGACTCAGCTGCCACCACAGCTCATTTCACAGCCTGAAGCTCCGGAGAGTCCCTCAGGAGGCACAGGGCACTTCTTCCCACTGCCTTGAGCCAAGAAGGTGAATCACAAAGAGGTTAGCTACAGAAACACCACCTGCCACTGCTCACAAATCCTCAGAAAATTGCTTTCAAATCAGGGCCATTTATTTCAAAATCTAAAACACTATGAGAAAGCCACCGTCATTTTTGGATACAAGCCAGCATGTCACTCACCAAGACCTCTTAAATGTCTTTCCTTGAACTAATTATAGGACAGGTCTCTAAATGATGCCTCATTTTGTTTACAGATTGCTTTCAGATAACTTTCAGATACGCTGAGAAGTAATCACCCAGTTTCGGTACAGACTGCTGTCATAAGAACTTTCTCCAAGAAGCCAGACCGTAAGTTCCAGTTGCAAGCTCACTCATTAGCTTTCTACTAGCTATTAGCTTTCACCTAAAGGTGAAAGGACTGCAGGGTTGCACGAGCAGGGAGCACTTAAAGAAATGACAGAAAATTGCTTTGATGTGGATAAGGAATAGTAAGGTAACATTTCTCTGCTCAGGTGCTGTCAGGATTTCACTAAGTCGGGGAGAAAGGTTCACCCTATCCTCCTACAAGCATCAGTAACAACAGTGAGCTCACATAAATCTGTTCTGAAAAGCCAAAGGCATACAAGGTGGGGGGTGGGGGTGAAATGTGAAGAAATTATCTCTGACTAAGCTACAAAGCTTTGCCAGCTGCACAACAAGCAGTTTCCTTCTTGGCAGTGGACTTCATTCATCTGCTAGGTGATTTTGGCTAATAGTTTCAGAATTACTGGTGTCTTTTCCAGCTGCTGCCTGTTCCAACTTGTATCACCATTCATTCCCTGCCCAGCTGCATTACCTATGTTAGTCAGCCAGTACCGGAGGCTGGCAAATGAAGTGGAAGAGCTGGCGAGCAAATCGATCCCTTCAACATAACACCCAAATTGTCATGTCCGCTTAGTTCACAATGACTTTTAAATCAGTGTCACACTCGGTGGTCAACACACAGAGGTACCTCCTCCGTGTCAAAAGAGTTCCAGCTCAGCATCTCCCTCCCTGCCCTGGCCAGCATCCTACTTGTACCCATCACCCCATAACAGCCTCTCACAACCCTTCTCTAGATCTTCAGTTCCCAGATCCTTTCTGCTCTAGATCCCAAACTGATCATTCTTTGCTGTGAAATTACACAGGTGCACCGTGGCTACAAGCCATTGCTGGGCTGATCACTGAAACCAGCTGGTTTTTCTGGTACCATAACCTGGCTGCTCAGCCACCAGAACTGCTGCCCGCTGTATGGTCACAGGTCAGTCACGCTTCAGCTGCACCATCCCCGATGATCAAACAGCTGCCCACAGAATTCAAAGCAAGGTTTACAGCAATAGAAAAAAAACCCCAAACAAGCACAAAAAACCCCATCTGCACACAACATGGGCCCCTGGCTCATGCACAGCATCTCTATCCACAGCATTTTCCCCTCCCGCCACCCCAGCTGTCCTGACAAGCAGAGCTGTTCACAGGGGAATGTCCTTAATATACTGCAGCAACACTTTCTCCAGGGTTCACAGAGCACTTACAGAAAATACCATTTCCTTAACTTATTTTAAAGGGAGAGCTTCAGTGCTCCAAGTGTGTAAAGCCTTCAACAGTAGCATTTAGACCCTTTCCCACCCCCACCCCTCCTGCACTGGAAGACACGACTCAACCCAGTTTACTTTGGGACACAATGTCCTGCTACTCAATGGGCACTGGGAACATTTGGTTACTTGTCTACTTGATTAATTTAAATTTATTGCAGGCTGAGCTAACATGTTCAGTAAACAACTTCACACACATGACGCAAAAGTTGGATGTCAGAGACATTTGCCAAGAAGTTCAGAATTTTGCAATTTAACCATACACTTTAATTACAATGCATGCCTTAGTTATTTAGGTAGGTTAGTGTGTTAAGAAGTTATTAATTAGTATTTTAATTCTTCAGGAAGTGATTCTTTGTTGCAAAGTCCTACTCAGTTAATTGTTTTAACCTCTGAAAATTAAGTCCTAAACAAGTCCTTTGTCAGATTAAAATGAACAGTAAATCAACTTTTAAATTTGAAAAAAATTACAAAGAAAACAATTATTTTTTAGCTTCCTAAACTTCCATTTCATTTAAACCAGCACTTAAAAATAATAATTAAAAAAGTGAAATACCAAATAGAAACTAATTATTTTAAATGCTGATCCATGTGGCGACTGAAACATCTTACACCAGCAGAACTGCACAGATGGAAACAGATCTCCCCTGTGTACCAAGAACAATCCTTCTGGAGGCTCAGTGTAAACATTTTTATTCCAAGCAGAGTCAGATCAATCCAGAAAGAAATGTTATTTCAAGTAAACAGCACTGGATTAAGCTAAATTAAGGGTCAGGTGCTCCAGGTAAACCAGTCTGAAGCATTCCCGCTGTTAGACACCGCTTCCTAAACAAGACCTGACTTGCTGCTGCTTTATGCACAAGCTTAAACTTCAGTAGGGAAGTAACAAAATCACGCGGATGGCCAGAGCTCAACATTCACACGCAATTTGGATGCAATTTGGTATTTCAGGTCTGATCCCACTTCCTGCCCAGTCCAAGAGTCTTGTACAGGCGTTTGTGAGAACCAGAAACTCTACAGGGACTCTCTGAGAGTAAGCCAGCCAAAGCCGGAGACGCAAACAAGCCAGCTGGGCTGGAACAACCACCTTCATGTGGTTCTTGAGTCAGAATCAAAACTGTTAGAAAAACGACTGACTCTTCAGAAGAATGACATCACTTCTAGGAGCTCTGGCTTTTCGGTTATTCCTGTCTGCTGCTATTGCACCTTTACACAGACCTATTAGCTGGCCACACCTACCCAATTTTTAGTTCTTTCTGCGTAGGGAGATATCATAAGGACCCTCTTTACCTACAGAGAGGGTGGGCATGGCCACAGTACCACTACAGAATACAGCTGCAGAGCTCCAGCTGCTGGGCTGCCCTCCTTCAGCCTGGCAAGAGACCTTGCCGCTGCCTAAGGTGTGGAGACCCGGTCCCTCCAGATCCACCTCGTTCTTGCCCCAGCACGAGGCCAGAGCGCAGGATAAGTTTGCTCTTGGTATTTTTGCAGAGCAGCCTTATGTGGAGCGGAACATCTGGACAAAGTTGAGAGGAAGGGTGAACTCCATGGGGCACCATGGAGAAGTAGTCAGGCAGGTAAAGGTGGCCATCAGTGCCTCAGTTTTGTTTACAAAAGGCAGGCAGGAGGAAAACACGTGGAATAAGCTCACTTTGCTGAAATTTATACCCTTACTTGAAACAATAACCATTAAAACAGGGAGGCAGGCAATCACAGGAGTTCAGCAAAAACATGGAGGAAGCACTGGTTTTAATGTCAAAGAAGCCAAAGATGTCACAGCCGCCAAAGACAGCAGATGGCTTGCGCTGACTATCAGGAAGGGGCTGGTAAAAGAAGCGTAACCAGAGCTTGGCCATGAGGAGAGAGCGAGAAACACAGAAATCCAGCTTTCAGATCTTGCTCACCCCAGGAAACACCATTGCACCAGGAGCAATAGGCAGGAGAACAGCACCAGCACCTTCCCCAGACAGAGCTGCCTCAGTGGGAAGAGGACCTTGGCTAAACCACTACCTCCACAGTCAGCATTATCTCTGGAATACACCAGGGAGGAACAATCACTCGGATATTTGTACTCCTTAAGCTACAAGATGCTACAAGGACAAGGAGGGGAAGCCCAAAACCCACATTCCTCCCCCCCATGCCACTCTTTCCCCCCCTCCCTCTTTGAGAAAGTACCTGATTTAACAGCCTCCTCAAAGAAGCAGCTCTTTTAAGCAGCTTTTTCCTTAAAGCCATGTCTGCATTTTGCTGGTAGATACACAGTTTGGGTGGTATTTGGCAGTCTGAGGGATGGTGTCCATACCTCTTGATAAATACAATACCCATTAGGTTTCGCCACCTTCGTTGATCTCAGCTGGCTATAGAATAAGAATCCCTTTACCGGATTGAAGCTGAGGGCTAGTCAGTGCACAGCTTGTGACTCACATCCATCCTACACATGAAAATAAACACCCTCTGTGTATTGTCAGTGTATTCAAGGTGTAAATACATACAGTTGTATACACTCTCTGTTTTATATACAGAGAGTGAAAGAAAACAGACCGAACCACAGCAAACAAAGTACTAGTAAATAACCTATCCCCTTCTGGAGAAACGCTTATGGCAACAAAAATTAAGAGCCTTTCACTCTCTTGCTTTTGCAGAGGCAGAAGTAGCAGCTGGAGTGCCTGGTGAATCTTGTGACGGGGAGGGATTCCTGAGGGCTGGGAAGGCACAAAAATGAAATGGTAAGCTACCCTTTTCCTGTGCTGCAAAGCAGCTGAAGCTTGGGGGCAGACAGAATTTCAGTTAATTACCAATAGAAAATAATCTCAAGAGCAAACTATGACTACATATACACAATTAACTCTGTCCACATGAGAACACAAGCGGGAAGTATGGGTCTGGTGTTTGCAACTGAAGCCCCATCCCATTATGACCATTGAGAAACCTCAGATCTACAAGCAGGAGACACAATCCACACCAAGACTAGACGACAAAACAAAACAGCGTTTCTAATCCATCCAGCTTCATATCCAAGTTCTCTTCACAGATGAGGGAGTTGTGAAACAGGGCATAAATTATGCCAGAGAAAAGGTCTTTGATCTCTGCTCTAGCATTCTAACAAAGCATTTGGCATTTCTCTCTCTCACTTTACTAGGGAGACTGCTCTCTGGATGGTTGCCTCCTTACTGTTTGCATCTCTACCCAGAGGTAAATATACTATAATGCACATCTAGGAGTTTGTGGAAGTATTTATATGTGACTACACAAACTGAAAACTGAGAATCTTGGAGCAAAACAAAACAAATATGTGCTTTGAATATATTTCATCACAGTCCATGGTTTGCAAGTACAGGTAATAACCTTCAGATAAACCTCTATATCTGAAAGAAGCGGTTTCAGGCCCACAAATCTTTACCTATAAATTTTATCCTGCCCACATCCTTAAAAATACCCTACCATTTCCATAATGTTAAGAATGACTTGGAATCTCATCCTTTACAGCCCCAGCTGCCTTGCATCTGTTTTTGTATTTAAACTCATTAAGTTGCTGGGCTCCCTACAGGCACAACCAGGTAAAGGAAAGGACTAGAGCCCAGCAGCAGTCTCTCCCCAAATCTTTGCACATGCTCTGCCAAGCTCTAGCAGAGTCGGGTTTCTGACATTATATACATCACATATGATCTTCCCTATGAAAGAGATACACTGGTATGTGCCAGTGAGGGAGGTGTGGTTTTGGGGGGTTTTTGGTTTTTTTTTTTTGTTTGTTTGGTTTTTTTTTTTTACAAGCTGCAGGGGCAACTCCCTCTAATTTCATAGAATGGTTTGGGTTGGAAGGGACCTTAAAGATCATCTAGTTCCAACCCCCCTGCCAGGGGCAGGGACACCTTCCACTAGACCAGGTTGCTCAAAGCCCCATCCAACCTGGTCTTGAACACTGCCAGGGATGGGGCATCCAAAACTTCTCTGGGCAACCTGTTCCAGTGCCTCACCACCCTCAAAGTAAAGAGCTTCTTTATATCTAATCTAAATCTACCCTCTTTCAGTTTAAAACCATTACCCCTCATCCTATCACTACATGCCCTTCCAAAAAGTGCCTCCCCAGCTTTCTTGTCGGCTCCCTTTAGGTACTGGAAGGCTGCTATAAGGTCTCCCTGGAGCCTTCTCTTCTCCAGGCTGAACAACCCCAACTCTCTCAGCCTGTCCTCATAGGAGAGGTGCTCCAGCCCTCTGGTCATCTTCCTGGCCCTCCTCTGGACTCGCTCCAACAGGTCCATGTCCTTCTTATGTTGGGGTCCCCAGAGCTGAATGCAGTACTCCAGGTGGGGTCTCACAAGAGTGGAGTGGGGGGGGGAGAATCACCTCCCTCAACCACTCCTGGTCATGCTTCTTTTGATGCGGCCCAGAATGCAATTTATTTCCTTATCTGAGGCTTAAATTCAGCAATATTAAGACCTCTGCGTGTGGTCAAAACTCCTCTATTTGCCCAGAAATGCTTCACATTTACCAGGCACAGCAGTGGTTCAGGACATTACGCTTCATCTGGAACTAGTCTCTCTCTCTTCCAGAAGCACAACTGACATTTTTAGGGAAAACTTTCATGTGTCTCCACAGAGCAGTGTGAAAATTCTATTGCCACTCAGGATGTGCTCTTTTGGTAGCTGAGCGCACCTGCGAGCACGTGGAGCCATTTAAGTGGCTACACTTTGACTCTTCCCCCTCCTTAAAATAAGGGAATCCAAGTTCAGTGTTTCTGAGCAAGCAACTGGGATCACAAACAGCCCCCTACCCTTCCCAAAGTACTTTTGTATGTAGGCGAGACGTGAGCTTCTAAGGAATCACACAACACTACTACCTTGTCAGGTTAACACATTTCGGTTTGAGCTCGTAAGTACTCAGAAACACAAAGAAATTCCCTGTTGCCTTGTTTTTAACACTGGAACATTTTTCTGCTTAACCCATTACTTCCACTATTAAACTACTTTGTCTACTGTCAGAACTGCACTAATACCACCAGACTGAAGTTGAGAGACATGCTCAAGAGCTTTCCACTTCCAGGTCCTTTTCCACAAGGCATAAACTCCAAATTGCCTACTGGCATCCCAGATTCCTCCAGTACAAGCAATATATAATTAATAAATGAAGACGGTTACCCTAGATCATCTTCAGGGGAGGAAAGGAGGGAGAAACAAAGAGCCCAATCTTCACAAGCTTCCCTGCACCAGCCTTTGGATACTGAAGCAGCAGTTTTTTCTCATTGCAGGAATCTTACAGATTGGTTAGATTAGCACACTCAACTTCACCTTGAGAGTCTTAAGCACTTGGGCAACATTTAAAACACACAATTAAAAAAAAAATCCACAAAATAAAGTCATCTAACTTTACATTTGAGTATTAGAGCTGCAAGTGAAAGCTGTGTACCAGCACGTGTTTTTTCCAAGGTAGAGAACTACACCTTCCACATGCAAAGCTTACCAGGTAGATCAGACGAGCACCCGCTTCGCGCGCCCCAGTGGCAGCTGCCACCATCCCCACCGCATGGCTGCTGTGGTCTTCTGGCCAGGAAGATCTCTGCTTCCACTCCTCCTGCTGCATCAATAGTCTCAGTGAGAAGCTTAACACAGCCTCACCGGACTCTAGCATAACTTTTCTCTTTTTCTCAAGACTGGCTTCTGTAAGAGGGCACTTATCTGACTCCTACCCAGAAGTCTGCTCTTCCCATCTACAAAAGACCTCATGCAGCTGTAGGGTCTGTTAAATAACTCATTACAGCCAGATTTCAGTCACCTGTTCTTGTCCCAGGCAATCAGCAGTGCCCCCTTTTTCGCCTTCCGCTGCCCTGCTTTTACCAGCTGAAAGCAATATAGGGCAGGGTGGTTTGAACCCCATGGGTGTTTATAGAGTCATCACAAGTGTTACAAGGGTTGTTCACCATATCATGCAGGAAAGGAACGGTTACGCTGAGCACTGCTGTCCTCCCACTTCAGAAAGAGAATAAAGAGCCGAAAAGCAAATAGATGCACTTCTAAAACCAATATCAAATTTAGAAGTGACGGCAATCAGGAGATAGGCCTAACACCCTTTCTCCCTTTTGCTCATTAAGCAAATGCTTACTGTCCATTTTTTCTGAATAGACCTACAAGTTTTGTTGATTTCAGGGTTATCTTGTCTTCATCCATGTCCAACGCCATATGCCGCAAGCACTCTCTCTCCTAATGACATCCCGTGGACAGGATTCTTCCCACCAGAAAGCTCTTCTGGAGGCTGGCTTCTTCCAGGGCTTTCAAAACACCTGCAGCAGCCTGAGGCACACTCGTGTCCCCGCTGTGGTTAGCTAATCACGGTCAGCCATCACCACAGTCTGCTTTCAGACATGGCCTTGCCTCGGAGATGCTCTGCTGAGCACAACCTTACTCGGCTCCCCAGGCCCAAACAGCACAAGGACGGGTCCCAGGCTGCTCCCTCCTCTCCCCGCCCTTCCTCGGCTGGCGCTGGACCTTCGCGGTGTGCTGGGCACAGCTAATGGCCCTGGCTGGGTATGTCACTAATTGCAGGGCTGAGGCAGTCTCCTTGGGGAGCGTAGGGTCGTACGTGCTGTGGCAGTAAGGGTACAATACAGCGGAGGCTAAGGTTTATCTTAAATAAAATAAGACCCTTGTTTGGATACTGTTATAATTCAGGTTCCCCTTGAGAAGCAAAACCTGGTCAGCAACTGGTACAGCCTGAAAATGGTTGAGCTCCCCACACAGTAAGAGGAGTCTCCTTCCACCGGCAGCCAGAAATAGTACTGGGGACAAGTGTTTTTTTCAGCAAAAAGTTTACATTGCTGGGCAAAAGTGGAGTGGGATTTTCAGCTGAAAAATCTGAAAACCTAAGGAAAGCAGATGTTTGGTGATAGAGTTATAAATGAAGACACTTAATTGGCTTTGTGATCTAGCTTTCTGAATTATACTTTTCCTTCTTTGACGTCTGGATGGACACAATGTGACACCAAACAAGCCTCAAAACAGGCACTGATTAATGTGGAAACAGAGGCCCGAGCATGTAACAAGCCGAGCCCTGGCTGATGTCAGTGACTTCAAGGGGGAACTGGTCTTCAGCCCAATATATGCACAGAGCTAGTGCAGGCCTAGAACACAGGAATGTCAACACTGCAACCAAGAACATTTATTTCTACATTTAGTCTGATTACTTACCCCTTACGCTTCACAGAAATTTGGCCGTGAAAACAGATTGAGTTGTTTCACAGTTAAACCACGACACACAGCGAATTTTAGCTTTTCTTGGCACAATTGCAGAGTCATGCTGCTTTTGTTCTGCTCCCTGCTGGGGATGAGTTTTCCATCCAAATTAATTCATTTGCATTTTAATTTATAAAATCATTTTATGAAACAGGTTTGGTCAAAGTGTTAATTTAAGCCCACATTCTGTGTTGAAAACACCTAGTTGTCCATGCTTTATAAATGCATAGAAACCTTCTTACATAACCTGGTCTTCCCCTAGAAAATATACCACCACAACCTAGTAAGAGTTTTCCTACATGATAGTGGCAGACTCCCCCATTTCTGCAAGTTTTAGTATAGTTTCAACTAACTTGGAAGAATTTATAAAAATAATTAGTATCAAAGTTACTAAATGAGCAGTGTGTCTAAGTGAGATTCATCTGGCTTCCTGCCCTGCCTGTCCGCCTGGTTGTCCACCAGCAGGCGACCCTCACCCCGGTTCTTGCACGTGCTGGAATTGGTTGGTAAGGTTGGTAACATCTCTGCCTGATGTCCAGGCCACCCGTACAAAGTATCTGTCTCCCCGAGGCCTTGGAAAAGTCATTTACCTAAAGTGGGAATGACAGACCTTCTTTCTGGGGTACTGGGAGAATGACTCTACCAGAGTATGGGAGGCCACAGGAAAGGTGTTGGCAAGAGTGCACCAAGCCAGACCTGCAGAAAAAAGCCCTGTTCTGTCAGACCCTCTGCAAGACGTCGCAGGGTGTCCTGGTTTCAGCTGGGATAGAGTTAACTGTCTTCCCAGTAGCTGGTACAGTGCTATGTTTTGAGTTCAGTATGTGAAGAATGTTGATAACACTGATGTTTTCAGTTGTTGCTCAGTAGTGTTTAGACTACAGTCAAGGATTTTTCAGCTTCTCATGCCCAGCCAGGGCACAAGAAGTTGGCACAGGACAGAGCCAGGGCACGTGACCCAAACTGGCCAACGGTGTATTCCATACCATGGGACGTCCCATCTAGTTTAGGAACTGGGAAGTGGGGAAGGGGAATCGCCGCTCGGGGACTGGCAGGGTGTTGGTGGGCGGGTGGTGAGCAATTGCCCTGCGCATCATTTGTACATTCCAATCCTTTTATTACTACTGTTGTCATTTTATTAGTGTTATCATTATCATTATTAGTTTCTTCTTTTCTGTTCTATTAAACCATTCTTAACCCACGAGTTTTACTTCTTTTCCTGATTTTCTCCCCCATCCCACTGGGGGGGGGGGGAGTGAGTGAGCGGCTGCGTGGTGCTTAGTTGCTGGCTGGGGTTAAACCATGACACAGGAGAAGGGAGACAGGAGCCTCTAGCGCATTATGTACAAATGGGGAGCCATGATCTGATAGGTGAGCAGTGGGAGTTGCAGGAGACCAAATTCATCCAGGACTTTTCTCTTGCTGATGCAACACCCTTTTCACGCTTCTCCTTTTTTCAGCCAGACTTCCTACAAAACCAAAACTTGCTTATTAATCATATCTGCCCATCTTCACTTCCCTGCATCCCCTTTTCCTCTTGTGAACTGACCAATTAATTAAAATCAAATCAGACACCTGATCTCAAAGACCAAGATTCCCAGAAGCTGGGAGAAAAATCACCAGCTAAGGAGACGAGTTCAAGCAGCACCCACACTGACAAAGTGAAGGCAACTTTCACACAGCAACATCTGTCCTGCTGCACAGCTGGATAGACACTGAGCATACGTGGCCCTCAGTCCTGGCATAGCACATACTGCCTCCTGCCTGGCTGGGAGCAGGAGGACATAGGCAGAAGAAGGGGGAAGAGGAGAGGCAGTAATGATGCGACAAAGCCAAATCATAGGAAACCTGGTGTCCCTAGCTCTGCTGTGCACTGAGAAAGTTGTCTGTTTTTTATTCCAGGTCAACCAGACACAACGAGCCATGCATTTGTCGGAGAAACTGTCATTTTGCCTTGCACCACCACCTCTCCTGGAGAGTTGATCTCTTCCAATTTAATGCTCTACTGGCAGATAGAATCTGTCTTAGTGCACTTTTTTCGCAATGGACAGGATTTGCTGGAGTTGCAGGATCCATGTTACCATGGCAGAACTAGTCTTTTTTTGGACCAGATGAAGCATGGCAACTTTTCCTTAAAGCTTTCCAACGTCCAATTACTCGACACAGCTGTATATACTTGCATCTACAGACAGACTGGGGATC
Organism: Haliaeetus albicilla; assembly: GCF_947461875.1. NCBI lineage: Eukaryota > Metazoa > Chordata > Aves > Accipitriformes > Accipitridae > Haliaeetus > Haliaeetus albicilla. The sequence continues at coordinate 11,289,249 of NC_091488.1, forward strand.
TTCTCAACAAAACACAGAAATCTAAAATTAAACTCATTGTATCAGGTAAGATTTTTTTTTAGTTCAGAGGGAGGGAGTCGAGGGCAGCATTTCTTGTTGACAAGCCATGTATGGCCATCGACTGGGATGACTTCAATTTTTAAAGCAAATCTTCACTCAGTTTCACTCTGTTCCTTGCTTTTGTTGAAAGAATAAGTAAAAAGGGGAAAAAAAAAAAAAATGCATCTTTGTTCAGCTTCAGCGCAGCGTATCCACAGAAGCAGCAGGACTCCTGAAGGCAAGCCACCTGCCTCTTCCCTCTCCCTTCACAGAAGACATTAATGAATAATGAGGTCTTCCTGACTTTTAAGCATTTGATTATTTATCGGTTTGTACTGTCCTGGATTGACCTTGTCCCAGAGGAACAGGGGTTTGTTTCATTGTTTGCACTTGGGTCTGTGAAGCAGGATTAGTTTTATCTCTGGCAATTGGATCCAAAGTCCAGGCCATATACCCTTTCAGATGAAAGACAGGCAGTTGCTAATTACCTTTTCCCTTGCAGCTGGAAGATCTAGATCTGGTGGCAAGGCTGGACACATGCAACAAGAATTATTATTTTTTCTTCCTTAGGAAAATGAGTGAGACCATAACACATGCTTGAATAACGCCAAACAACTGAGCTAACACGTTTGAACTACCTACAAGCATGGCCAGCAGAATGATGGGGCATTGGGTTTGACTAGCTGACCAACTGAAAAAGCAAATTAAAAAAAGGGTATAGATATCAAAACGAATCATAGTTTTTTAAGGTGTCTTGCTTGAATAATTCAGCTGGAAACTTTCATTATGGTCAACCACACACATTTAATTCTGCTTAAAATAGAAAAATTCTGTTTTCAAGTCATATAAGCGCTCTAATATCTTTGTTTTCATGCACATCATTCTGAAGAGAAAAATGTTTTTAAAATGTAAAGTGAAATACATTAGTTCAGAAAATTTCAAAGTGAAATATTTAGCAGTTTTCAAAATAAAAAAAAGTGGTTTAAAAATGCAGAATCAATGTTTTCATCATCTAATTTTGGGAGCAATAAGGTGTCTTACTCTGATTTAATTCTGTGATCATAATTCAACTTTCAATTTGTTTGACAAATGTATTCTTTCTCAGAAAAAAACCACTAACCCTTAGATCAATTATCACTACCCTTTTTCTGTTCTAGGCTCAAACAAATAACTTTGATTATTATGTTTTTTTCCAGCTCCATCTAGCATTGAGGAGGCTCCTTCCCCTTCCGGTAAGGCAATACTCCTTAACCTGCTAAGTGTCTAAGTGATTATCCAGTGCTTTAATGTGAATTTGCAAGACTGGTAAAATGTGCTGAATAGAGAAAGTCCAGTAGACTTATGGTGCTTGTTCTTTCTTACCAAGTCTAGCAAAATACAGCTGTCCCAGACAGGTAAAAATATCTCCACCACTAAGACAGACCTAGACTGCAGAAAGAATATTGAAGTGCCAGCGGTTACTAGTCCGTAAAGCTACTCACCATTATGGGCATCATAAAAAGCAAGAAAACCCAAGTAACATGAAAGCCATTTGGTTCTGGCAGTTAAGGCCTTTGTAAATTACCTTGGTGTGAATGAACTACCAGACCAAGAGATTTGGGGGTCTTTTGGGGTAAATAAGGTAATAAATATTCTAAAAATACATGATTAATGACTCCATATAAGCTCTTCTGGGAAAATTAAAGTAGATCTCATCCAAAGGCAATTCTTAAGTATAGTGCAGATGCTAATGTCTAGGTTTAATCATTTCAGAGAAGTAACTACATTAGGGTCACTTGTAAACACTGCCGGAGTGAATACAATACAGAAAGGCTGTCCAGCTCTGACATGCCATTGTCAGTAAATTCTCCCATAAAAATCCTGCTTATAAGCCAAATTAATCTTATTAGCTCTACAAAATCTTAAATTGGTATCGAACCTGTAACATTTTGTCATATAAAAATCAATAGCTGCAATTGGTATTTTACTCAGTGTAGCTGAAAGATACAATCCATTACATAACAATAATTATATTAGAGTTAACATAGTAAGTTCAGTGACAATACGATGTTACAGCCATATCAAGTAGCAATAAACTCAAATAGAAACTAAGGAAGAGAAATGTTCCAGTATTTTATCTCATGACCACACAGAAAAAATCAGATCAGTACTTCATAAGCAATAAACAACTTGAAAAATTACAGGAAATATCCTTTTTTAGACCTAAGACAGCTCCTCTAGCTGGCTTAAAGGTCTTTAAAAGATATGAAGTTAAATTCGAGATGGTTATCATGTGCCATCAGTGACACAGCACCACATTATAACGTTATAAAAGCAAACAGAACAGGAGCTAGAATATCTCTAGCTGTTACCTTCCACAAGAAATAAGAAATTACCAAGGGTCAAGCCTTTTTAATGCAGTAGCAGTGGAAGATTTTCAAAACGAAAAGGTAAGTAGGCTGTATTTAAAGGAGATAGATATATCTCTGTTTGACTCAGCCAAAAACTTTTTGACAGCTTTTCGTTAATATAAACTATTTCTTACCATGAAGAGGTATTTTCTTTGGGGGGGGTGGGGGGGGGAAGTGATTGGGACAAGGGGGAGTGTTTCAGCTTTGCTGTAGGAGAACAAACTGAATCACACACTTTAGACACATGAAGGTTCTTGTACTCCTAGATTTTGGAGGCTGGGGATGGAGGAAAGAACAAAAGCCTAACTTTTGAAACATAATTTTTTGCAAAAAGGAAAAAATATTTCCTGTTGTCAACTGCTTTTAAAGAAAATTGTGAGCCACAGCTCCCAATTTTTTTTATTTTCAGCAATTTCTTAAGAAAGGGAGGAAGAGAATCTGTTTTGTATTAGTTTTTATTTTGGAAGGGACTTAGAAAAGTTAAATGACCTGCTGAGAACAAAGACACTGTAGTATGCAGAAATAGTTCTCACATTTTGCAGTCATCATAACCAGATCGGCAGATACTTATTATTTTTATATAAAACAGAAACAGTTTTGATCTGTTTCATTTCTGGTTTCTGTTTATTTGCTGGATTATTTTTCCTAATTATTTTAAAGAGCCTAATTTTACTGTCACTCTGGGTTTCTTGCAAGGCTTCTTCTGGGCCAATCAAAACTTGTTTTAATTTTTTTCTGGGAAAAATGAAAGTCCCTAGGCCTGGAAGAGGTCACAGGAGGCCAGGAGACTTGCTATAAGCCTACATTTATTTCAAAGCGTTACTGAGGACTACCCAATATTTACTTGCTCTTTACATGTTAATACCACGTACTCCTTCTAGGAAGAAGGGGAGGAAGCACCCCTACTAGCAGTAAATTAACTGCAGCAACATTCTGAAAGCTGATACCACAGCAATAGGAACAGCCTAAGAATTGGTATAGAAGACAATATACAGCCTGAACTTCCCAGAGAACGACTTGGACCTAAACACTTTTAGGAAAAATTTCTCTACTGCTTAAGTCAGGGGTTCAAAATCTTTTTTTACTCGTGTATCACATCCAGCATGCGTTGCAGGTACCATCTGTGCCAAGGCTAATCTCTGCCCCGTGTCCAGGCTGTGGCTTACGTACCAATAGTGGTACGCAGTGCTGCTACCGTCTGAGTGTCTGCAGCCTAGACTTCTTATTACCATTATTTATGGACTCTTAATCACAATGCCTATCTCAGGCCCTAAGTAGGTAGAATGATAATGTATTTTATACTCCTTCAGTTGTGCTATCAGGATTTCCAATGAGTATTCTCAGTCGTCCAGAAAAGGACCTGGTACTCATTGTTGCTGCATGTCTGTGCCTTTTCTATGAAGGAGAAAAAATGATTTGTCACAGTACTTTGAGACTGGTTTTTCTGGATTGTACACACACACACAAAGAAGAATTTTGAAAATGAGCCCAAATCCGCATGATTGTACAAACAACCCTCCATCAATGCATTCACGTAAAATGTATCACACAAACTTCAAATACACTTCTCGTCAAGCCACCAGTTACATGCCAACTTTCTCTTTCTTATTTTTTCAGGACACAGTCAGATTTCCTCCAGAAGCCCTGCTGATGTGCCGTGTCTGGCTATGCTTCCCCTCTCTTTCCATCTCCTGGTCACACTGGCGGTTTGGCACTTGTAACTGGGGAAGCCAACCTTCTCTTTGGGAAGTTCTCCTCACCAGAAGACCTCACTGGGCGGAACAGCTCTGTAGGGTTAGCATGACAACTGTTCTAGAGCCACATGAAAGAAACACCACTAGCTGAAAACAGACCTAGCACTATGTGTTTCTGTCCCACATTTTGGTGTTCCACAAAACCAAAGGCAGCAAAACTCAGAGGTGGAAAGTCTGCTTTTCCGTTTGTTTCTTGGAGCGCAGTTTTAGTGCTGCCGGTATGAACGTTTTATTTTGGATTTTGTGGGTTTGCTTTAATAATAGGATAGAAGACTCACAAAACAACAAGGTCACGTTATAAATTACCCTAGTGAGATCTTTTGCCCAAGATCTCATCTGCTGTCCAAGAGAACTGAAAGGAGGAAAAAGGGCAATTACCCTCTGTGTCAGATAAAAACTGGAAGTAGGGAGACGCTCGCGTTTTGTGAAACATAAGAAAGGAAACCTTGTGAAACTTGAGCCTGTGGAACTTTAGCTTCTATTTTTAGTCTTAAGCGTCACAGGCTATCAGTAGCAACTTTTTTTCCACAAGAAATGTAGTATTTCTTCAGCGGAAGGGTAAAGCTGACCGAGAAAGATGATGGAAAGTTCATAAAACATCAACATGGAGGAAGGAAGTGATGTATTATTACAAAAATCCACTAAAATCCACTTCTAAATAAGCCAAAAGCTTTAGAAGGCTGAATTCAGTATTTTCTCTTTTTGTCATGAAACACAGCAAGGTAAATGTGATCATCCCGCAAAAGCTGGATTCTTAAGCTAGAACTGTGTGATAAGAAAATGTTACTGTGACAATGTTACTTCTTTAAAAACGGTACCTTTGGAGGAAAAAAGAATTAAAAACTGGTCAGAATAATTGTAACTGATACCTATGGAAATTAAATGGGTTTTGTTCTGGAAATGTTCGATTCAGGTAGCATAGATGTCCTGTGTAAAACAAAATTGAAAGGATCCTGTATATCAACAATATCAAGAAAGTGCAGAAGTTTTGTTTCAGGCCAGAGCTGCTGCAACCGCCCTATTACAGAACTGAGAAGCATCCAGAGAACTACTCACCCAGGCTGGTGAACAGCAGTGACTGCAGCCCACTCCTCCGGCTGTGCCCTCAAGCAGAGGGAAGTGACTCATAAGGACACTCATAAAGTCATTTTGATTTGGAACAGTTCCACTCTCTTTCCAACGGAAAGACAGGATTGTTTTTGCAAAGAAGGGAACAGAATAAAATAGAACTTAAAATGGTATCCATTGAGGTAAAGGAGACAATTACCTTTGACTTTCTTAACAAAGGGCCCTTTCCCCATGGCGGGGAAGAGAGACAAAATCCCACGCAGAGCCTCTGCTGCTGCGGCAGTGGAGCTCAGTTGGTACTTAGGCTACCCTGGGTACAGAGCAGCTTAGCGTAACAGCTGGAGTCCCACTTCACAAAATATTTGAATATAAGAATTGTACATACTGTGATTGTCTTTTTGTGTCCTACCCTCCAAATGTTTGTCTCAGATTTCATGTATTTTTCAAAACATAAGTTGATTAAAAATAAAAAACACCCAAACCCTCATGAGAGCAATTGCTTGGTATCTAAGAGTTCTTTATTTGTATTCCAGTTGTTCCTACAGTTAGCTAGGCTCCCTGTGCAATCAGAAAGTCCAAAAGGTAGAACTTGTACAGGTCTGTCAGTCCCAAAATTCTGAACTGCTTGCTCTCATCTCAAGGACTGTATGACTTCTAAAAATCTAATAGCCACTTAAGCAGCTCTCCACTTTTCAAATGGTGTTGAGGCACATGCACGACATGAGCACCTCCACTCACAAGTGCAAGCTGTATGACTACACAGCTGCAAAAATTGCTTGGGCAAGCAAATGAATAATTAAGTACCTTTATGCCGGCATACAGGGCTAGAACAGAGCCTCACTGCTGTGAAAAGGGACAGCCCAGCTGTACATTTAAGAGCGGGCACCATGCTGGCTGGTGCCTACGAGGAATGCCCAATTCCCTCAGTTGTCTGCCTCTTTCACCCTCCGACGCGATTCTCCCTGCCTGTGCAAACTGGCATGAATCACAGTAAGCACATGAGGAGACGAAGGTAGGAGGAATGAAGGGTGGGGGGAAGAAGACTGGATGACCTCTAAAAGTTGCTTACAACCCTACTTTTTTATGACTCAGATTTGCAGCAGCTCTTGGGATGTTTAAATGTCCCTGTTTATTATATTTTCCCAGAGCTGTAGTTAATGCCATTCCCAGTAGTAATATACGACCGCCATTCTGTTTTCCTGGGAGACTGCAACGGAAGGTTTGAATGACTAGCAGACCTTGATTTGTCCTTCCTTGCCTGGGTGATGACACAGTCAGCATATATCTTGAAGTTCACTCAATGTGCAGAACACGAGCAGCACATACTTGTTGTGTTTTCCAGAGTTTCATCACAAACGAGAGGGATAGCTTTGAAAACTAAGGAGCACAATAACAACTGACACATTTAAGGAGGAATCTCCACTTCTCTCACTTGTAGTACCTTGGTGGCCCACACCTATGTATTTCATATGGCAAAAGCATAGGCTGATAATCTGCTACATTAAAGAAATTCTTAAGAGATCCTTGTACCTTATTCTTGCAAAAGAATGGCTGTAAAAGTGAGTTCATTTTTTCAAGTTTGACAGTGACACTGCTAAGAGACAAAAAGGAGTTAGTTTGCTCATCTTGTAGTTATCCAAGTTTATAGTCAGGCCAGTTCAACTGGTTAATGCTTTCCACTGAGCTCCTTTCAGTTCCATACAGTGTGGGAGAAATGGCCCATATAGATCATCAGCAAGAAATGTATTTAATACATTTTATGTAGAATTTTCACTGTTATTTCAGCTAAGCCTGAGGGCAGTCATTCACATAGCATGACACCCATCATTTGAACAAGGGGTACTGAAAAATACTGAAAATAAGCATGGCAGGTGATTGTTTTTAAATATGCAGCACGAAATCATGTTGCTATGGGTAATTCAATCCTTGTTGCAACTTCTGTTTCAACTTCTGGGATTGTCCAAGTTTAGTCTCTTCTCTTCCCCTCTCTATCTCTTTCTGCAGAGATTCTGACCACCGCTGAAATCACCTTGGAAAAGATAACCAAAGATCAGTTCCTTAATTCTTCTGACGGCTAAGGCTGAGCCCTCAGCCACTGCAAGCCACAGGAAGGAGGAAGAAAACCAGCTCAAACAAAAGACTCAAGCCTGGGAATGCAGGCAACTCCCAATTATTTGCACATGGAGGATTATCCAAGCTCCCACTCTGAAAAAATAAAAAAAAAATTACATATACACACGCATATAAGATATTGCTAGCTTGCAAACACACAGACCCTTCAAGAAACAGTGTGTATTCTTCCAGGAATATTTCTTGGCCTGATAAAAGTCTCTCCCTATAAACCTTGGTTTTAGGTCACCTTGACTATTAATAGCATTATTATTATTTTAAAAAACAAAACAAAACAAAACAAAGGAAAAACAAAAAAAAAACCACCACCACCAAACTCCCACTGTGTACTTTTACGACTTTATACTCCACTTTTCCTCATTTTTCAGTGATAATTATATCACAGGAAGGCTTTAGAGCTTAATGTAAGTATATTTGATATTATACCTTCAGGGCAATAAGTAAGAAGTCACTGTGTTGAAGAAATGAGCAGGACAAAGGCATTCATTATGATGGAACTGGATTTCCTGTTTACTTTTGTTAAACAAGTAGGAAGCAATATTTGTTTGATTCCCTCTATGCATCCAAAATGTCAACACAAAAATGTCATACAGAAAACAACAGCTGGAATATTGTGCCTGGGTAAGTGAAAACCTGCACAGAACATTGTTCACAAAGTGCCCCCTGCTGACACTTGACTCACCCAAAATGTGTCTCTATTGTCACCAGAACCCGAAGGGTAAAAACGAAAAGTGCATCTCAATCCCTAACTTTCAGTTCTGCTTTTAGAAGAAAAAAGCATAGTTGTCAAATTTTTGAACACTGCAACAATCCACAGGGAAACATTTCGTAAAATGGTTTTTGTGTGTAAGCATCAATGAGGGCAAAGGGCAGAAACACAACTGAGAGGTAACAACTCCTCCCCACACCCCACAAGTTAACCCCGTCACATCTAGAAAACCAACGCAAGCAGAAGGGGCATTTATCACCGCTCCCTTTCAGTAGGGCAAAGTTCTTAAATGTTTTCTGAAGATGAAAAATAGCAGGATCCATAAGCCAGATATTGCATGCCTCCTTGTGGAGGCTTGAAGAATACACATTCTTTCACTCCTTATTTCTGATGGCGTTTAACAAAACGAATAAATCATAAACTTCTGTCCACTTGGCTGAAAATAGCAAACCCCTCAGCAGCTCCAAACAGCCCAACGGAAGGAAAGGAAAAACCCAGCTTGGCAGACAGATGTCTCTATCAATCTATAAACGCACATGGAATTTCCCTCCAAATTTACACTGGCTGAAAGCCAGGATGACAATCTTACGTCTTCCACCAAAGTTAAAAGATCTTCCATTAATAAAAAAAAATATTTTAAAATGTGTGTAGCAAAGGTTTGTACTCAGCACATTACTGTGAAATTAGAGAGAATTAAAAAAATGAGAGGCAATCCTGGTGCATTATTCTTTCTCCCTTGAAAAATCTTATGTCTGAATGACAGAAAAAAATGGTAAAAAGATGCTCTAAAATGTGATTATTTCTGAAAATAAAATTTTGTCTTTCATTTCCCTGGTGTGTATCTGTTTGTCGCATCCCCACTAAATGCCCAAGCTTCCAGCACTGACAACACTGTATGGATAGCTCACTTTTCGTAACTATCTTGAAAAAAGTTTCAGGCACTGAGGAGGAGCTGCTTCCTCAGTTACTCTTGCTACGACTCACAGTCCTAGCCCTCAAACAGTCACTGATATTGAGACCATCATTTTAGAGTACTGCTGTTATTTAGCAGATGAGATGTCATGTCAAATTAGGTGAGCTTTTCAGTTTGTATACTTGATTCTAAGCAGGTGCTACTGTGATAATCCAACCTGGAAGCCACCAGGTCAGGGATCCACATGACCGCCACTGCATCTGCTTAGAAAGGTACACAGTAGATTATTAGTAGTCTTCATTATTGGGGTATCTGGATTCAAGAATATCAGAGGACTGTAAAAAGAGGCAACATCTGGATGATCTACCAACCAACTCACAACAGCTGGTCACTGCATGATAATAGCAATTTCTTCAAAAAATAATCTTTTTCCTCGGGACACCTGAATCTTAAGATTTGGAATCTAAGAAAGTTTTATGCCACCACAGCTGCACTTACTAGGAGCTGCAGATATGATAAAACCTAAATAGATATTCACAACCTGCTGTGGTGAGAGGAGCTAATGGAAAGAGTTAACGCAGTCCCTGAGGGGAAGGGCTGAGCTCAACTTTGATGACTCTTATAGCAGAGGAAGGTACCATTAACACAGGCAGCAGCTGTTCTCCCTCTGCTCCAGGGATTTCAGTACCATCTCTGTTTTGTGCTACTTTCTTATGTTACCAAATTTCTTTTAAAACTCCTGCAGATGTAGGAAAGTCACTACATTTTATATGAATAATGACCTCCCGTACCCTGTGTATAAAATTGGTATTAAAAACATCCACTTACATACAAGCAAAGCTTATGGAGGAAAGGCTTTATTTGCACAGAATTACACAGTGACAGTATTTTAAATTCGCTTTCTTACCAACTTGATACTGAAAATTTCCTAAAGAATTTGATGCACAAGCAAAAAAGTTTCAGAATATGCCCAAAATCCACTTTATGAACCTGCTACCACGATGACTTGGTTTCTGTGTATGATTTCTTTGTACCCACGCTGGAGTTTGTGATCTACACAAGAGATCTCTATGAAATCCTCCAAGAAAACAGTGCCATCTTTGAAGTACAAATTCAGACCTTCTAAATCCTAATGTGATTTTTAGTGACAAAAAAATAAATCACATACTAAGAGGCTCCAGAAGCAAAACACTTATTCCGTGAACCCTGAGCAAGATGAGCATGCCCACCACTCATATTCAAGCTTCATTCCTCCTCTTTGCTTCCCGCAATAAAAAAAATTTAATTCCACATCCCTCGCAAGACTTCAGCCACAGATAGTATTTACCATACTCCAACCCGATCTAAGGCTTGTAGATTTCATTTACAAAACACACAATTCTCCCTTAAAAATACAGGTTCCCTTCAGCATGTCTGCCATGTGAAAGGAACTTTAATACAAGGTAATGTGTGAGGGATGTAATTTTGATTGTTTCAATTTGAGAAATGTTTCTTCATGATGATAGAAAGGTGACAAATAACTTGGAAGGGGGGAAGGAGACTCTGCTGGATTCTATACAGAAAAAATGTCTCAGCCCTGAAGAGAACTGAAAAGCAGAAAAACTGCTAGAATGTATCAACCAGTGTAAGTTATCAGAGGCAGCTGCCAAACAAAAGTGAAGGGACAAGGATGAGATAAAGGCAGAAATTAATTTATTTATACATCATTATTCCAGACATTCAATAATATTTCTTTAGAGAAAGCTTTATTACCATAAAGCAGGGAAAGTAAGGATAATTTGAGATTGTTTTTTCCATCCACTGCTCATCATGCAACTACTTTAACATAGATATTATCCTTAAAAATTGTGCGTCACATCAGCGGATATTTTCTCCTTCATTTCAAGACCTTTTTAGCTATAATGGGCCAATGGATGAATTTTTCAAAGTGCTAGTGTCGTGACAGTTAAGATGTATCCTGCTGCTGACTGATACTCAGAATGGCTCTTTTGTGAAAACAGGATTCTTTGAAGTGGAAAAACAAAACATTAATCTTTTAATTAATCACAAGCTAAATTAAGATGTGGAAGATGCCTATTCCCTTGACAGCTGATCCTGGCTTTTAGTTCACAGATACAGGCCTGAACACATAAACCTTGAACCACGCACAAATTCTTCTCTATTCCCATTCTTCGTCCACTAGATATACTGCCACTGCATCTGCTATATCCCTACAACACATCTGCCCTCAGCTTCTGAAGGGGCCTTTAGTCTCTTTTTGCCCCTATGGAAATGGTTTGACACTGGTGCACTGGGAAGACTGGTTTCAGAATAAGTCTGCACAGCTCTGCAGCTGAAAAAGCTCAAGAAAATGCTCTTGTGTCTCAGGCCAGGCTGCTTGTACTCCATTAGCCCTTCTGCAGGCCCCTCTCTCAGAGAGGGCATGGAAAACCCTGCAGCTGGGAATCAATTGGCATCATGTCAGCATTCACTAGAGTGTGAACAGGACAAGCAGGTGAAAATGTTTCCATTGGTCCATATTGTATTTGATACTATGCCCTAAATTTAAACATTTCTGATTTTTTTATTTGCCAGTTAACTTTAGCACGTTCTTTACCATGGCCCCAATGCCATCAAAGATATTATGTAATTCTGTTTCACACATAAATGCTGGGGTAGTCACCACCTTGTTCTTTGTATCCACATGAGCTTCGTAAAAGGGAGTTAAGGAAAACACAGCCTATATCTCACTTGCAGATGCTGTCTGCAAAATAAACCATCATTGACAAAACCTCACAACTCCACTATCCTACAAAAAAGCACCTCCAAATATATTATACCATCCAGCTGTAAAGACAGCTGCAATGTATAATCCAAGATACTAGAAGCTATTTTTGCCAGAAATACAAACACTGCAAGAGCAATCTGTGGGAATGCTCAGAAACACAAGAAAGCCTACAAAATTTACTGACTGTCAAAAAATGTCTCTGAGTACAGTTTGATTACAGCATTAGCCTTCAGGAAAAGAAAAAAAATCTCAGAGAGAACTGACCAATTGTAACTCATGCCAGTTTTATGTGCAAATTCACTCAGCATTTACTGCATTACTGGGTGTCCAAGGGAGTTCTATGGCAATGACTGAAAACAACTTCTAACTATACAGCTGTGTACAGAAGACAATGTTTCTAATCATGCACCGTATTACATGCTACCCGCTATATACTGTATATTCCCACTAAACCGTAAGTGGAAAAGCATAGATCCTGCATGTATTCATTACTGTAACAACACATTACTAAACTGTCTCTCAACACGGAAATTAACAGGAAAGGATATAGTTACTTCTTTCACACAATGCTTTCCTCCCAGTTCTTTAATGGCTCCTGCAGTCCCAGCATAAGGCCACTTGCCACCTTCTTCTTCTTCATGGCCCACAGTTACTTCTGCACCAGAGAGAACCTTTGCTGCCAACACTGGTGAAATGCAGCAAAGACTGCAACAAAAGGAATTACAAGAGCGATTCTACAACAGCACACTTTCAAAACTTGGTCGCAATTGAAAGGATTCAAACGGACATGGTCTTACAAATCTGAAAGACATCACATGGCAACTTCCACTCAGCACTTGCTTAGCTGCTTCTTTGACAAACACCTACACACACACACATCTTGAAAAATGCATTTAAAAAAGTAAGTTACAACTGATAAAAAACCGAAGATGCTTTTTCTAGTTCCAACAATAACAGCTGCACATTTCAACAAAACATATGTTGCCTCTGTGCTCGCACTGTCAAACAAATGCCCCTCCAACTAACATACGTACCCAATAGGTTTGCCTGCTTTGTGGAAGTCTTTCAAGACACGTTCAACTTCTCTGTTCACCTTGCAATCTTTCCCATCAACAGCAAAGGTAGATCTGCCACAACAAGAAACTTTATACATACTTCAGAATAAACCTACAAATAGAGATGCCTATCTGCCCTCAGACTGGCTCTCAAGGGTCATTACAAAGTTAATAGCTTCTAAAAGGTGGTTGAAAAAGCCTGTAGTTGACCACCAATGCTTTAGCCAAAATGACTCACTTCTAAGGCTTTGGTATGTCAGAAAGTTCCTTGCTTGATATAAACATCTAGAAATAAGAATTATCAAATGACCTTTCTAGGATTACTGAGAAGTAGAACAACATTTTCAGAGAAGAAGTATACGTAAGAAGAAAAGGGAAATAACATTCAGGTTTCTCAAAGCCACCAAAATGGCAGGTCAATAACAAGATCATCAGTATTCCACATGGCTAAGACTTTTTTTTTTTTTTGAGCTAGCTGTTGTTTTATCGTTACTAATGCAAGAGGGGACTTTTTGGTAGGCGGACATGAAGAAACAGAATAATAACACTAGTTACACCTGAAACTATTGAAGTTTTACCTTCACTTCCCTCAGTCGGGCCCAAAAAGAATCACCACAAGGGTGGGGGAAAAAGGACTTCTCGTGCATTATCTAAACTCCAGAATTCTCACCAACATTGTTCGGAAAATTTAAAACGTGATAATGCCAATAAGAATTACGACTGGAAACCATCATGAACAGGACAACTTAACTCCAACACTTTGAAAGGAGTTTTCCTTGTTAAGTAGTGGTTACATATGTAGTAAATAAGGCCATTTGTTGCTTCCTCATTTTATTGTGTGAATCATAGTTGATTACGAATAGTTGATCATGAATATTTAGTTGAGGAGTCGAATGCTTAGTTGGCACTCACAAGTTTTTAGCAGCTCCAAATCCACCAGGGAATATCACAGCATCATGGTCTGCTGTAGTGAGCTTAGCCAGGCTTGCAATTTTACCACGAGCAATCCTTGCAGATTCCACTAAAACGTTCCTTGAAGAACCAGAAATAAAACAATGAAATGAATTAAGTATTTGTGCACAGAAGAGCATAAAGAAAGTTTTGGCAGAGGAAGAGAAGGGGGAGGAAGGGAGGACGCAAGAAGAACAGTGGTACTCAATAACTGAAGCTATCGATGCTTCTGAAATACTACTACTGGAAAACACAGGCATTAAGAGACTGTGTACCATCAAGTCCAGAAAACTCGTTTAGTATTTTCCTTTCAATCAAAATACCAGCTAGCATAAAGCTACTAAAGCCAGTCAGCAAAGCGTTACAAGTGCAGTTAGAGGCTGCTGTGTCTGAAGAATGCCTAAAAGACTGAGGCTCAGCAGTCATGGAAAATATATTAAACACAGACTTTACCTTGACTCAGCTTCAGCTGGTTGCCCTTTACTGTGGTCAATGACATGCATCTGTGGAACATCTGGAGCATACATCTGAACCTCAGCTCCCCCACGACTAAGGTGTACCAGTATGCTACAAAAATGGAGATAAAACGTGCTGAAAACCTATTAAGAGAGGCTTTACCTGGCACCTAAATCTTGCTACAAATATTCCACCACCTGATTTTGAAAGAGGAAAAACACACATCCTACCAAAGCATACTGAGCATGTAGCAGCAATATCTCTGCAAGTAGCACCAAAGTGCAAAGCAGAACAGAAAGTCAGTTTGGAGGCAGGGTCAGGTAAGCTAGAAACAACAATCTTGTTCACTGCTCTTATGCAGGCAACCAGGAACAATTAAAACTTTCTCACTGCAAGTCCCCAGGTGTTATTGAAGAGTCCCATGATTAACAAACCTACGTGTACATTTAATCTAGATCTAGGTGAAACATCTCTTAGCAATTAACACTAAGAGTTAATAATTCAACTTGAGTATTAACAATTCTAGTGTTAGATTTAGCTCCAGGAACAGAAACTCAAAGTGATTATGAAATGAAGTCTTTACTTAACTCTCTTGAGATTGATTCTGGAACTCTGAATTTCTGTTTCTGAAGAAGGACAGTCTCTCTCAAACTCACTGCTCTGGCATCATGTGCACTGTGCTGCATCTTTGGACAATCACTGAGTACTGCAAGAACACAGCCTGAGGTCCCCATTATGGTATAAGAAAACTGTGAAGCTTCATCATACATCTTTCAGGGCAATTTTCATGGCCAGAGAGAGCAAAACTGAACTCAACAGACTGCTGTAATGTAAAGAAGGCTTTTCTAGAGCACAAAGTTTCATAAAGCAACTTACGCTGAGGCCTCGTGGATTTCTGTGCCATCGTAGACACCACAACCAGATAGGACCTGCAGTAAGAAAACCAAGACAGTATTTCAGGTGATACAAAACTTCCTACAGGATCTTTCACAAGCCTTGTAAGATTTAAAAAACACCACCACCACCAACCCCCCCCGAAAAAACAACTTGGCAACAAGCTCTTTACTAAGCCCGCCAACATCATGCTATTAGCACTGGTGTCACCATTTGACATACTGCAGAACTGGCAGTTCCTATTTATAGCTATCCATCGCAGACAGGTCTCAGAAATAACTAATATTTATTGGCTTTTGCAGTTATTCCTCAGAGTTAATAAACTGACATGATATCCTTAGGTATGTTTTTATTGTGCGCACAATGGATCATTCCGAGTGTCATTCGTCTATTTATGAAATATCCATATCTGCGTGAAACACCTTCTCATCCAGATGTACATCAAACAGAAGTGGGATAGAAGTGCACTTTGAGGTGGCACTTAGGATAAACTATTTTACCTGCTGCTGTATTTTGTCTGAGGATCCACATCAGAGATCAATAGCTAAATCACTTTTAATCTAATTATGCTATATTAGCCATACCTTTCCTCACTGCTATGGTAATAATACTTTCAGTTTGTTTATATACACTGGAGAATAAAAAGCACAAAGCAATCAATCAGCTACCCTTGTGTGGGTGAAGAGAGTCTTTCACAAAGTAGAAGAAAAAACATTTTTAAAAAACCCAGGAAAAAAAGCAATTGTAAGAACAAAACAAAGCCAAAAAACCCCAAAGGATTATCTAGTTCCTGTAGGTATACATATGAACTCTTGTGGGTTTTGTGTTTGGTTGTTTGTTTTGAAAGAAAAGAAACCTGTGAAAGAGAGTCCATTTACCAACTTTACTCTCTTCCCTCCTGGTTTTATCTCAGTTTTTCAAACCTTGAAAGTTTTTAGTCACAGACACATGAACAGAAACTCGCAACTGAAACTGTCCTAGAAATGTTGGACTCAAAGGGGCTTTCAGATCACAACACCCAGTCCTCTGCTCTTGCAGGCATGAAAACCTACTATCACTTCACCAAATGAGTAAGATCCATAGACATTCTTCTGTCCGTGTTAATACTAACTACGGTTTTGCTGCTCTGATATTTAAGAGCCACCTCCTCCTTTCCAACTTTTTATTTAATCTTTCATTTAATTTAGACTGAATAAGCATACAAGCAACTATGCTGAAGTTATCTTCCGTAAGCAATATTTTTAAAATGTTTTTGAAACTCACTGAAACCAAAGCACTAAAACACTATCCTCTTCTGTGACTTCAGTACCTGCTTGGTGACAAATCTGTCTTCTACCATAGTCAGAAATTTACGTCACTAATGTCAACAATAACATTTGTTTTCCACTCTCTATTTAAAAAGCCATCCTTTGCTAAAACGACAGGATTCCTGGTAAGTTACCTTTTAGACATTTGGACCAGCATTCTGCCTACTCCAGAACCAACTCTTCTCCCCCAAACAGATCTCCTCGTGCAGGTAATGCCTTCTTATTTCTTTACATTTTATGCTGTCAAGACTATACAAAGCTGGAGCTTCAAAGCCTGTCCATTTTACTCCATTTGAGATGCTATCTACAGCCTAAATTTTCCTTTGGTAGCCTGTAGCTCCTCCATCTCTCCACTTTCTTTTATATTTTTAACATGCTCTATCTCCTTTGTGCAGAAGGGCATAATCCAGTTTAAATATTTTCCTGTTGTCCTGGTTTCAGCTGGGATAGAGTTAATTTTCTTCCCAGTAGCTGGTATAGTGTTGCATTTTGGATTTAGGAGGGGAATAATGTTGATAACACACTGATGTTTTAGCTGTTGCTGAGCAGTGCTTACACTCAGTCGAGCACTTTTCAGCTTCTCATACTGCCCTGCCAGCGAGGAGGCTGGGGGGCAAGGGGGGCACAAGAAGCTGGGAGGGGACACAGCCAGGACAGATGACCCAAACTGGCCAGAGGGGTATTCCATACTGTACGACGTCATGTGCAGCATATAAACTAGAGGGAAAGCTGGCCGGGGGCCGCTGCTGGGGAACTGGGGCCAGCAATTACGTTGTGCACCACTCGTTTTGGGTATTCTTTTTTCATTGTTATTTCCACTTCCTTTTCTGTCCTATCAAGCCGCCTCTATCTCAACCCAGGAATTTCACTATTCCCCCCCACCCCACCGACGAGGGGAGGGAGGAGTGAGCGGCCGGCTGTGCGCTCTTCGGCTGCCGGCCGGCTTCAGCCCCCCCAGCCGTGGGCTGCCAGCACCTCCCCCGTCACAGCGCACATTAGCTCAGGTCCAGCTCCTTCTAACAACTCCTCAGCTCCACAGAAGCCACTTTTTTAGCTGTTTCCCACTCCTGGTCTGGCTTCCTCCGAGTTACTCAATCCTAAACAGCTTTCCCTCCTCCATTTCACCGTCTCCCAAGGCCTTCCAGCCGCCAGTCCTCCCTCGGCCCGAAGCCGCCCGCCTCCGCCGGAGCGAGCCCAGCTGCAGAGGGGCCCTGCCGCCGGGCTGGGGGAGGATGGGGACAGCCAGGCAGTAAAAAAACCAAAACAACTCCCCTTCTCCTCCGAGCTGCTGCGCTGCCCCGGGTCGTCCGCGTCCCCCCCCGCCTCGCCCAGCCCGCGGCCTCCTCCCGCCGTTCACTCACCACAGCGACGCGGGCGGGGCGGCGGCGCCGAGCGGAGCAGTGGAAGGAGGCGAAGGGGCCGCAGGGCGCTGCCCGCCGCAGCGCTGTGCCCAGGGCCGGTCCGCGGGAGGCCAGCATGGCCGCGGGCGGCGAGGGGGGAGCGGGCGGCGGAGCCGGGCAGGCCGCGGGGCTGAGGCGGGGGGGAAGGAAGGAAGGCGGGACGCGCCGCGCACGGAGGCCGCTGCGCCCTTGGCGGCGGCGGGCGCCCCCTGGAGGCGGGGAGGGGCAGCGGCCTGCCCGGCCCTACGGCCTGCCCGGCCCTCGGTCCCTTCCCCGACCGCACCGGGTAATAGTAAAAAAAAAAAAAAAAAAGCAAAACGCGAGTGGAAATAAACCCCCGGGATCGGTTTTGAGCACAAGCCCAGCAGCAGCGGGCGCCTTTTGCAAGTGAGAGGGGGTAGGCGCAGGGTGCGCACCGCCTGAGCGCGGCAGGGGAGCACAGCGGTACCAGAGCAGTTAATAAAAAGAGGATAAACAGACAGCAACAGCTTCCTTCCTTTCTTTCTTTCTAGGACCCTCGTGAAATAGTGTATTGCTTTCAAAAGTGAAGGATGGCAGAAACATTCAGCAGTGCCAAGCTTCGTCACTGGTACGTAGTAAGTATCAAGCCAAACTTCGGACCTACCAGACTTAAAACCTGGTGTTTAGCTTTCATTACTCTTCCCATTAATATGGAAGGCACACTGGAAAATTGTATCGGCTTTCATGTGCATCATAAAATTTGTCTTGATTACCTAAAAGCTTATTATAGCTCAAGCAAAATAACCAATGCGAGTAGAACACATCCTTGTATACAAGAACCGGTGCGACACTACCCCTCTCGCCTCCTCTCAAGGCTCTTGCACTTTCTAAAACATACTTCTTGTGAAGTTTTCGTCTTCAGAAAAGTGTTGAATGTGAAGAATAAAATAACCCAAAAGCATGTTTCTAAGATGTGGCCTTTCAGAACAACATCTCCTCCACATCCTGTGTTTTCTAACACTGTAAACCCAAGAGACAAACACAAATTTAGGGATCAAGTTAGCCAACTTCATAGAACAGCACAACTCCTATTTTACAGAGCACATAGCTGCTGCTGCGACAGTCCCAGAATGATTACAGCCTGTCTGCTATGGGTCATAGAGTTTGGCAAAAGAATACGGTCTTTAAAAAAGCGTGCAAAGATGACATGTATATGAAAAACAGTAAAACAGATTAAGAAGTAACAACTATGCTATATGTTAGGGAACACGATCACGTCTTTCATGTTAGCTTAAACACTTCAGTTTTACAAGGATCTGAAGACGGATTTTTGTCTTCTTCCTGGGCTACTTCTTCCCTACCCACCTATGCCTCCCTTCTACCTCAGGGGGAAAGCCTACTTTCTGCCACGGTAGGAGGAGGCAGAAGGGTGAAGAATGACAGGCAATTCCAAATCCCATCGTAATACCACAGGGCATCTTCCGCAAGCATCGCTCCAGCCCAGCTACACCTTCACACCTCTGAGACCCTGAAACATTGGCAGGACCATTAAAATGTTAGGAGGCAAGGCAGCACCAGCAACTGAAGATATTTTTAAACGTTTTACCATAAGAAAAACAAATCACGTTGCTACATTTAAGTAGCAAGTGCATCTTTATTTTATCTACTGAAATTCTACAAACTGACTATCCATGTCTGCTGTATATTTTGGACTTACTTTTTAATTCAACAGTTTTTAATATTCATACCTCTCCTCTATTCCAAGAATGGGAACTGACTAGAAAACAAATCCAGAACAGAATACGCTAAAAAATAATCAATTCTGGCTCATTGTTAATATTTGCAGTACCTTCACTAACAAAGCCCTTTCAACATGTGGCGTGAAAGTACTGTAAGCATGGATATAATTCTTTGTATTCAGGACCTCACTGTTGTTATTAGCCAATTCACAAAAACCAAGGAAATCAAAAGTTTCAGATTTTAGTATGTTAATAACATTAAAAAAAAAAAAAAACAAGACAAGGAAGGGCTTTCATCAGAAAAAGAAACATTTGTAACACGTTCTCTTACAATTTTAGTTACATTATTGAGGTGGTAATTTCCAAACCAATTTTTACTACAGTATCTCAAGATTATTAATTAAACCTCTGCAAAAGCTGTAAAGCCCAGTAAATTTTCTCCCATGATTTTAAAAAAGGATAAAAAAAGAGTCCAAAGTATGACAAGACATTTTGCATTACAAAACTCACAATACTTAATCTATGTACAATGCATTTTTAATAAAGAATGCACTTCTTCCAGTCATACTTTTAACTTCACCGATATAAGAATACATTTTTTTTTCTTACTTGAAATCAGGTATAATAAAAAAAAAAAAATCACTTAATCAAGAAATCAATGCTGTCAAGTTGTTACGGCCAGAGGGTACACCAGATATGCCATGGATGGCACTATGCCTATTCTACATTTCCCTTGCTAACTCACATGCAACTCCATCCACACTGTTAAGAAGACCTCAGTTATGCCACTATGAGGGCCACTCATTATCAGTGAATACCACTGCATAGAATTACTGTCTTAGGTTTTCTCCCTCTCATGAAGAGTAACTAGGAACTAAAATTGTCTTTATGAACTTCTTGCATAAGATAATCACTGTCAGAATCCAAGTCCTCTTCATCTACTGATGTTTCTTCTGCCAGACGTTTCATGCCCCGCTGTTGTGAAATGGCCAATGCATATTTAATATTGTAAATATTCCATTCACAGCTGTAAAAATAAATAGGGACATGTTCAAAACAAGATTCCATTTTCCTCCTAAAATAAAAACACCTCTAAAAAGACCGTTGTCCTGGTTTCAGCTGGGATAGAGTTAATTTTCTTTCTAGTAGCTGGTATGGTGTTTTGGGTTCAGTATGAGAAGAAAGTTGATAGCAACAGCTAAAAACATCAGTGTGTTATGCAGTGTTTAGACTAAGTCAAGAATTTTTCAGCTTCTCATGCCCAGCCAGCAAGAAGGCTGGAGGGGCACAAGAAGTTGGGAGGGGACACAGCCAGGGCAGCTGACCCAAACTGGCCAAAGGGGTATTCCATACCATGTGATGTCATGCCCAGTATATTAACTGGGGGGAGTTGGCCTGGGGGGTATCGCCGCTCAGGGACTAACTGGGCATTGGTCGGAGGGTGGTGAGCAATTGCATTATGCATCACTTGTACATTCCAATCCTTTTATTATTACTATTGTCATTTTATTAGTGTTATCATAATTAGTTTCTTCTTTGCTGTTCTATTAAACTGTTCTTATCTTAACCCACAAGTTCTTCTCCCCCCCCCCCCCCCCCGATTCTCTCTCCCATGCCACTGGCTGGACAGGGAAGTGAGTGAGCGGCTGCGTGGTGCTTAGTGGCTGGCTGGGGTTAAACCACAACAACCGTCTCAAAAGTTCTAATACCACACTATCATCCCCCAAATTACTCCACACTTATGTGCAGGGTTTTGATTTAAACTTTTAAATATAACAATACATACAGTTTTGAAACATCTTCAAAATGACGTTGGATGCTTTTCTGAAGGAACTGTATCACAGGGAGCAGCTTCACTGACCTTGAATGGAGAAAACATGCAATTTGCAGTGCAATTTATGCTTATATATGGAAATCTAGAACTTTTCTATACTCTCAAAATTTTAACAAGCATACATGTTAACTTTTCAACATGAACATTTTAAGATAATACTAAATGAACAAAAGCTCTTTGCTTTTAACTCTGCCCTCAATGATTATACTTAATACAAGTAATATATTGCCAGAAATAATTTTTTTCTGATGTCTAACTGCAGCTTGAAGAACTAATTCTGCTTGCTGTAGTGATGACAGTTCCTTCCAGGTACTAAAATGCTTCCTGAACAAGGAAGAGTTTGTTTTAAATCATCCTCTTCTACTTTAACAGCAACAAAAGGAGAAAATTTGTTCCAGTCATTTCAGTGACTAAACCATTAATACCCATGTTGAAGCAAGGAAAGAGTTACACAATGCACTGGTTTTTTTAACCTGCAGGACTCCTTCTCGGATCACCTCTCACTTAGCCTATTTTAAATTTGTAAATTTGCCTATTTTTGTTCCCCAAAGTCTATAAACTCTATACTATGGGTGGGCTGAATATAATTCATAGACCAGGCCCATGTAGTTGCAAAGAACTATGTAGGAAAGCAGAGTACTAACAAGCTAAGAGTGCATGCTATAACCACAAGCTAAGTCTATAAAAATGCAGTCAGTACCTGCACATTATGTTTTGGTTATATTTAATATGCATAATTATTTAAAAACACAATTGCCAAAATCCTACTATCACTCTTGAAATCTTTATGCATTTATAGGCTGAGAAAGCCATGCAAAGTTTTACCTGTAATATTTGAAAAATGTTTTTGCAATTTACCCTCAGAAATCCTATCATGCATTCCAATTCTATCATACACACTTGTTATAATGATAGAATCATTTAGGTTGGAAAAGACCTTTAAGATCAAGTCCAAACCATAACTTTTACTGTTAGTAAAGAAGCTGTAAAAATTAAGTAGTTTTAATTGTTGTGTATGCGTTATCTGGCATGTCAGTAAATGTTAAGTAAAAACGTTAAACTGACAGGTAAATAAATTTTAAAATGCTTGTCAGCGTTTTGACTTTCACAAGATCTCACCTTGTTTTCAGTTTCTGTCCATGCAGCATGAGCAACTTATGAGCCCAAATAAGATAGAACTCTAAATGACAAGATATCTCAAATGCAGAGGCCAGGAACTCCAATACTTTCTCCACGTACAGGTCTGGGAGTGATGAGCAGACAACATCAACTGTGCAAAAAGGAAAAAAAGCCCACAGGCATCAGAGTTGAATTACTATTTGGAGTAGCAAGAAAGCATGAAACATGAAAGCATAAGGGGAAGGAGAATAAAGCACCGTCTTGGCAACTATTTGATTTTTAATATTGAACTTCAGGGTACAGTACCACAGTCTCTCAGGAGGCAAATCTCTCCTCTTTGAGCCTTCCAATCACTACTGTATTTAAAAGCAAGAACTCAACTCCCTGCCCCCAACCAAGTTCTTCCTCGTAACAGAATACTCTCCCCACCAGCTCTCCTTCAGAACTTTTACTTCCACCCTTTCCTCCTCTTTCAGTGTAACTAGACTTTATTGAAGTTTCGTTACTTTTGACTTCATATGAATTTCTGTATTCAGTAGAACTAGTTACATGTAATAATCAGAGGCAATGCTTGAAAAGACAGCAAAGTCACCTGCTCAGAGTAAGTGTCTGAATGCTGTTAGCAACTGTGCAGCACAAAGCAGCATTATTTATTAAGCATTCAAAATAATCTCACACATAACTATGATGACCTCATTATATATAATCCTCTCTCAAAAATAACCAACTCCTGTTCTCTGCAGCCACCCCAACTGGCCTATGTAACATTCAACTGTGAAAAAAGTTTTCCGCTCTTGAAGAAACAGGCACACATTCATTCTGTTCACAGTGAATTACAATGCCTGAAATTTCCATGCCTCATGCTCTGCTCCTGAGGTTTTGGCATCTGCCTACTTACCCAGTCTTGCCTATGTACATGCAGTTTTGGTTAACTTCAGTAAAAGAGAACTAAGTTTTCCCAGACAGAGGCAAACACCATTATGCCAACACAGGTATGCCAACACAGGTGCGCAAAAGATCATTTACCCTGACATGCATAATTATGGGGCTTGCTACCTAGGGAATAAGGTAAGAAAATCCTACAAAGCAGTTGGCTTGCAACACATCTGATTTCAGACTAGAGCATGTTTTGACTAGATATAAGGAATTTTTATTTGTTACACATGAAACACTAGAAGGAAATAAATACCTTTCAGTGGGGTAACAACAGTGAGCTAAAGCTAAGAAAATATACTTCAAAGTTAGTATGATGGAACTATTAATGGAGTTACAAAGTTAAGTAGAATACACTACTGAAAGTTTATTTTTAAGGTCATGTCTACCATATATAGCTAATGAATGGACACATTAGTTACCAAAATGATGAAAAGGGTGCTAAAGAATGATTTCAGTAAATAACCTCAAAGCTAAGTGACATCTTACCTATTCCTTTTGTTTCTGATGTCACAACTGTAAAAGCATCTGTCTCTTGTTTGAAAGAGCTTGGCACTTAACTAATAAGCTGTTTGGTTTGTGTGAACACAGACCTCTATAAGGACCATGTTTAAATTTGTTTAGAGGGATGGATTTAACAAACACTATAACTAAAGGACAAGATACCACCAAAATAATTTTATTGTTTTTAATATCTAGTTGGAATTTCCCATGTTGCAAGAGGTCTGTTGCCTCTTGTTGTATCATTGTGCAACCCCAAGTCTGGTTCTGCCTTCTTTCTAACATCCCATTAGGCACCTGAAGACAGTAAAAATATTCCCCTCCTCTTCTAATGACTGAACAAATGCAGCTCTCTTAAGCCTCTCCTCAGCTGTCATGCACTCTGGCCCTCCAATCATTTTCCAAGCCCTCCACCAGATGCTCCAGAGTATCAATGTCTTTCTTGTACTGTCGAGCCCAAACCTAGGCACAGCACTCCTGACATGGTCTCACAAGTGCTCAGTAGAGAAGACTAATCACTTTCCTCAAACTGCTGACTATATCCTTGATTGCACAGTCCAGTATCCAATAAACTGCCTTCATCACACAGGCATGCTGCTAACTCATGTTAAACTTGCTGTGCCACTCTAACATCAGCTGTTTCTGAGAACTGACATCCAAAAACTTCACCTGCATATCCAGACCTGATCAAATTCCATGTTGAAAAGTCACTAGATGAGCATGCAGTAGACTGGTAAAAGTAAAACATAAGTTAACACTAGAAAGTCTACTTTTTTTACAAAAGGCCACCCCTTCCTCTTTAGCCTTCAGCTACAGTATGAAGTCCTTAAATATCAATGTTATATCCCCCCCCGCCAAGAGCTAAACTCTGCCCTTTACAGCTCAACTTACTTGGCTTACACACCTCTGCTTACAGCTAGTTCAGCCAAATTTCATGGAAGATCCACTCACCTTCATTGCTAGGTACAGCCTCTATGACCTCCTGAATTAATTTCTTTTCGTTCAGCTTGAAGGCCATGATGATAGCCATAGTATACTCCTTCTGATGCAGTGTTTTGCGTATATTGCTGGGTGTGACATCAATATCCAGCTCAAAAGGATCAAAAATTAGCCCTGAGTCCAGTGAATAGATAAGAAGACCCTCTGTGGTGGTGGCCGCCCAACTTCGTCCTAGAAGAGAAGTAACAATATTTAAGAACAAAGCTGGGTTTTCTAGGATGGAAACAGAAGAGTAATGATAAACAGATGACTCTTCATTGTTTTCAAGAAGTGGGTAAGACTGAAAGCCATGCATCATTGATGAACCTGTCAGCAATGACAATGCTTGTAAAAAATAGCAGCTGAAAGTGGTGTACACTTAAGTTTTCCAATTATCCACTGCACAGGAAACTAGACTACAAACCTAGCAGCACTGTGTAACACCTGGAGAGACCATCTCCAAGGCATTTGTACTTCATTATTACTCCTCCAATGCTCTACTCTTTTCCTTGCTTTATATGGAATAAAAAAACCCCCTACATTAATTGTCAATACTCACCTGTAGGAGAGAATCGCAGGCAAGTCACTCTTATTTCTGGTTTAAAGTGCCGATAACTCATGTCACCTAAAAGAGAAGTTTAGAAGTGATTTAATATATTCACCAAAAGTTCATGGTCTAACTATCAACTCTAACTATGCTGTTATCATTATGCTGAAGAATAATGCAGAACATGCCAAAATCTGGCAGAGTTAAAGACAGGGTAAGTAAGGGGCAGTCCATGTCGAAGAGATCCTACAGCTAAAGTGGTGGGACTGAATTTTGCTCTTTGAAAATTATATCAGGACTGCTAGGTTCCATAGTCAGGAGACCACGGTACCTCCTGTTTCTTCTTGTTTCTACTATGCAAAAGGGCCCACCTACACATCAGCTGAACACCTGCGTACCAGATCCCCATGGCTACAGAACATTCAGGTAATCCTAACTTTAAAACTGAGCTGAACAATTCAAACCCTTCTTATCTTGTATCGACTCTACATCAAAGGTTTTGATCCATATAAAACTAGTAACAAGACAGCAAAGCCAAAAGCCGTACCTGTTTTTACTCCAGGAAGAGGAATGGCAACACCATCTTCACCTCCAGCCCCTTCATCAATCAGAGCCATGCTGCCAAATTCGGTCATTTTTCTCCGATCCAAGTACTCCTAGAAAAACATGTAAGTTCACTGCACTGAATCTCCTCTCAAAACATCTGTATTCACTGAAAATCCTCCATACATTCAGGAGTTATCTAATGATTATTTCCTTGCACTTTCTTCCAAAAGCTTCTCCAAAATCATAGAGAAAACTGACAATTTCACAACAGTGGGCAACAGTGTCTGACCACAGATGAGAATCAGGCTGCTTCAGTCTTAGAGGCCTCAGAACAGCACAACACAGTTTAGACTGTGGTTTCATATTATTATGATGTTGTTCTACTTAAGAGATGCACTGATTTCCCAGATGCAGGCCCACTCTTCTTCCCCTTCAGGTTCTATAACTGCACTGTGCTAATGTAAGGGCTGTGTAGCCAGGCAGCTATGCAAATGATGTTTTAGGGACCTCCCTGCCCTCAATTTTTAAATACCCATCCCCCTCCAGGATTCTTTTCCAGCTGGCTCACTTCTGGTATCCTTTTAAGGATGTTAAAAAGGGTTACTGGAATTTCTTCCTTCTGATGCTTTTCATTGTTCACTTTACTTTTAAATGAATTCAATTTTCCATTTAACAATATTCAGAACCTGAGTTTGTAAAGGTCAGTGATGTTCTTGTGTGTCCACAATAAAATCCTTCATTTCTTTGCTAACATAAACAACTGACACTCAGGGAAAGTTAGCTTAGTAGAAAATATTGATAATTTAAATCTTCTCTTCAACTTTAAGTTAGGTGCAACTGACTTCACTATGCTTAAGAGTTCTGCTCATTCAATACAAACACACGCAATCTGGCAAGACTTTAGTTACCAGAGTGTCAGGAATTAATTTTGTTTTCCGAGATGTATTTCCTTATCACTCTCCTGCACAAAATGAACCTGTCCTTAATGAAACATTCATGAACCCCACTTAATGAGATGTTATACCAAAACCACAGTCTTGTGGGGGTGCGGGAATGAAAAAACCTGACTCCTCTGGTCACGTACCTCCATTGCATCTAAAGAAAAGTTGCATGAGATTTCAAATTTTTTCATAAGAATCTGTTCCTTGACATTATATATACAGACAAATTTTGACAATCCACCTGCCAGAATAGACTGACCATCTGCTGAGTAACACAGAGTAGTAAAAGATCTAGTAAAGAAAAAGAGAAAGTAGTTAATTCCACTGCCACATCCGAGCTAAAACATAAGTACGGTATGAAGACACAGAATAACCATTCCATGGAAAAAATTGAGATCTTCGTTCACACAGTATGTACTTAACACACGAAATCATTTACCACAAACACGTACTTGGTGCTTTACTATGAATCATAAACAATTTAGAACATCAACAGCTTTTTGAAGTACTTCCATACTTCTGATTCTGAGTTGCAGCTCAATGAATGAGCTCTCAGCTACACCCTACACAACACTAAGGATGGTCAGAAGAGCTAGAGAAAAAGCAAAGTCATGGTATGTTTTAAAGCGATGGTTGAGAGCTCATCACCGAAAATTTTTTTTTTTTTTCTTTTTTCAGAAAGCCATTGTTTCCTTTTTTCATTTTGTTTTGAGTGGGAGCAATATGGAAAAAAAGAGGGGCTCAAGGGAAAAAGAGAAGAATGAAACATGACTCCTATATTACCCTTTTTGACAGCATACAAATTCAACTTGCCTTTAAACATTCCTTCACATGCATAGTAATGTGTAATAAAACCCACAGCATATTTACATTTAAAAAATGTAACAGTTTCTACACACTAATAATTACAAACTAGTACCTACATAACAAGATATCCACTTAAAAGCCTAACACCTTTAGCAAATGAACAGCTTGTCATGCGAAGCTTAGTATTATGCTGGCAACCCAAGTTTATAACTGATGAAAAAGAACACATGCTCAGAATGATGCTGATTGGTGGGTGATCACAGCAAAAGACAAAAAGGATCCATCCAGACGTCAAGTCAGGCAGTCTTTTGAAATCCAACATCAGAATCAAAATATTTGAACAGCAGATGCACTCTGAAATCTTCCCGTAAAAACCAAATGAAAAGAAACAATTCAAAAGCAAGCCAGTGTGGCACCCTCTTTTCACTGCAATCTCATCTACTTACTTTCCCTTGGCTGCTTGTTTGGCAGTTATTTTATCAAGCTCCTTCCTTCCCATCTGAAGATCATGCCTTCCCTCAATTGAGCCAGTTTGCACTGCATTTTCATGATCCCAAAATGTTATCTGTCCATTCAAAGCAGCAACTGCAAGCTCCTTGCCATCAGGACGGAAAGCAACAACAAGAACTGCAAAGAATTTAATTAACAGTTAAAAATGCAGTCAGATCTGTTTCTAAGAAAATACCCTATATTTTTCTAGGATCTCATCTCAACTACCAGAAAAAGCTTAAGAGTAACAAGTATGACTGTACTTTTTCTCTGGACAACATACAAATGTTTAGCTAATTGTAAAGCTAGAGCTAGTATTAAATAAAAAAGATTTCTTCTACTGTTAACTAAATACTGTAGAAAACTATCTGAACTTTTGTTTTTCTTTACCAAGAATGAGTCTGTATTTAACATGTTCTGTTGTTTATTCTTGAAATATTTCTGCTAATATATTTATATTTGATATAAGATGAAATAAAGGTTACCATCTGAGTTCAGTATTAGTGTCTCCTTAGTTCTCCAGCTGTCTAACATATCCCATAACTTGACAGTTTTATCCCAAGAACCACTAGCTAGAACACACTTCATTGGGTTAAAGGACAAACTGCTGATGGGGCCCTCATGACCTGATAAGACCTAACAAAAAAAGAAAAGATAGCATGGAATTAGGTGAAAGAAACTGAAATTCATGTAGTCTGCATTCAGTAAACTCTAAACATAGCAATGAAAACATGCCTAACTTGTCCACACATGCCTGAGGTCACTTTTGGAAATGTGGCATGATACGTACCAGTGATTCTCAACTTTTTATTTTCAGAAGTTTTAAAAAAAATTCACTGAAATGCTACCACTGCATAGGCACCTACAACCACTCTTATGCATGCACATAGACTCTTTACAGACCAAGACTTAGGGATACGGTGTACTTCCCCCCCATCAGAACAATCAGACCAACTGTGAAAAAGCGAGTCATTGCGCTGACAATTTAGTATGTCCTGCAGCTGAAAACATTTAAGAAAAAACACTAATAAAAACTGTGAATAAGAGTAATATAGATTTTGATGGCACGGAGCTCCTACTCCTCTCAAAAGAAATCAAGGAAAGAAACTAAACTCAAAACTCTGGAGATCCACTCAAGTATATGCTGAGTTACTATAGTGATATATATTCAATAGCTATACCAGATTAAATGCATGAATTGCACATGTGCAAGATGTACAATAATGCTTAAGAATTGAAAATAGCAAATGCGTTTGATTTACTTGGAAGTACTGTGTCCCTCCTTTATTATATCTACTCTGAAGAGAAGGCATTTCAAAGTAGCAGCAAGACAGCGGGGATTTAATAGTTTTCTTACCCTACATTACAAAAACCTTCTACACAAAAAATGATGTCCCTACTCTGCTCCAGCAAAACTGTCCACAAAATCTGTATTGATCTTAGGACAGTACCTACAATTTCTTCATTACCTGCAGAAAGTATGTAGAAGAGAACATCTCTGAACAACTGCTGGAGGAAAGACTCTCATGCCCATGTGTTAGCCCCGCAATATTGGTGTTACTTCATCAGCTAGCAAGAGCTCCCTACTCAAAAACTCTAAAAAACTGTTTCCCACACAAATCCAACATAGCCTCCATGCAATAAATAAAAAATTGCTGAGAGTAACATAGTGTAGCTCCAGTTCTTGAATATAAACACAATAAAGCACATCATGTTATATTAAAACCCTCCCACTAATCCCAAAGTGACTTAGTATCATCACGATCTATATTATGTGTTAAATTCAAGCCCTCCAGCATTGTAAGTCCTTACATCTAGCAGCCTCCCACTCTGCATTGACCAGATGAATATTTCAAAGGAATCCTGAGAACCAGCTGACACGATCTCGCCACTGGAGTCCACAGCTAAACAAGAGAACTGACTTGGTCGTGGAGATGTAAAGGTACGGAAATTGCGGTATCTGTTGTAAATGTCAAAATAAATTATGAGAACGTTTTAGGTAGATTTAAACGTATGTTTTACAAACATACTGAAAAAAGGATTTCATTTTACTTGTAAAGTCTTTTAAGCTAGCTACAGGAAAAATATTCTTTGTATAAAATTAGATGCAACACTTCAGCATGATTCAAAGACTCAAAAAAGGTATTAACAACTCTGCAGAAATAGCAACCAAAAATACTCAAACAGAAGAGCTTTCTTCAATTACACAGCATATATCCATTCTTTAGAAAACATGGGCTTGTTTACATATCCAGCTCTGTACATAGTTGTATTATAATGGCTCAACCACTAAAACTATGGCAAACATTCCGTTAGACAGGTGCCATTTCCCCATTTGAGTAGTAGAGCCAGACAACGATCTTACTGGATTTCCAGCTTCTCTGAGAAAAGTTATTCCAGAATTTTCTTCACAGAAACTGGATGGAATGAAAGGTTTGCTAAATGCTATCCAAATTTGAACCAAAAATCAATAAAGCAGTACTCACATTTGTGCAACTTCAACTTGAAACAAACCATCAGCAGTTTGCTGTATTTTGGGAGAAGAAAGCTGAAGACTAAATAAGACACAAAAGCTTTTCATAAAGAGTTACCTGTGTAGATCAAAGGCACGCACTGTTCCATCTAGGGAAGCACTCAAAATGACATAACCATTGGAAGTAAAAGTTACAGCAGTTACACCACTGGTATGTTCTGTAAAAGTGACAAAACAAAAGCTGCTTGAAGTGTTCCACACTTTCACCTGCAAGAAAGACAAGAAAAGGATTCTTAGAATCTCCATCATCAGTTCAGAGAGAAAGTAAGGGTAATGCAGTAAAAGAGTACAGAAAAATTAGTCCTAGAACTCTGCAATAGCATAAAGGACTTTCGATACCATCAGTAAGGAATTCTATGCAAGTGAGGCAAACAGGCCACAGCTTATCATTAAACCCCTAAAGAGACATATACAACACGAAAATCTACGTGGAGAAAGACAAAAAAATTTTGAAACAAAGTTAATTTTCAAGGAAAGCTATAGCATTTGGTGAGTATCTTGGGCTCCCAAGCTTTGTACTGTCCACAGGTAAGACAAGTGTCAAACTCAAAACCAACTGTGAAGCCATTCCAGAAGTTACAGCTGAGATATTTCAATCTTTTTTTTTCCCCGAACAAAAATGTTATGCGTTTAGCTATCTGCAGTTCAAGACTGCTGGGGTTTGGTTAATTTTGAATCCGAGTATCAAAAAGCATGAAGTGGCAGGTCTTTTTCTGACATTCAGAAGTTTTGATAGGAAATAAGATACTATCTTTGTCCCATTTACATGCCAATAGACCATGGGATTACTCTACAAAAGATCTTAAAAAAAAAAAAAAGGTACATGTACACATAGCCTATCATTTCAATACAAGTCATCCACAAGAAGCTAATTTTTCTTTTAAATAACAAGCTTCTGCAATGTTCCATTTCAGAAAAATCTGTTTAGGAATTGCCCTTTTATAAGTAACTTGAAATTAATTACACATCAAACCCAATTATTAAAAGGGCATGAATTTGGGTGACTGAAGTTCATTCATGCCAAAATATCATAGAACCACCACAAGCATACATAAATTAACATCTGATGAATTACATCTTTTTGTGTTTATGGTGACTGCATCTATAAGAATTAAAAAATCATCTGCTAAAAAGCATAAGTGATGCAATTTGCAGAGGATACCAGCAATAATAAATCAAAATATATACGCTGTAAAAAAATATGTATCAGTTACAGTAACAGATCTTTCCACATAAAATGGAAGTTGAAGCTGCTTACTATGCTATTAAGACTTAAGTTCATATTTCAGTAATATTGCCCCACTTACTTTCCCATCCTCCCCGCCAGTTACTATGTATTGTCCATCTGGAGAATATGCTAATGAAACCATGCTGTTGAAATGTCCTTGCTGCTTCAGCACATAGGACTCGCTTTGCCATTCCCACACCAGGAGCTGACCCAAACCTGTAAACGCATGAGAAGGATTATGAATACAATGACCCTGCAAATGCAAGCCACAAAACACATTAATTGCAAGCAACGTAAAAAAAAAAAGGGTCGATGCAGACAGGTTGCGCTATGCATCTATCAATCCTAATAAAAGCCCTTTCCCTTTTATAAGTTCAAGGCAACTTTCCTCAAAAAGCAGGAGCTGTTACTTGGATTAACATTCTTAATACTACAACAGCAATGCTATCAACCAGCTGATAAATGAGCTGGAAAGAAAAGCAGGACTGCATACAAAAGTATAATCTTGGTTATACGTTTATGATTATGGACTGGGTGGGAACATTGGAATATCCAGGCAGCTTTGTAAAATGGCATGTGCAACAAGTGGCAAAGGAAGAGAGACTGGGCCCAGAATGAAAGCATATTGTAAACTACAAGGCATATGGGCTTTATCCTAATTCTGCTAGAGTTTTCATATATGAAACACATTTTCCTCCTTCGTCAACAAAGTATTTTCCGGAATCATAAGAATTCTGTGAGAAGAAATTTATTAGGGATACTTGCTTTACTGTATCTAGACACTACAGAGATGAGACTATAAATTATTAACAAAACTTTAACATTTGGATTTGAGACGAGTAAGAGGAATTTGGGCTTGCATGCCCACAACATTCCTCATTTTTCCATGAATACAGACTAAAAAAAAAATTTACAAACCTGAACAACCAAAGGCAATCCAGTCACCAGTACAGTTGATAGAAATAGAAGCTATCCTTTGGTCTGAAATACTGAAGTAAGAGAATTACCCAATAAACAAACTTGAGTTTTCACGCCTTGTGTGATAGAACTTCAAATCTAGGGTTTATTACGTCTGTTCAAGCAAGTTCTTTGACTACTTTACTGAACTTCACTGTAACGCCAAAAGCCCCATACAAATTCTTTCCTTTACTATACTCAAAAACATGAGACAAACTGCCTTATTTGGAATGAAGACAAAGAGTATCTACATCCCAAAGAAAGATGTACTTGCCAGTACAGAGCAAAACTCCCCACATTCAAGAAAAAAAAAAAAGTTTTCTTTTCTGCAGGGAAATTATGCCTTCTTTAGCTAGTATCATACAGGGATGGAAAAGAATTATGGTTTTATTTTTCAACCTAGAGACAGTTTACACATAATTTTACATATGTAGAACTTTTTTTTCAGGTATTGTCTTTATTTTCTAAAAAGAAACTGAAAACAAAGTCCAAAGCATTGAAGAAATCTATAGACTAACTAACTAACTACTCAGGAGTTCTTCATGCAGACCTCACTTTTCCATAATAAGCTATGGAATGGAGTTGCATGGTATTTATTACATGAGCCTAACTATGATTCTGCCTTCCCAGAAATTACCATACTAAATAGATACTCATGTTTTAAGATTTTTGTGTTGATTATTCAGCCTTCACTACTAAACTTAGTGTGTTTTCAAACAAACAATGCCCCCCCCCCCCCCCCCCAACCAAACCAAAAATACAACCCCACACCTCACCTCAAGGAGTGGATCAGGTTGAACTCTGGAAGCTCATGGAGGTGAAAGATTCCAGAGGCAAAGCCAGTGACTAAAAGGTGTGTTTTCTTGTGATAGGCTGCAGATGTCAGGTTATTAAAATCTCCTTCTTTATTGAAAAAATACCTGGCATCAAAGAAATAAGCAGCAAACAATGTGAAAGAAAAGTATGCTGTTATAGCTGCTTTCCAGTATAGGGCAAATATTTTGATCAAGGTATCCTACAACAAAACTAAAAAGCAGTAGTTCCAGAAATTGCTAAATATATGTGCTTTACATAGCTAGTGAAAGCTAATTCTTTTCCTCAATGTTTACAGCTGCTGCAGTAATCTGGTTATCAGAAGTGACACCTGATCACATGCAATGAAAGGGACTAAAAGTTAACCTCAGAAGAACTGCACTGTGCATTTCTTTTTGATCACCTAATGCCAATATGGATGGCTCTCATGAATTCACTGGTTATCCTTCTATATGTGAGTCCTCTTACAGAGTAAGGAATTGAAGCAATAGTCGTAAATACTATATGCCTAGTGAAGAAGGTTTTCTTAGCTTCTTTGTAGCTGTATCTCTTACTAGAATTAAACAGGTAAGTCCCACGTGATAGTCAATTAAAAGAGCAGCTGAATATTATCCAACAGTTGTATACTCCAAATTCCTTCAATCTGGAAGCGATGTTCACTAAGGCTAATTCCAACCTGGGTTGGGGTAGAGTACTTTCTTTATACTTCCTTTACAGTCAGAGGCTGAGAACACAAGCCTAAAGTCAGGTGTTCCCAATTGGCCCCTACACACATCCCATCTCTCCCTCACTCCACTAGAAGAGATTGCCTATGAACATTACCCTTCTTCAAGCAAAGCTAAATGCTGCGACTATCTTAAAACTGGATTATTCCTTGTGAGCCACATCTCCTTTGATGTGGACAGATAGGGAGATCCTTCAGGAAGGCATCTCCAAGTAGTTCACCAAAGAGGCTGACGAGCTATCTTTATCAAACGTTGCTGTCACCTCTTGAAGACAACCACTCTCTTCCTGCAAGAGCTCAAAGCCTCTAGACTTAAGAGGATACTGTACTAAAGACCTCATTACACTTTTTGAGTTTCAGACGATAACACACACACCGTAAGTCAGTATTTCTTATTAAAATTACACTGACTCATTATTCTGAAGGTGAAGGGTATTGCCCTTCATGTAGTCAAGATAAGACAAATGGGTGTTCTACTGAAACTATTTAAAATGGGATTTATAGTAGATTACTAAATTCTGGGCAGAGTTTTATACTGCTTCGAATGAGTGAAAAAGGGTGAAAAAAGCCCAATATAGTAAATCCCCATAACAACTCTATCTTTGGAAAACTGAAAATCACTTACTTTGCAACACGTGAATATTTAACCTTATCTCTAGTCTCACGTTCATTTGGATTGGCTTTTCCGTGAATTTCTTCACCCTTTGGCTCTTCAAGAAACTCTTCATCATTTTTTGCTGCACTCTTTTCCCTAGCTGCATCTTTAGGGGGCATAGGCTTCAAACCATCAAGCTCCGTATCACACTGCCACACACAGAGAGCTGCATCCTGGCTAATTGTGTACAGCTAGAACACAAACACACCAACATACGATTATCATGTAATACCTATGTTCTGTAGTCTGCTGTCTTGGTATGAATCTAGACTTGCAGAAGAGTTAGCAAGTCTGCACTCTATCATGAGGATAATACATTACTTAGTCCTCTAGAATTTGAAGTGCTTTGATTTGGAAAATTCATTTGTCCCGAGAACTGGTGATTTACTTTACCTGCCCTCAGATAATTTTTGAAAAGACCGAAGGCAATTTGTTTACCAGTTAGCACTACAGATAATTAATCTTTTCATATTTAAAACTGTAACTTTTGGGGGGAGCAATTTTAAATAACTTACTCTCCTTCTAAAGTTTACTTCTTCAAATGTTCATGGAATTGTAAACTCCCAATCGCAGCAGAGGAGTCGAGAGATATACTGCTCACATATTTTCTAAATTCTGAGATATTACCAAAATAATTAGCATCCTGTGAAAAATACCTGATCTACAGATCAGATTCTGCTTCAACTATTTTAATACTAAAATTCAAGAACATTATGTGATTATACATACATCTAGACTGTTCTCTTCAAAAAAGCAGGCTACTATTATATCCTTATGCCCTCCAAGCGAGTAGTAGATCAAGTTTGCCCATCGTTCTGCTCCAAACACCCATGTAGACATGTCCTTGCTCCCTACTGCAAAACATCTACAAAAGAAAAGGCAATTTGAATTAGAACTCTGGTTTGCAAAACTCTTCACTGACTGGAGAATCTGAGCAGAAAGATACACCAATCACCACCTTAAAAGTAATTTTACACACAAGAGAGTTGTAAACTGAGTTTGGCAACTCCAGCAAAGGTAGATGGGATTAAACACATTCAAAAGGTCAACCGTGGTCACATTCCTAAGATATGTTCCTTGTATGGATAACTAGACATTCTCAAGCAAGAATCCATTGTTGATCCATAATACATGCATATTTTATACTTTCTAGCCTGCCTAATTACAATTTTTTTAATTCAAGATAGAATGAGAAACAGAAGAGCCAAAAATAATTTTTAAAGCTAGTACAATACTTTAGAGCAAAAAAAATGGACTGTAACATGCACACGAATATTAACAATGTGAGCGGGTAGACAGTGCTTTAGTTTATTAACTCACTTGGAATCATCAGTCCAGTCAATACAAGTTGTTTCATCATATGGACCATAGTAAGTTTTGTCCAGAACAAACGCATTAAATTCTCGTGTCCTCCCAGGAGCATGGTACATAAGAGCAACATTGTCTTTTGTAATCACAAATTTCCTGTTGTATGGGGGGGAAAGCATAATTGCACACAAAGCTGTTAAAGCAAACAATTGTTCAGTACAGACAGCAATACAATGAAACAAAACAATGTTAAAAACGTTTCCACGTTATTAAAGTGATAAATATGGATTGCTTTCGAATGCAAAACAAAAAGTTATTTGCAGACTGATATTATCCCCCAACTTACACATCATAAGACAGAAAACCTTCAGTAAAAATTATTTAAGTTGAATATTTATTCTCTAATTCTCAGAAAGGAAAGAAAAGTTCAAACATTCAAAACAGGATATTCTATTTCAACCTCTCTTCACCTCCATATATTGGCCACTTCCAGAAAAACAAATCATCTGCACCCCCTGTTACGCATATCCTTTAATCTGGTCCTGTTGCCAGTATAATTCTGTAACATAGAACTGCGATTCCAACTTCCAAGCAAAAACTCATTCAAGATCACTTTAAGTCAATCCAACTGAGGAATGCTGCCAAAAGGGGAACTTTGCACTTTTTCCTCTCACTGTTCTGATACTTCTAACATTTATGTCACCACACTTTGGATCTGTGACCATGCAGTTAAAATATAAGGGACATGAAAAGAAGCACTCAATTCAGAGAACTGCCTCTTTCAGTAGTACAGCTGTCTTAAGACTAACCCAAGTCAGCAGAGAAACTGCACCGCCACAAGTGCCATCATGCAACTTTGCAGCACTGACTGTCCCTCCCATGGGCTCTTTCACCTTACCTATGACACATAAGAACAGTTAAGACTCACAGCAAATCTTCTGTTTCTAAGAGTCCCACCATAGACAACATCTGTGACAGACAACTTTCCTGCCAGTATCTGTTTCCAAGGCTTTGCTTTAGCGCTTTTCTCTCCCTCTCAACTTTGCAGATGAAGTGACCCTGATCAGCTCTAAATCTCCCCTATGTTAATCAATAGGTATCATCCACAGATTAGTCAGAATGTCTTCATAATTACAACTAGCTTATGGGGTAATTTCTGTTGGTTTGTTCTAAAGCATGCACATTTTACTTACTTGCCATCAGGGGAAAAGCTGACACTGTGAACTGGCTTGTGAAAATAGAAGTGATGTATCACACATTTCCCGATCAAACTGACAAGCAAGGCAGCTCCCTCTGTAAAGGCAGAAAAAGAAAGATCATGGAAATAATCGAGTTCCCAAAGAAACCATAATGCTAGCAAGCTTAGTTTCTTTCCTTGAGGGGGGGGGGGGGGGGAAGTACCTCCTCAGAAACTTTTAAAGTTCTGTAAATAAAGATATCTTCCCCAGAAATTCTAACATAATTTTTAAAGCAGAGCACTTCTAATTTGTGTTAAGGTTGAATATCTAGCAATACAGACCTTCCCCTCTTAAGGCTATATTTTTATTTCTTTCTTTTAGAAAACAAATGCCTCCTTTATGAAAGTACCTTCATCAATTAGAATGGCAAGACTTCCATCTGGAGAGAGCCCCACGCACACAATATTAAGCCGTGTAGCCAATGGGAATGTCTCACACTTATTACTGCAAGAAAAAGATAAAATGGTAAATTGGGTACAAGGATGCAGAAATAACAGTCATCTTTGGTATCAATGAAATACAGTCGGCTACCTACGCTAAAGCCGCAGAATCAACAGGTGTAAAACCCCCCAACGACTTTCTTTGGCTGTCACAACCCCAAAAACACCGTCTATGTAAGAGATGGGCTGCTGAGCAGAATACCGGCATAACGAGCATCAATCACAACTCTGGCCTAGAGGAAAAGGCAGATGACAG
This sequence comes from Haliaeetus albicilla, assembly GCF_947461875.1. Taxonomy (NCBI): domain Eukaryota; kingdom Metazoa; phylum Chordata; class Aves; order Accipitriformes; family Accipitridae; genus Haliaeetus; species Haliaeetus albicilla. The sequence continues at coordinate 11,327,629 of NC_091488.1, forward strand.
TCTAGGCCTTCCCACGTACAAGAGACAGTACAAGACAGAAGCACACAAGGAAACCATGCGACTACATCAAGTACAAACCTTTTTTCCTCCCCTCTTTGTTTCTAAAACACACCTTCACGTACGTCTTACGCTATTCTCCCCCACAGACCAACGTACAGAAAATCTGCACTGCGCAACACCTCGACACTTATTCTACCAGGCAGGCTTCCACCTTTTAACGCTAAGTCAGAAACTCTTCGGGATGTTTTGGAAAGCAAACCGCTCTGGAGAACCCCAGCCCACGCCAGCCGCGGCCCCACACGGCGCAGCACGTCACGCAGGACGGTGGGAGCCGGCGGTGCAGGGACCCCCCCGCCATGGGCAACGCGGACTTGGCTGTCACCCTGCCGCCCTCGGGTCGGGCTCCACAACCTCCTGAGAGCTTTACTTACCCCCCCCCAAATTAAAAAACCCCAACCAAACCGTGCTGGCAGTGCCAGGCCCTCCTACCCGCCCGGGCAGGGGCTGTCAGAGTGCTAGGCCGGCGGGCCTGAGGGGAGCCGAGGGGGGAGGCAGAGGCTGGGGCTCGCTTACTTCTTCAGGTCGAAGACGGAGATCCTGTTCCCGACGGGGCTGATGAGGGCGCTGCCATCGCGGGTGAAGCTGAGGTTCCCGCGGCGGTACACGGTGCCCAGCAGGCCGGAGAACTGCGAGGGGAGCAGGGGGAAGGAAAGAAGAAACCGGGGGGGGGCGGTTAAAGGAGCAGGGGAGGGGAGAGGAAGGCAGGGGCCGCCGTCCCACGCGGGCGGCTGCCGCCGGGCACTCACCCGGTACGCGAACTTCATGGCGGCGGCGGCTCCACGTGAGGAGCCCACGGAGCCACGGCAAGTGCGCGGCGATACCGCGCATGCGCCCGCTGCGGAGGCGGTGGGGGCTTCCCGCCGGGGGCGGGGCGGTCGAAGCCACTGCCGGCGCGGGGGGGGGGGAGGAGCGCGCTGCAGAAGCCCGTGTCCCCCGCCCCGCTCCGGCGGGGACTCGCCGCCAGGAAGCCGGCACCCCTCGACGAAGCCCGTTCGGCGTTATTGGTCTCGCCTTTCTCCGCGTGCGCTTGGGCCTCCGCAGCCCGGGCCGCGCCTTCCCGCGTTCAGCCGTTCCCTCCTCTCCTCAGGGGCCGAAGCCGGAGTGCGAACATAGAGACCGGAGCCCAGGCGATAGGACGCGCCCGTCCCCGCTCTGCTTCGCTGGAAGGGGCCGGGCTACTCGGAACCCGAAAAGCAGCAGCAGCAGCAGCCCTGAGGCGAGAGGGCAGCTCTTTTTTTCCCCAGAAAGTGGCAACCCCGGTCAGATACCCGCTATTCCAAATACGTCCCCTCGTTTAAGCTCAGAAAGTATGTTTCTGTTAAAAGTAGCTTTGGCTAAAACAGACGAAACAATCACTCCTTCAAACAGAAGGGAAATGGGAGAAGTCAGAGCAGCAGAGAAGTTGATTTCTTTTTAAAACATGTATATTTAGAACTGTAACGCTTACAATTTCATTAAACAATCTTAGTACAATGTGTTTAATCTAACAGTATATTACAGAACAATGTGAAAAATGATTTAATAGCAAACCATGGAAATGGAATTAATTATATAATACCTGCAGTGTCAAAGTCACTAACTTGTTACCTTTTCCAGTCAAAGAATCCCAGCAGTCATTTGCACTAAATGATGCTTTGGGTTTTATCCAGAATAAAATGGTATGATTTCCACAGAGAAAGGGCATTCCTTCACAGAAAGAAGATGCATAACAAGAACATTTTCAGCTAGCAGGTCTATTTTATACATCTATTTAGACATACTGGGTTTTTTTTAAATAAAAAATAATAATTTAAAAAAAAATGTTTAGACCAGTGCAGGGTGCCTAATCATTTTTCAACTTAATTGCGATTCTTTTTGGAAAGAGGGTTTGGTTGGTTTTTTTTTCTTCCCCTTTATAATTTAGCAGAACCTGAGTTTAGAAAAAAACAACAACAAAGAACTTGTCTAATGAGCAGTTCCTTGCTTTAGTTTTACTGACAAATATTTCATATGGGGCAGTTTTCCTCTGTGGAGTCTGTTGACAATGCACCATTATAGATCTGCAAGTAGAAAAGGTCATTCTCACATTAAATGCACAAGTTTCAATATCAGAAGCAGGACATCAGAAGGAGTTGTAATTTTTCCAGTCACAGGTGGATTTGCAACATTCACAAAAATTACACTTTTTTTTTTTACATTTTTTTGTATTTACATTTCAGATATAAATAATGAAATTCTTTAAGTTACATGTTTTAACTTTGCTTCACAATTATTCTACATCTGCAAGCTCTCCTATATCAAACCAACCTCTTTCTTCCATCATGAATGCGGAAGTCTGGCCTCTAATCAGTAATAATTACACTAAGCCTTTATGATGAAAGGTTGACTGTTCAAGTATCACATCATACTGAAATTTTTGCCCCAATTTTTAAATTGGAGCAGCAAACCAAGCCACTTAGAAATGGTAATAAAAGAAATTAATCTGGGAACTCAATAAGCCAAATAATTTATTATTAAATTCTATCAATATCTTTCTTTGGTAAGAACTATGCAAGAGGATGACCCAACCCCCACCCCCCAAAAAATCATATAATATGTGACATCACAGTGTCTACTCTGTGAAGGAGAAAGCCTCAAAAAATTAAGGAATTTTGTTCAGTTAAGATTGTTTAAAGCAGTAGCTCTTCCATGCATCTAAGTATGTAAATGATGGAAGTTTAATACAAAATTGCAATGGCAGGAATTAACAATGATAAAACAAAAAACCACCAAACAAATAGAAAAGCAAAAAGCAACTATTACACCAGTGAATGTGCTGTTGTATGCTTTGTTGTGTTTCTGGCACATGTGTGGAAAAGCCTGTAAATGACATAAAAATCCAAGATTTGGATAATTAGATCATTGAACTCTAAATTGTAAAATATATAAGGAAGCATGAAACAAATCTCTCACCTGCCAGACAAAAATAAAGAAGTGGTCCAAATATTTGGATATTTTGTTTTTGTTGCCCTGTGTTGTGATGCAGGATGTGACCGAAGGGAGAAAACCCAATAGCTTACACAAAACATACTAAAGTGGCAATATAAACTAGCTGACACAAGCTTCACTGTACATTTAAATTGATACAATTGTCTGGTGCTTCCATGGCCAGTACACGTTGAATGCCATAGGTCTCCTTAGAGTTAGAATGTTACAACAAAGACTAATCAGGTCATAATTCTTTAAAGTGCTTTCATATCCAGTTTCTAATGGGTTTTGTTTTCTTTGTTTCCATACCGAGTTGTCACGTGATATTGACTTCCAGAACATGGTCGTCCTTGCTGGGAATGACAAGTATTTGCATACCCGTGCTGCAGTTGAAGACCTGACCAGATGAAAAGGATTGCAGACGGGGCATTGGCAAACCTTTGTGTTCCCCACTAGCTGCAGAATGCAAGCTACCTCTGCTCCTTATGCTGCTGCTCTCAGCTTGATCATCCACATTCTTGTCCACAGAGAGGTTATCATTTTCAATCCAGCTATCTGTTTAAAACAAAAACCCACAGTTTTATTCTATGGAGTGATTAAACAAACTAAAAGTTATTTCAGAGCTCAGACACACAGTCAATTTACCACATGTTAACAGTTAACTGATCATCTCTGCTGAGGTAACAGACTGCACGCTTTTGGCCAGCAGCAGATGTAACAGAGTGAGTTATATTGACTTCTACAGAAAATTTAAGTAGCATTACCTCACATTTGTCACAGGCTAGAAGGGTGCACATTGGCAGTTCCTGGAGCTCTGCTGACAAATGGTTGTATGAGTGAATTCTCACTACAGCTCTGGGACTACTCAACAGTACAGATAAATACTCTAGGTGGCTGTGGTAATTTAAACTCTTCATCTAATCTGGTTTATGTGTCACAGATTTTCAGTTCTTTTATTCCGTACTTAATCCTTTCAAAAACTGGGGAAAAACTTCAAAGCTAATGAAGACACAGTAGATGTGCATTTTACAGACAACAAAACCGCAGGATTAGAGGGTTATCAAACAGTTTTCACTTGACTATAAATCCAGTGACAACTAATTTGCACAATAATCTTTAAAGGAAATATAAGAAAACAATGCATTTATTATTCCTCCTCACAGATTAAGGCTGCAACCAGAATTCAAAGTTCCCATTACAGCAACATTTTGTAAGTTTCAAATCAGAACTGTGAGCGAAGGTAAGTAACAGACACCTATGAGTACTTGGTCAATACACTTCCTCGCCTTGCTTTTCTCTTTACACAAGAACACAGGAGAAACAGGATCATTTCTGTAAGCAGCCATGTAGTCAAGATAGCTTTACCAGCATCAAGTTGCATGGAGTGAGCAGAATGGTGAGGGAGGTATTTAAACAATCTGACATCAGGAAAAGGTAGATATCCAGCAAACAGCGGCATCACTTCCATGTGGACTTTGTGAGTTGCTCGAGCTGCTACAGGCATAGATATCACTCCAGAACTTTTTCCACAGACTGCCCAGTTACTACTGTTGTCAACAACTATAAGAATAAAGAACAAACACTATAAAGATCTTTTCTGAAAAATGACAAACCCTCAGTATAGTTTCAGAGTATTTTTAAAAACAGTATTTTAGCAACATCTAAAAGCCCACCAGCTTCTACGTGTGAAGAGCTGTGCAAGGTAGAATAACAGCCCTACACAAAAGGGACCATAATTGGGATTCAAGCAAGTATCCATTCAGTCTGAACAGCATTTATATTCCACTTGAAGAGAGCTTAATGAGAAGAAAATAAAATACTCTCAGTCTAGCAAAATGAAAACTGCTTTACTGAGCAGCCATACTCACAATACAAGAATATATGCCATAGAAAAGTCTGGCAGATGTCGTTATCAAGACAAAACTGGGGAATTTTGTCAATATCCTTAAGAAAAATATTCTTACCTTCATACATGAGTTTTGTTGTGCAATATCCATCTGATTCTGTTAATGCTTCATCTCTGTCAACCTCTGAGAGGTCAACAAGTCGGGTGATTGACACCTCTAAGGAGCAGAGTGAACCTGTTTTACAATACTCTGACCCCAATGGTGGAAAAATCTCAGTTTTCACATGATACAATGTCTGTCAGGAAGAAAACAGTGCTGTTATCAAGAAAAAAGGGGCGTTTTACTTGTGTTTAAACTGAACTGGACAACTGATACAGTACAAACTTAATTTTACATTTACCATCCATTAAACCTTTTTAATGCAAGATTCAGTTCTAAGTAATGTTCACTTCATTATCTTGCTCAGTTTGAGAAAATAAGCACACCATTTTCCCCTCCACTTATGCTTTAACTCAGCCTTTCAATGCTCCTAAATGGATACCAGCCTTCATATTGTCCAAACAAACTTTTACTAGTTTCTTGGCTCCTCACTTTCCAGACACATCACTCAAATTTTGAGTAATACAGAAGAACTACTTCATCACTCTTACCATCACAGGCCCCAGAATAATGGTACTCACATTATCAAAGAGCTAATTTTTAATTACTACAAAATTAAATTTCTATCCCCCCCCCCCCAATGTTTAAATGCAGTTAGTTCTCTTTAAAAACTCCAGAAAGATGCTGATACAGGTGCCAACAAATGCTAGTGACATGCCAGTAGGTAAACAAATACCTAAAATATTGTTCAATGTCACTTTGTAATAAGCTGGTAGAAAACATAGCAACATTGGAAACAGACAAAAGGATTTAACCAAATGAGAGTCTTCTCATGTTGCTACTTTTTACCCAAGCATCAGAAAGGGTAACACAAGACTGAATTTAGAGATGAGATTGAATAATGGTGATAGAATTCCTTTAATAGGAAGTTATATCTAGCCTATACACTTCCTAGCTGATCAAAGGAATAAAAAGTTTGTCCATAAAGGGAAAGAAGAAACATTTAGGCTAATGGCCTACAAAACCCTAAATATTGCATTAGAGCAGCTCATCTCAAGCACTACAATAACCAACTCAAATGCTTTCAATAGCAAAGATCTTTTGGAAATTGCAATTTGCTTCGGAGAGCGCAGTCTTAAGCCAGCAGAGAAAAAGCAGCTCAGTAACCTAAGGACAGTTTCCATGGCACAAGCCCAGAAAGGCAAAAACACAGAAAAACAATGAAACAAGATCAAGGACACTTGAGCAAGTGTTACATCTCCCCTTCGCCCCCTCCCCATTCCAGTGGCAAGTATAGGATTCCACCATGTCATTCTAGGCTTCAGTTCTATCGTTCAACAAACTGGCTTTCCAATGATTCTAAGTAGGTATCGATCTCATTATGTAAACAGAAGTTTTCTAATGTATTTTTTTTACTTTCCCTTTCCATATATTAGGAAACCGTATTCAGTTAACATATGCTATACTTAGAAGAGTACTTACAAAAAAATTTTCCACTTGGAATTCATAAGTGAACGGCTTCAGGGTAAAAGACTGTTCTTCAGAGGTAGCTGGACAAAAGCTGACTGAAAACAGGCACTGCAAGGAGAGAGGAAGCTCTTTTGTCCACTTCAATTCCCATACAAAGAATATTGATTGCTTACTGTATATGACCTGAAAGAGAATGTTTGTAGTATTAGCTCCTTCCTTCCTGTGAGAAAGAAGCAGAAATGCACATACATATGTTTGTCTGTTCTGGCATTAGTATAGTTTATAAAAACAAATTACCTGTTAAGTGTTAAATAAATCATTAGGGAAAATATGCAACCAAAATAACTAATAGTGAATTTTTTTTTAACAACGCACATCTAATTAAAAGGAGGGATACGTTTCACTGTCAGAACCAATGTTTCAGAAGGGAACATTTCACATTCAAGTATGTGTGAAAAATGTTTTATTCAGAAGTCAAATTTAATAAAAATATTAATAATGTAAAGTATACACTTTTCCTAGGCACCAAGAATGGCCAATTTAGTATTGTGTTCAGACAAGGCTGAAAGAAACTTCAAGGGGACTGTTTTGCAACTTAACTAGTTTACAGCTGTACTTAATTTGAAAACAGTCTCTACCTGATTTTTTTTTCCTAAAACCTAATGACAAACTGCAGCTATATGATGAACAAATTAAATGTTAACGGTGATATTAGCAATACTACATTTGTATAGCTGTTGTTCAAGCAGGTATGTGGTGCTTTGCATGAGACAAATGGACAAGTCTGAAAACTTACCTAATAATCTTTGCAAGTTTTAGAATTTAATCTCAGATCTACAGGTGTAAATGCCTTCTAAAGCATCTTTAAGAATCAAAGCTACTCAGAGGACTCCAAAGGTCTAACCTAACATCAACTATCAGCCTTACTTACTACAAAAAAACCTATGTGCGGAAGTGCTAATAATTTTACTAACAAGAACTTTTGTCTAGCTATCCTGCCAATGAGTTCATAAACCACCAAGTGAATCTTTACCTGTTGAGATTCAGGGTTCAGAGGTACCAGCTGCAAATCTGTACAGTCAGCAGAATTTTTTAGGCTGTTGTCTGAAAGCTGGAAACAGAGTTCTGACAAGTTCTGTACACAGACTTGCACGTATTTCCTGAAAAACATGACACAGTTTGTTCAACAGAAGTTGAATAGTTACATTGAAAGTGTGTAAGATTGTTTTCAAAGTGCACAGCTCAAGCAAAAACAGAATGGCAGGTATATTTGTTTCTTTCGATCTTTTCTTCAATACTTATGAGTCTGTAGAAACAAGACTGTAAAACATCTTCTTTCATATTAAATGAAAACAAGTAACTACACAGAAATAGGCTAGCTTGGTTTATCTTTTGGTCTTATTTCCAAAATAACTGAAACCACAAATTTGTCTTATTGTTGTGAAAGAACACTAGAGGAAATACACAGCTTTCCGTTGGCAGTTTGTGCAAGATAACAAAAGCCTAACTTTAAAAAAAAAAAAAAAAAGGCTGCTATAAATATTACTTATGAAACTCCAGTTTTATATTTTGTAAGAAGAAAGAAACAATAAATACTTAATGAGTACATTACCGTTTGCCAGCTGACAATAAGGAATGCTTGGCATTAAAAGGTATGCAGAATGTTAATGCAATAATAGTGGAGTAAATTGACCAAGGACAATCAATGGTTACCTAAAGGAAAAAAGGAACAAAGTTCTTATTTGTAATGGTCTTTGGCATAACGATTTTGCTTTTCTTCTCATTTCTAAGCAAAACTTTTCTCAGCAAGTGTCTACATCTAGTGCATTCAGAAGGGGAAAAAGGAAAAAAAGAAAATTTTAAGAGATCAGTATGTCAAAAATTAATCTGACAAAACATTAGGTTTTTGTTTTCCTGTGAGTGGGATACAAAATCTTGAAGAAGCTTTTCCTGTGGAAACTGACATACCCAGTTCTGAAGACTAGAAATAAAGGAAGGGGAATAGAAGAAATAAAAGATAAAAGGACACTAACAATACCAATAGCATCTTACTACAATAATCTGGTAAAAGGTCAATATCAAATAAATTGCTATACGATCTATTACTGACATGTCTTTATAGTACTTTAATATATTAAATACAAGCTCAAAATATTTTTAAAAAATGTATTTAATGTATATTTGTTTTAACTTGAAGCAGCACACTTAACTGAAGAATTTCTACTGAAGTGAATGCTGCCATTCTTCCATTTATAAAGCATATACATATAAAAACATATTTTTAAATGCAGAGAGGCAAAAAAAAAAATATCTTTTATCACATCATATTTTAGCAATGCTAGGCTATAGCTATCCCTTTTTACCTGACTCTTCACATACAAGAATACATGGCAGCACACTTGGTCAATTTTACAAGGAGTAACACTGTGAAAGGTGATGGTTTCAAGATCATTTTGCTGTCACAGCTGAAGAGCTTCTTTCCGTACTACTTATTTTATTCGCCCTTCATAATGAAAATTAAGAGGAAAAGTTACCTCCAACTAAATAAGGTGACAGCCTGAAACACTACAGTGTTAAGTACCTCAACACAGCATACAGATTCTTTGCAAGTGGAAGAAATATCTTTCCTATGAGTTAGAAGGGAGAATTTAAAGACCACCATGCCACCTTTCACAAAGACACCAGTATACTTCATCCTATACAAACTGCAAGTGTTAGAACATTAAAACTCAGATTACTAGACAGTGGAACAGTTGGCAATATAGTAAACATAGTGTCTATTTCTGTTTATATTTATGTTTTCTTTACATTTATAACATTTGCTATGATTTTTGCTTGTACATCTTTCAAGGGAAAATTAGTTAAATGCAAGCAGGTTCCCCCCTCCATCACCACCACTTCTATTTTGTGAACTGCACGCCCCTGTGATCAAATAGATTTTGTAATAAAAACATTAAATTACATCTTACTTTTTGGTCAACAGTAGCCATGCAGTTGTCCTGTTTCTGCTTCTCTTTGTTTTTTCTGTGAACTTCTTTATTTGTAGTATTTTCTTTCTCCACTGCAGATTCTGTGGCTGATGGCAAATACATGACTTCTAGTTCAAATTCAATCACATGATATGCAGGAGCTACTGGCAAACTGATGCTTGTGATCTTTTCAGAAGACTGAATCCTTAATGATGATTCTGAGATCTTTTCTATAGTTGTATAGAATGGGGGAAAAAAGTAGTTTTAAAACAACACATTCATCCCTTCCCAATTTCCATTTTAATCTGTAATTAAATAATGAATCTAGCCTAAAAAGCTAAGTGTCATAGAAAAATACATGGTGCCATAACCATTTCCTAGCAAGACCTCCATGTCTGCAAAAACAGCAACAAGAAACCATGTTATATAACTCCATGGTAACCTCTTCAAATGAGCTATAATCCACACATCTTAAATACCACTGCTGTTCACGCTTCCCAGTAATAACGCTCCATCCTTCTTAAAGTGCAGGAAGGTAACCATCACATTCCATGCAGTAGTCCCTTCCACGGTTCAAGAAAGAACTAAGATGACAATTTGATAACAAGCTTCAAACTAGCTAAAGAGCTACTTTAGTGCATCATATGACACCTATTGAAGTTTTTACAATGTCCTGCACCTCCTTAGTCTCAAAATTTCACTTCAAGCAAACTTACAGCTCATTGAACACACATGCAGCAGTATTCTTAGTCACCGTTCATCATCTATCTTTAAAATACTACACATGGGATGCCTCTGTATAATCTATTTTAATCTTAATTTCATCAAGTCTATTAAGACTGTTCTTCCCATTTATGTAAATGTTGCTTGTGTTTGAGCAACTGAGGAGACTATACAGTACTTATGCTCAGAAAAAAGGAACTAGGATGTCATCTGTTTAAATGAAATACCGGCCAAATGAAATGTTCCATTTACACAGAGCACTATGTAAAAACCTACTTACAGCTACTTCACAATACAAATGGTCTAGTCAAAACAGAGCCTGCATAGTAATTTGAAAAAAGACAGCATCAGTGTTCTTAATACTGTAAGTACAGGTTTACTTCAGGATTATTGAATTGTCAGCCATTTAAAGATTATTAATTTTTACTTCATCGCTTACCTCTGGTGTTAGAATAGATCACTGCCTTGCTCTCTGGATGGTACAGAATAGGCATGGCATCCGCATTACTGAGCTGCAAAGCATCCCCATTCTTCATGGTGTAGTGACCAGTAGTCACCGTGAATTTCACCTTCTGGGGAATGCCAGCCAAAAGGCTATCTGAAGAAGAGAGCAGAAATTGTTAACAGATTCCAGTACTTATCAGTAGACCTACTTATCAATATATTGCTAACAAACCTTAGCACTGCTAAGGTTTGTTAGCAATATTCCCAGACAATGTGGCACATGTTAGGGTAATTTAAAAGTGTGGGGTTTTGGTTATGCAACACATTAAACCTAGTTCAGATACATCGTTGTGGAGAAACCGGTTGTTTCAACTTGAGTCACCAAAACCACTGTTTCTTGGATGGCTTAGAGTAGCTGGCTCACATACTGTGTAGCTCTGGCAGCACAGAATTCAGTGAAATACAATAGTCCCAGAGAATTTACTAAGATTTTTGTTAAATTATCCAGGTTGTAGACAGCTTTAAATTTTTGCACCGACAATGCCAGTCATGCCCGCATGCTGTATTTACATAATCAAGGTAACAAGAATGCCAATATGCACACAGATTTTCAAGTATCTGAATCACAACCATCAATTTCATAGGGGTAGTTAATTTGCTTAATGCCCAATACACCTGTCCTACATTTGCCACACACCGCAACCCCTGTAACTGGAATGATAGCACAACATGCATATGAACTCCTCAACTACCTCAGTAAATAGCCTGAAAACAAAATCACTATTAACTTCCATTTATAAACTTTAATAAACCCTACAAGTAATGCTCAGCTATCCGTGAAACCAATGGATGAATTCAGTATTAAATTTTTAACAAGTTTGTATTATCACCTCTAGTAGAGAATCCCAGTTCTTACACATTTCTCGTAAATACCAAAGAGACTGCAGTGTCACAGAACTAACCAATAAGGAGCTCAGACAATTACAAATTTAAATATTCACTTCTCCTAATCAGTGTGGCAGCTCAAATCATACCTGATATTTAAGTGACACTACACATTCAAATTCACGTTCAAAAGTGACACTACATGTTTCAGAGCCAAGCACTGGAATTAGTTATTGAAGACCAGCCATCATTGACAAAGCATACTTGATGGATAATTTGAAAAGTGAGAATTTATTTTAGACTCAAAATTAAGAGTAAGGCAAAAAAAAAAAAAAAAAAAAAAATCTGAGTAACATTCAAGTCAGAAAATGCTTTAACTAGTCCCACAAGAGTACAACAGAAATCATCAAAACAACTTCAGCACAGCAACTGTACCTACCAGTCATCGGTTCCACTTTTAGCTGGGGCTCCTGAGAATATACATCATACTGCACAATTGGGTAAATATGAAGAAGGACAAACTGTACTTTTCCCACTGAAGTGCACAGTTGCCTGAGCGTGTATGTCCCAGGTTCTTTGGCCTTTGAAGAAAACATTTGAATGGATTTTTCAATTTAGGAAATACTGCTAGAACATACCGTCTACTAAAGAACAGCATGTTTTCAGCTTATTTTTATCAGATATTTTGCATTTGTAAATTAAAATGACAGACTTGTTCTCAGAGTAAGTGACAAGATTTTCACAAAGGAGCACCTTTTGCCCCATTAAGACAGAAGCTCTAGAGTGCTGGCCAATTCAAGAAAAAAAACATTGTAAGTAACAAGTACCAATAATCAGAATTCTAATATAGTAGCTATGCTGTCACATTGTTATTTTGGGGTGCTTTTTGTCTTGTTTGTTGGTTGTTTTTTTTCACCCCCCTCCAAGTGCCACATACATTAAAATATGATTATATTTATTAAGTACTAAAATGATATTTAGCAAGCAGTGAAGTGCTTATTTGGCTAACATTCATAAAATCCTACAACATTTATATAAGGCACAACTTTCCGCTCAAGCTATCGATTTCACACACTCCCCCCACCCCTATGTGAATGCTTACAAAAAAGTAATACATACATATTTAATTTCAAACTCTTCCCTTACACTGAATAATGGGATTCTGGATGTTTTTTGATATCTTTATAAAAAGCAAATCTCCAACATCTGCTAGTATATTTATTCTTGATTCTATTTGCTCTTAGCTACTACTGCTAGGAAATGGGGAATGTTTTCTTTTTCCAATGTAATACATAAATATTGATGCTGGGTATAACTAAAACTAAAGATTAAGATTAGGAGTTATGAAGAAAGGCTGTAACAACATTCAAACCTCACTTACACAGTTATTTACAAAGTAAATCCTGACTAAAATTCAATATTATGCTTTTTGACATTAAAGTCACTAAACTTTATCCCTTGAATACTTTATAAACAGAAAAACATTAGTAAAGTTTTTCATAATATATACGTACTTTAAACCTCAACATGGGATGGGAATATCGGTCTGAAGAATTTAGATAATGCTTTCTGATCTCATTTACAGCCTCAAAAAATACACTGGAAGATTGCTATCAGCATAAATAATGCTAATCATCAGTCTATGATCTACAGAAAGAATCAAACTCCCTCTGCATCTTAGAAGCACAGTCATTCTTCTTTCTGCAAAAGTAGTCCAATTAAGCATTACTGTAAGAAAATTTAGAAAACTGTCAGCAGTTTCCATCCCCCGGCCAGCTATGTAATCCAGTAGCAGTGACGCAGTATACTACTACAATGATAACAGATTTTTAGTAAAGAGTTTGTAAATACTGCAGCTCAAATCCAGAGAAGCATTCATCACATTATGTAGTAATACACTGTCAAGATTGTAACATATTCAGATTTTCCCTTTAAGGACAGATAAGTCATGCTTTGACAACTGTATAAAGATAAGTAGGATTCACACTGAGCAGTCTTCCCATGCAAAGTTCTTTCAAGAAAGAAAGGTTGGGAAAATAGAAGAGTTATAAGCATAAGGCTGTCCATCCTCCAATAGCCACCAGAAGCTATGATGCAGAACAAGGCAAATTTAAAGCAGAGCTGTATCTAGCTTTACATCCATATCTCTTCTTCCATGGTTTCAGACTGCTTCCTGGCCCCACTAAGCCAAAATCCCTGCTCAGAACAGTCTCTAACAGCTTTCTTCTAGTAAGGCTCCTTCACCTGAAATCCAGTTCTACATACATGTTAATTTATTTTACAGAAAACTACATTTGCAGCCACCAAGACCTCTGACATCTCCAAATACTACTAACTTGTCCCAATCGTTTGAAAGATTGAGAAACCTAAAAAATTAGGTCAGTAGGGAGTTCAGATGACATTATTGCCTTTTCACATTGTATCATCAGGGACTTGAACTCAACTTCCATCTTGAGATACCTGCTATCCACACAGGTTCCACAATGTGCGTGTGCACACATACCAAGCACATCTCTCTAGTGCTTTCTGTCCCAGCGCTGGAAGAACGGAAAAAGCAGAGTATGTAAGCCTATAGAAAGCTTCACTCTAAACAAAACTTTACAACAAGACAGAAATTAAAAATAAGAAAAAAAAGAAAGGAGAAAGTTAAAGTCTCAGGTGGAGCACCTAAAATTTGCTAAGAATGCTACAGAAACCTCCTGGTCAGCTGTGTCTAGCTATCAATTTTTAGTCTTCAAAACATGATAGGCAGATTCTTATTTCAAAGACAGTTTTAAAAACGGACCAAAGCTAATTTAAACCAATTGGAAAATGGCAAAGCTAGCAGGCATATATACCATATGTGACTGAAAAATGCTTTCTCTCTTCATAGTATCCATACCCTTTCCAATATACAGGCTGGATAACACTCAGAAAATGAAGCAGCTCTGAAACACCTGTTGCATTCCTCATTGGGCTGCCCCATCTTTTGTTAATCATTCAGATGCTGCACTGAATTTCTCAGCATCTTCACTCAAATTTTCCCTACTCTGATGTTTCTTACTGTAGCATTGAACTCTACTAAATATTTCCCTATGAAGGGTTACAGAGGTGGGGAGGGAGATAGAAGGTGTTTAAAGAAACCCAAAGAACAGAACAATGTGATAATTGAGGTGAGAAGCTCCTGTTCCTGGAATGCCAAACACATGGTAAAGTCTCACTTTTGAAAATGCTTGGCATTTCACTTCCTAGGACTAAGTCGGCAAGTAAATGCCTTTCCCCATTTCATTAAAACAAGCAAACAAACCACAGATCAGCAAAGTACAAGGCCACAGAATGAGTGGCAGTTTAAAACAAACAAACAAAAAACCCCAAAAACCCAAACCCTGAACAAACAAAAACCAAAACCCACCACCACAACCGACCAATAGGCTTGGTACTCAAGGCCTGCCGATTTCCAGGTACTATGCATCTAGTAGCAATGCATTATGAACAGAAGTGATAAGCACCACTGTCCTTAAATATTTTAGCAATTACTGGGAGTACTTAGCTTGCCAGGGGAAGAATGGAAAGATAAAAAGGATTACTCCAAGTATTAAGCTGACTTAGAGTGCATGTATAAGTTGGGAATTGAGGGAGTTACATATACAACACTATATGGCAGATGCAGGACTGTAATACATTTTCTGAGGGTGGCATTTAGATGGTGACACCCTATTTTCACAGCTGTTTGCTCATGCAGATTTAGGCTTCCTGTAGCAGAGAATCCTTATGTTCCTGTCTTCTCATTCCTTATGTGATTAGGACACATAATGGGTGCAATTTTAATTCAGACATCTTCTAAATTCAAATATTTGAAGCTGACCTTAACTTTGTCATGCTTCTTGCAGGTAGGTTTACTACATCCACCAAGTGAAAAAATATTCTACCACCCTCCACAGTGAAGAACAGGCTATCAAGCAAATTTAACCACACAATCACTTAACTAAGGGCTAGAAAATGCATTCCTATCAAAATTTTTAAACTTCATTCTCAATAAGCTCAGCAGCACAGGCAGACTTCATGAACAGTACATCACCTTCTATATGAATTTATCAGTTTAATTTTTGGCAGCAATAATCAAGATGTTTAAAGTAAGTTTTGGAAGGCTGACTCAAATGACTGCAAATATGAGAGTCACCTGTACATTTTGGCACAAACACAACAGCCTTCTTTCAAGGGCAGTTAAGGTCTAGAACAACAAAAAGCAAGCCACAAGGGGAATGGCATCACCCAAGCTGTAACAGGAAGCAATACAGGCACCACTTGCCAGCACTGTGCTCTTCCTCAGCCAGTGCTTTTTAGTTCTTCTTTCATGAGTGCTACATTCACTCAACTATAAAAACATACCTGAGTATTGAATGTTATTTTATTGACCCCTGGTTCCAGTATTAAGTTGCTGCATTTCAACACATGAGCCCCATCTTCTAAAGTCACCCCTGAGGGCAGATCCAGCGAACTGCTGCTCTCTTGCCTTCGTAGTAGCATGTGCACATTTTTGCATATAATTCCCGCTGTGTTCAAAGAGTTATCTGAGGGACTCCGTTCATACATTTCATACAGCTCCAGTGCCGGCAAGTTGTTTCTTGAGAAAGGAAAGCCTGCAACTTCATTTGGAAAGCTGATAACACCATTGGAAGTTTTGTGCTTAGTGAGCCACTCAGCTGTTTTTCTGTAACTATTTTTTTCAATGCTGAAGTGAACATGGATGGCAACCTGATCCACTTGGACAGGGATGGGCATTTGGCTCAGCAAAGTCAACTCAATAGACAACTTTCCACCCACATGGACAACAGCATTTGGAGGGTCAAAATGGAGAGTTTTCAACTGCGCAAAGGAGTGCATAGGCAATATGACCTTTTGACCTGGAAAGATAGAAACAGGGATTTTATTCTTCTCCAGCACTAGTGGAGATCAGCAAATCTTTTCTCCTAAAAACTTAACTCCTAGAATTTAATGGATCAACAACTTTTCACAATGAATCCTTTCACAACAAATCAATACTTCCACATTTTAGTTTTATCTTGCATAGAAATGAGACTTACTTGTTTTCTAACAGTTACATCTACTACAATTTTAGTACTCAGGCTATTAAGGACAGCTAAACTAAGAGATAGTGTCTAAACAGAAGTTTAGCATTTCACTACTACATAAAGTACTCTAGACGAACACAGTAGCATAAAGTGACAAACTTCCCAGAGTGTATAAATCAAGAGCAAGTACAAGTTTAAGAAACTAATGATTGGACTGGTGCCTTGAGCCATCAGCTTTACCATACAAGGGTTTTTCATTCTTTTTTCTAGATTCCAAAAACCAACACTGAGGCAGTACCAAAATTTAATTAAGAAGCAAGTCTAAAATAACATATTACTTATGGTACATCCATTCATCAAGAAAAACTTCTGCATAAAAATGAACAGTCTTCAGATCTACAGGTAGTATCCCGTATGAATTTGAATTATGATTAATATCTGAGGACAAGGTATTACTGAAGCAGCAAGAAGAATAAAGAGAAGAGGAGGGACAGTCAAAATAATAAGCTGCAAGTGGATGGGTACAGATCTAACATCAAAACCAAAGTAGTATCAACACAGAGCTGCCATCTGCATTCCAGCAATGTAGAGAGAAAGATAAGTTAGGAACTGAAAAAACCCAACACAAGATAAATTATGAGCTGTCAAAGCAGAGAAACAGATAAGTGAAGGAAAAAAAAAAGACTTCCCAGTATTCACAATGAAAATGTTAGTTAGCCTTTCATCTTTGACTATTCTTAATTATTACAGAAGTTTTATAAATGTTCTGGAGATGACAAGAAAAGAACCATGTTGGTTCAGAAGTTATACACAAGGGAATGAAAACAATCAGAAAAAGCCTTCCAATCTACTTTTAGGGAAAGATCAGATTAGAGCAGCTTAAGTATTAAACCTTAAGTTTTGAGTAAGTATTTTTCAGTATTAAGACTTACCTTGGTTCTCTGCTTGGTGATTGGCAAAATCTAGTATTTCTTGGCAAAAGCTTTTGCGTTCATCTTCTGTTAAGTGATTATCACCAGCTAAAAGGCTGCTTGTTTGAAGATAACTAACAAAGTTAAGGAAACATGAGGTAGAAACCTACAACATTCAGAAATTTGACTGAAAACGAGACAGTTCAAGTACTGCTTTTCTAATCTTTTAATACAAGACCTGCTTTTATCATCACCACACTCTTCTATTAGAAAAGAAACAATGGAAGATTTACTATAATCCAAGAATATTGCAGAATCTCTACTTTTTGCAGACCAACTAAAATATGATCCATTATTAATCTGTGCAATCTTCTCCCATAAAGATTAGTGAGCATAGAAAATTCATTATTTGACAATAAATGCAGCATGCAAGTTAAAGACCCAGTGTGTTGCATTACACTGCCCAACATGTAGAACTAACTTAAGTATTTGATTATATTCCAATTTACTTGGCTGAGAATCTGCCAGCTGTTACAGCATCATCTACCATAACTAAGTCATAAGACATTCTTTATACTTCTGAGTGCTGGGGATACAAATGCTCATTTAAGTATTTAGCTAAGACTGCGATATTACTGGCTCAGATTCTTTAAGAGCATTTGCACTGAAGCAGAAAAAATTAAGAGTATTCGAAAGCAATGTAAGAATTTTCAAAGGAGGCAGACATTTACAATTTCTAAGCCTAGTTCTTAAAAAAAAAAAAAGCCAAACAAAGAACAAAACCAAAAGCTCAAGTGATTTTCAGCTACACTAAGATTCCTAGTACTGTCACTTAGAGACTAAAATATGAGCTTCTTAGGCAAACAAAACAAAACAAAAACCCAACAATTTTTTTAAATGCTAAAAGAACCATTAAAAAAAAAAGCTGTCTTTCCTTGCAATTTCCACAGGAACTGTCCTATAGGAAGTACTCTGTTCAGCTGACCACCCCAGTTTGGAACACCTAGAGGAATTCCACTTATAACTATGGCACTAATGAAAGCAGCACCCTTCCCCCCCAAACGCCAAAAAATAATGAAAATTTGCCATTTTGCTATAATACATCAACAGTTCAGGTAGAACCAAGTTACTTAATTTAGCTACCAAATCTAGACAACAACACATGGGGCTAAAATGAAAAGCAGAATTCAAATTGTGCTGTTTCTAAAGCCAAAAAGAATATAACAAAACACCCAAGGCCAGTCCCCACACACACCCCTCTCATCTTTAAAGTAGGAACAGCACAGCAACACAGACAGATTTAATATTTAAACAAATACAGTTGCAGCGGATAGAGTTGGTGTGTGAAAATAATGCAGAGTACCAAAATGAAGAATTTGAAGCCTGTCAAACATTAGGATTGGGCCAAATCATTCTGTCAAAGTATTACTTAGCATTTTAGTGGCATTTACAGAGAATATTTCATTCACACATTGAAGACTGAGCTTTTACACAACTTAAAAGCGAACAACTCCCACTCCCCTTCTGAAGCAGAGATCAAAGCCAGAAATCAAAAATAAATAATAGCAAAAAATACTAAAATACCACACACCACACCAAAGCCACAAGATTTTCACCTTCCAAGCCGCTGTTTTAACTTTTTCTAGAAGTCACCATGACAAATACCAGAGGAGTCCTTGTCAGGGCAGATACAGGAAAAAGGTAGTAGCAGTTATAGAAAGCAAGCCCAGAAATTAAGCTCCTTAATATAGGAAGACACTATAATGCTACATTTACCAAAAGAAAAAATAGTATCACATAAAAAAACTTCCATAATGAAGTACAAACGGAATCATAAAAAACCTCTATGGTATCTGCTAAACTAATGAGAAACTTCACACTACCCATGTTGCACCACTCTCTAGAGCCTAGACATATTTAAAATGGAGAGCAGCAACCATATGCGAAAGGTTTTAAGTGAACCAGATGTTAAAAAAATAAAAATGAAAAAAATAAACAGCAACGATGGAAACAAATAACTCAGCTGTCTGATGTTTGGCAGTCTGTACTGTTAAATAAATTTTAGAGATACATCAGAAAAATAATCAGAAGTATCATTTTCTCCAGTCTTGATTTTTCTGGCTCCGCCTTTTAGAGGATACTTTTCTATTTGCCCAAGGTGTTTCTGACATTCAGCTAACTGTTTTCTTGTATGTGTGACGAGCAATGCCCAGCCCTCTGCAAGGTAAGTTTTCAGTGCTCCTTGAAGATAGATTTCTGCCTTCTGTGGACCTTTCTTCCTCCTTTAAAAATAAGGAAATGAGTACAGAGTGACATAAGAACCTTTGCAGCCATGAAAACTCTCTACACATTTTTAAAAAAAGTGGTGATGGGAGAGGAACACTGCATATGAATGCAGAACAAGATGCAGTGAACCATTATGCTCTTTGTTTTGCTGGTAACAGATCAACATATTGGCCCACCTTTAAGCGGTTCACTTAAGCAAGCAGAACTGCAATTAGTGTAAATATACCATGTCAATGAAAGGCTTCATATACAGATCTATCCCAAGTCAGAGCAAGTGAGGTGAAGCTACCTCCCACAAATGCGACAAAAGCCATCTTAAGCTTCTGACAGTTAACTAAAAGCATGCTTACTCAACAATTTTAAAGCAGGAAAATGCTTTAATGAAAATATAATTTTATCACTACACAGTAGCTCCATGGTAGTCTTTAAACCTAACATTATTCCCTCAGGTGAAAGTTTAAGTTAATTTAGGAGAATCTGTTGCAGCTAGAAAATCAGACTGCTTTAGTAAACATTGGTAAGAAGCATGCCCAAGCATGTTTTCCCAAAAAACCACTGAAGACTCCCAAATTCTTCTAAATAAGAAGAATAAAATGAAACAGAAAACCAGTGCAGGAGGTTCCTGTAGTGGAATTTAATAGCAGGGATAAACACAAAATATTTGAAAATTAGGAATAAAATCACTGTAAGTTTCACAGTGGGGGAAACAAACATTTTGCCATTATAACCTCAAATATAAAATTGATTACTCTCCAAAGAACATGTTTTCTGGCTTTTCTTAGGTACATATAGACACATACGTAGTTAAGATAACTATAAACTTTGAAACAATTCAGAATCCACATTACAAAGCAGGCTATAGTAAATGCAAAGTTCTTTCTTCCTCCCACTCCCCCCCCACCCCACTGCCCTTTCCTCCCTAGGAGAAGAAAGGATCAAGCTAAAGAACATAGGACCGTTAAAGGTAAGAGTACTACATCATGAGATGAGAATTAGGGTTTGATACAAAGAGACTGCCGGTGTTGTTGGTTTTTTTTTTTTCCTTTTTTTTTTTTGTTGAAATACAGTCTGAAACTTAAGGTATGTTTACATTTTTTAAAATTCCTTTTTAAATACAGCATATTTTCCTCAAGAATTATATTCAAACTTTTCAAAGCTAATGCATTTAAGACATTTTAAACATTCATTTACATATAAAACTCTGCCAAGTCCTTTCCCACAAGCTTAGCTGAGCGAATTCTTCCAATATTTGTGTACATTTCAATGGTGGCATGGGACAGATCCTGTTCAAAAGAAAAGAAACTATTATAAGCTTTATATACGTTTAGTAGCTATATGGTATTTCACACAAACTCATAACCAGTAACTAAGTTACTACAACAAAATGACCAGAATACATCACTTTATAGATTTCCCCTTGCCCCCAGCACATAACATAGAACAGTTTATAACAGGTCACCTTTTCTGCAGTTGGTCGTTATCCTGTATCCATGTTATAAATAGCAGAAGAAAAATAGCCTATTAAAAATTAGATAAGGCAACTCAAAACCAAAGTAATAGATAAGATACAGTTTCAAGCACTTCTTTACACTCCAATCCTCCTGTCTTTTTTTTGAAAGCACTTGTTTCTCAGTGACTATATGCCATTAGATTATCATCGCAGGATTGTGTAGTACAACATTCCAGGATACACCACAGCATAACATATTTAGAACAATATTAGAGTTTGCCCCAGAGACTCACGACTAACACCTCAAAAGCAAATCAACTACATATAGAACGTGGTACATGACTCTTTCACTAAAGCTGCACATAATACCATTAAGAACATGAAAGTTTGCAGTATGCAAACATACAATTAAACACAAAATGCTAAGTTACAATCAGCATAAGTATTTTCACAAGAGTACCTTAAAGGAATTTTGCCTGAAGCTATGCAATCCCAAATTGAAGTTTCTCAGCCATCTTTAAGCTTAATTTCCAACACAGCCACACTGTCTACATGTCACCTTCCTCACCTTGCCCTAAGCTTGTAGTAACAGTAACAAATCTTTCCCACAAAATTAGCAGTTAGAACACACTGTACACCACCACCAAACTTCTTTCTCAAGTATATAATAATCTCTGGCCTGATACATAAAAACATTTCACATCATACATACAAACCTGCAGCCTCTTCTGTCAGCAACCTTCCACAGAAGTTCATTCTCCTTCACTTAGTGCATTAAGAACTGCTCTATCCTTCAAAACAAATTGCTTAAGAGCTTCCAACTGCCTAAATATTTTGCATAGCATCTGTCAGTAAGCTTCTATTCCTATGGGGCAGGAAAATGACCTAAAATGAGCTCCAAAAGCCTTTTTTAGTCTATTTTTGATGTTTCTTACGGAGAGCCTAGAAAAATCACTTCTTTCTTTAAGAACTCACAGCAATGTCCTACAATAAACTAAGTGATCACTCCTTAACAGATCAGTATAACCAGAGAGGTCTTAGACACCAGCTACGCATACAAATGAAAAGCTACATTCCCCCAAAATTAAGGTACAAACCAACATGTGTGTAGATTTGACAGTCTTACAAAAGATTCTGAAGTTGTTGCATTAGACTAGTCACTGAATGAGAACAAAGCCTTTTCTGGTAATAAAAGCTCATCACTTCTTGGTTTCAACATGCCTGAAAAGCTGCATTTTATTTTACAGACTCATTAAAATTTTAAATTCAAATAAATTATCTTAGCTGTACCTAGAAATTTTAACTAACTCTATGTTCTTCTCCACTGAATACATGGATAAAATATGGGTAGACATAAATTGCATGTATTTATATGACAACTACATAGAAAACAATCTTTTATAGTGTATCTGATATCTAGAATTTCTGTTGCATAGAAGTGCAGTCAGAAATACAAACAGGAATGGCAATTCTTCCATTGGCAAACTCTGCAGATCCCACTTAGTTCCTTAAATTTAGGAAGATACTGCTGAATTCAGCAGAGATCTTCAGGTGCAACTTGGAACTGAATACGTAAGAGCAGCTAGCAATTCTGAAGATTTTAGTTCTAGTCCAGCTATCCAACTGGTCTTATAAAGAAATGAAGTATAAAATTGAAACCCGGTATCTTCAGACAAAATCCTTTGAGACTTTTTCTTTCAATAAAATTTTGTAAAAATAAGTACCACCTAGTTTTCAGCTAAAAAAAAAAAAAAAAAAAAAAAAAAATATCGCTCAGTTTTACTCCAACATTTCCCCAGAAAACTTTAACAACAGTACCGGAAATATAAGAAATTTCAGAGGAAAATTATTTAAGGAAAAAACCAAACACTCCAAACCTAAACACACTCTTGTGACAGTCAGGGTTTTGGGAGGTTTATTTAACAATCTTTTATTAAAAAAACCCCCAAAACAGAAGATCATGACAATGGCTCTTCAATAAGGGAGCTGTCAGGAAATAAAAATGAGTATTAAAGCACAATGAGAATTCTAATGTTTCAGTCTGTGCCAGCTCCAACTCTATCATCCACAGATGTCCCACAGTTTATATAAAAAATTCAACAGTATAACTTAAAACATGCAACACCCATTGCAAGATGCAAGTCTAAACCATTTAAAAGGAAGCTGAATTCACACGTCAATATTCTCCTGGGGAAGATTCAATTAATTCTGAATTTTGGGATAGCAGAATATGACAGCCATGACATTGGCTTTTTTAATAAGTACGTATACATACTTACAGATAATAACCTCCAACTCATAACTATAAATATTAAAGTTAATCCAAATATTTGAAACTCGGGGCCCATACAGGGGTCCAGTTGTAAAACAAATCAGCCTTGTTGCATTCAGTGTGTAAGCAATAACCTTTGATACCAAAATACAGAAATACAGATTTACATTCTCAATGTTACCTTCTCATGTTTGAAAATTTTAGCCCTATTCAATCTATAACGTAAACACGCAAAACTAATATAAATAACCAAAACTCATACTTACTAAGTAGTGTTTTTCAAAAGCTTCTACAGATGATAAGGCCTCTTTAAGTTTCTTATAAGGGCTCTGTGATGCATTGGCTTTAGAAAAAAGCAGAACAAGAGGTGTCACTTAAAAATACATTCCTATTTTAGTAACACGCTTCCCCGCCCCTCCCTCCAGCTTTTTCCTTCAGTAGAAAGTAGAGAGAAAACTTAAAACTAATTTTATGTGGGAAACATCACCAACACTTCGAGACAGATCATGAGTTCCTTCCCCAGGCTCTAAAATAAGATCAAGAAAGGCTGTTTCACAACTCTGTGTGTGCATGCACATGAGTGATGTTCAGGGTAGCAGGGTAAAGACAAGCAGCAATATAGTAACTGTACTAACTTTTCCACACAATACTTCATAAGGTTTATTCAACCTGGAAACCCACACAATTGTACTTAAATACCATATTGTACCAAGATATTCTCACAACTCCCCACTGCTGGATTTATAAATCAGCATGACAAAAGTATATTGTAATTTAAAGAAATTTTACTAATTTAAACAACGTGCTTCAAAAGAAAATGGTTAGCAAGACCAAGTGTTTTTCTGAAATAGCTTGCTCAGTTAAAGTCTTTGCCAGATCAAATATGTGTCAATATTTCTAGAAGAAAAGCGCCCCCATTTTAAATAAATACAACAGGCACCATAGCACTGAATTAAGAATCATACATCATCAAACCTGCAAGAGCAAGTGAAGCGTCAGCCTGTCAGCTAATGCTTCAAAGACACTAATTGTTCTAGCATATTTAACATCTGAAAGCTTCTTCCCTTCAGAAATATCTTTGTGAGTGATAAAATCCACAAGGAGTAAATAAATTTGATTCTTCAGCCTCTCAAATAATATCACTTGTAGCTCCAGTTGCAGGTTATCTATTTGCATCAGATCAAGGATTTCCCATTTCTTTTTCAAATAATTTTATTTTTAATACTTGTCTGAAACTATTAAAAACTTTATTCAAAACCAGTACTGTTCAAAGACTATTTACCTAAATGCTGATAAATGGAACATTAATGGAAAAACTTATACTTGCAACAGTAAGGAGGTGCATCGATAATTTAAAGTACTAGACACACATTAAAAGAACTTGTAAGAGATAACAGAGTTCTATCAATGTTTATATGTAATGTAGGGATACTTGGAAATTATTACGATTGATGTATTTATATACTGTGTATTTAAGACAATGTCAGTTATTAGAAAGAATGCGTACATTCCTGGTAATACCTGTTTCAGGGCGTTCTGCTCCCAACCCTGCTAACAGATCGACAGTTCTGTTAAGGTCTTCTGAATTGGGTCCCTTCTCTGATACAAGTCCACACAGATAACCCAGAGATTTTAACTATAAGAGAAACCAGATGTTTTTCAGTAGGCTACAAAATCAATATAAAATTCCTTTTATTCTATTACATCATTCCTATAATACAATTCCACTGCTGTCATATTATACTGCTTATAAGATCTGTATTACAGTTGCTTCATGGGAAGGAAACAGAGAACCTTTCAAAAGTTAACTGTTATTCTCACAGTAGAAATTAATTTTATTAATAATTAAATTGCATACAAGTTACTGACTCAGGTAACACTGGAACACATGCATATACACACACATCCCTACATGCATAACACCTAACCAGAATAAATCCTTCTGTTTTTCCATATAAAAATAGACAAAGCTTGAGATGTTTGGCAATAATCGCCAAAGATCATTTCTAATAACTGGGTCTGTATTTTTGAAAACTATATAATCAAGAAATGCAGGCAGTCTTCAGTACACTGATTAGACAAGCCTGCAAATTCACCCAAAGTATTGTATTCAGGTAAAAACCTTCTTGCAAAAGAGACAATTAGCATAGCTAATGGTGTTCAAACAGTGCCACACAACTACCATAGAATTCCTTCTAGACAGCAGCTGGTACACTTGATACCCAGAAATCAGCAGAGGATACTGTCTTAAAGAAGTTCAGTTCTGTTGGTCATTTGGTTAATTCATTTAGAATAACTCAACTACAAAGGTAAGCCCACAAAAGAAAAAAGGTCTCAGCTTTTCCATTTTATATGGTGTAGAGTAATATGACATGACCATTAACTTTTTTTTTTAATTCCACTTAATTTTGTCATTAGTTGCTAAGTTTCTTTCATTCCGTCTGTTCCACCTTACTGCTACTCATTATCCTACAATTTTTCCCTTTACCCTTTATGTCAGAAGAGCTATGAACAGGAGGAACATTTCCAACTCAGGTATACACCTTCCACAGAAACATGTAAGGAGCATGGGAAGAATCTGATGCACCCATCACCACTTTAAACAATTCTTTATTTCCTTTCTTCTGATCTCACCCTCCCCCACCTTTTTTTAAACAGTAACTCTTCACAGTGAAATTGTCTTTCTCTGCTTTTGTAATAAGACAAGGATCTTCTAGGGTCAGCCAGAGGATTCCTAAATCTACTGAAATATGAACAAACTATGATTAAAAGAAACAGAAATCTACAGGCTACGCAAACAAGAGGATGAGCTTATGCCAGTCTTCAACAACATCCATGAAGATCACAGTATGCTATTTCAGTAGTTTCTGGAGTTTGTCATCTTTCTAAACTGTTTTTCAACAGTGGAAAGCAGTAACAACCTTGGATACCAACTCTTACATAGAAACAGAATAAGTAGAACTTGTAAAGGTATTCACATAATCAGGGAGGGGGCTTAACCAAACTGAAAAGGCCACTTTACAACTTTTACTTTACGGTAAGGGGTGGTAAATGAAAAATTGCAAATTATTATTTATTTGCCTCTTTCGCAAGCCGCCAAACGTAACACCTTCAGTGAAGTTAGGATCTATTACTACCATACTAACATACTGAAGACATAATGAACTCTGTAAACAGATTGCTGTAATCTATATTTATAATGCTAAATGCATCCAAATCCGGGCAGCTTCTCCTGCTACAACTGAAGTTCACGCTCCTTCTCTCAGTCAACACGGACTGAGTTCTTTCTGGAGTTTAATTAGCCGGTCATTATCAAACTAGTGGTGAGTGAGGGGGGGACAAAGAGGTGAACACACCCTAGTTATTCCTAGGTCTCATCTGACAGTGGGAAAAGTGGATATAAACCTGGATGTCTCATCTAGACTAGGCTCAAGAAAATATACCAAACCCCATATTAAATTCCACAACAAAGTGCAAAATCTGTTCCACAGAAACAAAATTGTAATACCACACCTGCAACACATCATTTGCTCACCTTCTCAGTGGCATAGCTCCATAAGCCAACTGTGTGGGAAACATTCGCATCTATTTGAGCCCTATCACAGCAGCCTTCTATTCTTTGTAAGACTTCCAAACAACTCAAAAATACCCAGCAATCCAAAGCTCCAGGAGGAACAGAGACCTGAAGATGAACAGATAAAATTAACTGGAAAACAAACATTAGTCAGATGACAAAATACTTTCAGCAAAATACTTTTCTTGATACAATGTAGCAGAGCCTCTTGGAAGAGCTTACTCTAAGAATACACAAAAAACAGGCCAACTCTCACTACCTCCTGAATAATTTATATGTATTAGTTCATGAAACACGGACAGCTAAGCAACTAAACAGTGATTATATTAACTAGATTTGATACATTCACTAAGATGAAAGAGAAGGAAAAGAAGACTAATAGGTACTAGTAGTTGGAAAAACTCCAAAAATTTGGACTAAGCCCAAGGAAAGCAGAGTTAGGAAAAATTTCTGTAAATATACTACTACTTTCCTAAGGAGACATCGATCTAACTGTGACTGAAATTAAAACTACATTGAGAAGTAGATTAAAACACCTGAAAAAAGAAATTAGTCTAAGTTTCCTTCACAACAGTAAGTTTGTTAATCAAAGGATAAGACATCTGTCATGGAGAACTAATTAAAGAATGGAGATAAAAACAAACAAAGAAAAAAACCCACAGAAAAAAAAAAGAAAGAAAGAAAAAAAATACCAAGAAAGGATTATCAGTCAGGACATGATAGAGAAAGACAGGAGATTTTGATACTAGAATATTTCAAGAATCAAGATAAAGATGAGTATAACTAAAGATCTGGAATATAATCACAACAATGGTGTCTCAAAATCCTGTTCATAAACAATGCAAAAATATTCCTTTTAGAAAGACTACGGAAGTCTTGAAACACATAATAAACTAGGTAATTGACTAATGTGATAGGGAAGTTCAACGTGCAAGCACAACGCATTTGGAAAAAAAAAAAGAAGATCTTAATTCTGAAAGAATTTTCAGGAAGAGAAAGATCATCAGAGTAGTTTAGATTTCTGCTATGTCTTCAGTGGTGTCAAGCCATGTTAAGAGGTTTGTCTGTATTAAGAAAAAGGATCACAACAGGGACAACTACATGGCATGCACAAATAAGTGTCACTGTCTCGCCCTGAACACCCGCACTCAGTTTGGATCACCACATCAAGACAGAAAAAGCAGAAGTAAGAGATAGTGCAGAGAAGAGCCCCGAACGTTGGAGGCACAGGACAGACTTGCAGTGGAGCAAAAGGGGAACTGCAGGAAGTACCTTCAGAGATTTAGGAGGCTGCATGTATTTGTTTTGGAAAGAAAAAAAAAACAACCACACAACACACACGGAAAAACATACTAGCTATGGGAATTACATGTTAGTTTTAGAATACATGAAGGTGTTGGCAACGCATCTGAAGTAGATTTTCTGGTTTTAAATACAGATGAACAGATGGAATTTATGGAACTTACTATCACAATGTCAGGCAAAAGTTAGCAGCTACTGTTATAATAGCAGAGATAAAACTAACAGAGAACCAGACACCCATGGGATTAAGGACATGGATGAGTCACAAGGTGAAATCCAGAAATATTCTCATGCACACTATGCTGTTCTTAAAGATGTATTTCAATTCATAGACATCTGTGGTCCTACATGGAGGATGATCAGTGTACAACATCCCTGATAAAGCCTCTTTAGAGGATTAAAAAACATCAGCAGAAACTAAAGTATGGGAGGAGGAAGGATAAAGCATGAAGGCATGCAAGCTGACAAAAAGCTTTGAACACTGTCACTTGTTTCTACCTCTTTCTTCTGTCATTGGATGAGATAGCCAGAAACACATACGTAACCCAGAAGAGTATTACTGGGCACCAAAAGGAATCACAAAGAATGACAAAAGGCAATTAAAGCAGCGTCCAACTTGCAGGGCAGTAAGAAGCCCTACTGTAGATATTGTTTCTAGTTCAAAACTGCTTTTTGTTACAGACTACTAGCCTGCATATCAGCAACTTAACCGCTCTGCCTTATTTTCTTCAATACAACACTGTTATAGATTTAAATGATGGGAACTATAGTTCAAGTGACTGGTAATAAATCCAGGAAAGAAGCAGACAAATACCTACCATCTTAAGAACCTTCCAGGTGAAAACTAGAATATTTTAACTAAATACAGGGGGTTTTTTTGGATGTGATGTCTCCAAATTTCTTTCCAAAGACATCCTCATGATGAAACACTCAGCTGTAGCACTGTCACAATCTGTTATTACAGCATCATTTTGATAACTCGCAGCCAGTGCTTACTGTATTCTGGTCACCGACATCTGAACTTCAAAAATCTTGTTAGATCATCATTGGATAAAATCATTCACATAATGGAATATATTACACTGACTCACTTCTAATAGCTTGAGTTCTTGCACACAGTTGTGAAGAAGCTCCAACGCTCGCTGGGAAACCTCCCATGGCCTCTGCAGGAAGATTAATAACGTGCACTGGCGAGAAAATAGGTAACTACGCAAGTCCAGTAGAGTAGCTTCTTGATTCTGAATTAGCTCTCTCTTCTCCATGTCTATTGGTTTTCGGAGAATTAAACCATTCCAGCTTCTCACTGGCTGGCAAAAAAACGTCAGCCAGTTTGCACCATCTATGTAAATAAAGTTAATATCCAAAAATCAACCACTGCTTTCTATCAAAGCCTCTTCATCCTCCCTCCAGAGGTTGCAAGCTGGTTTATTCTTTCTAGAGTTTATCAAATGGATAAGTGACTTAAATGTCTTAACTTCGAAAACAAAACAAAAAAACAGCAGAACTTAGACAGCTAAGTAGATAACTGAATCTCAGAACATTCAAACCCCATAGGCATTTTGTCTTAATTGTGTATTTGTTATTAGTATAGTGGCAATCAGTTTGTAATGTATTTCTTAGCAATTAAGCATACCTGAAGTTCAAAACAAACAAGCTTTATCTACTTTAGTATTTCTTACTCAGCCATCTTGGATAGATGTGCCCCGACTTCCAGGTACAGCATCAGGTTCAGTCAGGACAAATATATTTCACTGCAATTACTCCTGCACTATATTTTTACCAGATTCATAACACGTACCTGATTAAAGCTGTTATGTAACAACAACATGTGCTTTAGCTCATTAAAACAGTTTAATGTTATTTGATACTCCTTGCACAATAATTTTTCTTGAAGAGCAAGTTTAATCTGCACTACAGAAGATTTAACACATATTTCTACTCAGTTTTGTAGTGACTACCAAGTGTCTCATGTAATTTGAGGCAAAACTGAATACACTTCTTCAGGACGCTCTTTACTGAATAACTCAGCAGTCAGCTGTGAAAACAGCAACTGTATCTCAACTAGATCAATACTTCAGTAATTACAGAGTTTCAGGGCTCTGTTTGTAATGATTATCGAGTCAAACACAGGTTTTCAATAAAAATTGCTTCTAAGCCTAGGAGATTAAAAACAAAACTTTAATAGACTACAACTGATGTTATAGTCTTGAGTTTGCATACAGCATAAAACAAGAGCACAAACTGCCTAGTGCATCTTCACTGCAATGTACCATCTTTTTCTCCCATGTACACATATGGTACCCAAAGCACTGGGTTGTTTAGCAGAAGCATAGTGAAGAAATTAATACACTTAACATTTATTTAACATTTTAAGACACTTACCACCAGCCCCAAAGTTGACAACATATTGAGAAAACAAGGCATCCAGTTCATCATACTGCACTAGCGCATCCTCAAATTGCTGCAGCATCTCAAAGACAAAGGCCAGTTCTTCCTTTTGACACACAAGCAATACAAGGAGCATGTTACTGATATTAGCCATGTCTGGTGTTACAGCCTGCCCCCATCCATATATATAGCTCTGGGAACTACTTTTTGCAACATTCTTCCCCTTCCAGTATTCACACATACAGGAAAACCTGCCACTGTAGCAGATGCACCATTTCTTCCTAACACAGGGAAGTTCACAAAAAATTAAGTCATACAGCTATGCCAGTAAATTTTATGTATCCAGATCCTAACTGACTACAAGATATTGTTCATACATCTATTAAAAGTTCAAAAGAGAGTTTCAAAAAACAAAAAAATTGCTGAAGACTCTTCTCCCATAATAGTAATAATTTTTTCCCCTCTGTTTACACTCTGAAGACACTAATTGCAGCATCAATAAAGATTCAGTTGTACACAGAGCAGACAGCCAAAGTGGCAAGTAGAAAAAGTCTGAGAATTAGATATATCATATGCAAGAGGTAGCACATGAAGTCAAAGGAGACATGAAGATGAGGTGGAATTGGTGTGGAGGACAGCACTGTACAGGGACCTGAAAACTCCACAGGAATCAAGACTTTCAGTTCTATTGAATGAGAGTTTCTTGCTTTTCTCTATACCAACTAAAACAAAGACCTATTTAGAAATACAAAAAAATTGAATTCAAGGCATTCTCTATATGGATTACTTCAAAATAGACACTTATGTAAAAATTATCTTCATACATACTGATAATAATCTAAACAAAGAAAGGATAGCAACATTCATATTAAATACCAATTACAAGTCTGAGTGTCTTTGCACAGGCACAGTAATGGGATATTTACCCAAAATCCAAGAGCAACTACTAAAACACTTTCTAGATGCAATTTGTTTGCTTCAGTTGAGGTTCACAAAACTTTGACAAGCCTGAAAAGATTCTGCTTCTGTAACAGCACTGTATTACAACGTAACACAAACCTGCTGCAAACAAGATCTAAAAATGCTACTTTTATACCAGTCTTCATATTTCTTGCCCCAACCCTCAAAGAACAAGCAGAACATTAAAAGTACCAGAAAACCAACTACAAAAAAAAAGCGCCATTATTAAAACTAGGACTCAAGTACTTTCTTCAATAAAAAGAGACTCTTACCTGGACCATGAAATACTCGCAGAAGCTCCACCCTGGCTCAGTCCTTTTCTCTCTCAAAGTTCTCATGTCATCTTCAAACTTGCCTAAGTTTTTGGTAAAAGACATGAGAAGCAATGTCCTGAGTTTGGTCAGGAAGGCATTCCAAGATTCCTGAGAACGGGAAGAGTCTTTCAAAGGGTCAGAAAGTACCACACATCTGTAAAGAAATTGATAAAAATTATTTTTGAGGAGGTAAACATAAAATTCACATATAAATGCACAGTTGAATATTGTGCACACCTGGCAGATTCAGAGTGAAAAAAAAATATAGTTTTTCATTCAACACTAATCAGAGGAAGAAACCAAGGTTGAGGGTTAAGTTTCTTTGTGGGCAGATATGTTGGGGTTTTGAGGGGTTTTTGTTTGGGTGGGTTTTGGTGGATTTTTTAAAACTTTTCCATGTATGTTTAAGTCTGTGGTATAGTTTAAGAGTTAAGCATTTTCCACAAAATGAGTGCTATAAAGCTTTACTTTTTTTGAAGCAAATAATGGATACATTATTCCAATTACTTAAACATAAGTAATGGTGCAGCCATCCAAGAAAAAAGTCTGCTTAGCAATACAAATCAGCCGAACAGTAATTACAGTTACTCCTGGCAAGGATTATGCAAGATACAAATCATGATCCATTAGATCACATACAGTCAGGCTTTCCCAAGTCCCTTAAAATAATCCTCCATAATATATTCTTACAGTATCTCAATTTGTTTTTACATGTCCTATGTGCTAAAACTTCCACTGCTTTTCTCAGAAAATAAATAAATAAACAGATCCCATTAATTCACAAGTAAATCAGCCTTTTTTAGAGCATTCTTCTTTCCTTGGATTTTCTATCACAGTTTAGCAACATTCAAAAACCTACCTATATCTCTAAAGACAGGAAAATCTCTCATCCAAATAACACAATTTGTGGTTAGAAAAGTCATCTTATCCTATGGCAAAATGATTAAACCAAGCCAATCAATCAGTTAGAAACCAAAAGCAAACTAGATCAGAGTTGTTGAAACTATTGGCCCAAATAGTCCTGTAATATATCAAACACTGTCTAGGTACAAAGAAAGTGCTGCCAACGTACAGCATGTTATAACATGCTGACCTGTCAGTCACTGTCAGCTCACACCAAGGTGCAATGAGTGCTTCCGTCTACTCTTTTCAACTTCAAATGCTTATCCTGCCACTCATTCTTAGGGGGAAAATCTGTTTAAAGTTAACTCTTAAGGTTAAAAGAAAAAAAAGTGTAATATATAATAGATTCAGTGCAATGTTTCAGAATAAGGAAGACAGTATCTATTAAAGTTAGTTTCAAATTAAGATTTGTGTATTTTGTTCACTTTAATGAAAGCAAAAACAATTTCATATATTCATTATTATTTTCCTTAGAATAAAAACATCTGAAGAAACTGGCTTTAAGTCAATCACCTCATAGTGGAAAGGTGATTAAGCGAAAGGCAGAAAGTACAATGGTAAAAAATGAACCCTATTGGTTTCATATTCCCCTCTCACTTCACTCCCACTACCTGTAATTACATTCTTGCAAGCACCTAAGCAAACAAAAAAAATGAAGTTCTAAAAACTGATTATTACCACACTGTTCCCCTTAAACCTCTCTTAGCCAGGAGGAGATACTTGAAAGCTTTTTGAAACACATTTCAAAGCCACCATGAATCCAGGAAGAAGCGAAAACAAACTTCTCCCTTTATTGCTTGTGTCAGTCTTCTTCAAAGCACAGGTCTTACGGTACCATCAGTTTGAATGCTGGACATCAAGGAAAGTCCTTAAATGAGCAAGGAACCTGTTACATAGGGAGTTGAGTTTTTAAATCAGTACGCTAGTCAAAAGGTTAAAATGTTTGCAAGTAAGAGAATGCTTACCTGTCACTTTGTTTATTACAGAAGTCATTCCTTATTTTATCTACTATAGAGGTTCGGGGAAGGATATTTGTTTTGTTCTTTTTCTTGGCATCACTCTCAACTACCACAATTAGCCAGTCCACTGAGTTGTGGGCCTTGAGAACATTCTGCCACTTGGTGATGTCATCCTTGACTGTAGTTTTGTACACTTCCGTGTCCTGGGATGGGAAGTGGTGAACCATCAAATCAAACAGACATTCTGAACAATTTCAAAAGGCAAATTTTGTTCCAACAGAAGCCAAACAGAAAGACATATCAAATAGAGTTAGTGACAATAAGTTCACTTACTGAAAGAAATCAAATGAGGTAAAGTATAGTAAGGTCTGGGGATTTGAATTTATTTCTAGTACTTTGGTTAACAGTAAATATATCTTAGTATTTGGTATGTTAATCATTCTTTAGATTACTGAAATGAAGACTTTTAAACATAATTTAAATTCTTATTTTACACATTCTTGAACTTTACAACAAAAAACATGTTTGAAATTACAAAGCTGAACTGTTTTATTCTCACACAGCAACAGAAGTGCGATATTTGTGCCTTCTAACACTGCTCAAATCTTCATCTGTTTAAAAGCTTTTTCATAATAATCAAAAAAATACAGAAGCATTGTTTGGCACTTTTTTGGCATCTGGGTTGATTTTAAACAGATCAATTCAGACAGCTCTTAAGGCTCTTCTGGATACTTTTTGATTGGTCACAGATCAAATGTCACCTTTGTCCTTCAACTGGATAATTAATTCATAAGAGAGGCCAACCAAAAAGCAGTGAACTGTAGATAAACAGGATTAAGACATTCCAAATCTTGCCCAGTTTAGATTGCTGACATGTACTAATACCTGACACATATGGAAGATGAACTAAAGAAAAAACACGTACGTTGAGATTTAACCTCGTGCATAGATCATAACTGAAATACTCTGGCCACATTTCTGTATTATGAAGCAAGTGTGCTGGGCTACCACAGTAACACTGTTAGATCCCAGGTTTTTTCATGACAAAGTACTGAAAATAGGTTATTCAAAAGCCTGTCCTCTTGGTGTCAAGCAACATTACAAAGAAAAACTGCTTATGGCAAAAAGTACTCAAGCTGACTAAGTTTTATTTCCAATAATATTGGGTATGCATGCTTATGCAACAGAGACTTAATTGTTCAAATAAGCATGAAAAGCAAATGAAAAATACCAGAGAGCACAAGCAGAAAGTTAAAACAATTTCATTTCTAAATCCAAGTACTCAGTTTTTCATGATGTTTTCCTAATACTTACACAGCATTCTGTCCAATAAATATGAAGAAAGGGAAAAGTCAAAAGGGCCTTATTCCCCTCTTTGGGTAGTAGCTCCTCTTTAAACTGAACAAAGTTAGATTCTAGATGAATCATCTTCGGAGCACGGCCATAAGACCTACAAAGTTTAAAAACGGAAATTAGTGGATGAGACATACGTAGCAGAATACAAAAATGAACATGCATTTTGGGGAAGAGGAATAAACTGAAATACTCTGGTACTGGAAACTCACAAACTACACTTACTGCAGTTTGTATAAAGTTAACTAAAATTTGGTATCACTTGAAATGAGATAGATGCTCCTTTTTGCAAGAACAGGAGCTAGAAGCTTTTCAGCTTTTATTAAAATATTTTCGGTATCTCTAGGACCTCTAAAAGTAGAAAATTCCAAACAAGAAAATTCCTAAAATACTTTTTTCCAATCAGAAAACAGTGTGCCATGCCAAACTCTTTGCAGGAAAGTACATCTAATTCCACATAAGTTCTACCTATATTCTCATTAAGAAGAAAGCACGTCACTTTCAGAACATGGCTGCCAAAGCACATCAAGGCACACACCAAGACAAACCCACAAACCACAAAACCAACAAGAGAAACACAGCATTACTATAATTTTTTTTTTTTTAGGTCAAGCTCAACATAGCTGACTGGAAATGATCATCCTGAACATCATTTACCTGGATTATCTAAGTTCTCCTTTCCTCAAGTCAGTTGCTATATTCAACTCAATTTATAGTAAGAGCTTCTCAGAGCACAAATGCACGCTGTCCCAAGTCTAAAAACACACACTGAAATAGCATCACAGAATAAAATGTAAGATTACCTTCTCCATTCCATGGGTTCTCTAGGAAGCTGCTGAGAAAGCGTAGGATATAAGGAAGTAAATAAATTCTGATCTCCAGCACCTGAAAGTGAACAGCATTCATCTAGTTAGACAGTGGTTCACATCCCTTCTGTAGCTGGGCCTACCACGAGAAAATTAGCATTAGCACACGTTTTGTGCTTTACAGGGTTTGATTCTTCCGTCCCCATTATTCCGGGGCTGCTGTTAATACGAAGCAGCTCCCTGACCACCACGCTGTTCTTGCTGCCTTCAGAAACATCAGGTCTGTTAACACGGCGCAAGTCCCCTGGAGCTGGCCCTACACTGACACACAGATCTGTGGTTAGGCTTTAATCACTTGGGCTTTGAACAACTGCATTAAATGCAACACCATTGGAGTAGCTACTTATATACAAGACGGAACAAATTTTAGGGTCTACCATATGAAGAAATATACTATCAGTAGCCTATGAATATAAATTCTTAAATTCTGTTTTTTTCCTTTGGGTACAGGGAGGACGTGACAAGGAAAAGACAGGCTTATGTAAGTTCTTCCAACTTCTGATGGTTATCAGCATCTTTGAGCAAAGAGATGGTAAACTCTGCAACAAGGTACTTTGTCACAACATGTTTGAATCCAAACTGACCCGTCGACCACACTAGCCAACACATAATGCCCAAATAGTCTTTCATGAGACTTAAACAGAAGACATGGCATTTGACGTCTGGTAAACAGACACATCCAAATGAGAAGGGAGGAAGGTCAAAATATATTTGCCACTGCATTTGATCATAATGCTAAAATCTGTTATGTCATGTGCACTCTCTAAATGTGGGAGCATGAGCTGGCTCATACTAGTTTAATGGTACCGCTCATTAAATCTCTCATCTGCATGTTGCCCTAAGTTATCACAGCTATTGCTCCCTTCCCTGTACTTCCTCCTTACTGCCTCATCTTTGGCTGACTGCACTCTCCTCTACTAAAGACTGCAATTTAATTCTAAAAAAATTTTTTATTTCCTCCTACAGAGACTCTACTCTTGCCCCTCCTCCTCCCACCCCGCCCTTCCCCAGGATCTCTTGAGCTGAATTGCTACATTTTTCAATGAAGATTTTAACAGGCATATAGGCAATTCTGCTAGTTCCTGGTAGTTTTCCACCCATTTCCTTTTTATGATCATCTGCCATTGTACAGCCCAACCTGAACAGAAAGATCTTCTTCTTACCTTCCTGTGGAACAGGGAGCTATGGCTGAAGAAGTATCTGACATCCTTTCTTCTTCCTCCCACCATGCAATCTCATCTCCTGGCACACAGCCAGGCATTACCTCCACAGTAATTTAGCATGCTTTAGTTTATCTTGGAAACCCTTTTCTAGTCCACTCACCTTTTCCCAATTTCCTCATATATATTATTTTGATTATCAGCCACTAGCATAATTCTATAACCGTACAATAAAAAAAAATTAAGTTTAAATTTTAAAAGTGATTAAATGCCAGAACAAGCAAAGCCAGCTCTTCTGATGTCTGACCACAATAGCTGTTATTCAATGATACAATTTCCTAGAATAGTTAAAAAATAAAATACAAACAAAAAACCCCCACCCGACTATTAGTGCTTTAGCCTTAAGTCTCCAGAAAGCACTTTATTCTTGACTCTTCACCTTCATCCTGTTTTGTCTGAATTAAGTGTACCATACCAAATCTTATTTAAGACTATAAACAAATGTCCAAAACGAATACCAAAACAAGCGTTAGTCATACTGTTAATGCTATCTTATACCAAGTTACAACATCTCTATGAGCTAGGGCATGGAGAACAGTCTATTGATTTGCAACTCATTAGTGCCCACAGAAGGTGAAAGGCAGCTTAGTGATTTAGCAACAGCATGATGACCACATCAAAACGATAGCCCGCGAAGCTTGGAGCCTAACTGAAAGAATGAACCACGTATTTTACCTCTGGAGCACAACAAAGTCCTCTTTCTGTACTGTACCTAAAAATCTAATGTATGCCACAAAAAAATTTCAGAATTCAACATCCTGGGTAAAAAGGACTCCAGAATACAGAGGAGCTACTAAATGATAATGTTTAAGCACCCTGCTATTGCAGACAACCACATCCTATTATCAGCTTAAGAAAGGCATATTCATTTTAAAACCGGTCAATTTTTTCCTCCTGCATTGGTTTTGAGGGCACGTAAAATACACATGAGAACGTGTTTTATGATCAAGGCAAGACTATCGTCTAGGATCAGAGGAAAAGGGAGAACAGACCTTCAATGAAAAATACATCAGCTATCTTTTGAACACAGACCAAACACTGCTACCATGTATTATTTTAACTAACAAAATAATAGAAAGCAGTAATGTTCAAATGATATACATTAAAAAGAAATAC
Organism: Haliaeetus albicilla; assembly: GCF_947461875.1. Lineage (NCBI taxonomy): Eukaryota > Metazoa > Chordata > Aves > Accipitriformes > Accipitridae > Haliaeetus > Haliaeetus albicilla. Next base: position 11,365,997 of record NC_091488.1, read on the forward strand.
TTTGGAGAAAGGGAAGAAAGGAGAAAGCATGTTTCCCTTCTTCCCACATTACAAAGTTCAGAAGGTATGCCCTTTGCTACTTACCTAAACGCTTCACAAACAAATTAAGACAAACAGGTATCTGTCCAGACATCAAATGCAAATAAAGCAGCAGAACCTTAAAAGGGTTTTACAATAAGCCTTAATCAAACACTGAATCAGACAGTGTAAGTTAAAAACATATCTATGACCTTCAAAGACTTGATGTCCACCAAACTGACATCCAAAATGCTAAGACAGCCAGGTCAGGCAAAAGGGGAACCAAACCTACTCAAACGAGTCTTGATTGTGAACCTGGCTGTAAAAACTCATTACGTAAACCAAGTAAAGAATGTCTCTATCATTTGTTCAAGGGCAGGCTGTATCTCTATAGAGCAGCTCATAACCATAAAGCTAATCCTGTGGAAAAATTCTGAAAATTACGTTAGCCAAGAACCGAAATGGGCATCTAATGCCAAAACACTCCTTGTTTAGGTTACAGCATAATGCAAAGGTGACTGAGTAACCTAGTCAATATAGCTCCAGAAGGCCACGTGAATGGTCAAACTATTCATTTCAAAAATTTTGTACTATTGGTCCCATATTTTCCTTTCCTCCATTCTGTCCTCCTTGTCTTTATCCCTGATATTTTGGTAGATCAAGCCAACGCAGCCATCCTCCCTTCCCGCCAACCCTGTCTAGGATGCTTGTTCTGCTGCAAATCTGTACAGGCATGATATAAGAACCAGAATGACCACCTTACCAGGACTCCCAAGAGGAACACATACTCTTTGTGGCAGGTGATACAAAAGAACCATAAAATATTGACATTGTTTAGTTTGATGCCTGCCTAAAAAACACCAAAATCCCCAAGAACACTTTCCAAACTTCTTAGGTGCTTATAGGCTTTGTCACTGCAGTATCTGAACATCCCACTATTAATTTTTTTCCCCTCTAGAGGAAATCATCCCAACCCACTAACTACACAGGCAGTGTAAAATGAAAACTCCTGAGGTCAGATGACTAAAGCAGACAAATATTTTCCTTTGATACCAATGACAAACCCAGTCAACTGAGATAAAAGGCTTCAAATACCTTTAAAAGAGCTCTGTGCCAAGACTACACTTTGGTGTGGTTTTGTTTAGTTTTTATCCCCAAATATCAGTCACAACTAACCTTTCTGATCCCACTTATTTTTCCACTGGTAAAAAGTTCTGCTATGAATCTTCTTTCATAATTCACTAGCCTGTTATAAGGGGATCCACCTGAAATTTTGGACGGCTGGTGGGTTTTTCATATTTATTTCTTTTAGAGCTCCTCCTCCTCCCCCGCAACCCAGATTCATGTTCAAAAGAGGTCTGAAAACTGAAACACAAGACAGCTTAATTGCTATATAAAAATCTTAGCTGATTGATTAGTCGCCTGCAGAAGAAAATCCTTTAGTAAAACTTTACATCTTTACTTACTGCTGCACTACTAAATCTGTAAAATAGGCGTTAACACTAACAAGAATATGCTGCTGCTTCTCATGACATATGTAATCAGATATTTAAGTACAGAATAATACTGGATCAACTATATGATAGTGATGACTTACAATGCAGACAAGAGTCCTGTTTGAGAACAGGGAAAACCCATTTATAGAATATAGTTATTTAAAGGGTCTCACTAGCAGCAAATCATTCTAATCACCTGGGCTACATGCCACTTCCTGTTGGCACATTTTTTATTACATCTACCTACTAGTAACAGAGGAACTTTTGCATCAAGCTCTTCCAGTCCCAGAACAATATTCTTAACTCCAAGCATTTATTTTCACTCCAAAAAGATGTAAAATTGCCCCCCTTTACTTTTATTAACCTTTTCTGTTTATGCTCCTCTTGTAGATATTTGCAAACTTTTTCTGTTCTCAGGCCTACAATGATTTTGCTGATGGTTTTGCTCTTGCTGTATCACAGCACATTCTGAACATGGACCAGATGAAAGCAATGCATCCCATTCTTTCCAAAGATTACATATAAAGTTCACTGTACTAAGACAGAGTGTCGACAGTGAGAACAAATATGCACAGACACAATATATAGACAGATACTACAAGCTGATAAGGACTATTCAACAACTGCATGAAGATAATTACAAAAGAACAGCTTGGTAGGAAAGCTCTGAAAAACCTATTCATTACTTCATTTAGCAGGATTGTCTTCAGTCTTCAGCTTCCTCTTTGTATGGATAGACAGAGCTAATAATTTAAGCGCAAACCAGCTACATAAGGACGAGTTCTTTCATCAGAACACTTGGCTGATATGTACGTGTAAGAACATTAAAGTTCCAAAGACTTTCTCAAATTAAAGTTTCAAATAGGACTCATGAGAAGCAAGCAACATTGTTTATGTTTCCTAGGAAAGTAATCTGCATTGTTTTCAATATTATGTCAAGTCAACACTGCAAAGAAACTACCCAAGTTCAAGATGTCCGATGCAAACACTCAACTTGCCTCTTCAAATAAAAAACAATTCATGATGCTAAAAATAATATTTCTACAGCAGCCAAGAAAGCTAGAAGCTGACTCAAAATGCTTTGTAAACATGCAAGCTCTGGTAGCAATGAAAATAAATTGCTACAAACTTGAATTGAGAGTTTGCAAGGTAACGTGCCAGAGTGAGCATAACCACAGCTGGACAATGTAACTCCCCAGTGAGTTAACAATCTAGTAAGATCGACAGTATAAAAATGTGATTCAAACTAATTTGGAAAGGAGTCATGATGGTGCTCAGTCCTAACTGACAAAAACGATTTAATACTACACGGGATGCTGCCATCTTGAGAAAAGGGAAAAAAACATAAAGGAACAGCATCTTTCCATGAATATACTACTTTTTCCACACTTAAAAAATATGGTTGCCTGTTTGCCTAGAGAAAACATCTCTAGAAGTTTCTGGTTAGACAGTTTGCCTAGCTGAATTCTATTAGTCTAAATTCTCTATTAAAACTATGGTGGTTTGCAATTGGCATCAATTATACAAGCCACGTGGAATCTGTCTTTTTTATTCTATAGGCTGAAGTCTGTATATACAGAGCGCTGAATTCAGGATTGTACCAATATAGCAAATAACTACTGTTACAATGCAGTCTAACTCACAGATTTGAAAGCATAACACTCTTTACCAAAGAAGCATTCCTTTCAGAGTACTGGAAAATTTACTTCAAGTAGATAACAACATTTGTTTACAAAGCATCTCTGGTATGCACAGTGTTGAAAATAAGTTTCATTCCAAACAAAACTCTCCCTTCAGTTCTCCCTTATTAAGAATAAACCCTAAGAGTTCACAGGAGTATTTCACGATACAAATGTTTACCTGACAAAGATTAATCTAAATCTCATAGCAAAACGAGAGACACGACTTCACTTAACCTTCACTCTTCCTTCATATAATCAAAAACTAGCCATCCCCTTGCAGGTCTGTTTTCCTCTCATGTGCACCTGCTAGGCGGGGCAGTTATCCCAGACAACTCCAACTGCCTGAAACCAGCACCACAAAACAAAAGATAAACTGTATTTGTTGAACAGCTTCTAATATCGTGGCTTTGAATGTGTTTTTCAATAAACCAATACTGAGCTGACAATTCTTGCCCTGGAAGACCAAGCTTCACTCCTCATAAATCACCAGCAATATAACGCCTAGAAGAGCTTTCCTTCAAGTAAGTAATTTTTGTTGAATGCATTTGTTTGAAATACTACAGTCTCCAAGTACTCCACTTCTCTGCACAGAGAAAAAAGGAAACTAAAACACAGCTAAACCAAAATGCATTCCCCATTAAAAGCAAATGTTTTAGTTTAAAAATGGTAGCAAATCACCTTTATGACATTCACCGGAGAGGTCATCTCTGAGCACTTCTTGCTCAGTTAGCCTTATTTTCTGAATTAGGTTGTCTCAGACCAAGCCATTCTAGTCCACACCAGTAAAGATACTACTGTCATGCTTGTTCACAGCACCAGAAATGTTTCCTTTAGTCCAGGAGCAAGGCATACAAATGATACATAACATTCACCTCCTATCTCATGCTGCTACCATACTGTATGGTGATAAGTCCAAAATGTTTTGCAACTATAAGGCATGCTCACTCACTATATGAAATTTTCAATATCAGATAATTGGGCTTGACTGAAGTCTGATGAAATTTAACGTTTGGAATTTTGAAGATTTCCTTGCACAAAGGGGCCAGAGTTCTTTTCTGCCTTTACCAACAAAAAAGCAAGCCTGAGGTAGAACTGTGTGTACTTCAGCAGCCTGAAAGATATGTTACTTATTCAAATCATACAGGAACAGTAAGGGCTGACATGCACCACCACCCCCCACACGCACACACAGAGACTCTCCAACTCTGAATACAGGATAAAGCCAGCAAACAATCCACCTATTGCTAAAAAGCAATCCACCACAGCCTGAACAGTAGCATAACACCAACAAGGAAGGCAATGATATCCTCCAGATGTTTCCAATATGTACATTTTTCTGACTTTAAATCTGAAGTGAAATGGATTTCAAAGGTCTTGAAGTAGGCGAGTACAGAAGATTCAATACAGATACCACTGACTTCAGTTTATGAACTGCATCCAAAAAAAAAAAAAAGAAAAAGTTTAAGAATGAAAAAAACACATTTATAAAATAGTCTGAAGAAAATATACATACACGCAGAGGTCCATAATTATATAGTTATGAGGTTACAGCTGGGCATTTTTTCCAAATACCAGTATCAGACTAAGACCTTAATCATCAATAAATGCTTACTTCATAATAAGACAACACACACCTGTGAAACAGCTTCTATTTCAACACAAAGCATTCCCAGTGTTTTGCTGATAAAGTGCAAATATGTAGTTTATTACGTCACCAATAGAGATACTTTTGACTAAGAACAAACAGCCGCAGGTTACCTTTTGTTTAAAAAAAAAAAACAAACTCTGTGCTGATCTCATACACCTTAATTTTTTATTAAGAGCACTATAGATGTAGTTAGAACAGACTACTTCAGTTGGAAGGGACCTACAACAATCATCTAGTCCAACTGCCTGACCAATTCAGGGCTGACCAAAAGGTAAAACATGTCATTAAGGGCATTGTCCAAATGCCCCTTCAACACCGACAGGCTTGGGGCACTGACCACCTCTCTAGGACGCCTGTTCCAATGTTCAACCACCCTCTCGGTAAAGAAATGCTTCCTAGTGTCCAGTCTAGTTCACGTGCTTGTATTAAGTGAACTTTTGTGCGCAACCCTCTAAACCTGTAAGAGCACAGGAGCTCGTGTTTTACACCAGGACCAGGGTGCACAGGTCCCAGCTACTCGCCTCCAACACCTGAAGGAACTCGTTCATCGCTGGAACCACGCGATCCGGTTTGTTAAATAAACCGTCTCAGAGATGAAACCAAAGCACAGCAGTTGAAGATTAAATTATAGTGTCAGTGGGAATCTCTCCTCACCACAGAGGATGCCTTACTTCTCGTGACTTCTCTTAGCCAGAGCAGAGCTACACAAAGCTCGCCGGCAAGAAGTTTGGGGTTTAAGATCTATTGTCGTATTTGAATCTCTTTCCCTAAACACCTGTAAGCATGACATTCGTTTCTGTTACTTACTATCGCCCCGAAACACGCAGAAACGACCCCAAGCCTGCCCGCTCCCGTTAGAAGCGTGAGGGGAAAGACCAGCCGAGAGGCAAATCCCGCCGCCACAGCCCGTCTAGACGCCGCGTCCCTCAGCCCCGAGCGCCGGCACCCAGAGCGGCGGGCAGCCCGCCACCGCCGACGGGAAAACGGCCGCTCTCCGCCGCCTCTCCCCGGCCTCCCCCGCCCTGTCAGCGCCCCGCACAGCCCCCGCCCCGGGCCGCCCCTCACTCGGGCCCGGAGCGGGGGGCACCGGCCAGGGCCCCCCCACCACCACCACCCTCCGGACGGCCATTGCTCCCCCCCACCACACACACACAGAGTCCGCCCCCGGCACGGCCGTTAAGCAGACTCACAGGTGACGATGGGCTTGTTCTCCATGGTGTAGATCACCGGGGGCTTCTCCCTGCCCTCCTCCTCGGCGGCCGCCGCCGCGGCGGGGTCCATGAGCGGGCGGGGTCCTCAGCCCCGGCTCCCCCGCCCGCTCGGCGCCATGGAAACGCCGCCGCTCCCCGCCGCCGCCGGGGGGGCCGGGCCGGGCCGTGAACGGGCCGCTCCGCCTCAGGGCCTGCTGGAGCTCCCCCCCCCCCCCGCCTCCCCCCACCCCCTTCCCCGCGTCCCCGCAGCGCCGCTCCGGAGGGGAAGGCGGGCGGGCGAGCTCATCCGCTTCCTGGATCACCGGCCGAGCATTACCGCTTCCGGGGAGCAGCCGCCGGCCCGGGTCGGAGGCCGTACCGGGCCCAGCGGGGCCGCATCGGGGTTAACCCGGAAAACGGGTGAAATAAAGGGGAAGCGCGGAGAGACGGGGAAGGGGGTGGCGGGGTGCGCCTGCGCAGAGCGGGCGGAGGACACAGACACCCCCCCCCCCCGCCCGCCATCCGCCGCCGTGGGGGAGGAGCGGTCGCTGAGGCGCGGCCGCTCCGGGCTCCGGGCTCCGGGCTGGGGGCTGCCCTTCGCGGGCGGAGCCGGGAGGGCCGGCCTGCGCTGCCCGAAGGCACAGGTGGCCGGAGGCAGGGTTACCTGGCCGTCCCCGGCCTGCCTCCCCTCTACCCCCCGCGGCCGGGTCGGGCCGGGGGAAGGCCGTGCTCTCCCGCCGGGCGGGAACCCCAGGGCGCTGAGGTGACTGTGGGAAAGAGACCCCCCCCCAGCCTGCCCGGTTCACTGGGACCCGGCGTGAACGACGGGAATCTTTATGTGAATGCGTTGCAGGACTTCTGTAAGGCTCCGCCGGACTTCGTGGGCAGCGGCCCCGAGGCCTGTGAGGCTGCTGGGCAGGGGGCAGGGAGAGGGGCCTGGCAGGCTGTGGCATGGCTGGGCTGTCCCTGCGCCCCAGAGGTGGTCTTGGCTGCGCTGGGCCTAGAAGAAACAGGCTGTTTGCGTGACAGACGCGTTGCCAATTTTCACAAGTGGATTTAAGCCTCTGCGCACCGCCTTTGAATAATCCTCTGTGGCAGCACGGAGAGCTACTGTTTGTTCTTTTCTGCCCAGGTAAAGAGAAGGAACATACTCACGGGACTCTGTACCACATGCTTTGTGCTTCAGAGCCTAGGTCGCTCCTGTGGCTGTTAGAGCCCACAGCTCGGCTAGTTCAATGGGAGTAAGTGCATTAGGGATCATATTTTCCCACTGACCTCAGACACTTTAAGCAGTTTTGTCGCAGGCCATGTTGAAGATAGGCTTTACAGATCATAGTGAATCAGGTGACAGACGGCTGGCCTTATAATTCACTAGTTGCATTCTCGGAGCATGGAAACCGTGAAGAAAAAAGGGCAAGGAGTTGTGTCTATGGAGTGTGAGCTTGGCGGGAGGATTATAGGGGACCGAAAAGAGCACATAGCATGAGCAGGTGAGTAAGTGGAGGTGAATCAGATGCAAGTGCAAAACTGGCTCATGCAAAGGAGGCACAATCATAAGTATATTTCCGTTCCAGGGCAATGCATAGCAGTTACAGTACCTCAGTGAATATGGCCCTTAAAGTTTAAGGGTTTTTACTGTAGGTTTTTTAAATGCATAGAAATAATATGCTATTACACTTCTGTTGGGTCTAATTAGTTGTGTTAGACTTCAGTACTCGTAAAATTGACGCTTGTTTTACTGTAAACTGAGATCCTGTTCCTTTGTTTTTAATAAATCTACTGTTCACCTTGGTCATCTGCAGTTTCTTCAGCATCAAGAATCCTAAACTTAGAGGATTTAGACTTACTTTCTCAAATAGAAGTAAATAAGATATAGAAGAGCATACTGAAAGTAGTCTACCCTAAGGGGTAAAAAATGAAAAACACTGCATACGTGTGTAAAACCAAATGTAATCTAAGGCAGGACTATAAATAATCTGTGTATTGCACAGTGACATTGTGCTGAGGTGGTTTGGATGTTCTGTTCAAGTATTTCCAGAAGTCAATTTGTTTAGAATTTTCTTTCAGCAAAAACTTAACCCTGTCTCCTGGGCTTATAGTATAGTTTCAAAAATAATTACAGCATCCTTGTAACATGTTTCATCCCATACTGCAGCTGAATATTCCCAGTTTTATCTCTACTGTTTTGCTTTGGGGATTAATGGTTGTTTCCCATTCTTCGAATATTTTCATCAGCGTTTGCACAGAACTTCTCTTTCACCTTGGTTGTAACAAGACTTGTTTCCTTGGTACAGTCAAATACAAAATTCCTTACAAGGCCATAACTTTAAGAATCTTATATAGCACGATAAACTGTTATATCTGATTATCAGGTTTACGTGAGCAGCTGGACACTAACATTTTTTCATTACTTTTTTTTTTTAGTGCTGCAACACTAAAATGACAGCAATTATACATCATTTTGCACTATAAGTATGTGGCAAATATATGATTTACTGAAACAGAAAAGAAAAACAGTTACATACATGTGCAAAAAATCATAAATTCTTTCCAGGAAGCTTCAAAGTAATTCATTTCATGCATCTGTCAAGTAGTCCATCCTCCACAGTCTAAACAACACAAGTAGGAAAACAGGCAAACCCAAGTCAAATAAGCAGGAATCTCTTCCAACAGTCTCCCCTTACTGTAGAGTGTTTGTCCCCTTTCCTCAGAGATTAAAGTCAATAGTTCATTGGGACAAAAGTTTTAATCACCACAGAATTTCATATATATTCAATCTCCCCTCTCTAGTTTTTATAGTTGCAGTATAGCTGTTTCTATTAAACCAAAAAAAACCCGTGTCCTAGCCTTGCTAGCTGTTTTTGATAGCAAGTGAAGCAAATACATCTGTACTTGTGGCTTATTCCCACACCATCTTCCACCACCACCCCACCCCCCTCCCCCAAAAAAAGAGAGAAAAGAGAGACAGACACATTAACATAGGCAAGAAGATCCAGAAGACTAAGGAAAACAACTTTTCACTGTGTTCTCAGGTGTTTAATTGCCAAAAATACTTGAAAGTGGATTTGTCTGGGAAGTGAAATTGACTGGTCTCTGATGGAAAAAGTAGATCTTTTAAAGCAAACTATACAGAGAAGAAATAAAGCATTTGGAAATTGGGACTTTGGCAGTATTGTTCTTTTACCTTACATTTTGAAATGAATGGATGACATTTTCCTTTGGGGGAAAATGTGGAAAAGGGAAAAGGGGATCACTTGAGTTGCAATTAGAATTTTCCTTTTCCTCTTTCCTTTACACCAGCAATGTCTAACCTACTTTCTGTCTCTACCGGAAATCATACATGTCTTAAATGAACATTAATTTTGTAACCACAATACCTAATCATATTGTAGACGCCAGGCCATCGTGCTGCTACAGTTCTCTCCAATTTTTCAACCTCATGTGCTTGGCAAGATAAAATTACATTCATGCATACAAAAGCAAAGCAATTAGCAAATTCTCTTCATCATTTCAGTTTGTTGGGTATCGGGTACCTGAAACTTTTCCCTAGTCACATTAGCAGAGCAGAATTATACCTACACTTTAAGTGATGAATCAGTGAGAGAGGAGGAGCTGAACTTCATGTAGTTCATAGCCAGCCAGAGCCTGTGCAAATGCTTCTCCTAAGTACCAGCTTTATCATCGCTATTACAGCAATAGGCTCAATGCCCAAGTAGGTCACCACTGGGATGGATCTTGGCTTTGAGGTGCAGTATAAAGGAGCAGATTAATCTAGCAGGCATCTGTATGACTGGATGAAAAGACTGCATCTATGTTACTAGACCAAGAAGAGTTTTCTGGTTTCCAAGTCTGTGTGCATCTCAGCTTTCTCCAAATTTTAGGTTGGTGTGGGCAGAAGTGCGCACCAGCCCTTCCTTTCATCCCTACTCCACAGTCTGGCTTCTGCGCGGAGGCGTGCTGGCTGAACAGGGGTCATAGCACACACCATCGTCTCCCTCGGGTGCATGAGCACACACTACCAGGGAAAACAACCTTGGGGAAAAATGGACTCTCTTTCTCCCAAAACAAGGCGCACAAACTCACTCGTTACTTCTGAAAATGCAGACTCCACTCTTCATGCTGACTTTGTTTTACTACACTTCATTTACTGTTTCAGTAGCAGTAGCTGATGTTTATTCTTCCTACTTTTACTTTGTATATGTACTCTGATCTTACAGCCAGGTCACTTTCTCCTCATTTCACAACTTCTCTCTGCAATAGGGTTTATGAGGTATCATAGAGAATTTAAAATTTTCTCCATCAAAATTTTGCACGGTTGCTGTTGTTAATGTTCTGCTGTAATATTTGTTCTCATTGATGACTTAAAGATTTATACACCCAGAAGTCACTGCCATCAGGCAGTCCCATCATGAATATATATATATATAATATGAATCAGGTTACATGGCTCATTTCAGGTTAGGCTAGTTTCATGGGCAGTCTCTGTGGCTTTTGGGAACTCTCCCTCCTGGAGGAGGAATGAAGTCTGACTTGAAAGGTGGGGATTGTTTCAGAGAAAGAAGCTGGTTTCAGATGTGCCGTATGTGTATATTTTACGGTGGTTAATGTAAACAATTAAAGGGTTAAATTTCTCATTGTCCCCTTCTATCATATTCCATATGCTTTGACGCACAAACCCACATGGCACAGGTGTCAGGCAAACAGGGCAAATCAACATAGCCCACACCTTTTTCTGGTCCTGATTTCCATTTCCTTCTTTTTCCCTCAGCTCTTCTGTTACTAGTTTGTTTAAATTACGTTCTCTGCAGGGCAGGACAAGGAATTTCATTATCTCTCTAAAATATTTAGCACTTTAACTTGACTAAAATAAAATATAGCTATAGTCTGAAGTACAGTATCAAAGAGATTAATGAGCTCAATAACTGCAAGAGAAGCAGCAGTGGTTTTGTGAGGAACTGGATCCTCTGTCTCAGGTCTCCCAAGGGGCTAGAAGGTTAATTAAACCCTGCCTCATTGTTATAACACTAAATCCTAAAATATGATGTCAGTCTTCGGCTCCCTACTGGGACAACCCTTGTTGAAATTCTTTCAAATATTTAAGAAGTAGGAAAAAGGAAGGAAAGCAGTTAAATTGTATCCCTAATTGCCTTATGTTTTGATGGAAAGTCCACTCAGTAGGAAATCCACATTTGAAAATCTTCCTGCTGAGTTTGAAGATGATATCAGCTGTCCTATTTTGGGGAGGCAGAGAGGGAAAAGAAGACAAACAGAAAGAGAATGGTGTTGAGGAGGGGAAATGATCCCCAGCAGGCAAGGCTGTGGTAGGAGGAAAATAAAATTCCTATGCCGCGTTTTGATCAGGATGAAGACAAAACCAGCAGTGTCCACAGTGTAATTGGTTCCCTCGCTCCAGTTTTGTCTAAGTGCCCGATAGCCTTTAAGATAATGGAGGCCCAGGACTATCATGGTAGATGCTAGGATCCCAGGATTTGCTATCAGTAGCAGTCGTGAATGTAAAATTCCTTGTTCTCTCTAATCCACATATCCCACTGCTCCCATTTGATGACATCCAAATAAAGATATTTTCATGAAGAAGCATATCTTTATTCTCTACATCTGACCATACTATAACATTTCTTTCTGATTTGTGTGGTGGTTTGACCCTGGCCAGTAGCCACACAGCCGCTTGCTCACCTTGTCATCCCCAGCGGAATGGGGAGAAAAGAGGAAGAACAAAAGTGAGAAAATACATGGGTTGAGATAAGGACGGTTTAATAGGTGAAGGAAAGAGACTGAAAATGAAGCAAAGGAAATCACTCACCGCCTCCCACAAGCAGACCAATGCCCAGCCAGTCTGAACAGCAGCCACCTTGGAAGCCAAAAATCACCCTTCTTCCTGTACCCCAGTTTTTACTGCTGAGTGTGATGTTACGGCATTATATGGTATGGAAAAGCCCTTTGGCCAGCTGGGGTCAGCTGTCCCAGCGGCATCCCCTCCCAGCCTCTTGCCCACCCCAACCTACTCACTGGAGGAGAACAGTGGGGAAAAGGGGGAGCCCTCATGCTGTGCAAGCTCTGTTCAGCAACAGCCAAAACTTCAGTGTGTTGCCAACACCACTTTAGCCACAAATTCCAAACACAGTGCTACATGAGCCACTATGAAGAAAGTTAACTCCATCCCAGCCAGACTGTCCTGGTTTCAGCTGGGATAGAGTTAACTGTCTTCCCAGTAGCTGGTACAGTGCTATGTTTTGAGTTCAGTATGCAAAGAATGTTGATAACACTGATGTTTTCAGTTGTTGCTCAGTAGTGTTTAGACTACAGTCAAGGATTTTTCAGCTTCTCATGCCCAGCCAGGGCACCTGAGCCAAACTGGCCAACAGTGTATTCCATACCATGGGACGTCCCATCTAGTTTAGGAACTGGGAAGTGGGGGCAGGGATTCGCCGCTCGGGGACTGGCTGGGTGTCGGTCGGCGGGTGGTGAGCAATTGCCCTGCGCATCATTTGTACATTCCAATCCTTTTATTACTACTGTTGTCATTTTATTAGTGTTATCATTATCATTATTAGTCTCTTCTTTTCTGTTCTATTAAATCGTTCTTATCTCAACCCAGGAGTTTTACTTCTTTTCCTGATTTTCTCCCCCATCCCACTGGATGGGGGGGAGTGAGTGAGCGGCTGCGTGGTGCTTAGTTGCTGGCTGGGGTTAAACCACGACACAGACCCAGTACAATATCTAAATGATTTAGATCATCATTATGCCAACTTCCAGTTGCACCGAGGGTCTTGAAGATGTCTTCCTGGAGCTTTTCAATGTAGGCACAAAAATTAGTACTTACACTGTGCCCAACTCTTCTTGTTTTTACAACAACTGGTCATTTAACACTTTGGGTTGGTTTCCCTGAGACAGTGTAGGATTATGCCAGAGATATTAATGAAACAATACCCTGGCTTTGACATATTATCACCACTACTTAAACCAGAGCCTTTAGGGAGGTGAACAGTCCAGGGTGAAATGGTAGGAGATAGCTTACACATCTGGTATTTTACTGACATTTCAAGTCCTGTCTGACCCAAAAATGGTTACAGAAACTTCACAGGCAGAATGAATATTTGAATGCTCAACTTTATCATTATCCGGACAGTAGCAATATTTGGAATGGAAAATTCAGAAGGAATTTCTATAGAAAGATTTCTTCTTCAAGATAGGCATCAACTTCTACCCATGGGAAGAGTTTAAAGGAATTTTTCCAATAAGGTTAAAATAGAAATCCTTGCTTGTAGGGATTTCTCACCTTTTCCTTTGATAATTTTGGTAATTAATATTTTGAGAGAAATGGATATTGAAGTCCACAGGCTTCCACTGAGATGGCCAGCAGTTGCTCTTCTCTTCTCATTCACTCTGTATAGCGTTTGGGATTAAAAAGAATCTACTTATTAACTGTAACTAAGTTTTATAGAAGTACTAAAGAAAACCTTGTCCCAAAGGAAGAATTGTTCAAGGAGTTAGATATAGGAGCAAATGTATAGTTTTATGTTTTCGTTTCAGTTTGCGGACAGCAGTCAGAACACTGGCACCAAAACGCGTAGTCTGGTGCCGCCAGCTTGTGGCCCAGCAGCGAACAGTGCTCTGGCCCAGAGACACGAACCTGTGCCAACAGACAGCACTTTTAGATGTATTTTCCAATAATTCCTGTTAATCAAACTACTGTAAAAATGAGACACAATGTGTTTGCCCCATTAAATAATTAAGTGAAGTCATTCTTCTGCACTTTAAGTACTTTCATTTCTTTGCCTAGACTTTAAGGTGATCCTAACATTGAAACCAGAAGTTATTGATTTATGCATTTATATCAGCTTAACAATAGCTTTTCACCTTACTGTACTACAAGAGAAAAAATACGGTGGATTCACTCTACGATTAATGAATTTGTGTATGAAAGAAAGTAAAAATTAATGCTGGAAGCATACTTAACTTTTTGTCACCTCTGGGTCATAACGAATAAAACACTTCTGCATGCGGTCAGTTGATTATTTTTAACTGAATGAGTTTTCCGTAGGAATTTCTGGTTTTAATTAACTAATTTCACAAATTCACTGCCACCTGTAGAAACATAGAATGAAATTGTTAAGATTTTTACATTTGGGAAAATTATTTTATAATATTGTAAAGTGAATTCTTTTCTCAAAATGAACACTTTAAAAGCCACTTTGTCTTTTTAAATTAGTGTGTCAGCCCCAAATCATTAGCTGTACCTAATAACCAGAATTTTGGCTTTTTATTTTGTATAATTGGGAAAGAATCATTGTCTGAAATTCATTCAATAGCAACAAAACCAGCATGGGGAACCCATTTCCATACCAGCTCTATTCAAGAGCATTTTCATTCCATCCACACACACCTGTCTGTGTTTCTGCAGCAGAAAATGCTGTGTTGTGTGAACTGCCCCCCATCACCAGAGTTATGAAAATAAGGGGAATGCAGAGGAAGCGATAGTAACTTTGCTGAAAAGCTGCAGGTGTCCTTGTTCTGAAACCCCTAAATGACCACTAAGACAAACCAGAGGGAGAAGGTTGAAATGTGGGATCAAAGACCTTCAGGAAGGGTCAGGAAAGGCTAACAGCCTGAAGAAGTGGAGAGAAAAGAGAAGTCATTTAAGGAAGGAGTCTACAAAAAACTGGCCAGCAAGCCAAGGCAGAGCAGCTGGAGCAAGGAGGGGGAGATGCTACCTAGCCTGGAAGGGAGGATCGGTAGCATGCTATTTCTCTGCCAGAACCTTCAAAATTGTTTCAACATCAGTCTTCGTCTTCTGGGACTCAAAGAAACCTCCTTTCCTGGCAATGCCTCTCTTTCTAGCACTCCTCAAGACAGGCTTTCCTCCTCTCCCAAACAGCTTGCTCTGAATAGCTCTCAAAAATCCTACTCATCCAGGGAAGATGCTACAAACGGGCAGTGTGTTCGAGTTATCAATCAGAGGCAGCTTCACCTTGCAGGCATGAGGAGAAAGGCATTTGAACTCACAGATCAAATGCTGAGTATCTTACAAGTACACTTATCCACCTTGGTAAAGAACAACATGTCCAAATTATGAAATTTTAAGTATGAACTCTGAGTATGAAAGTATGAACATCATTATCAGGATGATAAAGTTAGGTGCCTAATGGTGCAAACTGTGCTTTCTCTCCCTTTACCACATGAACAAAATAGAAGAAAGAAGAGGAAAAAGTAGGCATGGCAGGTCTTACTCCAAACTAATTCTGAAGACCAGAGGAATTCAACCTGGTCATGTTTGCAGCTGAGCCACCGCTATACTTGTCTCCTTTTCTTCTCCCCTAGCAGGTCATTTATATCCATTTCCCGAGTCACTCAAACTTACTTAGAAGCTAACTAGTAATAGTGCAGTGATCTTAGAGCCTTTTTACAGCTCTGCTGAAATCCAAACAACTTTTCAACCAGCACGCTTCCAGCACGGGCAGAAGCAAGGTCAGGTGCCAGCAGACGGAGAAGGCCCTCAAACCCCAGGAGTTCCTGTAGCTCTGGAGTATTTTCAGGATGTCAATTCTGGATGTGAGCTGCAAAACAGAAACACTTCAGCTGCCAGCGAGGAGGCACTAGGGCTAATTAGCTGGTCTTAAATGTCAAGATCCAGACGGACAGCATCCAGTACTCTCTCCAGCATTTCATGAATGCTACTTCTCTGTATCACCCACCTCTGAACCTGCTCCCTTAGCAGCCCCCTTTTTCACATTATCCAGCCCTGCCGAGTGTGCAGCCGTAGCAGCTGTTGCAGAATAGTCAGCTCTTACTGCAAGAATGTGGAAAGAAATTATCCTAGCTCAAGAGAGAGAAGGCTTGTATGAGAACTTTCATTCTCATTTATGCCAAGAGTATGAGTGGGAGAGAGTCCAAGGCAGAGTCCCAGGGCAGTCACACCCCAAGGTAGTTTTGAACTTCGTCTTGAGGCTGAAGACCTTAGAAGAAAAGGGCTTATTTCTTGTTTTTCTGGAAAGTTATACTCTCCTGAGAGAAGGAGTTAGAAGCACAGAAAGACAAAAATTTGAACACTGGCTGTACTTGGGGAAAGGGGGAGTTAAGACACCACCGCGGGATGTTTCCATGCACAACTCAAGAGTGGGGGCTTTGGTATCACCGCAGCAAGGTGACTGCATTGCACATACGCGCAACCTGTCATGTCGGCTTAGAGACACCATGATTTATTTAACCTGTTCACAGCTCAGGAGGTAAATCACTGTTACTCAAGTTGTTTTAACAGCTGTACACTGTGGCCCATGCACCCGTACACCCTCAACCAGGGACTGTACAGACCAGACAAAAGACAACCCTTTCCTCCAGCATATATTCATGACTCTATTCATTTTCACTTAATACACTGTTAGAAACACAGATGTGTGGTCATTTCTAGAAGTCACTTTAAAAAACATATTACAGGAAACATGAATAAAATAAACCTTTACTAACGAATTATGGTTTTGCACAAACATATTGTAACAGAGTAGTTCTGGGTTGTTCTCTTCATTTATCCTCCTGCTTAGAACGAGCTTCTGAAGACTACGGGTGAAGTTGGTAAGAGATAGACCATAAAATTTCTAATTTGGTTTTCTAGGCAATAAGGATCTCTTTTTGTCCATCACACCAGCCTGGGGAAGAGCTCATGTGTCCAAGGTATAATTAAAAATTGATGAGAAGAGGGGAGGAGGGAATCTTAAAGTGAGTTACACCATTATTTAAATACTCTTCTCTGAACTCATCAAGGGAAAGCTCATTTCAAAATTAGCATGTCAAAAGCTATTAGTTAATAAATTAAAATGCAGTATTAATTAGAAATGCGATTCCCTTGCAAGCTTACCTTAGACAGGTCCTCCCTGGGTGGCAAAACAGAAGTACTGCAAGAATAATGAAGTCTGAAGAAGAGGCCCAGAAAGCCATCACAACAAGCCTAGAAGTAAATATTCAGGTAAGAATCCTCCACTTTAGAATCCTTATTATTCTTCTTGCTCTGGATCAGTAGAACTGAGTTCTGCAGTGACATGACAGGTATAACCAAACTCATCATCTTGAGTTCGGATGGAGAGAGGACAGCTTTTATGTGTGCACTGGAACCTAGTTATGAAGACATCGGATGTTTTCGTTCATGGGAGCAGAGGTAGAGTGCGCTTTTTGGTATCTGAGGCGTTCACAGGAGTGACTCCCATTAACAGGAGACCTTTTTTCTTACACCACCATCAAATGGCAAGATACTCCATTAGCACCAGCCTTCACTTCTGAAAAAAAGGCCCGATACCCTAGATGCCATGATAGCAGTACCCCTCAGAGAGGGTTAAAACTGACAGTTGCTACCTCTTAATTTCAGTGCATATGTGATTTCACAGAGAAGAAGGAAGCCTAAGCAACCAGAAACATGACAGTACTGTAAGTTTTGAGATCACAAAGACATCCAGGCAGCACAGGCTTTTTCCACCACAGGTTTCTATTTCAGGGTTTGATCCTATTAGACATTGGTGCTCCTAGTAATAAAGCTACTAAGACAGCTGTAAAACAAAAAATATCATTGACAGGAGAGGAAGGACAATGAGATCTCTCATCAATTCTTGCTCTGCCACCACTGCCCCCCAAATAATAGGGCAGTAAATATTTCTAACTGATGATGCTACTTACATCCAGTCCTCTAGCAGCACTGCAAACAAGCCTTCACTACTTTTAACACCGTTAGTCTTTTTCAGCTGTGCCTGAAGACAGAAAGGCGCTCTGAACCTTGCCCTAAGTACCAAACCGAGTAAGACTAAGCCTGACTCCCTGCCAACTGAGTTGTTCATAAATGAGAACAGGTTTTCTCTTGTGAGTGGAAGAGCACAATTCCATTATTTCATTTTTGTATAAGGTACTATATGAAGTTACAGTATTTTGTTTTGTTTTACATCTTCAGTGGGAGCGAGTACTGTTTTGTCACAGGTTGCACACCAAGTGCTCTTCCTTGGAAAGGCCATTTACCCTTCTGATGGGCCAATTAGCAAATGTCTCCTTGCCTAGGGGACAGCCAGAGAGGAAAATCTGTGTGTCCTGACAGTTTGGGTGCCGCTTCTGAATCTGTGCTAAAATCTCAGAGAAGCCCAAGGGAATTAAACACTTGACTCCCATCAGACTGAAAAGGAAGTCACGTGCCTAATCCTATTAGTGCCTGTGAAAATCCCAGACCTAATATTAGCTCCAGAGGTTGCTCCGCTGAAAGATCCCTTTGAGAGTAAGAAAAAAACCCATACTGCTTCAGTGCAATTTGTTCTCCATAACCACGTTATCGCATTGGAGTTGACGGCAATAATTTTTGTTCCATTATGTGCAGTACTTAATTTAGATAGGCCAACTGCCTTCTTGTATGTTTGCCAGCAAAAGAGCGCATAGTCTCAGGAAATAACAAGTTTGCAGCTTTCCCATCTTGCTGCAGCTCTGGGCCGGGGGTGGTGGGAGGGATGATGGTTGTTTGTTCCCATCTGACAGGGAACTAACCCTGGTCTGAGCAAATCTCCCTCCCCCAAAATACAGGGTTCCACTCCACAGCACATGGTTGTGTCTGATCCACACCTGACAGGTGCAGAATATTCAAAAGCCCTTTCGTGGAAGTGTTTCTTAGCAGTTTGAGAAGGTCTTTTCCATCCTTTAGTGAGCAATTAACACTAAATTCATCAGATAAGAAATATAGGATTTGCCAGGCAAACTCTTTTATCACATTCAGTTAAGCAAGGCTTGCTCTGAACCTACCTGCCAGCAGAGAGAGCAAGCAAAGCTTCCCCATCCTTCCGGAAGATTATGCCATTATAACCCCAACAAATGCTCTGTACTGAAAACTTTCTAAAAAAAGAAAAAAGTTAATATAGATCTTTTAAATACCAAGGATTTGGAATAAAGCTTTGTAAACAATGGGAATTACACAATTATGTGCTGGGTGTAACGTGGGAGGAACAAAGCAGCAAAACAGGGAAAAAGACCTAACGAAGGGGGAGAGCTTAGTCCGCCCATTGGGCATCAACTGCATTTTCCTCATGCCTCTTTTTTGTGCAATTCCTTAAAGTAACGCCTTACAGCTGGAAGAAAGCCCACTTGTGCGTAAAACAAGTTGGCCTCGTTGGCTCAGACGTGATACTTGCAGAGGCTGTGTGAAGAGGAGTAACCGCAATGGGAAGGATTTTCCCCCAGGAGGCCTCAGGAGACTGGCTCAGCTCTCAGGCACAGCGGACCCCACCTCTGCAACCTGCAAACCAGCTTTGCTGTCTGTGCAAAGTGCAGAAGATGGTGGTCGTTAGGTCTGGAGTCCTCCAACTACTGTCCTCTCTTGCCTACAAAGAGGTAAGAGTAACAGTACCGGCTGTATGGGGCTGTGTATCTGCATAGTAGAAGTCTACAATTAAAAGGTGCAGCTTTCAGTCCTAATCTTGACTGCGTAACTTTGCTACAGCTGAATTAAGATGGGAAAAAAGGAGAGTGTAGCACTTTCCTACCTTTGACAAGAAGCTCTGAGCTGATGGGAAGTATACAAGAAATAGCATTTTCCTGAAAATACTTGTAGAGTTTGTACTTCATTGCAGCCAAGGTAAGAGAAGATTTCTACGTGTTCTTAAACCCTACCTAGTTTTTCTTCTACTGATTTTCCTCATAAACAGAGCAACCACTAGCATATAGCTGCTTGTAGCTTCATTGGACAAATAAATAAAAGAGATGTCAAAAGACAACAAGGCCACCACTGAATTCAGCTTTTGCAAATGTTGCCCTACGTCAGCAAGATGAAAAACAAAGGCAGTTCACATCACAAGTCACAGCGGAGAAAAGAAAAACAACCTGTCGTCAGAGCCAGCTGTGCTCTGTACCATGTTCTTTGCAGTCAGTCCTCTGGAAGCCTGCTCGTTATATCCCACCACTTACGTGCCAGTGTCCGTGCAGAGGCATTCACCATAGATAGCAAGGTGTCATCTGCTTTTGGTAGTCTGCTTTCTAGCAAACGCCTTGAGAAGCAATGTGCTTTGCCGCGCCAGGAGCGAGCAGGAATGCCTGCTCCAGCCAGGCCACCTCAGGTGGCAGAGCTCCAGCCCCAGCAGGCTCACCATATAGCCCACCGCAGTCCTGCCCCCTTGGCACATACCTTTATCACAGCAGGAACATAAAGATGTTAGCATTATAGGGGATTTTTATATTTATCTCATATATTGATATCATACCATATATCCTATGATATACCACTATCATATATGATATTGTTGTGGCTGACCAGTAAACCCCTAGAAGGGAAGGCTTAGTGGAGATGCGCCTGTGAAGCTCAGGGAATAATGCAGAGTGTGACTGACCACAGCTGTTCCAAAGCAAACTGACTTTAGCTCAACACAACGGGACCAGAGAGTGGCCTTTGTTTATTTAAAACAGCTATCACCAGTTAAATGGATCAACCAGTGGTGTAAACATCTCCCTGAATTGGGCAGACCAGCAAAGGGGAAATTAAACATTACACCCTCCACATGGGATATCTAAAAGAACCCAGTCAGAGAGTACTGGACTCTGACATATATATAAAAATATAAAATATTATAGGTTCATGGATGTGAATCCATAGGGTGGAAAAATCCAGAAGAACATTTCATTAACCCATACCACAGTTACTAAGCTTATTTCTACCTATAAAAACCCGTTACATTTACATAAAGTTTTGTTTCATGGATGCACTCAGTCTGTCAAGCCTCTCAGGAGCACATTGCAGTTTTGGAAGTATGTAGAAAGTGCATTCACCTGTTCCTCCCCCCAAAAAGCCCTCTGCCCAACATGACTGCAGTCAGGAGCGTAGCACATCTGAAACACACACTCGCTCCCAGTGCAGCAGCTGATTGTGTCTGGTGTTGAGGATACACCATTGCTTTTAGGGAATTCCAGGCTATTTTCCCAAACACATTAATGCAGCATTGGAAGATAAAGGGTGGAATTAGTGAGATTAAGGAATCTAGAAGAGCTACACCCAGGAGGTGCCACTACCAGCCACAGTCAACCTCCTACTGTATTTGCAATTTAAAGAGAGGGTGTGCAAGAACCTAAAGGTCACCATGGACCGCCTAGTACAGAAACAAACCACTTAATGACACTGTCTGTGCCTTTGTCCAAGTAGCAAATGTTTTCTTCCATTTCCACAGCTACCTTGCACAGTGCTGCCCATCAACCTACCCTTGTCCATACAGCCCACCGCCGACTACTGCTGCTTCTCGGGTAGGTGTAGTTGCGATGTCTGACACTGGCTCGTTCAACAAGAGAAAGCAGCTCAGGAATGAGGACTTGCAGAAGGGCAGGTGGATAGGCAACGAGACAAGACAGGTACCTCCGAGGACGAGAATTTAACGACAGTAACGTCTCTTCTGTAGTGCATGAGAAGACAACACACATTAAGGAACAGAGCTCTGCCATCAGCTGGGGCTTTGCTTTTCATGGCTTGGCTTTTGCATGCATGTACTAAGGATCATACCATCCTAATCTAATGAATTCTTTATTATGCTGTACCGATAAAAACTTCAACCCGTATTTTTCACCTTAAAGCTAAAAAAATAGTCCTGGAACAGAGCATTAAAAATTCCAGATCAAAATCATCAGCCTTTAAAAATGAATTATGGATCTGAGGAGACTCAATGGAGGCACAGAGATAAGAAAAGCTGTATTTGTGCAAACTAGAAAAGTAACAGAAAAGAACTTTCTGCTTGCGTACTCTCAGAATCAGAGCCCATCCTCTCCACAAAAAATGTCTGCCCATACAGTGACACATGGTACAACTGACCTGTCATTTTAAGGCAGCTCAGCACAACTTGGAATATTCAAAGGAGTAAAGGATCAGGGAAGGGAAAACCTACAGGAGAAACCAAGAACTCAGTGCTTGCAGTCTAGCAAAAAGACAACAGAGGAATGGGATATGATCACATACCTGTCATTTGTTACAGGCACAAATAAGCAGGTACAGAGGCAGGCCAGGGATATACTAGAGGTAGATATTGTAGACATCTACTTCTGTTGGGCAGCCTTCTGCTAAAAATGTGGGGAAGGGAGCAAAAATGCCAAGTGATCTTCCAGTGGGTCATGTTTGCTTTCAGGTGGGAGTGTATGATGTTGGCATAGAGCTGAGGAAGGGGGAAGGTCTTTATCTTCCAGTGAAAAATAGAAACTTAAAAGATGTCAGATTTGAAAAATTGGTTTAATCTACAGCATCTATCCGTACAGGAGCTTACCCTGCTGGAGTCCCAACTTCTTAAATCATACAGCTTTGGGTTTACTTTGGAGGATTCCTCAGGAAAGGAACATCCCTCCCCATCCCAGTCATTTGGAAGAATTTGGAAGAGCCACGCAAAACTTTATATACTGCTTCTATAAATGCTATGGCAACACACCGTCCCTCCGCAGTTCTCAGTGACTGGCTTAGTGCAGGGAATGGACATAGGGTTAAGCTTGTTCTTTACTCCCAGCCCCCACAAAACGATCCACCCAGATTATTGCTGCAGACACATGTCCCTCACATGCATCAGTTTGCAGGACTGAGACCAAAAAAAGCGTAAATGGAAATAAAACCAACCAAAGCAAAAAGAAAATAGCCCTCAGTACACATTTTGTTACAAAAACCAGAGTGGCAAATAGGAAAAGGATGCAGATCTCCCGGTTACATTATCAGCTACTTACTTACTCAATAACATCACAAAAAAACGGATGCTGGACTGTCACCCTTTGTCATTCAAGCACAATTTAAAAAACCCTCTATGCCAGCATATTATGTACAAAATCATGTACAGTTAAAACAAGCTACTGAAAGCGTGAATGAGATTCTAATATACAGTACTTTCACACAGCCAAAGCTATTTTATTTTACAAGATGAGTCTTTTGCGTTAATCGTTTTCTGAAAGCCCAGTAAAAACAGCATGAACTACTTAAGCATAATTTAAGAGACAACTTACAAAGTAATATTTGCATAGCACTGTAAATCTGCGTATTTGTTTGGGCTCAGTTCTTAGTAGAAACTACAGTAGGTGACAGGGTTGGGTTTTCTTAATAGCTTCTTGTTTTTAACCAGATTCAGACACATCTCTTTGGAACGTCATAAAAGCAAGTGTAGGAAATAACTGTAAAAATGTACAAAAATATATACACATGCACAGTAAATGCGTACCCTGTATACAGTTTTATTACTCGTTAGATTTGGCTAATAATGATCATCTGGTACTTAAGACTTCCCTCCAAATGACAAGTTTGTAACAAATCAATCAGGTTAAGGATGCTGAGTTTTCTCAGAGAGAAGGTTTTCATTAAAGCTACAGTACTTGCTGGTGATCTTTAGGAGTGAGCGACACGCCAGCTGACAGTGGCTGCCTGGCGTTCAGGCAAGGAGCATTCAGTTGTCACAAGGTACAGCTCTGACAAAGCTGAAGCAAAATAATATGAAGAGAGACAGCTTGGCTCTCTGCACAGATGCACATGCACATAATAAAGGAGGTCCACAGAACCAGTTCATATCTTGGGGGAAAAAAAAATAAATTCATTCTTGATTAGCTTCTGCTGCCCACTCTTCCTCCCTTCGCAAATTAGATTTTAGTGTGACTAGTAAATCGGTGTGTTTTCCCTGAAAATGCACATTGGCCAAAGTAAAATAAAAAAAAAAAAGAAATAAAACCTGTGTAAGACTGCAAACTGGTAGTGGTAGCCCCCACGCTACAGAATACTTTCAATTTAGATTTTAAAAGTACTATTAGATTCCAGTTTCTGCTAAAGCATCTATTTTTAAAATGTATTTCCTCTTAAAAAGATAAAATGCTGCTTCTGCTCACATAAAACTTTTTAGAAATAGACAAGCAGCTGCACTCAAGTACTCTCAACAGTGAAAGTGCACAAATTAACTTTCTTCACAGTTTCAAAAACTGAAGAGTGGCTTGTCACTACAGGTATAACATTTTAAGAAATACAGGCAGCTTTCCATAAACCTAGAGAGGCCAAGGACAAGAGAAACACGACACGTTTGGCTTCCAGATGCCAATCCACTGTCTTCCCAATTCCAAAGTGTGAAATATCTCCATGACATTTTCTGGTGGCTACCAAGTGTGGCACAGATTCTGTAACATGGACTTCCAGAGTTTTCCCTCAAAACCATAGCAGGTAGAAAAACCACGCAAGGACCTTGATACAGAGATTGCCGAGACAGATAAACCAGTCTTCAAGACAGATAGGGGGAAATGTGGCAGCATGAGAGTTGCCATCTGTAACAAGCCCTTTAGACAAATTCTGACCCCAATCATGTGAACGTGGCACGGGTTAACTTCTAAGTTGTCACAGGGAGGTTTCACATTCGTATTAAGAGTCAGAGTTTTCCTGCCCACGCACACGCTTATCTCTGGTTTGCAAAACTCCTGGCAATCGCTTGATTCTCTCAGGGCAAGAATTTGGCCAGACCCGTCGGTGTTCCTCCTCCTTCCAGTGAAGTACCTTGCAGCATTCCTCCTCCCTTCAGCGATGCACCTTGCAGCTCTCAGCACGGCTGTCACCTGCTTCAAATCCTGGCTTCACCCAGCGCTGGCAGCTGTGGAGCAGCCCATTATGGACCAAAAGGTTCAGAAATATGGAAACAAGTAGCTGTGACAAACTGGGTCAAAGTACAAATTCAGCATTACCATTGCGGGGATGGGCTTCTTTCTACAGGCATAAACCAGAACGTGTAGTAATCGTCTGCTGTGAACCAGAAACTTCGCACCAAGTGACATACGCGCACAGGCATCCAGGAGACGCTGTGAGCTACACCACTGCATCCGATTTTCAAAGGAAATATAGGAATGGGTTTTCCCCTTTTATCTGCATTGGCCTCCAGCATCTGAATGAAACACACTTGGGTGAGGTCTGTCCAGTCTTGGCCTTAGACTTCTTAACATACTTCTCCAAGATGCCAAAATATGTGAATATTGTCTGTCTTCAATCTGAAGCACTCTGCGTAGTGTGAACTCAGCATTATTAAAAGCCTCCAACCCCACATTTCTTTAACCAAAATGTACATGAAGCAAAACCAGATTTTGGGGTAGTCCCAGATAGAAACGGTACCTTTAGCAATTATCAGATGTACAGTGACCCCTACTCACTTGTTACTCCAACTGTTAGTGAAGACCTTGTCCCAACTCCCTTCCGTTGGTTTCATCAATGCCAGAGGGACCTGCTACCAGGTGGTGGTGGCCTATGTGAGCAGGCCTGGGAAGGACTTCTCTTCCCTAATAAAAGTTCTGCTCTGAAGCAGCAAAGTTGCATCATCGCTTAACACAGCTTAAACACAACTGTGTCACTTCAGACCTACTGAGCATGTCAACCAGCACCAAAATGCAGGAAGACAAAACCCCAGCTATGTGAGACAATTTCTATAGGACTGGTTGAACTGGAAAGCTCCAAGTTCCAGCTAAGAGGTTGTAACCGAACCATCTGCAGAAAATACAGGCAAGAAAATATACAGACAACAGTGATGGAGACAAGTGGTATCACATGGAAGTGAGCAGACACACTCACTTTTTCTGTGAATACTAGGCAATTAGGACAAAGGTAGTAGTCATATTCATTGGTCAGCAATTAAGTGTAGAGCCCTTCCAGATAAGTTAAAGCAGAACAAAGGAACATTGCCCATGCTCTTTGTGCCGGAGACAGATATTTTGCTCAGTGACGCAAAGTCAATTGCAAGAGCACATTCAGCCCACAATGAGCAAAGAGAACTGTAATCCCTACTGAGCCAAGACCTCTGGATACCAGTCATCTGGTCCTTCTTCAGCATCAGCTTTTTGTGCCTTCCTAAGTGAGAGATGCCACAACATCAGCGGTCTCCGAGCTCTCCCACCAGGTTCTTAGACGTAGATCAATGTGATGCTACCTTGGAACTGCAAATCCCAGTGGGGAGAGAAACATCATTGTTCTTCATGACAATGACAAGTGCTGCCAAGGCCAAGAGCGTAGCATCTGTCCATATTAGTCTGAGAACCATTCATTTTTGGAGTCAATGCTGAACTCCATGGCAGTCAGCTTGCAAGTCCATACTGGAGAACACGGTATTTAGTCTAAACAAGCAATAAATGAAAGTTTTGAAAGGTTGAGAGAGAAAACGCTCCTGTAGCTTTAAGTTTATTAAACCTAGCATGGTTGAAAAGCAAAAGACGAAAAACATGATATATTTTTGTTTATTATTGCTCTTAAAGGGCTTGGTAGTCAAATATACAAGCTATGTTCTATTAAACCAGAAGAAAATAAGATATAAAATCTATGCTCACTTTTCCAATCCAAGCCACCTGCTAATCTTCATTAGTGACATTAACTTCAGCTATTTCCAGTCACTTTAATTTATACAAACTCTGTGTACGTGTGCGCGCACATGTGTGTAAAAACCCCCTTTGAGATAAAATTCAAAATGAAGAGATTTGTGTTGGTTTTGTACTGTTTTGTGCATTGCTGTATATTTCAGTTTTCCAAATGGTTACTGATATGTCTGTTTAGAAGAGCAAAATTTAAGTAACTGATGTTGTATTTATTATATTTTCAAAAAGAAAGCATGACCAGTAAGTTATGATAAGAAAGTATGAACTGTTGATTATTCTCCCCTTGATGTACATGCACTAATCCCATGATTGTGAATAGGGAGTTACATGCACTAAGAGGAGAAAAGAATCCCGTAAAGAGAAAGGTTACTAATTCCCTTCTCCTTTAAGCATCTCCCCGCTTCTCAGCATTAAGAAGGGATTTATTTTGTGAAATTCTTGTCATGCCCATTAATATACTGCTCAAAATGTAAGTATAAAACATAGTCAATGGTCAGCCTGCTTTGCAAGACTCACTCTGCTAAGCCAGTACAATTTATATATACTCAATATCATCTTCAGGAAGCAAGTATACAGCATTTGTTAACATCTTTCTAAGAAGCAAGAATGATATCCATTACTTAATTACTTTATAAAAAAAAAAGAATAAAGAAAAGAAAGAAAAGCCCACTGCTTTTAGTCCTCCACTTAAAAACCAGGGAAAAGTCAGAGAGTTATCTTTATCAGCATTTGGAAGTCTAACCATATTTAAAGACAAAGTACAAAAACATCCAGCAAGGAAAACAGAGTCATGGCTAGGCTCTGTTCTCCTCAGTTCCCAAAGCATATTCCAAATTCCACTAACATTAACAACAGTTTTGCATCCCCTATCTTAGGGAAGATTTATTGAGGGGACAAAGATGACATTCTAATGCTGGGGCTACAGGTACAATGATTCAGTGAGGATGAATCTAACAGGAGACAGACAACACAGGTCATCCTTCAAATCCTCTTGTTGAAAAGACCACAAATAAAATCAAGTGCATGACAGAACAGTGATTAATGACCCCAAGTAAAATATTTTTCTAAGTTACAAAATTGCTCTTCCAGTGTTTGAAAACAGAAAAACCTGTGGGAGAAGAGGTTACATTCCAACAGTTAGAGTAAATACGAAAAGAAAGTAAATTATTACTCTCTTATCTTGGTTACTAAAGCAAAGATGAAAATTAACGACCACTGCTTTGATGAGATCTGCTCTTTACAAAAGTGAGATAAATATTCTAGTGGCAGCTGGGTTAAAAACACAGACCCTGAGGGTCAGCTTCTGCCCTCAGCTGTAGATCTGCAACCCATTTCACCAACTTCTGAGTGTAGCCGAATGCAGATTGTGGCCTTCAGACTTGAACATACAGGTAGTTCTCATCTGTTTGCAAATAATTCTCCAGCTATGCATACAGCAGCAATCTACAAAAATCTCAGAATATGCATTTGTAAAAAAGAAAAAAGAAAGGAGAAAAAGAAAAAAAAAAAAAAAAAGAGACAGGTACAGCCATGATTCTGATTTCTAATTTTCAGTGAAAAACCCCAAAAGGTCAACAAGCAAAACTAAAGATATTTAAAATCCCTGAAGAGACCCCATACTCTTTCTAATTCTTAACAGCACAGCTCACCTTGCAATATACTTCACATTAACATCTAAAGCACGACCAAGTAGAAAGTGCAGCACACCCTATCATTACAGCACACAGGGTAAGATCCTGGCCCCATTTGAATCAATGTCAGAACTCTCATTAAAAGTTCAAGAGATGCCAGTATTTGAAATCTGACTGCTACAGACCTCTCCTTTTCAAATTTTTTTGTAAAGGAAGACATTTTGAAAACTACTGTGCTGATTTCTGCTGCTGCCTCCCAGTTTACCAAGACAGGTTGACTGAACTGGACTTTGGTGATGAGAGATGCGAACAGAAATAAAAGGAGAAAACGTCAGGACAATTGAATAAATTTCCTTTGCACAACTCCAAACCACATGGTCACCATTAATTCAGAAAACAAAACAAGCCCCAACAGATTCAAGATTATCGTACATGTATGATGTGAAACAGGGCAAACAACACTCAAGACTGAAGTAGTATTTTGAAATTAAGCAGCCTTGAGCAGTTAGCAGGAGATAGGATGAGAATTTTATACTGTTTTAATACTAGTGGACCTGTTCTATGGTATGTGCTGATCAATAACACACTGCTTCCAAACTCCACTATCCATTCTCTTGCATTACAGAAGTTTTAAGACGTTGTCTAAAAATAAAAAGTATCAGTGTCACATACAAATAGGATTTCACCTGTAGCCATGAGAACACAGCCTTTCCAAAGTGACTCTAACCCAGTGAACATCTGTTGATTAACTTAAGAAGGGTTGTTTTTTCCTGGCTCATTAATAAAAAAAGTTGGAAATCAACAAACATTACGTTGGCTTTAGCAAGAGGAAACATTCAATGGCTCCTGTTGTAAAAGTGAGTGTAGTGCTTTTGACAGAAACCAGTGTATTCAGTCATCTGAAGATGCATGTGGCCATGGCCAATGCCCTCTTTTCTCCCCCTACCCCCAAGTCCCCCAACAAAGCAAGAAAAATTAGTTTCTTCTTCCACCCCACCCCAGATTTTCTCCCATAGTTTGACTACAGTAATCCTTAAACAGGCAGGAAGTTGATGCGTTCTCTTCAGTTGATGCCTCCAACTTCTTCATTCTTGGCTCAAGTTTTTTTCATTAATATTAGTCATCAGTTATTAAGAAAAAGATAGTTTCTAAGTGTTTGTTGTTGTTTTTTAACTGAAGTTAAATCGGATACCATAGTCTGGTTATATGTGCTGAACTGCAGCTGTCAGTTATTCCTTTTTCTTGAATTCTTGGTTGCCATAGCTGGAGCCTTTTTCTATTTCAGTTACTCCTATCAGTCTACGAACTCCAAAGGAAGCTTTAAAATATAACAGAGAAATGGGAGGCATATATTAAAACCAATTCAAGGACTTAGGAAGTTACATGTAAATGCACAAGTAGAACCAACATGAGTTAACGCAGTCCTGAAGACAGTAGTGACTACAGACCAACAGTGTGCTGTATGCAGCTGCGCATGGATCACAGGTCAGATGTCACTAAAAGAGGACAATCCAGATTTAAAAATATAATTAATGTTTCTGTGTTTATTAACAGGACAGGTATTATCAACAGTGAGGCATTCCCCCCTGCCCCTAGTTGTTTTCGGGGTGGGGGAGATTATTTTTTTTTGTTTGGTTTTTTTTTTAGGGTTTTTTGGTTGGGGGATTTTTGTATTTTTTTCTTTTTCTTTTTTTTTTTAAATTCGCAGACAAGGTGTGCAGTAAAAGTATTTTCTCCTTCAGGCACCGTAACAATGGGCTGCAAGACTTGCTTGCTATTCATTGCTATAGATATTGCCTAAGATATAAAGGCAAGCTTGCCTGGATTAAAGCTTTTGAAATAAAAATGCTATACAATATAAAGACCACAGAGTGAGCTCCAAGTACTCTTCTGCAAGCCTCATTCATATTAATTAATACACAGAACTTATTGGAGGTAATGGATCCTGGTACATGTCACTCTGGGCTTAGGATCTTCTGTGCTTTTATTACCTGCTCCAACAAGTCCCAGGAATGCAAGGATAAGGAGAGGTGATCCACTTGCAAAAACTCCAAAGCCAAATGTGAAGAGAGGAGAGAGGAGAACTGTGGCCCAAAAAAGAAAGTTTAGGAGAGTCCATGGTCTCCTAGGAGGTTTAAACTGCTGGCCAGGAAATATGCCTTCCTGATTATACATCTCTTGCAAAGCATCCTGGGAGAAAGAGAAGATAGAAGAAAACAGGTTCATAATGTTTGCACCAAGCAATCCAAGACTAGTCAACTCCAGGACAACGTCAAGGATAGTATCTGCAGTAAATACTCATCAAGAGTACACAGTATCCATTTCCATCTGCTGTCGTTTACTTGGGCATTTCTGTTGACCACTGAGGCTACCGTATTAGCCCTTTGAAGGCAATCTTGGCCACCATCAGAAACTGAAACCGTATCAGCCTCTCCACTACCAAATATCTTCATCTCTTCTCTTAATTGCATAGGAGTTTAGAGCAGGATCAGGCCAGAGGCCAATTCAGACACTACCTGCCTCTTTGCTGGATGCTTTTTCTTCCCATTTTTACTTCCAGAAATGTCAGCATGATTTAGCAAAGCACAGCAGAAAAATGCTGTACATGCAGCCAGAAGAGGCAGGCAAAGCACAAGCTAACCCGCAGAGACGGCACTGTGCTAGCCATAACCCCAAGACTTCAACAGAGCAGTTGCATCCTGCGCTGAGCCTGCAGAGAGATGCAATCATGAAACACATCACTCAAAGGGCAGCACGCCCACAGTCTTCCCTCAGTGTGTATGAATCTTCTGCAAGGTTTCCAAGCCATTACCAAGGATGGCTCAAGTTTGGCTATTTCTTATTTTTCCCTGCTTAATCTGTTTTTCTTTTACCTTCCCTTATAAAGGGCTGAGAAATGCAAGGTGTTCCTTGCGAATAACACAGCCTTTTGAGGACATACCCTCTGTGCAGGAATAGCGCTTTAAGGATTCCAGTTACAACATATTGCTACCACCATAAGATCAATATATAAAATATCCATGTATATGAGTAATACCTCCCTGGCAACACCTCACACCAAAGTTGAATGGAGGTACAGCCAACACCAGCAAGGAACACCAAGCCCTCCATCTGCAAGGAAAGCAGAGCATTCTGCCCAAGGAATGGTGCCAAGCAGAGTGAATGGTCTGTGCTGCATCTGCTTAGCTCTGCATTTACTGTTTAACAAAGCAGGAGCCAAGCAGAGAAAGACCACCCCCGTTAACATACACCTTAACGTCTGCTCCTCCAGCCAGGCAACGTCAGAAGGAATTCTTGCATCTAAGAGCCTTTTCACAAACGAATTACATGATGGCATGTCCCTGATAGCAGAAGGTGGGATTCAAGGATCTCAATATTTTCTTTTTAAGCTCTCTAATCCCTTATTACACTAACTGACCCACAAGCTAGTTTGATACACCTGCTAATGGGAGGTGGGGGAAGAAGATGATGATAGCTACTGTTCTTTGTAAGATAACTTCTCTCCCCTTAACTGAGTTACAGCTTAGGTAATCAAACAAATTAGGTTAAAATGAACAAAACGAAACTCAGAACAATCTTCTGCCTACCTACAGACTAAGCGTAAGCTTGGAAATGCTACAGCACAGGTCATCATAGCAGAAGAAAGCCCAAGATAGTTAAAGTTTCTGTGCTCCTCTGTCTTCCCACAAAGAAAAGCAACACAAAAATCAAGATAAATAATTCAACAATCCACCAATTAGGGCTCGGCAACATTAATTACAGTTATCCCCTCCTCCCCACAGAACTTGTTGAATCTGTGGGCAAGAAATTAACCTAAGGTAAAAATTAATCTAAGGTAAAAAAAGAAAAGACAGGAGGAAAAGCTTTGAGCCATTTGAAGGCACGCTGGCCATGCACTACATCAGTCTCTGGCAGCAGATCCCAGGGACTGTCTGTACCATGTCACACACCACTGCAGAGGTATTACCAGGAGGCAGAAGGAAAGTGACAGTGTAAGAAACATGAAAGCAAAGGACAATTGCAGCTAAGAGTGGGACCGGCTGTCTCTGACAGACAGTTATCACTCTTCTTGAGTGCCTAAAAACACCCACAGGGAAAATGAAGCTTTTAGAAATGTATGACAGAGACCAAGAACTGAAGAATATAAAAAGACAGTGGACTGCTATTAGACTTCCGTAACTCAGGCATATCTCTGAATCCCATTGTGCTTCCCAGCAATTTGAAACCTACTCACTAGCCAGCCCTCTGCGGCCAAGGGGCTCTTCTCTGCTGCTCCTTCCAGCAGTTTGAGGGATGGCTGCCTAATTACACATAGTACTTCCATCTCTTCTCTCTATCCAGTGGAATAGTGTGCATTACTCAGTGCCTTAATACACTACCCCTGTGAAAGTCCCAAAAGAGAGAAAAGAAAGCAAAGCTCTTTACCTTTTCCTGGTAAAGCTTATGAAGCCAGTTTGCAGCTTCCTTTTCATCTTGAGGGATATCTTCCAGAGGAAATCTCCTAGTTTAGTAGAGAGATTAAAAAAAGGAAAAAAAAAATTAAGGGAAAATCCAGGTATTTGACTTTAGACCTCTACTAGGGAGGATATTCCATTCAATGAAGGGCATAAGCTACAAGTAATACTGTCCCTGATGGCAAAGGTCTTAAATGCAGAGAACTGAGACTTAAATAACAACCGATTCTCCACCTAAAAACTCAGATTCCTAAGACAAAAGAAACCATACAAGCTCCTATCGATTTCAAAGCACATTAGTAAAACAAGCGTTTCCCATTCAAACATTGTTCTTCCTTCACTGGAACCGCCACCAGTGGATTGCCAGTGAGCTCAGACTGAGGCACCCAGAGCTGGGAAAAGACAAGCAAGTGGCAAACCCCAGGATAACTGTTTGTTACATTGTGTTAGTGAAAACCCCATTGTGGAAGGAATGGGAGGGGTGGTTAAAAATTCACTTTGTACCAACCCTAAGGAAAACATCATCTACAGCAACTGCACTTTTCTCTGCCTCTCCAGCCCTACAGATTGAGGCATGCAGTTCTGGGTGCATATGAAAATTATGCCCAGCTCCAGGTACTGACCTGACCTCATCGAGAACAGGCACCTTTTAAGAGCCTCTTTCTAGTGGTGAAGAGCCAACCATTTTCCTGCATTCTTTTATTTTCTGAGATAGGCCACTAACACACTCACAAACGTGTCGTCTCCTTTCTCAGTGGCACACATCTCAGTCCTGGATCAATTCAGAAAAAAGTTGCTCAGTTTGTAGAGGGCAGGCACACGCTTTACCCTCAGCTCAAGTATATTTTGGCAACACTTGGGACTACATCAGGGGCCTCTTACAGCAGGGCAGTAAGAACAGAAGGGTGACTTCTGGGAGGGCTCTAGACACAGTGATCCCAGGTGCAACTAATTTGCTGCTGTTCAACCAGGGAATATGTTTCCACTGTATGAATTTAAAGCCTTTGAGTCTGCAGCAGCAGAGGGAAGATGTTCTAATACATTTCTAAATCCCATAAACAAATTGAACACCAGATTTTACAGATTTACTTTCATTAGCTCTAACAGGAGGAGCCGCTCAATTAATATAAATAATGCTCAATAAAAGCTCAGTAAAAGTCATTTGCTGAAAGCTCTCTCGTAAGATTGTTGCTGTATTGCTATCACCACTAGAGGGTACTCACAGCAGCAACATTTGGTAATTGAGCTGATTATTTTCTCTGGACCCAGTCAGGAGAAAGACTGGATCCTCTGCAGAGAGCTAAGCTTCTTACCTCTGCACAGGTAACTGCATACGCATATACCAAGAACAAGAGCTTATGTGCTTCCTTTCTCTGAGCTAAGCTAAGTCTGCTGGCACATTAAGGACACATTCAATTTTCAGCAAAAAGATGTAAAAATAGTTTCCTTATTCTCATAGCTTCCTTGCCAAAAGACAGAAAAAGCTTCAAGTGTAGAAAAGTATCTTGAGAATGTTGATTCTGCCCACAAACATATTTTAAATCAAAATTATCCAAACATTAGTTTCCTTAATAGGGTACAATTAGTAATTTTACCTGGCAACATCATGCTCAACAGAATTTTATGAACCCAAACTGCTTCTAACGACTATTGAAAACTACATTTCTCTTCTTTCTTCTCACTACCTCACCAATAAATAAAACCAACTTGCATCTCCATTAGCAAGCCATAAGATATTTAACTGAATGCAGCCACTCTTCAATGTAAAATTATACAGATGTATATCCATGCATGTATACCCCAGATCTAGATAGACATGCTACACACATCTGCCATCAATATGGAATTACAGGTGACAACTGCCCGACCAGCTGTTTTGCTAGCCTGTAAGTGGTCTGCTCACTTTCCTCATCAGGAGTATGTCTGGCAAGTGTAAATAGTCAAAATGAAGCCCCTTGCAAATGAATGACCCCATCTCTCTCCCCATCACCTCTGCAGCCTTCTTTCCAATTGAAAGACTAAAATGTTGTAGAAGTTGCAGTATCTGAGAACAGAACTGCAACACGTGTCCTTCCCTTCCCCATTAGGGCTGCAGCACTCTGCGTCCCCTGGGATAGCATTTCTTCCACAAAACTGTTGCTGCTATACCTCGACATAATGGATAATCAGTGTGATTCCCTACAAAGTCTTTCACCACTGGAGGCTCTGGCAAGACACACCTGCTTTCATTAGAAGGACAATGTAAAGAGCCAGTGCCATGCATCTGCAACGCACAGACCCAAGGCCAGCGGGGAAAGGTGTGGGGGGAAGTAGCAAGGCTTTTTTTTTTTCTTTTAAAAACCAAACATCAACCTCATCACCAGAATGTAGCAATGTTTTCCAAAGTGTGGGTGAAGTCCCCAGAGAAGCAGAAGTGAACTGTCAAAAGAACTGTGGAAAGAACAAGAAGGTCGTTTGTCAGGTCCAAACATAAAAGGGAAAAGGAAGAAATTCAACAGAAAAGGGTTGTTAGTTTTTATGATCACAAGGAAACCTTTATAGCAGAAGGCAACAAGAAGAAAAGAAGAAAGCGAAAGCATGTGTGCATGTGCATGCATGTGTGTACATGCTGCATGGAGTTAGGTGTTAGCAGTTGCTCTTTCAGGCAACGAGTAATGAGAAATGTGAGGAATGTCCCACCTCATTCATACGATCTCTGAATTTCAGCATTATTTAACTTTTAATCTGCTAATCAATGCATGTGAGAGAAGGAGAGAAACTGGCACAGTAAGGAGCTTTACACTATTTACTACAAGAGACTATTGAAGTTGGACGGGCTATTTATACTATGCATATGTTCGCAAGGGACTGGGAAGGGGGCAGAACAGTTGCTTTTCTGTTCCCAGCAGAGAAGGGAAAAAAAGACAGCCAAGTGTCCTCACTACACAGAGGCAAACCCTGGAATAATAGCATGGTCACACCCAGGTTTAAAAAGTCTGTCCACTGCTCTCTGACCTGCTGGGTGATATCTTGGGATCTCACACGAAAGCGAACTGAAGCAGGGGGGAAACAGGGAGGCTCTTTGTGGCCTGCAGAGAAACCTGAAGGACAAGGAAAAGGGGACTACAGGAAAGGACATTTCCCTGTAAAATCTGAATATGTTTCAACATGCCAAAGCATGCACCTTAGGGCTCACCTCCATCATTACATGCTCACCTTACACACATATCTGCTTCATATTTCTTTCCATAAAGAATTCCTAATAAAGATGGGTTCTTGTTTCCTCTGAAATTTAGTGTTACATCATACACTGCTGAAACTGTTGCAAAAAAGAAAATACGGCTGTTATAGTAGCAATTCTAGCAACCATTGCCAGCATCCTTGCATTAGACAGCAATGGTCTTGTGCAAGCCTGGCATTAATGACGTCAGGTAGCAGAGTCCTTCACTACTCTGCATTTACATATTGTATTTATCTGTATCAGCCACCTGACATTCCCATCTACACAGCATGTGTGTTATCAAAACACAAGATGACTTGATGAACTAAGCAACAATGACATACACGAAAGGTTTATTATTTTTTAAGAATGTTATCTGAGAGTTATGTGGCAATTTACAAATTAACGGTTGACATGCTGAATACTTACTGCCAACTCACTGATTGTAACGGACATAATGAATAACAGAGTATACTACACTGTGCTAGACAGAGTATACTAAACAACACACTACAATTAATGCAAAGAACAAGTAACAGCTTGCCAGTACCTGTTCCCCTGAGACACTGGACAGCAGTGGTGAAACCTTTGGTTCTGGGCAACAGGTGGTATTTCAGTTTAGGCAACCCCTTGGATTCAGCTACCTCCATACTGATACGATGCTTGGTCTCTGTAAAACGAGTTCCTTCACAGTACAGGAGAAACTAGTACAATGAGACAAAAGGCAAAAACAAGGACATCTTGAGATCAAAAGAAACCAAGAAGAATACTGAAAATTTGTGTAAGAGAAACATATACCCATGCATGTGCACACACTTCAACTGTCTCATTTGACCATCAAGTATTAGGCATAAGCATCACCTCACAACTCATTTACAATTACATTTGATTTTAACAACACTGGTACCAAATTTAAGGCAACAAAAAGTCTAAATTGTTATACCTGAAATATTTACTTTAAAAAACAAAAATCCCTGAAGGCTTTGGCTGGCTGTTGATGGACTAATCTACAAATCAGAAAAAGCAATCCAAATATCAGTACATGACCACTTTAGGAAAAAACAATTAATCACTAGGTACCTCATTTAAAATTTATACTGTACATCCAGAATTACTCATCTGAAGACAGACTTGTTTGTCTGAAAGCTATTCTGTTTGGGTTTTTTGGTTTGGGTTTTGGGTTTTTTTTGCATTTGTATCAGTCGCATTCATAAAAAATGGTGCCTTTCCCTAAAACCTTTACCTTGTTCAACTTGTAAGGCACCAATCTGACTGTGGTATCCTGAGTAACTATTGAAGACTTAAATCCTCCCATACTGACTTCAAGCAGCACAAAACATCAATCTCTCCTTCTCCAGCCTCTATATTGCCTCTGCTCTAGTTTAGAGAGAGGCCAGAAGCAATGCAAAGCCAAAAGCAGACAAACAAAGCCCTTCTGAGGGTCCTAGGGTGAATTTCTGTTTATCCCTGGCCTTTTTGAAAGGTGGACGTAATTCCCATTGCACCAGCAATGGAAACATTGCTGCATTTGAACACACAAACCTCTGCATCCCAGGCAAGCAATGGAGGTGGAGAATAGCAGACTGCTACTACTCTCTCACAGCAGTATCAAGCAATGCTGTAACATTGCAATTCAAAAGAAAGGCTTGTCCAACGCATCGCTATACGTCTATTTGTCAGCACTGTAGTTGCTTGACTTTTTCTCTGTAGCATATCCACATACTGTGCACCACAAAAAGTTAAATGAATATTAAAACCACAAAGCCATAGACATAAGAGTTAGACCTGCCAGAGCGCAGTAAGAGAACAGGAACTGGTCCTCCAATCTTCATTTGGCCCTTGAGGGCACGCTCATTATGAAAACCTGACCAACCACCACCAAGTGGTGAGGGCAGCACAAGGTACAGAGTGTAACACCGCAATCTCAACCCCAGTCTGCAATGCAAGCTCTTTCCTCAATACCAAATTCTCACCCTCTTCTACTCCACGGTGCAGTGATCCTTCTGGACCAAGTATGCGAGCGAGGTACAGACTGTGCCGCAGTGCACATGTGAGAAAGACCTCACGAAGGAAGGTTGCGCAGACAGCCCTAATTGCAGCATTTAGAATGCACGAAAATTAGGAAATTGATTTACTCAAGTCAATTTTAATCATTATTTAAATTACCAAGCAGGAAGTCTTGATTTAAATAATCAATGCTAACTACGTTTTGCATTTATATTTTCTAGTTGTTTTCCCTAGAGACTAGTCCTTGGTTCTCAATCGTGGAATCATTAAAATGTATAGATTTGCAACTAAAGTACAGTCTTGAGATTTTTTAATTGGTAGGGTTTTTTTCTTTTTTTGCAACACTAATCAGGAGGATATATTAAATGTAGTTCATATCCATATATTCAAGCAATTAAGTAGTTTAAAATACATTCTCCAGATTCTTATTTTTTTCTATCTTTGTAATGATAGAAAATCGTGAATGACACATTCACAATGTACTAGTTAAGGCTTACTATTTCACTATGCATTTTAACTGGATAATATTGAAAAATCACTTAAAATGCACAAAAAGCCTCTTAAAATGTTTTATGAGCCAAATAACTGTACATTACATGCGCTGCTGTAAAAGCAAACCAGTAAATTTATCAAAACGTTTGCATTCAAAGCTAGAAGGTGGTTAATAGGTTGATTATACCACTGTGTTGCTGCAGTAAAATCTAACAACAATGCACACAATGAAACATAGAAGTCTCACCCTTGACT
This sequence comes from Haliaeetus albicilla, assembly GCF_947461875.1. Lineage (NCBI taxonomy): Eukaryota > Metazoa > Chordata > Aves > Accipitriformes > Accipitridae > Haliaeetus > Haliaeetus albicilla. The sequence continues at coordinate 11,404,421 of NC_091488.1, forward strand.
TCAAATAGTGTCAAAATAAAAAAGAAAAGCATAACTGAAAAGCAGATGTAAGCTTGCCTTATGTTCTCATATAGACTTTTTGGGAAACCTGTAATTTCACAGATACATACTAACAAGACACATAGTAACATATACATATACTAACATACACACAGATACATACTAGCATACTAAGAAGCACTTCCTATCAAAATTCATGGTCTGTGCATCCCTCCCTCACCCCCCCAATTACTCACTTCTCCAGAAAAGACTTTTTTGTTTATGTGTCTTTTTAGCCTACCTCGGAAAATGTAGCTTAAGGTTATATAGATTTAGTAGTCAAATATGGGCTGTTGTTAATTTTGTCTGAACTTATTTTTACCTTTAAAAAAAAAAAAAAAAAAGTATTACACAAGCCCGATTTATAAATGATCGTCAAGGTTCTAATCATCTCTGCAAGCTTCTGAACCATTTCCTAAATGACCTCCCTTACCAACAGGCAAACGGAGCAACACTTTACCAGCATATCCCAAAAGGCCTCCTGAAACAGAGCACAGGTTTTCCTTGACAACACTTGAAGAAAGTAGTGAGCAGACCTTCTCCTGATACCTAAAGCTACAGTACCACATGAGTACCTCCGTCACCATTTCACTTCTAGCTGTCAATACTAGAGGAGGAACTCAACACTTACCCACATATATTCAGGATAATCAGCCAAACGTTTTAATCCTTCAATAACCGTATCTCTGTCTTCTTCCCATTTCCTTTTGCAGAAAACAATCTCGAGGAAGTACCACGTCCAGCCAATTAGGGGCACATATAGTAGCTCTCTCTTAGCAAGAACTTTGGAACTCTTGGAGATAAACAAAAACAACAATTCAAAAATGTCATTTGCTGATTTGTACAATGACATCAAAGACATTAAAGTTAAGATGATGAAGAGTTGATGGAGTTATATCTGGAAACTCAAATGCAAAGAAACTGTATGTGCATGGTTTTTAAATAGACCTATCATCCTCCAAATGAAGGGAAAACTCACAGCCCCACATACCCCTAGCACTCCGAAGCGCTCTGTCATAGTCCAGCCGCACAAGAAATCGATTTCAAAGTTGTGGTTCAAGATGATGATGACGTGTTCTTTCCCAAAGGTGTTCACCGTGGCCTCGTCTGAGAACAAGGTGCACTCTGTGCCTGACCACCATTCCAACAGCATTACCAACTCTAACAAACATGAAGAAGACAAGAGAGAGGAGTTAGGGATGCCGCTTACAGAAAGCATTTAGCATTTCATTTCCAGCCCTGTTCAGTGCCTAGTGTCTTCTAACTCCCAGCAACACTGTCACCTTTTCAGTCCAACCCAGTAGAGATGAAATGAAAGCTTGAATGGGTATAGACCAAATCACAGCACCATCCTTAAGCAGTATTTAGGGCACTAGATACATGCATTATGGATAATTTAGCAAGTTTTTAACAGTGACAAGTTTGGTCATTATATTATGAATGTGAAATTTCATGATCACTGGGAAAAAAACCCAAAACTTTGTGCCTGAAAACAGACAGTTGAGCCGTTGATTGCTCCACTAAATGAGTACAGTTTCTCCCAGGTGGAATACAAATTATGCATAGATGCAGCCTAATGCTTTTACTCAACATGAAACAAGCTTTATGGAGGTAAACAGACCAATAAAGGGCTTTTAAAGGGATACAGTGCCATAGATCTTCTGCAATAGATTTTAATATTAGAACACAGGACTCTAATCATTCTGTATTATGGTCATCAACAGAGTCAGAAGCGCCAGAAAATCGAGCTAATTTATCAAAATACCCGGGCAAAGACAGGAATGGTAAATTGTGTCTGTCTTTCACTGCAAATGAAAGAATGAGCCCTTTCTGCCCTCTGTCTTCTCCAGCTTCTCAATATCCCAGCATCTCTCTTACTCCACCCTGAACATTTCCTTCATTACCCACTCTTCTTATTTTCCACCTCTCCTTTTTTCTTCTTAAAAACCCCTGTCCACTTAATTCAGCATGCACTGAATGTAGTTGCTATGGTTAGCCTATTTCTCTCATTTCAGTACAACGAGGCAGATGGAAGACATTGCTTGTATCATGGGACAACTATAAAAAAGTATGAGAATAGTTCATTCTCCCATTAGGAAGATTTGCTTCCATGCAAACTGTAGTCATTGGTATTTTCTCATTTCAATGTGAAATGGATGCAATCAAAATTTTGTTGCACAAATACGGCAGTTGAAATGTCCAACTCTTCCCACATTACTACAACAAACTTGCAGGGTCAAAACTGGAAGGCACCCCCTTGGTCCTCTACATCAGCCAGTTCTGCCATGCAGTATTTCAACTTTCCATTGGGAGGCCCTAGTTTTCCAAAATGGGGCAGCGTCTTCCTGCACGAGGGCTTCTGATCAGTGGGATCATGACAGAGTAATCTGTTCAAACTGCTAAATAAGAGTGGCTCCAATTCTGCACCACATCAGAGAGAAGGCAAACACAGTATTTAGGTGAATGATAGGGAAAACCAATCCTGGTCTGCTGAAGATGCGTAGCTTCTCTAACACTGTTTTTTCACTTGTATTCCCTGTGTGACCGCTATCCACCAGGTTATTCCCCTATATCGTTTTCAAGACTCACTCATTTGGAGGTATGACAAAGTTACGCAACTTGCTGATCAAGAAAGCATGACCCTGGTCAACTGGAAATACAGCAGAGAAAAGACAGAATAATAGTTTATACCAACTAGAGGTTTCTGTCATTACTTTCCAGCTTTGTCTCCTTTGCAAATGATGTGATCACTTACCTTTCTTGCTCTGGTTAACCTGGCTCAGCAAAAGGGGAAAGAGGACAGCAAGAGTGTCCCCAGTTGAGAGCTATGCTCTTCCAAGCAGGTGGGCAGGAGAATGGAGTAGTGGTACCAAACACAGTGTGGTACTCTGAGTGATTTTCCTTTTCCATTGCTCTCTGTGTACTAAGGAGGAACATCTCCAGTACTTGCTACAGCTGCTGCATTTTCTTATCAAAAATAAAATAAAATGGGTGTGTTTCTTCTTCAAAATCAGAAAAAAATTCTGCAGAGGCAGGTATGGGTAATTTTCTGCAAAGTGTTTCTTGTACCATTCACTCTAAAATAGCGGACGAAGCTTTGCTGAGAGATTTCCCAGAGTTCACACTGAAAGAGGAGGGTTGATGAGCTAGAGAATTAATACAAGGAAACAGATTGGCCTTTACAAGTGTACTGATAAATGATGCAATTATAACCAGGAGTGGGCTCATTTCCTTTTTTTTTTTTTTTTTTTTTTTTTTTTGGTGTGTGGGTTACACCTATTTTGCATGGCACCGATCCTGCCAATGCTACAGCATGCCCATCCTTCTGAATGAAGAGACTATAATGCTTGCACTGCTTGGGATACTTCCTCTAGAAGACAAGCAACACCTTGCTACAACAAACACCCTCCTGCAACCGGGGTTTCCACACACCAAAGCAGGCTGGTTTACAGCCTCGCAAGCCATCCAGAAAAAAAGCAAACAAGAGGCACAGCACAGTTTAAAGTACTAACATTTGAGACATTATTTTTGCAATTGGACTAAACTAAACACGCTGCGCTCTCCAAAGACGTAAGTCATCTGAAAGGAGCTGATGTAGGAGAGCTTGAAGTACAGACTACCTGTCATGAAATACATGCACTGCAAAGGGTTTATGTTGAGGCCAGAACGCAACAGATGTTTTTTTCCCCACACGTCTGCCACAAACACTGGATAGAGTCTATCTTCTTCCCCTTCTGAAGCTGTGCTTTATCTATTTGAGAAGAGATATATTAAGAATAGAGCCTGGTTTTCAGTAGGCTATAGCACATAGCCAGATACACAATCACCTGTGTATCCACCCCTGCACACCAATCTTCTGCCGGATGGGCAGAGCAGCTTCTGTTACAGACAGCTCTGACATGAACACCCTCAGCCTAAAACTAAACAGCTTGGAGTAAGCGAGCAAAACATATCATCCAGAACAGAACACCAACCTACAGGTTCATTGCCAAAAGGCTTCCATATAATGAAACATATTACATTATGAATGGCAACATTTGAACTGCTGCATTTACACAGCTTACTTAATTCGTTATAAATCACAATTTAAGTGCATATTCTGTCAGCTCTTCCATTACAGGCCATCAGCACTCTGCAATCCCATATAACATTTACATTAATTTTCATACTTTAATGTCTCAATAATTTAATTTATAATAGGCTATACACGAGGGGTTATCCTAGGTACAACACAATTATCTACTCAGCTTCCCCAAACCTTTTTGAACAATAGTGTAGGTTATTTCCCATGTATACAAGATGTAAGATAACAGCATTTAAAATGTGATTTTTCCATGCACAATGTAGAAATCAAGGGTCTGAACCTACAAGCCTTACAGGTACAAGCAGCTCATATCCCCAGAAAAGCCAGACTACTAGTGCAACAAGAGTTTTCAGGATGAGATCAGATTCTAGATTATTAAAAGCACATTAAGAAATTCTTAGAAGCAAATAAAAAAAACCCAAAACCCTCCATTCCCCTCCGACCAAGCTAATTTTGAAGTTTCCACCTATAAGTTCTTCCATTACAATACCTTTTCTCCTGACAGTTTGCCTGCCACTTTCTATTTAATTTCCTTTCTCCTGTGCTTCTCAGACTACATTCTCAATAGGTAGAACAAAAAGCACAGGAAGGACAAGGACAACAAGCTTAAAAAGAAACCAAACTAGGTACTTTGGAGAGTTTTTGTTGGCAGTACTTCACATAGATGATTTAAGAAATGTGGGTGCCTGTCAGTGGACTGCTCAACTGTAATTTAAGTACTCACTTAGGTGACTCATTTACCCAAAATGGCAGTTGGATGCTGAGCTGAGCACTAAGGTAAGTGGCCATGCATACTGGGAGGGGATGGAGAATGGAAACGAATTAGATGATTCACTGCTGTAACAGGAGATGACATTTGGACTACGAAGCCTCTAAACATTCATTTCAGAAATCTAATCCCCTGTTAAGCTGTATGAGGAGGAAAAAAAAGCCATCCACAGGGAGGAAGTTGCAAAGGTCTGAGAGAGAAGAGCGAAGCACCTGCACTCACTGTAGAGCCGTCCCACAGGCAGAAGAAGAAAAGAGTGACAAATTGCTCACAAGAGGAGACACAGGCATCACAGATGGACACTGTAGGGTGTAAGAGGACTCTGACTTTGTCGCACACTTCAGCTATAGAGACACCTACACTAAATACATCTCTCTCTGCAGACCACACAGTTGACTTGGACTCCTAAGTAAGTGGTCAATATCACACGTATGCTCAATACCTGAAGCAGTCTCTGTGCATTCCCCCTTCCCCATCACTTAGCACAGGCTCTGATGCTGGATGAAGATGCTACTGAGACAGAATCAGCAAGTCCTACCAGTCAAGATAGTGGTGGGGGCGGGGAGGAGCTTTACTTCTGACTTCTTTGAATAATAGAGTGACAATAAGTATCAGTGCCTTGACTTTTGTATGTTTTCCCAATATTTCAGAAAAGATGGCTGCTTTGAACTGCTCTGAGAGTCTACATCTAACTTATCACTTTTCTCTCTCTCGTGTGTCTCTGTGTGTATACATATACATGTATATATGTTTTTCTTCTTTAATTAACGAAAAGAGAAACAAAAAATGCTCCCCTCCCCACCCCCAGCTCTCACATCCCCTTCGAGCATACTCACGGCTCCAAAGCGAATAGGCAAGGCGACAGTTTACTCGGCGATAAAACTGCTTGTTTATGGGCCAGAGGACTAGCGTGCATAGTTGAATGAAGTTAATGATCAGTCCACTCACAACAAAGACGAACCCAATGAGGAGGTGAACTATGAACTGGGTCTTCAGAAAGGCAATGAAGCCCATGATAACCACTCAGAAGCGTGTGCAAGGGCCGTCACTCAGAATAATGGTCCTGAAAGAGAAAGAAAAGAATCAAATGGAGACTGGGTTTACAAGCCCTGAGGAAGGGCAAAGCAAGAGCCCTGAAACAGTCCGTGCAACTTCAGCAACAGGAACCCAACGCAAGAAACACGCTGCTCTCCAAGCCTGCCTCATTCAGGTCTTCACACAATAAACTGTTGAGGGTGCAAATCACTTCCAAAAATAGGAAGGAATCATTATTTACAATTTACAGCACACTAAGAAGATTATTGTTGCTGAAGATGAATCTCACACCTCTCTTCGAACAAAGATCATATAATTGGACTTAATGCTGGGAGGAACACAGAGCCCTGCACTCACAGCGAAGCAGTTGAGCCCTGACCGGTAAACAAGCAGCACAGTGACTGCTATACCTTCAGGGGTTGCTGTCCCTGAACTGCAACAGGAGCCTTAGCCCCTGCACCCAATAAATGGCATGCCAAGCCTCTGGAGCTGCGTAAACGAACCAATGCCTTCCTGGCCTGCCTTCAAAGCCACTGCTCTGTACACACTTCTCCTGAACAAGCACGGAGCGCGGAGCGAGGGCTGGCGGGGGCTGCAGAGACTTTGGTACGCGTTTGCTTTAACTAGAAGAGTACAGGAGTCCATCTGGGGAGCAGGCTCTTCATCCTGCAGTGAATTTCGGGATGAAAAGAGCAGGGCTGGTCACAGAGTGTCAGTCTGGCAAATGCTAAGGCAGCTAAGGCATGGAAATGGAAATTAGGTATTCCCACATCCAAAACCCATGCTGGAGCAAGTTTAATAACTTCTCACTTTGTCAAGCCACAGTTCCATGTTCAAATATACCAGTCAGTGTGGGGAAAAAAAGTAAAATAATAGAAAAACCTTAGACTATGTACCAGTACAAACTTGATCTGGAAGGGGCTTTGGCGCAGAATCTTGATTCCACCAAATTAGCCAGAGCACTTAACTCCGAGCACGTGCCATATTTATACCAGGTGCAGAAAGATGGGCCATGTCTGAACCAGTAGAAAGTCACAGTAGCTTAGACAGACAAGTTTGATCCAATACAAATCCTGCCAGTACAAAGTTAACCCAGTAAAATGCATTTAACAAGCCACCAGACTGAGTTTATTCCAAACCCTGCATTACCTGACATTGGCCTTTTTGACCCGTTGGGTACTAAAAGCCCTATAACTAGGCCAACCAGGCTGTCAAACGACACCCTCAACATCTCGCCCAAAAAATAAAAGCATGATCCCGATTTTCTTCCACAGCCAAAGCTTGCTGACAGTATTTATGCTCAGCTTTTACAAGTGTTGTAAATGACCAGACTAACCAGTAGATGGTAACAAACACGTTTGACAAGTCAAGCATCCAAAGTGACGCAGAAGTTCCCAATGCCTGAAAATAAAGTACCTGCCAGCTCTGAGGAACCAAACCATTTTCATCTGTCACCTCCTTACAGTATGGTGCTATTTATAAAACTCAACAGCAATTTTATTTGTGAAAGCTTGTTTTCTACTGTCTCTTCTACAAATCAGGTACTGCCTTTCAAGGCACAGAGTGTCTAGCTTTTGCACAATTAAAATCTATTTGCATCATTAGTAATCTACCCACTTCAGAAGCACATTACAGAGGAAAAAAAAAAGTCTATTTCAATAGAGCCACTATTGTGCCTGCCACAGAAAGCAGAGCAAAGCAAGTTGAATAAGCTGATATTGAAGCTTATGATGAATATGTATTGGTTTTATGTGGCAAGGTTTTGGTAGCAGGGGGGGTTACAGGGGTGACTCCTGTAGGAAGCTGCTGGAAGCTTCCCCTGTGTTCGAGAGAGAGCGAGCCTATACCAGCTGGCTCTAAGATGGACCCGCCGCTGGCCAAGGCCGAGCCAATCAGTGATAGTGGTAACGCCTCTGTGATAACATTTTTAAGAAGGAAAAAAAAGTTGGGACGCAGAAAACAGCCACTGGAGAGAGGAGTGAGAACATGTAAGAGAAACAAGCCTGCGGACACCAAGGTCAGTGCAGAAGGAGGGGGAGGAGATGCTCCAGGCGCCGGAGCGAAGATTCCCCTGCAGCCCGTGGTGAAGACCCTGGTGAGGCAGGCTGTCCCCCTGCAGTCCAGGGAGGTCCATGGTGGGGCAGATATCCACCTGCAGCCCGTGGAGGTCCCCACGCCGGAGCAGGTGGGTTCCTGAAGGAGGCTGCGACCCCGTGGGAACCCTGCGCTGGAGCAGGTTCCTGGCAGGACCTGCGGATCTGTGGAGAGAGGAGCCCACGGAGCAGGTTTTCTGGCAGGACTTGTGACCCCGTGGGGGACCCACGCTGGAGCAGTCTGTGCCTGAAGGACTGCACACCGTGGAAAGGACCCATGCTGGAGCAGTTCGTGAAGAACTGCAGCCCGTGGGAATGGCCCACGTTGGAGAAAGTTCGTGGAGGACTGTCTCCCGTGGGTGGGACCCCACGTTGGAGCAGGGAAAGAGTGTGATGAGCCCTCGCCCTGAGGAGGTGAAGCGGCAGAAAATAACATGTGATGACCGTAAACCCCATCCCTGTCCCCCTTGTGCCGCTGGGGGGGCTTGGTGGAGAAATCCGGGAGTGAAGTTGTGACCAGGAAGAAGGGAGGGGTGGAGGGAAGGTGTTCTGAGATTTCGTTTTATTTCTCATTTACCTTACTCTGGCTGATTTGTAATAAAAAGTGAGCTAATTTTCCCTAAGCTGAGTCTGTTTTGCCCGTGATGGTAATTAGTGAATGATCTCTCCTGTCCTTATCTCGACCCGCAAGCTTTTTGTTATATTTTTCTCTCCCCTGTCCAGCTGAGGATGGGGGAGTGATAGAACGGCTTTGGTGGGCACCTGGCGTCCAGCCAGGGTCAACCCATCACAATTCTCCCAATGTTTTCCTGTAATAATGGAAGAAATATTTCTTCCACTAATAAGTTACTTTAAGAACAGCTGCTAGGAAGCAGAGACTTGTGTTTAAAAAGAAACAAGTGGAGCCCTCCTTCCTCTCCCCACCTCAAAGGGTTGCAGGATACAGTTGTCTCATATAGCCAGAACACCGCACCAGTGTTCACACGTACCGTATGGGAGGTAGCCCCGGTATTCAGTGTTTGATGCCCTAATACAGCAATGGGCTCATTTATCTTCTCCACTGGCAAGTTCTTCAAGTCATTGTATCAATGTACTGCCAAACATTAAACACCACGTTCTTCACTTCCAAGATCAGAGTCATTCTTTTCATCTGGTTTCTCTCAAAAAACAGCTCAAACAAAAGAGAAAAGAACAATTTCGCTCCCTGTCCCCCTCAACTATTTCTCAAATCCCTGCTTGCCTTCTGTACAGCCATGCGCAAGCAGCTTTGCTGATGACCATATCTATCATAGTCATTAGACCAGTACTTACTGCCTTTCAATGCACAGCTTAGCCCCTTCCGGAGAAGGGCCCAAAGCGCATACAAACAGCATGAGGAAAACCACAAATGTCAAGTATTACCCTCAAATAAAATGGTTTGGCTCCACTTCCACAGCCTCTTTGCTTTGAGCAAAGCCTGTAGCACCCTGGTATTTGTCCCTTACATTAAGAACACTGCTGTATTACAGACCCAAAAGGACACATCCCTTTTTACCAGACAGAAAGCTGTAGAGAGACATTGCAGCGTGTTGCTTCTCCAGCTTCGTTACATGTGGAAAACAAGATTTATCACTCTTGCTCCGCATGCTGGGCACCGTCTCGCTGTAGCGGGACTCCAGAGCTGTGTGGCTCTGGCTGGCAACACAGCACGACTGCCTCGTGTGCCTGCACCGGGGCTCACTGCACCCCTGTGCATCTGGGGACTGCAAGTCTTACCAGTATTGCTACAGGGTAAAGAGAACACTAGCCAAAGCATAGCTGGTTCCTCAATGACACTTTTCGAGGACAGCGTTTGCCCAATTGACCCGTAAAGCACAGCTGGTTTACTTGCACTTCCTCTTAAAATGGACAGGGATCAACTAAAAAAATGGGTTAGTCGTCCTTCTGTTCCTTCCAGTTTCAATGCTGGATACAGAACCTGCCAGCGTCCCTTTTTCCAATCCCTCACTTAATTGTATTTGACTTCTAAGATAATTAGAAGTTAATCTTAACCCAGGAATTCTTTACTTTTCTGCATTCCTGCCCGTGTAGGACAGCCAGGCAATTCAGGGACAGGCCAACAGGCAAAGGGTGGTCAGCAGCTGTTTGTTGAATCCCAAGGTCAGGCTGGAGAGAGGATGGAGAAATTGGAATTTGCTAGAATGAGGAGAAGCAACGCTTCTGCATCTGACATATATATTAAGATCAGCTAAGTGAAGTGTCTAGGAAGCAAACATCTGCCCCAGCTTAAGACGGCAAGTTTCAGCATTATTCATTTTTTCTTTTTTTTTACGGTATACCCATATCATGTGCATATTCAAAGACCTTCCAGTAAAACCTTTTTTTCTCCCTTCTTTTCCTAAAGCACCTTGTAACTACACAACATTGACCTTTCACTACAAAACCTCCATTTCCTCCCATGCAGCTGCACTGAACTGCAGTCAACTTTGTACTCTCCTTGCTTTCACACCTTCGCCAAGTGCCTGCTTTTCACAGCCATGCTGCAGGACAACACTAGGGTAAAACCCAGCTCAAACCAAACAGCACGCTTTCATTGCCTTTTAGTGCCTTACTTCACAGGGTCGTTTGACTTTATGAAAGTCAGAGACCGCTCCCCATAGTATTGATCTTTATCTTCTCTGATGAAAAAGTTCTTAAATGCTTTGCATTCTTCTGGGCTCCCTCCCTTATTTATATACCTCTCAAGTAAAGGGCAAGAAGGCAGATGTCCTACAGCTTTCTTGGGTACAGACTTGTGTCTTGAGGCTCCACGTTCACATGGACTCTCTGGTGTCCAAAAGATACTATGTGCCTCTCAGTAGAAGGAGGAATACAATCTTTTTCCTTTACCCAGCTTTCTACATTCATGAAAGACCTAATGATTAAACGCTTTGAGACATCTACCTCTCTGTTAAATGTTGCTGAAATACGCTACCAAGTTCAAAAGCCATTAGAAGGGAGAATGACAGAGACAGCATGATTGCATCAGCCTCATTTCATTAAGAAATCAGGTTTAAAAAAAACAGATGCACAATGTGCACTAAGGACATCACAGCCATCTCATGAAACATGTAGTTATTTATGAACTCAAAATTAAAAATTAAACCATTAATCATTCTGTAATATAGTATTTCCAGTTCAAACTCCAGGTTTTAATTAATTTATTGCTGTCATGTGTGTAGAATTCATCTAAAGTTCATGAGGTTTGCATGAATATGAGTATGAAATTAGAAATTGGTCCACTGATTCTAATATTCCAACCCAGTGAGAATTAATGTATTTGACAACAGCAAAAACTGCAGCAGCCAGTACTTGCATCTGTAGCCTTTTGCCTTCAGTTTTTCTGAGCATGCCACTGCCATTTTCCAGCTGCTTCCGCTCCACCGTACCATATTTATCTCCACTTATGAAACTAACTACAGACATCTTTTGCTCTGAATGTGTTGCCCCCACCCTGAATTCTGGTATTTCACCTACCTCATAACATTTTTGCTAGTTGAGGAATTGAGTGAAATCCTTATGATACTGAATTCTACCTTTTACCATCATATTTTGAAATACTATATTTTTCAGATTAAGCTTTGTAAATCTCCTTGATGTCTGTATAAACTTGGCAAACCCTGTCTATGAAGAAAGGCTAATAATGTTGCAAGTCAGAAGCAGTGCAAAAAGGCATTTTGTTGGCCATGTCTCATCAGTTTCCTCACTGTTTTTCAGAATTCTACAAACTCTGCTCATCAAAAACACACAAGGAAAATTAAAAACTATTTCTTATTCAAAGTGAGAACTATCTGTTCCATGAGCTGCTTCATGTGTATGAGGAGAACAGGTACAAACAGCAGCAGCCAGAAGCTGAAGAAAACACCTGTTCTCTATACTTTCTACCCTCCAGATTCCTCTGATGACCCAACTCAGGCTACTTCTCTTTTAAAACCAGCTATGAAAGTCACTAGCATAAGGGTCTTTTCCCTCACCTCCCCTTACAAAATCAGAAAACCCAAGAATACTAACCAGCTACCCAACCGTCAAGGCAGAGACATGAGGGAAAGCTTTCAATGCCGCTGCCTATACCTATTTCATGGATAAAAGTACAGGTTCCAGTCTAGTCATTCTAGCATCCCTCAGAAGTACTGCATTGCCACAGCAGCAGTGGATTGTTTTCCTGGATATTTCTGGGACATACCACACAAACTACGTTGATCATCTTGAGTTACATTCAATGCTTATAAGTAATTACCTCAGTTACCTCTAAGAAATAATTTTTCCTTGCAGAATATGCAGTACTTTTCTAGCTAAAAGACAAAAGTGCAGTGGCTATCTGGCTTTTAAAAGTGCAATAATATATTCATAGCAAATACCCGATATAGGAAAATATTCAGGAAGAAAGTAGGTAATTGATGGTCTTCTACTTCCTGCAGTGTACCGCATCTCTTTCTAGGATGAGGAGTTTGGGAGCCTGACCCATGTGATGCAGAAGCCATTCTAAACCAATGGAAAGAGTATTTACCTAAGGCATCGCCCCAGACTTAAAAAAAAAAAAAAAAAGCAACCTGAGGGTCCTGCCCACTCTGCCATGGCACCACTGAAAGCAGTCTCTACTCAGCCCTGATTTATTTTAGAAACATAGCTTCAGAAGAACCACTGGCAACCACAGCTGTCAAAGTAAGCTAGAAAACATAGCTTAGATCAACAGCAGTGAGTCAGTATAGCTAATAAGCAAATAAAAGGAAATGAGGTGTAACAACAGTTTTGGTATCCATTTGAACAGTCTGTACTAAGGATTCTCCAGATATGCTGTAAGAATAGACAACTATTCAATCACGTCCCACACAGCATTACAAACTGTCTACCACAGACCTAACCTTTTAAACCTAAGCATGACAGGAAGATTTTCTTAGTTTCTCACACAATATAGGTAGGTCTTCTTCACTGTGAGGGTGCTGAGGCACTGGCATAGGTTTCCCAGAGAAGCTGCAGCTGCCCCATCCCTGGCAGTGTTCAAGGCCAGGTTGGATGGGACTTTGAGCAACCTGGTCTAGTGGAAGGTGTCCCTGCTCATGGCAGGGGGGTTGGAACTGGATGATCTTTAAGGTCTCTTCCAACCCAAACCATCCTATGATTCTAATTTCCCTGCACAGCCCTCAGTGAAATGCAAGGCTGATTCAAAAGTTCATTAAAAATCCTGCTTGTCACGAATTTCTAAAATTGAAGCGTATGGAAGAGGACCTTAAGCCAAACTGAGGTCACAAAGATGCAAATTTGTTTCCGAGTTGTGAGAACTAGGAATATCATCTCAAAAAGAAAAAAAAAAAATGTTACTGAGTTACCATCATGGAATTAGATGAGAACTTATTCCCTGAAATTTTATCAATCTTGCCTTTGAAACAGCACCACAGCCAGTTTCTAGAAAAGGTCAAGAGTAAAAGATTATCACTGCTATCTGTCTGAAATAATATTAATTATTTTGGTCTTGATCTAAAGCCAATTAAATCATAGAAACTTCCACTAGTGTCAATAGGTTTGGCTCAGTATCTGTAGAGATTTTTTATGAGATTAGTCTATTTCCATCAAATAGAAAGCCTTTTGCTTGATTTACCATCCTAATGAGATGCCAATACGTCAAGCTTAAAAACAAAACAAAACAAAAAAACCCTGTGCATATTTCTCTGACATTCATTGTCATTTAATAGGCATGGAGAATGAGAGGTCCTGAAGAAATTATCTGATTTTCTTCTGCCATAGGTAAAGTGTAGGCATTAATTCTAGGCATGATGTGATGGTCACTCAGAACAATGACAACCACATGAGGAACACACATCCTCAACAGAAACACTAGTCCCTGTTCATGCCTCCTCCACTCTTTAGAAATCTTTAATTTTATTATTACAAGACTGTAAGTTTACCAGTTAAGCTTTAGGAGAGAGAAGGTTACAAAATAAAATGCACACGTGAATAGTTTCTGTGCACCAGCAAGCCCCTTTGGGGAATGACCACAGAAAGTCATCCCTTCACACCACAAATGCCATGCTAGGGTATGGCCCCACTGTGGGGAGCCGTTTATGTGCTCTGAGCACCTCCTGCCACTGCAACACCCCCCTGCCCTATGGAGAATATCTGTAAGAGGTCCACATCCTACCGGGACTTCAGCCTCAGAGCTCCTTCCTGCTTTTAAAATGTGCGGCCGCTTCCTATCAAGCTATGGTTGCTCTAAAAAAAACCCAAAAAAAACCCCAACAAGATAACCAGTTGTTTAACTCGTATTTTGTAGATAGAAGACCACAGAATATGTAAACAAAGCAAAGAAAAACATTCAAACAACTCGATGGAAACAGAAGGGGATAAAACAGCTCTTGATACTACATACCACTGCACTTAAGGGGCAGTTTTCCCTCTTCCCTGCCCTAAATGAAGTGTTACTGACATAATTAAGCCTCCTCCCCAGCTGCAGAGAGGACTGTGCTTATGCCTCTGCTAGAGATGAAATTATATTTTTCTAACTTGTTGCTACAATATTACAGCTGAAAACACAAGCAATATTAAAATGGCTATTTTCCAAATTTGATTTCAACCATTTCCTTTTATCATACTCAGCACATACAAAAAAAAAAAAAAGAGAGCAAGTGTGCACAAATTCAATTTCTCCTCAGCATACACATTCAGTTAACTCAGCTTCTATTTAAACAAATGGATCAGATAACCGAAATGAATCCTGACTTGCTTAGAAATCTGCTAGCTGAAAGGCAACCTACACAAGGAAGCAGAACTGGTTAAGAAACCTCTCTCCCTGCAAGCATCTCTTTATCAACAAAGAAAACAATGGTATTTTCATAAGGATTTTCTGTTCACAACTGGAAAACTAGAGAGATTCTGTTGCAAGTTCACTGGGTAAAAACAGCCCAGACAACTTTGATGTCATGGCTGAATATCACTGAACTAGGCTGATACAATTTTTTTCTGTAGAACAGCCTCACCATACTTGCAAGACACTGCAGGATTCTCTGTTGAGCTTTCTAGTGAAGGAGTTCCACTACTTCAAAACCTGGTTGTACATGCGTGTAACTTGTTTTTATCTCAGGAAGACAAACATTGCCTTATGGTTTAGTAAACTTAGGATAGTTTCTATTACAGTATGTCATTTACAACTGCTTGTAGGTGTTTGCATGCTGTTTCTCCCTTGTATACATGCACGCCATTTGTCATCGTTCGGTCTGCAGTCTGGCACTTCTGCTTTAGTATAAGCAACACAAAGTTAATTTTTCCTAAAGCTATAATTACAAAACCTTAATTGCATATTAAATTTAGATTAGATAATAATTTGCAAGTTTGGCTCATTTCTTATAGATACAGATGGGTTTTGTGGGTATATGCATACTTACAGAAACTTGGGAAAGCCCTTGTAGAACTCGGCCTTCATAAACCTTGTCCTAAACTTGAATATTACTGATTACAAAGATTTACCAAACTGCAAGCATTTGAGCTCAAGTTCTTTCTTTGACCTGCTTGCTATCAAGAGCAAAAAAACCCCAACCCGTAACTTATCTTGTTCTATACGGCATACAATTAGCCTCATTTTGAAAACGAAAGGCAGGCAGACACACATTACTCCCCCTTTCTACTAAAGGAAGAAACCAGAAAATTCACCAGTTAGGGGCAAAAAATAAGAGCTTTTCAATTCTGGTCTCCTAAACCGAAAAGAAATTGCACTTGAGTAAGCCTTGCTGCAGCAGAGCTAAGCTAAACTGCAAGTTAACATGCAGGTTTTAACGCATCAGCTTCCTCGTTAAAGGGTGCTAGTAACCCAAGAGCGCAATGGGGGTCCCACACCCCTTCCCAGTGCTGAATGCTCTTGCTGGGGGCTATACAGGGCTGCATGTTTGCCTTTCTTTGCAGTACTACAGAAGTCAACCTCCCTGCTGCAGCCACACAGAGACACGAGCCGTTGACCCAGGGCAAGGGTGAGCGATGCTCCCACCGGTCTGTTGGCACAGCAAGACACAGCAGGAATGGACCTGGCTCTTACACAGAGAGGGAGAAGATAAGCAAGACTGCAATTTAAAAGAAAAAGGGATAAAACCAGGGGAAAAATACCAGCCCACAGTAAGCCATTTTATGCTGAAACGCATGAGCTAGAACACTGTCATATTCCATATATTTTAAGAAATAAATAGGAACAATTATCCAGTTTTGCAAATTCCTTGTGGCTCCAGACAGACAGTTAAGTGTGACTCACTCAGAAATGGCTGTCAAACACCTTCTGCCAGTCTTCCTCCTTATCTCGGGAACTTTTAAACCTCCCCCTGGCCCTTTTTGTTTGCTTGGGGGCAGCTATTCACCCCCCTTTGCTACTTTAGATAAAACTCCTTCAGGAAGAAGCAGGATGCTAATCCTTGCTAGCTCTCCAGTTCCCTATTGCTTCCCTCATATTATACTCTCCTCTTTTTGTTACACATGCTGGCAACTTCCCAGGCCTGTGCAAGATTCCTGCTGCGTGCCACAGTGGATTTATGCCATTCAACCATTGTGTACGGCATTACAGGCATCCATTGCCTGCCCATCTGGTATTCAGTTTGTACATCAACCTCAAATTCTGAAAAATACTCTAAGGTTTCCAGCTTGCACAGGTTTTGAGAGCACAAGCAGCCTGGGAGAAGCTCTTGGACAACTCGGCACGCTCCAGCAGGTCGAACAGGTCCACTCCAATTCTCTAAAGGACAGCCAAGTATTTTCTGTCCTGCTAACTGCTCTCTGCAATTTCACTCTGAGTGCAACAGCAGGGTGTCGTGCCCCATTTCAAGTGCAGCAGATGATAGGCAATACTGGGACGTGATACCTGCCAGGTAGTGCTGGGATACTCTTGGTGCTAAATGCTCCCTTCTCTTTTCCCAGCCAGGTTCACTTGTCAATGACATCGAAGAAAGGACTATCAGTGGCACCTTCGGTAAACATCGTGCATCTCTTTACCCCTGTATGCAAGGGAACAGATACCTGTGAGAGCTAACAGTTAGACAGAGCTAACTGCACAGTCTGGCAGGTATCACACATCATTTAACCACTGCACTTGCAATGAACAAAACTGCCACCAAGCACAAGACATTTAATCAGTTTTGAATGCTCATCATGAAAAACAAGCCAACAAACCTGTAATAACCACAGTATCTGCATGCTTCTGACTTGCTCCAAAGTTACACTGCAGGCATGGGAAATCTTTTCCTTAATGACAACACACAGCTTCAGGATGCTGTAGATGTAGAGCACATCCCCACAGGCACCTGCTTGCTTGTATTGCTCATGCTCTCTGCGGCTGCCAGGTGAACTTGTCTAAGTTGTGACTTACCAGTTTGTGTGTAGTGCCACAGTGATATGGCTTGAAGGTTTCTGGGCCTCAGCTGGCCAAAGTCGGGGGTGGACAGAGTAGGTCAACAGCCTACACCTGTCCTTAGGGATCTGCTCTAATTCCCCCATCGCCACCTCTTCCTTAAGCCTCAGGAAGAGCTGAGAAACCTCCCTCTCTCACAGAAAGGAAAGGATTAAAAGTACTTCTCCACTATGCAGCAGCAGGATTAAGTGGCCAAAAACACACATGTCCACTCCTGCAGCCAGGGCTGGAAAATCTCTGTTTTCTCCATGACCGAGGACCCCAAACCTCTGGGCAGGGGAGCAAGAAGCTACATGCTTCTCCCTGGAAGGAGGGGGGGTGGAGGGGATGACCTGTTTTAGGCAGGTTTACAGCTCATGCTGTGGATGCTCTGGAGGTCTTGTAGATTTGGTGGGTTAGCACCATACTGACACCAGTAAACAACACTCCTCAGCTACCAGCAGGTCTCAGTATGGTAGGGCAAAATTCCACATAGGCATGGTTTTGAAAATCACTTTGCTTATATACATATATATATAAAAATATAAATTATATATATAAATGATATATAATCACATATAAATACATAAATATAACATATAATTTTATATATGTGACAAATTATATATATATATTTAAAAAAACATACACAGGACATACCAGCAGTTTCCAGGATAGCAGTTGTAGGCCTGAGAGAATTTTATTTTAACCCAGTAGTTATGCTAGTATTTGGAAAGAAATGGTCTGTAGAAAATTAGCATTATAATCAGAGGGAAGGTGCGAAGTGGAAGCCAGGAGGCTTCACAATTTACGAGTAATGTCAAAAGGCTGGGGTGGCCATAATCACAGTTCTTCTCAAGTCAGCTCATTATTTATTCCATCCCACTGCAGTTTACACACTTATGCAATTGCTACACAGGATCTGTGATCCCACAAATCTGTGATAAAATCTGCATTTTGACAGAAGCATGAATCTTCCTTTTTTTCTGGCAATGTGGCAAGAATATCAAATCTCTTCCCTCTCCACAAAAGTAATTGATGGCAGCTGAATTTTTCCTGTTGAGCTAAAGCATAGATTAACCAATACAGAGTAATAAGAAAATTAAAATGAACATTTTATATATATTCTTTTCAAAAAGGACAGACAAAAAGTAGTAATTCTTCCCAGTTCTTAACTGGCTTGGAACAGATTCTTGCCTTGCATTTAACTTCACAAATGCTAAAGAAATTTTATCTGTGATAGATCTTTGGTTTCTCCTACTTTTGTTCTCTCCGCACATTACTGTTATTGCTTCACAAACACCTTGAATATTGGGGGGCACTGTTGCCCCAACCAGACTGGGTGCTGACACAGTTCTCATGGTTGCGACAGGCCAGGTGGAGCTTAGAGAGCAAGGGCTGAAGCACAGTAACCCACCTTGCACCCAAGCTGGCCCCAGACTCATCCTTACAAACTACCCCTCCACTTTATGTGAAGGTGGGCAAACCCAACAATATAAGTACGTATTGTGAAACAGAAATACAACCCAGGTTTTTAGTTTGATAAAAACAAACAAAAAAACCTTACGAAAATGAAACACACTGCAGTTGCTTAAAAAGATGAAGGACGACTGAGACCAAAGCTGGCTATATAATCTCTTCTCAATATAGCTGAAAAAAGGGCATTTTTATTATTTTGAAGAGCTCAGGACTTTTGCCCCACCTGACTGGAGGTCAAGTCAAAATTTAACCAGGAAATCACATTCTGCATCTAGCAGCTCTATTATTTTCAGTCTTTCCCATTGAGCAAATGTCAATACTGACATTTTCTCCTCAAATGTAAGCATCTTCAATTCCTCTTGCAAAGAAAGACTTTTTGCCTTAATTACTTCTGGTTTCGATAGAGCTAGCAGGTGTAGTGAGATTTTTTTTTTTCACTTCAACTAGTTCATTCAACGTTAAAAACCCAACTGGGAGTTGAGAAAGGAAAGAGCCTCTTGCAATCTCTGAATAATAAACAGGTGGGAGAAAATGAGGTCTCTGAATTTTAAATGGGGCCAGACTTTCCCTGGTACTTATGTCTTGGGGTTTTTTTTCCCTTATAGTAGGCTTCTGTTCTTGAAGTGAACACATTCTGGCTGTGGCTACTCTCTTTAGTGAGAAGAATACTGTCCAGAGTGGATTTTCAGAGTAATTCAATATCCCTCCAAAGCTTTTCATTCTTTCTGAAGTTATTAAGCCAGATAGTTTGCCTGCACAGGTGAAAATGCATTTTTATGAATACAAAAATCTGAAGCTACTACAATTATAACTGGTACCACAAAACAGGATTTGGTCAGATTTATGTCTAAATGCTGATAGGGGCACTTTTTAAGCATTAAATGAACGCTACAGGGAGAACACTAACAAATATTTAAAGAGTAACACACTTAGTTTGTCATCACGCTGACTCCTACTTTCTGACTTGAGATTAACATCTGCTTTGTATCTGGTAATTAAGTCTGTCATTAGGTCCCAAATTCTGAAGTTTAATCAGGTTAAAAAAGGGGGGTTTTGTTTTAAAAAAACAGGTTCAAATATAGCTACTTCAGTGAGAAACTTTAGTATTTCTATATTTCAATGGAGGGATTTACAGTTTGACAGATCTTCTGGAGCACCCTTTCCTGAATCACCTGCTCTGATCTGTACAGCTCCTAAGTTGCTGAAAATTTCAGAGTGCCTCCACCCTCATTGAAGAGAGAGGTTAGCCAACAGCAAGTGGCCGGAGCACTAGCCAGCTAGTTGAAGTGGCAAATAACAAAGTAATTAGCCGCAGTGACTTCTTTAAAATATTAGGAACTTTTTTCTAGATAGCCCAAATAAATTTCATACCACCAGTAATCCAGCACTCTTCAGAGAACAGCAAAGGGTCTAAAGAAGTACAAGTTAAATATTGTATAACAAGGCATCATTCGGAAAACGTCGCCTGTTTCCAGATCAGTGTACTGTTTCCTTAATGACAAAAGTGCACAGCTCCCAGCTGTCCCTTGGAGTCACTCCCCTGAATGGAGGGACATTTTCCAAAGTGAGCCATGCAACTGCAAAACAGAGAACTTGACACATGGGACCGCCACTACTGAGGTCAACAGCAAGTTCAGTCCAAGAACTGCACAGGGCAAGCACAAACCTCCCTCAGAATGGCACCGTCCCCGCATCCCTATGGAGCCAAGAGCAGGGAGGATGCCCAAATCTGATTCACAAGCACTCAGGTAGCAAAGAGGAAGGGGAAGATAGCAGCCTTGAAATGTAGATAGTTGAAGAGCTGAGAGACTAAGGTGGAGTACAGGAACAAAGCATCACAGGGGAGCAGACATCACCACCAGACCATGCTCCCCCCTGCCACCTGTAGGTTTGAATTCACGATGAAAACAAGTCTTCCATCCATCACTTTCCACCTCCATGCCAGTATATTTAGCACATTATTTCCCACCCCTCGCTACATGCAACTACAGGAGTTATTTATATGTCAGAAGAAATCCTCATCACTTTAATTTTCCCCCTACTTGCTGAATCCACAGAGTAAAATGACAATCTGGTGTTCTGACATCAGTTTGATAGCTAGCTACTACCATGTCACAGAGACATAGTTGATGTCACCACTACAACAGTTTGATTTAATCAGGCAGGAGGAGCTTACTAATTGCCAGAAAAAACTCCAATCAGGGCTATTTGTTTCCTAACTTGCTAGGTGCAGGAAGGAAGCTGCATCCACATGCACACACTCATCACACCGGTACAGCTCTCTTCAGCTCTGCCCCATGCATCAACTTCCTTCCATCAGATCTGCTCCATGCATCAACTTCCTTCCATCAGATCTGCTCCCAGTGGATGAGTAAGGCAACCGCTGGTCAATCCAAAAATTTCTCAGACACATCAAGAGGATAGTAAAACTAAAATATCCCTGACTTATCTTGTGTCTTCTCCACGTAAATGTCTATTTTCAGCAGTGTAGCTTCTATTATTGATCTCTTGAGAACAACAGAAGTTGTTTTTAATTCTCTCCTCACCATAGCAATATGTGTACCAAGTAGAAAGATGGTGTATTTAGTAAAGTGCATTTGATGCTATTCCTGAACACAAGATATAAAATAGTATCCTAATGGTTTGTGAGTTTTATTTTTACAGTAAGTTCCCAAGAACTCAAGTTCCCATCAATCTTCTGTCATTACAAGTCACTTCCTCAGTTGTGTTCTCTGCTAAAAAAATTTTGCACAAGGGCTATTATAAGTACAACATTTTTTTCTGACATTTCATTTCATACTATCATTTCTAGTTAGTTTTCTCTGCAAAGCTTCTCCCTCTCCTCTGTAATGCATTCTTGATATCTACACTCTGACAGCATTTTTGTCATCTTACCTACTCCCAGTATACACAGCCAATTGTCTCCTCAATGTTTCCCTGGATGACAGTTCCTGCGAGCACTTTATGATCTTTGCTACACATCTTGAAATTTTGCTTTCAGCTTCTAGTTTTATAAATAAATTGGATTGTGCAAAAGCAAACAGAATACATGCATGACAGTGATGTGGGGGAGATCATCTTTGACCAATTACTGATGAACAGATATTTCAGCCTATAGGACAAGAGGGAGAAGGAGAGCAACCCCAGCTGCTGATAGCATCTATTTCCCTGGCAGACTCCTAATGCAGGATGAGAGATCAGCTCTTCACATAGACAAGGCCAAACTGTGGACACCTGCATATGGTTTGATTCTGTCCTTTCCAGGCAAAAAGGCTGCCAACAAAGAAAACCCATGAGCTGCTTCCAGTTTTACTTCAGTTTCAAGGTCACCAAACTTCAGATTTTGCTTTGCATTGTCAACTGATCTCTCTCAAGAAGCAGCTTCCGGAAAACGTGACCTATTACTCACCTTTGGACATGGACTAATAAGAAGGCATCTCAGTTCCCAAAATTTTGGATACGTATGAAGTCATCTTGGGACGTCACATCACAGAGCCCAACACCGACACAGCTTCTCTCACCCATTCACCATCTGTCTGGCTGCACTAGCCGAACACAAGCAGTGCAAAGGGAGACAGTACTGGATCCATGCTGCAGTCATCACATTGGGCATGTACAGGACAGCCATTACAGACATACCCTGTATTAGGGGCCCAAGTCCTGCCAGGGCACACACTCCCCCAGCGACAGCTCACAAGGGTCTAAACTCAAAGAGCCCAAACACAGATGATGGAAGATCAAAACCTTCTCACTAACAACAGCCCTTCACATTCCCAAAACTTCTTCCAAAAGGAATTAACAGCAAAGCCCGCTCCTCACCAAGGCTTCCTTTCTCTCTTTCCAGACATTAAAAGATAACACTGATTTGTACTACTGCTAGCTGTATTAACAACATAGAAGTAGTGGTTCAGCACTGGAACGAGCTGTCCAGAGAGGCTGAGGAAACTCCATCCTCCGACATTTTCAAAACTGAACTGAACAAAACCCTGCTGAAAGCCTCCTCAAACTCAGACAGCACTCTCCAGAAGTCCCACCCAACTATATTCTTCTTTTTTTTTTTAAATTATTTTTATAATGAATGCCTGTAAACTTAGAAGCCCACAATTACAATCTCCATAGAAAAAAGGATGCTGAGACCTCATATTTGACCATGGGAAACCATTCTGAGACCTCTTTCCTCCTTGAAATATCATCAAGTGAGCTCTACAGGAAGGCAGGCAATGCACTTTGAGCAATAATAATTAAGTCCAAACTGCCCGAGTTTTCACTCCACTTCCCAGGCGGTTTTTGCAGCCTGCAGTGAGCTTTATGTTGCCATGGCTACTCTTACAAGCATTTCACCCCTCCTTTAAAACTAATCACATCACAGCTACAGTGTAGACATGTCCCATCAGGTAACTCAAGCACAGATTCATTTTTTCCTCTACCACCTCTGCAGATCTAAGTTTCATTTAAAGCAAGTTCATCCTTCTTAAGACAGATGCAAGTTTAAGTATTCCTTAGAGCACTTGTTTCGCTACTCTTAACCTATTCGCTAGCGTTAAAATGATGGGTTTCTCACTGTATCTTCCAAATTTCAGAGTGTTAAGAGACAACTGTTTCGTGTCACAGTCGGACATCATTTGTTTGCAAAGGGCATCCAGATCAGCCACTGGGGACCAAGTGCCTGGGGAACTGCATGTTTCACATCCCCAGTGAAACAGGAACAGTGCCTGCCTCTCCAGACTAGAGGTCTGCAGCAGAGCAATCACTGCAATGGGCATGATCAGCAAAGTCCCTGACGTCAACTCTGTGTTCAAGAGTAAAAAGCAATCTATGCAGTGTTGACAGCTGTTCTTCCAGGCTTTCCTCCAGCCTTTAATATCTCATGTTTTTCCTACGCTCCAACTCTGACCAATATATAGGAATCTTCATGTAGTTAATGCTTAACAATTGCTCTGGTTGCAGAGAAGAGCTTGAGTAACCAGATACTCATTGTTAGAAAGCAGCCAGCTGAAGAAAGGAATTTAACAAGTAGTTCCAAAAGCCTGGTTCCCTACAAACTTGTATTTCAGTGTTGACTGACACTTTTACAAGCTCACATCTTTGTAGAAACTTGGCTATCAAAGAAAACTCAACTTTATGTCATAACATTTCCCTAAGGTGAGGCTCTTAACAGCCCCTTTCTCCTCTCCCCAGCTACCTCCATGAAACTTGTAGGATTCCAGTTATTTTGGAGACACTGTTGCTGCCACCTGCCAGCCAAGCATGGCTGGAAACCCCTCAAAGCGTTCAAAACATATGGCTTAGGAGAGGGACACAGATAAAATGTATTTGAACAGCACAACATTAAGTTTTATTTCCATAGTGAAGCAGGCTGAAAATCTGCCAAGCTCAACCTCTTCGAGTCACCAAATTTAAATACAGAGCAATTCTATGTTAGCCTGGATAAACTCATGGTTTGTGTACATCGGCATGGTCACGAAATTCTTTGGGTAATGAGTTTTTAAGATATTCAAGATTTCCACGTTTGCAGATCGACGAGCAGCAGCCACAGTACAGAAACAACCCTTTGAAATCAACATTGAGAACACTGATCAAAGCTTCAACTTTGCTGAAAACTCCTCATTTATTTGAATACTCTATGCTCTTAAAATTGCATGGATTGGTGCTATGGGTGTGTTAGGAAGATACTGGCTGTTTTAATCTCCAGGCACTTATCTCATAGACAACTACCCAGTCAATGTAGGACACCTATCTTCTCAGTGCTTCAGTTTAAGCTGCCTAAATAAAGCAGCAAAGCATACAGTGTCTTTTACACAAACGTGGCAGTATTTCAAGCACAGCAAGCCCATAGATTATGGGCACATTATCCACAGCTAATAGATGTTATATAGAAATATATCATGTCATGCCTTGTGTGTCAAGTGATAGTCTGTACAGATGCACCCGGAAAACTGACCTGCTCCTCCACCAGGCTCAGGCCTGTTCTTCCTCAGCCTCCCTTAATGGTGGCGCAGACAGTTGCGCACCACAGGCCTGACAAAAAACGTGCCAGCCAATGCATAATGCTCCTCTCCACCGCCATTTTGAGAAAAACATCAGTGAAGTGGACTAGCATTTAGACATATGAATAATATACTAAGTATAGACAAGGCATACATTTTTTAAATCTCCATCCCAACAAGAGCCTCTAACCCGTGAGGGGGCCCTCTCTCCCCTTCAGCCAGCAGGGACGGCAGGGCCCGCCAGCAGAGCCATGCTCTTTGTCCGCTCTGCTGCTCCCCTCAGGGCTGGGGAACTGGTGCAGAAGTACTAACAGATGACCTGGCTACTCATTTTTGCTTATTTATCTCCCTCAGAAGTCAATCTCTCTTTAAAACAATATTTTAATAGGCAGTCACAATGCAGTCTTTTGCTGCGCTACTCTCTGAAGAAAAACACAAACTGAGAACTAACTTGACAGGAGCAGGGCTTAAAGCTCATGTTTGACCAGTTTAGCATTTACATGGCAGCACTTCCCAGAGTGCTTATCCATCCACAGAACCAGCAAAGCCAGGCTCCCCACCAACACAGAAATGACCTGCCCTCACTTTGTGCAAATCACCCCTCCAGCAAGTACAAATTAGGAACCTCCAGGTTATTCTGCCTAAAATAACAGACAATACTTTCACTCCAAAAATACAATGATGGGAAATACTAATAAAATCCAAGTGAAGATGAAGATAGACATCATTAAAGATGATGTGCTAAACTATTGCTTCAAACACCTGAAACCAAGTGAGCAAAGCACAATTACAGTCAATAAGCAAATAAAATAAATGGGCAGTGAAATTACGCAGCTCATTGAAACTGCTTGGATATATATGCAAGTCTAGCACAGGCCTCCCCTCTCTCAATCTTTCTCAAAAAATGCTAAACTATTGCAGCACAAAATACAACAGTAGCCAAAACTTTTGTGATCTTAATTATTTTGCTCTTAACTCACAGAAGTGCATTAATGAAATCAAAACATTCATGGCAAGTTCAGATGCTTCAACACATTACTCAAGCTACAAGGCAGGGCTAGCAACACGGCAAGATCATTGAGTTAAAGGACCTTAAGTTCTAATAAAAAGTATACCAATTAACCAAACTAAATACATGTTAGTATTTTGGGCTCCTTTGGTGGCCAGAAGCTGAAACTTAAGAGGACAGATCTGGCAACAGGGTAAAAAGAAAGGAAAAGGCATTTGTTTCAAACATTTTGAAGCTTGGAATGGGTCAATCAAAAACCACAAAAAAATTAAAGAGGAGGATTCTTATGAGTTTATCCTATATATTAGGTGATGACAAGCACACACAGAATGATAAATCCATTATTGATGTGCTAAGCAATTTGTTGATTGGTAAAAAATGACAATTTTTATAGGGTCTCATGTTGTGGGAAGACTTTAACCAAACAAACTCCCAACTTCTCACTAAAGAAGAAAACGTGATGTCTCATGCTTTTATAATTTCTGTGGACTTTAGTTTTGCATTATGGGTTATATAACCCGTATATACACTGGATTGCTGCAGTGTATCTTGTGAGGCATTCATACCTGATAGCAGAACAAGCCTATGTGTGGAGACGTAGATGGGCAGATGCATGTGTGCCTTCTGGACTATTTGCTATACAGTTGCCTCTATCTTCAGAAGACCGTTACTGTGATGGTTCCTTGCATGTCTTCCATTACTGCCTGAACACCAGCCTTCACACATCCAAGCAATGCATTTGTTTCTTGGGGGGTTGGGGTTTTTTTTTTTTTGGTTTTTGGGGTTTTTTGGGGGGGGCACACTGGATTTCCTAGGTCGTTTCTGAGGTTGGTGGTGTTCCTGCATCAGACACGCAGCAAGGGAGTCAGCCGCAGGCCTGCAGGGTGCCACATAAATCCCAGAAGAACAAAGATCCTTCACTTCCTTAGATGAATTCCTTCGAGAGTACAAACTAAATTTAGCCCAGAATGTGACCAAAATACATCCTGTCCAGCAAGCTAATAAGGGTGCTCCAATCAAGGAGAAGCAAAAGATCACAGATGGAATTACAGAAAAAAAAACAGGTTAATCTCTCAATATGCAAAGTTGATTCCCTGCTGAACTGGTTATCTCTGATCTTAATCACCCCAGCTCTGGCTGATGATATTCTAAGGGAATAGCAGCAGCAAAACTAACACATTTAAGAAGAAGAAAAAAAATTAGTCTTTCTAGTTACTTCCTACAGAGCAGACTTGCATTAAAAAAAATTAATAAACTGGAATATTTATCAAAGTCAGCTTTCTTCAAGCATCAACAAATTAAAAAAAGCCACAAACCAACAAAGCCAAAAAACCACTCTGAGGTACTGGTGTTAGGTCTCATCCCTATCTAATCAGAGAGGTTCGAATGAGCTTTCTTTTCACAAACAAATAGATGATGTCATTAATTTTCTCCTGAACCTTGAGGCTGTTGAAGAAGAGGATCTGACCTAATACCAGTTAATTCCTGCTGTGTGCAGAATTGTAATCTCTCCTGCAAACCCGATCTGACCTGGATTCAAGTCAAGAATTTTCAGAGTGAACAAAATGGGGGGGGGGAAGAATGACAACAGAGATGTATATGCTACGCCTATAACACGCACACAAATTTATGTTTGTATCAATACAAAAGCATAACTGTTACCAGATGCATATACTACACCCCAATACTGAGTCAAGACATGTGGTATTAATTAAAAACTACACTGTGTTCATGTATATACCTACCACATGTACTTTCTTTGGTAAAAAGAACATTTAGCAGGACAGCTGTTAACATCCTTAAGCTCTACATTTCCTGTTTTTTAACATTAAAACTGTAAAGTCAGTTAGATATGTCCCATTTTCCTGAACATTTTGAGGACTAAAGAGGCTAGTAATCACACACATCTTAATTTGAGCTGCCATGTATAGCTGAAAGCTTACATATCTGTAGAGATTCACTGTAAAGCTTAAACATAAATAAACTCATTAATATTAGAAGTGTGTGCATACACACACAGAGGATTGTAGGCTTGTAAATAGCACAGGGATAACTGCCTGGAGGAAATACTTGGCAAAAATAAAGCCAAGAAGATCACCCCCCCATTTATTTGTCTCTTCATTGCCTTATAAAACAAACAAACAAAAGAACCCACACGTTATGCTGGAGACTTGCTCTCAGCAACGTCACACCCCTTGGAAAGTTTTCCAATTGTAGCCATATTAATTACAACTCCAGCAGACTTTTCCTTTTATAGTTGAAGAGACATGTAATTTTTCCCACTAAAACTAGTCAACAGATTGCACTTGGGTTTCTAAAAGTTGCTATTTGCTCCAGACGCAGCTCTAAGAAGTTCCAAGATTTCTTTTGGCTGAAAGTCTTGGACATACGTAGAGACGCACAGAAACGAAGCCAGCCCAGAAATCTAGGGCAGCCCTGCACTGCTCTTACCTTTCCCCAAACGCACGCAGGCTCATCGCCACGTGCTCCTGCAGCATGGTGAAAAACCCAACTATGCCCAGGATCCCAGCCCCACTGCTCCATGCCACCACCCTCCCCAGCACCAGCTCACTCCCAAGGGGAAGCAGCCTGCTGAGCTCCTGGTGGGGGGAAAAACCATGCCAGTCCTTAATTTGCGCCTGCCTGAAACATTTCTTTTGAAGCGCTGAAGACACAGGTGTCCCACAAACACCCTAACGCACTGTAAGCCTATCGCAGCCTTATTTCCATGTTGCATGCCAAGAGAGACAGCCATGTGAATGCTAAGCAAGAGCATGAAATAAGAGTGAAAGAAGTTTAAAAAGGCTCTCACAACTAACTGGAAAGACACAATCGCCATCTTACCCAATGCGTGCTATGGCATCCTTAGCCACTATGCTCTCAGCTGAATAAAAACGTACAAAAACCTCAAACAACAGCAAAACCGAGTCCCACGACAAATAAAAGAGGGCACAAGCACAAATCAGGGAAGGTATCTACCCCAGCCACACATCAGCCTTTGAGAGCACTTCAAAAGGACCACCACACTCTCCAGCCCACCCCAAGAAAACATTTTAAAGGACAAGCCACCACTGCAGTCACAGCGCAAAATCCAACTTACCAATACAAGTAGTAGGCTAAAGCCAGGGCGATGAGCGTAGCACAGACTCCAGCTAGCAAGCATATACCCGACTGGCTTACCAACATCTTCCCAATTTGTTATTGATCAATAGAACCAAAAAAAGGAGAAGGAGAAATGAAACGCAAAAACGGACGATGCGGGTCTTGACTAGGAAAGCAAATCAGTCTTGACATGGAGGAGGGATTATGATGACAAAAGCACATCGAGGTAAATCTGGAAGCACTGCAGCTACTAAAACTGACTGCTCAGCAGCAGGAAAAAAGAAGTGTCCTCTCCGTTATGTGGCTTCGTAAAACACAGAACTAAAAAAGCCCCTTTTACCTCAAGAATGAAGGTATGATTGGGGCAAAAGTGGACTAATATTTAAAATAGGTAATACTTCTCAAGAATATTACTGTCAGGTGGTGTTGCTGACAAACCAAGCTTTTGCTCTAATCCAATAATCTTCTTACAGCAAATTACCAGGCTACAATCAACTGGATTCGCTCGTGTGGTGAGGTATGTACGTTCAGCACTGTCGCTTGACACTTTTTTTTTTTTTTTTTAAGAGCTGACAAAAGATTTTAACAAAATCTAGATTTTAACACAAAGGAACCTCCCATCCCACCAAAGCTTGTCTCTTCTCCATGAAGAGCAAACATAAGGCTTGAGACTACATCACAGCAGAGAAAGGGTTTGGTCTGCATCCAGAGTGCAGTCCTCGTAGGGCAGAAGGACTGCTCGTCTTCACGGCACGACAAAGGGACATGTTTGAACTGCACAGACTAAAGAAAGGGACTTGGAAGCCAGCCAGGGGGCAGGCTCCCAGGTGCTTTGCTCACAGTGGGACTTGGGACTCCACTGCCCTTACCCCTTTCTCTGTGGGCCTTGGAGGAGAGCTCTACCCAACTAAAGACAACGGTATCTTCTCTCTCTTCTCCCCGCTCCAAATTCAGGGCTTTCGGGAGGCCTGAGCCACAGCAGGCACACTCCAGTGGCTTGGTTAACAAAAATGGGATACCAGAGCCTAGAGAAGAAAGAAACAAGGTGGCAGCGGTTACACCCTACCCAGGCAGCAGGAACACAGTGCCGTTGGTATGATTAAGGCTCAGGGGCCAATCCGGCTGCTCTGCACCATAATCTGGACAGTACAGATAAAGAGAGACTTGAGGCCATGTCCACACAGGGACACAACAGTCGGACTGAAGAGTGTGATTCCCATTCACCTACCATTACACCAACACAGCCCTTTGTGCAGATACACTGGCATAACTGATCCTCACCTGGTAAGAGTTCGGCCTCTAAAAGAAACAAGAAGAAACAAATAAAAAAAAAAAAATCTAGCTTAAATGCCAAAGAAAAGTTGAAGTGGTAGTCACAGTCCCCGACGCTCCCGTTTTCTGATGAAACTTTATCAGCAGCACTACAGAAAGCTACGGCATGCTGTTAGCTCCTCTTAAACCCTTGGCTGCCCTGTAAGCAGAGTCAGAGTTTTTAGGAGATTTCAGTAAAGTGGAAGGAGACAGTACAAAAACACTTAAGATACAATAAATAGAAAGTTTTTATAATCAAAGAAACAGGCAATACTTAGAACTATTCAGCCAAAAAGGAAAAAAAGAGGCTGTGAATTTAAAAAACACAGCCAAATAGGAGATTTTATCTGGTACGAAGCTCAGCGGAGCTGGGTGGAAAAAGAATCTAAGAAGCTGCCTCTGAGTTTAAAAGCACACACAAAATAAATATGGCATACTCTAGAAAGTGTGGTGAATAGTGTCCACTAGAAACCAGCTTCTCAACCAGGACAGAACCATCACAGCATTCATGAATTAAAGGAAAACTTTAGGTGCTCTCTGTGCACCACATCAATAGGTCCTCCTGCCCTCCTGCACAAAGTCCAGGTCAACTGTAAAACCTTTTCCAACCTCACCTGTAGTTCAACCACATTTCTAAAGTCACTGCACAGATGAAAGTCCTACTAATACATCTTTGTCAGTGAAGGAGATAGCTTGCAACTAAACCCTTTGCTTGGGAATAATCAGTTTCTGTGGGCTCCAAAGGAATTTTTACTGATTGTGTTCCCCAATCTCATTTTAGAACTGCTCACACTGCTTCTATTCTCAATTACAGAAATAAAATTATATTCAATTATATTAAAATAAATCCCCCAATAATCCGAGAGACAAACATACATGTAGTTCAAAGATGACAGGAGGGTTCCAGACATGCAGAGTCTATAAACTGGCACTTGCATTGTTTTTGTAGGTGAAGCTCAATCACCAGTTTCCAGGACTGCTGATCAATACTTTTCCAGGGCACAATACTCATTACAGAAAATGCATATAATGGAATGACTGAGCACAGGACAGTCTCAAAATTTTGTAAATAAAAAACAAAACCAAAGTAGCAATTATTAAGAGGCCTCATTTGGAAAAAAAAACAAACCCAAACCCTAGGATATTGCAATAATTGCCTATATTTGGAGCAAGGCTTACTTGGTATTTCTATTATAAAAGCAATTCTAAAATTATAGTGCTGGTATTCAAACAGTGATTCTGTAATACCAGCCCTTACATAACAAACAGAAAAGGAGTTATCTAACAGAAGCCCTATTAGTACAAAATGATTTGAGTAATAGGTCTCTTGTATTGTATAAAATACATCAATGTTATGTAATTATATAATGTTGCCAATCTTAGTCTCTGATGATTAAGAAAAACCTCAGTTGTGTCTACTCATCTCTAAGACTACACAAAATGCTCCTCTTCACTCCAAGTGGTTAAATTTTCAAGGCAAGTGGGAATTCATCCTTTGTATTCAGATAAAAATAAACTACAAAAGAAATTTCAGCAGTGCAAGCGCATCTGCGCACCAAGTTGTGAAACCTAGGGACCCATCTTCTTCTAGATAGATTGTGTGAATCCGGAAAATGCTTTGTGGCACAGTTTCCTTACTTGCTAAAACAGGGATGCAAAATAAAGGATAAACAAAAAAGCCTCATCTGCGATCATCTGAGGTAAGTGTTTTAAGAAGAATGATACACTTTGCTTTCTGGATGGAAAATTATGCAAAAAGTCAACCCTCAAACATAAGAAATTGAGTGCCAACCAGGAGATATCTGTCAACATGCAAATGTGCTGTGGCTGAACACAAAGCTTTTGACTGCTGCTAAATGAAGTCTCAGCAAACACTGTATGCATGCCTACAAGCCCCTACCCAAGTTCAAAGCTTTTCTTTGAAGTACTGCATACTAATTGAGAAAAAATTGAAAGTCTGTCTGTCAAGAATTGCTGAGTTGCTTTAAATTTTAGGTATAAAACACTACCTTGTGCAAAAGAGGAGCAATATGATTTATTCCATGATTGCATCCACAGTAACGCATGATCGCTGGTGCAAGTGAACCAGCAGGAGCAGGCAGGCTCTCAGGGCTGTCCAGCAGCAAACCCACCACCTCCCTCCTACCCTTTCCTGAGAGCAGGCCAGGAGACAGACGCAAGACTCAGCACATTGGCTTCACTCACTTACGCCTCATGCGTCGGCTCCAGCATTTGCTATCGCAATCTGTACTGCCAGAATGGAAAAGTTTAAATAAACACAATTATTTATTATTATTAGATAAATAAGTGAATGAATAACACAGTAAAGCAAAGGCCCCAGATGACACCAGAGCTATCCACACGCTGTAAGAATCACAGCTGCAAAACCGAGAAGAGGCAGCAGGGAAGTTTTCCCTTGTAAGTACTCTGCTATACTAAATCCAGAAATTCCCCAGAAGAGCCTCCGCATTATTTCACCCTACAAACATACCTCCAAACTGCTAACTCCTCACAGCTTACCAGCAATGGAGAAAGGCTGCTCTAAAACATAGCTGAGAAGCAGAATATATGCCACTCAATTGTAAATTTACAGTCCCCAGTCTTCTTGACGGATCTGTGACAAGCGAGAAAGACCAATCAGCCTACTGTCACCAGACCGACATTTGTCACATGGACAAGGATACCTCCTCTAGACACTTCTTTATAGGAAGTTTATACTTTCACCAGCAAATTTTCCAGGGTTCAACCCAGGAGGGAGGTGGGGGCCACGTGGAGGAGGGGGGAAGACGAAAGCCACCATTCTGAAATATCTGGGTTTGGGCAATGTCCATCACAGGGTAGACAGGGAGAGAAGTAAAAATACTAATACCAGAAGCAGTAGGTGTTCTGCTGGGTGACTGACTGTCACCAAGGCAGCTTAAGATAAAACCTCATTATTCTGCAGTCAGGAAGGCATAATAGGTGAAAAATGTGGCTTGGAAAACCAACAGGTACACAACCCAAACAGTTCCTCAAGTCGGTTCACATCATCTGAATTGGCAGCCTGAACTGCACCAGGGAGCTTGATCCTGCAGAGGAGGAGGAGGATGTTCAGTGCAATGCTGCTTCGTGCAGTCTGCTACTCATAACCCAAAGGGTAAGAAAACAAGAAAAGTAGAGCTGTACAGCAGGGCAGGGACGCACATCACCCCCCTTCTTCCTTGTACGGGATCCAACTTTTATTCTCCTTCCTGTCACTTCGGCTGCCATGAGCAGCGTGTTCCTACCCGAACACAACGGCAATACTTATTTCGGATTATTTCACTGACAAATATTTCACAAGGCTGTTATCAGTCTGAATTCATAATTAACCTTGTGGTCAGATCTTTTTGCATATACACAAAAGCAGGTATCTTTCTAAAAAGATAGAGCAGGCTATCAAGTAGACTGATAGCAAAAACAAATACATGCCGGACAAAGTTTTTTGTTCTGCATTTTCAGATAAGATCACACCAGCCCCTTCTGGGCTGAATACCAATACTGGCAGCAGCCACATACCACACCACCTTTTCAGTGTAAATGGAACTCACCCCTCTTCCCCCCTCCCCAGAGCAACAAGAAAAAAAACAACAAACAAACTACCACAAAAAGAAAAATTTTTATCCTTCTCCTACACAAATTTGAAGACCACATTTTGAACATAAAGCTGCACTTTTGCACATGGTGAAATCTTTATAAATTACAACCAGAACACTTTACAAATACCGTATCCCACACATTCAAAAAAATTAACTTAGAAGTCTGTACGTTGTTAAAGTTCAGGCTGTTGTTGGCCATTCAGCTGGGAAACTGAATGGCAGCCACTCGGCAAACAGCCCATCTATTTTAAAATCCACATGAGAGAAAGACCTGAAGAGAAACATCTAGAGCTCTCCCCATTTCTTAAGATGTTCCATCTCCTGGTAGCTTGGCATCCTATTGCTAAATAGGCCTCTTGTAGCATATATAGTTAATTCAAACCATTATGAATTCTGCAGAGCAGGGGACCCTTCTATGGTAAGACAGTCTTTGAAAGATGCTGCCAACAAAGATCAGAAATCCAGGACTGGTTAGCATTGTCACAATTCAGTTTCACTTGTTCAGCTTCTTCTGAACAGTAGCCTTTTAACGCAACGTTTGAGAGGGAGGTGACCTAAATATCCTTTTACTAAAGGCTGCAGGGATCGTTGAAATGACTAGCCCACTAGAAATGCATGCCTGCCTTGCACCAGCAAAATTCAGACAGCTACTTTGCATGAGGGTTGCTCCACAACTGATAGCAAAAGCACAAGAGTTTTCACAGATGCTGTCTGCTCTTTTTATCATCTTCTCATGTAAACTAGCTCTGACTGATCTAAAAGGACATTAAAAGGACAAAAGGACATTAAAAAATTCTGATGTTGTGAGTACTCTCTCAGTCCTACAGCTGCCACAGTAATGACACTAATCTGACCACAGGAGATTTCTCAGTGGTTATAACCCGAGCCAGGTGGGCAGCTGCCTGCGTGGAAATTTCTACATCTCTGTACATTCCAGTGTATTGTTTCCACTTCTGTCAGAGATGCACAAGATCATGGGAGCAGAAGTTGTTTTCTGTTACCCGGCACAGTTATAAAGCATTGAAAGAAATGCAAAATGTGAAATCAATAGTATAAAAGTGAACACCCATTTCTCTTGGAGCTTGCAGCATTTCAGAACAGTTTGCCAAGTCAAAAATTGCTCCCCATCATTTGAAAAATTAGAAGCTAATTAGTAAGCAGAGGTGTTTATTGTCACAAAGCCTCATAGTCAAAAGAGCCTGTGTGCCATACTTGAATTCTGGATGTCACCGCTGCTAGCTTGGCACTGCTTCTCAAAAGCTCCTCAGTCAGGCAGAGTAATGGTTTGAGAAGCAGCATTTATGCTCTTACGATTAATTTTTATCTGCCAGAATAACCCTTAGCTCATCTGCAATTATATGCCAAAAAAATCAGATATTCAAGAATATTAAAGACTGCCCGCAGTTCAATGCAATGTGTTAATATAGAACACATTTAGAGACAATGAGTCTAGCAAACCAGGCTAGCTTCATTTAAAATAAACAAACAAGCAGACTGGTCTAATTACCAGAACTAATCTAAAAGAATCACTATTTCTCCAATCAAGACATATAACAAGAACCTTCATGCTATTTACTCAGCAATGTATAATTGCTTCTTGAGTCTGCAGTCTGTGCTGTTCACTTTCAAGCTCAATAAACATGAATTGTTTGATTCATTCTATTTGAATTCATTTTACCTTTACTTCCATAAGATTTTGGAAATACCTGTAATAACTGAAACTTCACTGCATTAATAAGAAGTAACTAAGTTCACAACTAATTTTTCTGTAACTAAGTTCATTACTTCCAGGTGACTGGGAGCTTATCCTGTGCCTGGGGTTTGACTGACTGTTCATGAGTCCCTACTAGCAGGCGCTGCTAGAGGCTCACTCTTAACTCATGCTTAAGGTCAGCATGTCCTGAGGTTTGATTGTGTAACTGATTTTACAGTTATTACTCATACTAGGACTGTACCAACAAGATATGTCTTCAGGTAAACTGTTGGGGGTTTGGTGGTTTGGGTTTGTTGCTTTTGTTTTTTTAATTTTTGTTTAGAATTTTTTAGCAAATAGATAATTTTGGTAGACATTAGGGAACAGTTAACCTAGTAAAGCTGTGAAACTGGTAGTGGTAGGCACCTGCAACTGGGCTCTAAGTTTGTTACCAAAAGTCCCAGCGCTACGCTGGCCCACAGCCATGAACAGTGAAGATGTTTTCCTTCTGGGGCACACATGACAGTAACGAGCAGCATTGCTATACCTTCAGTACAGGAAAAAGAACCACACAAGGAGATGCTTAGGTCTTTTGCTCCCATCTTGCAATAGAGATCCAAAGCACCCTGACGATGTCTTACTGAACACGGCAAAAGCTCACAAAGCCAGGGCAAGGGGTATCTGCCCTGACAGCCATCCAGAGGGGACCTGCAAAATGAGCCACCACAGCCAGGTCCTGCGGTGCAGGTGAGCAGCCCGTGCTCGTGGTCGGCTGCTGTTCCCCCGGCCGGCTCCAACACGTACACCCCCTCTCTGCCACGGTACAGCACCAGCAGCTGCCTCACCAGCTCACGCTGCACTGAGCTTCCTTCCCTCTGTTCTCTTCCTTACATCGCAGCAGAAGCGAGCGCTTGTTCTGTTTTTAGAGGGGCGTCCTGTGCGATCTCCTCGGTCTCAGGCCAAGAAACTCTTGTGCATCAGGCTACTTGTCCCACTCAACTGGAACACCACAACCAAGGTGGAAAGGGAGGGTCTCTTAAGAGGGAGACACAGGCGCAGAGACTAGGCGAATGAACCCTTGATACAAAACTGGCCTTGCTGGTAAGGCATAATAACATTGTCCTGAAATACATGCTGCGGCAGCATTCGTATTCCCATCTGTACTTTCTGCTGCTTTGGAAAATACTGTCAAAGGTCCTGAATGTGTGGCCTTCACAGCTCAAAAAAACATGTGAAAGCAACTGCTCCCATGGCAACACTGACATTTTCAAAACAATTACAGGAGTAAGAGTAAATGCCATTATAGCTTCTTATAAAGCACTTTTTGGATTATTTTTTCTTTCAAAATAAACATCCCTAGGAGATCTGGTTTATAGGTCCTTAGTCCTTGATTTCCACTAGCTAATTCCCCCAGCTAGAAGCGGTCCCTGTGCCAGCCCAGAGCAGTGACCACCCTGGCAGGGCTGAACAGCGCTGGGTCCCGGGCACAAGCACAGCCAGCATTGTCCGACAAGGCTGCTCTTTCCCTAAGTTTTCTGGGGAGCAAACTTAGTGGGGCACAGCCCAAGTGTTTTCAAAGATGGAGAGGACAGAGCGCTTCACAAAACACAGCTGACATGCTTGCTTCTTCCAAATAAAAGTCACAACAAGGAAAGCTAATCTT
Source organism: Haliaeetus albicilla (assembly GCF_947461875.1). Lineage (NCBI taxonomy): Eukaryota > Metazoa > Chordata > Aves > Accipitriformes > Accipitridae > Haliaeetus > Haliaeetus albicilla. Next base: position 11,441,675 of record NC_091488.1, read on the forward strand.
CCAGTGCTCGCCTCTTATATGCAGGCTCAGTAGTTAGAGGAGACATTCTGAAGTGAAGGACATGGGAACAATATTCGCCCTGTCCTGAAAGAGTTCAGAGCAACAATTTCCACCTTGCAGAAGAGTGCTCCATGCTATAATGCACCTAACAGACCCAAACTTTCTCAAGTGCTTCTAAGACTACCAAGGAAAACTACTCCTTTCTCATTTTCATAGTGTCCCGACTCAGTGCGCTATCTATTAAAAACAGATAGGAGAGAACATTACTTCTCCATGTTGTGCAAAACTGAGTCTTAGCTTAAAAACCACACTGAACCAGACTAATGGCGGGGACCGTACCTCTGGTAGCAGCTTTTCAGAACATCAATCTGCCAGTGAAGAGGACTCTGTCTTATGGGCTTTGAAATAGCCCGTTACCACAGCCTCCACTTTGGTAAATTAAATATGAAAGCAGAGAATGTAACTGATTTTCCAATGTACTTTACATTTCTCCTTGCCTGAAATATAGAAAACTCTTGAAACTGTAACTGCCATGACTGCTTTTGTGAGCTGCTTTTTGGTCTAGCCTGCTGGATCTTTATGTCCACAAGTGCTTTGCAAAGATCTGCCCCGCCATGGCCCCCAACTAAGTTTATATGAAAATTGAATCTTCCAACAATTGTTACAAATCGTAACACTGGCAAGTCTGGGAAAGAGAAATCCCCTCATGAAGACACACAGTAAGGACAATAGCAGCAGATGATACCTATAGGGCCTCTGCCTATGCATAAACCCCAACAGGATGGGATGTCTGCTATGGCAAATACTATTATAATTTGGCCTCCTTGTAATTCAGGCCCTCACCTCCTTGACTGTGTGCCTGTTGGTACCAGTTGTCCTTTGCTTCATGAAATGGAGATTTGTTCTGCAGAGGCAGCATCCACTGGGACACTGAAAAGCTCTCAGTAAAATTTCTCTAAACCATAGTAGTATCTGTCAACCTGCTCAGGATTTATCTGAACAATCGAGAAGGTGAAGGCTGAAGGAATTATTCATGGGATTATTCAACCTATGCAGCTTCCAGCATGGCCATCCACTTCATTCAAAACATTTCATTTCCAGATTATTCCTCCTTGCAGGTTCTAGCAACCCGAGGTAAGACACCTAGGCACATACTACATGAGAAGCACAGCCTGCAGGGCTGGGTACAAGAAGCCCAAGTTCTCTCTTCTCCAAACAGAAGCAGAGCTTGAACATTTAAGAGCTATGCACAATTCATAAAATCCTGCCCCCCAAGCATATTTTAGCTTCTCAGTAACACTCACATTGATGGCCTTCTCAGGCCTTACACACAAAGAAGACAAGCAAAAATTACAGCCATGCAAGCTGAAAAATATGCTACAAAACAGCAAATGCATAAAACCATGCTTTCATGTATTTCTGGGGCATTACTCTTACACTGATGGCAATAAGCCCAGGCAAAAGCGTTTTCATAGAATCACAGAATCATAGAATGGTTTGGGTTGGAAGGGACCTTTAAGGGTCATCTAGTCCAACCCCCTCCCTGCAATAAGCAGGGACATCTTCAACTAGATCAGGTTGCTCAGAGCCCCGTCCAGCTTGACCTTGAATGTTTCCAGGGATGGGGCATCTACCACCTCTCTGGGCAACCTCTGCCAGTGTTTCACCACTGTCATCATAAAAAATTTCTTCTTTTTCTAGTCTAAATCTACCCTCCTTTAGTTTAAAACCATTACCCCTTGTCCTATCGCAACAGGCCCTACTAAAAAGTCTGTCCCCATTTTTCTTATAAGCCCCCTTTAAGTACTGAAATGCTGCAATAACATCTCCCTGGAGCCTTCTCTCCTCCAGGCTGAACAATCCCAACTCTCTCAGCCTGTCCTCATAGGAGAGGTGTTCTAGCCCTCTGAACAGAGAGCTTACAGGCTTATACAGAGATTTTGCAGAACCGGTTTTGAAAGTAGCTAGTCACCGTGATGCTGTAACAACGCTACTTTGATGAATCAGCCTACTGGGTCTCCCTCCACCTACCAAAGCTGCAGATGGTCAGCATTAAGCAGATTCAGCTGCAATAACTAGTTTTTGAGGGTAAAATTTTGATCCAAGAATATTTGGGGCTCACAGAAAGTGGTTATTTGCCCACCTAATATGATCTGGGATAAATGCTTTGACTATAGCAGGAAAATGCACATCTTGAAAAGGGATGCAACTTTGCATCGGGTCAGAATACATGCCCTGAATACAGACTGTGGCTGATCCAGTACATACTGCCCTGTGAATCAGAGCTTTGAGAAGTACCTCCCAGAAATGAAAGTTTCTTGGGAGACTACTTGTCCTGTAATAGACCTTGAAAGGTTATAGAATACTAAAGCAACACTCTGGGCCTTTGCAAAATCACCAAGATTAAATTACTTTCCTATAAAAAAGCTACTAATAGCCCATGAAGGGGCAGGGTATCAGAGATCATCATTAAAATGTCAACATCTGACACTAACGACTCTGGGGCTTTAAGATCCTGTCCTGGAAAAACCCTGTCCTACTGCTGTCAGTGGGGTCTCATCAGCTTTCCACTTCTGCTGTCACCATTTGTAGGACAGACTACAAAAAAGGGCAAAAAGAAGGAAGTTTGCTGCTATAACTTAACGCTTCCATATCTGGTTACTGGACAAAATTTAAGGATGTTTTGATTAAAGGCAGCCTAAGATGACCCCAGAGTCAGCATTCAAGAGATTACCAAGAACTCTATAAAGGAGGTCCTCAAAGCACTGCAAGGCCACAGTTCCCCTTCTACATTTAAGGGGGGAGGTGATATTTAAGCATTTCTAGAGTCCTCTGGAGGTTTATTTGTGGTTAAGTCTTGGCTGCAATGATTACCAACAGATATAGCATATGTGAGAGCAGGAGCAAGCACTACAGCAAGCAACAAGCTGAAGCACTGTTTTCATCCCTAAATTAAAATTCTCAGAGTGGGAGACTTCTGACGCCTCTCCCAGCAATTCATACAGCTCTATGAAAAGAACAGGATTTGCAATCCCATTTCTTTCTAAAAGCATCTTATTGCTACAGACAAAACGCAAATACAGAAACGTGGGGGAAGATTTCTTTCTTACCACCACCACTGGGGACCACTTCTGGCACCTGGCAACACTCAGAGCAACAGGAGAATACCCCATCTCCTCCCTCCAGGGAAGTACCACTGTTTATGTTTCAAGACATTTGCTTTCTCATTTGCCTATAAGCAAAAAAGACATTCTTCAATGAATGAAGGTAAAAATATTTTGTTTAGAAGCAAAATACAATGCAAACAACATGCAGCTGCTAACCCAGGTCACAAATTCTTTAACTCAAACTCTTCTTGTTAAAATTACCCATCTTTCCCTTTTCTTTGCGGGAAAAAAACCTACTTAATCCTTCTTCCTGTGTAGTAATACTACACTTTGCTCCACGGGTACCAACTACTCTGGCTTTCAGAAGGCCTAACTGGCACATATCTATGGAATTAAAAGCAAGTGTTCTTAACCTATATTTAGTAGCGAAATTGCAGCTTCTATTCAGAATGGAGAAAGGGCTTGCATACTCAAGAACTAGCCTACTTTTCCTAGCTTTGCTAATCAGCATAACAAAAGGTACTTCTTTTACCTACAAACCTCGTCTTGATAGAAGTTATTGAAAATGAAGCAGAAGCAATTATCCACTCTCATAACACACACTTAAACCCTATATTTTATTAAGAGCGTTTTTTATGATCCTGAAGCAATTAAGTTAATCATTATTTAATTTTAGATTACTGAACTGGAGATTTACTTCAGACACAAGCTCACTTTCCACATAATTTAGTCTCAGTAATTAGAGATATACTTTACCCAGAGGTGGCTTGTTTGAAGCATGTTATTTAATTTCACAAGCCTTACACCATGAAAGTTTTGTGCAGAAATCTACAAACCAAACTTCAGAAAAAGAAAACCCCCAAATAAACTCAGATTTACCAGACTGCAAACCTGTTTTTCCTTAAAAATAAAACCTGAAGAAAAAAAAAATTCTTCAAACATCTGCCCAACAAGTCAGATATATCACAAAAGCTAACATAAAGCATTTCTTTAACCCACCACTACCTTAGCAAAGTTTAAAGCCCTAAGAACAAGGAATGCTCTTCTCACACAAATCACTTCATTTACAACTTGTTTTAACCAGGATGTAAGGTCTACAGGAAAATGTATGTGTCTATTAGGATGCCCAGCAGGTATCTGCACGGGATGTAACCAGTACTGAATAGTTCGGACACTTAACAAAGACTTCCAGTGTTATCACAAGAACAGAAATGAAGACCAGGTATGTGGGTTCACACCATATATATTTACCCTGGATATCATACCATTCAAAAACTGCTCAATTCCAACCTACTTCAGGCAAATTTGTATAAACATGTCGTTGAAACCAAACCATACTAGGAAATGCCAGTTAGCCATTCAGCTAGCCACTAACCATCTAGCTCAGCTTTAGCTGCCAGTCCATCTGGGCTGGTGCATTGCCCAAGGCCAGTTTTATGTCAAAACACATTTGCTGCTTTTTGGAACAAAGGGTATCATCTTCCACCACTGCCATTAGAGAAAAGGAAAACAGATGACCAGACAAGTGTTTTAAAAACACACACCACTTTTTGCAACTCTTTGCCTTTAAAATTGTCCAACAAAAACACACGCAATTGCTCAACACTCAATTAAAAGTCAATTATATTCGAACCAATAGAAAACTACCTCTATAGATGCAGAAAATGTAGATTCAAGACTTTAGTGCGAGTACTTTTATGATGCAGTTTGATTTGCTGCATACAAGAAAGGCTACAGAACTCATCAACAGCACATAAGATTTCAGCAAAGACTGACAAAGAAGAATAAGGGTGTGAAGCTAGAAAGAGATCAGGACACAACAGGTTTGCTGTAGGGAGTTTACTCAAAATAAATATAAGTAACTCTCAGCTATCTGGATTTTCAACAAACATTATTTAATACTTTTCCATGTTGTATCACATTAAACATGCAAAGTTGGAGACTGTCACAGCAGTAAAGGTCCTGCCCAAAAGAGATGGTGACAGACAGCATGGGAAGAAAAAGCTGCAGACACCTTGGAAGTTACTAATGAAAACACTAAAAACGGAGCAATCTGTCTTCTGCCTCATTATTAACTGATTAATGGCTTGCATATAAAAAAGTAATTATGGCAGTTAGGAAGCAATTTGAACATGAAGATATATTGAGTTGTTACACAACAGGCACTATGGTCTTAAAGACTGGAGCCATAAGAGTGGGATGAAAGCCACTAATATATGATGCACAATCACATATAGAAAATAAACAAGCCCCAGCTAGACACTGGAGGATGATCAGTGCCTGGGAGCAGAAGGGCCTGGATGCACTAGCCCACCCTAGCACAAAATGGCTGTGAGTCACCACTGAGATGCACCTGTGAAAAACACACATGCAACCCTGGGATTATCCAGAGGAACATTTCCAACAGAGACAGGAAGTACAGGGAAGTACGTAAGAGGCACTGCTAAAATCCCATCTGCGATACCACACAAGAGAGGCTGCTCATGTTCAAAGGAGGCACCAGAAACACAGGAGGCTGAAGGAGGATTTCCAGCACTGACAGCACGCACGGAGACCGGCACACGCACCAGAGGGATGCAGGGATATTTACAGGGGATGCAATTGCTCCCTGTAAGATAGTAAAGATAACCACTAGGAAGGGAAATAAACCATTTGAGCCAAAAAAGGCTGCTGACACCAGAACAGGTATCAACTATCCAGGAGTAAGTTTAGGCTGGAGCCTATCAGAACAGCAAAGCTCTGGGAGAAGCTTTTGGTGACAACAAACCTATGTCCTTAAGGAGGCCCTTGTTATGAGAAGGACATTGTGACACAGTACCTGCTTTAAAGCTCCAACTATTTTTGTAGCTGTCCCATCTAAACAGTCATTGAAGGGTCTATACAACTATCACCAAAAGCAGCTGGTTCAGTTCTCAGTGCTGGGGAAGGAAGGTTGTACACGGTGTGTGAGGCACAAGTTGGGGCGGGGGGGCAGGAGGCTGATTTATAGGGGAAAGTGTAAATAGTTACCATAATCTTCCTGCATACCTAAAAGGCAAACAAATAGCTCCTAATTTAAAATGAAAATGTTAACCGTTTTGTTTACATTAAAATGCTCACGTGCAACTATGGCAATAAAATAAACGTGCATTTAAAAAGCTCAGCAAGCCATGAATTGTAGCTCATCCTACTTTCCCACAAGAAAAAGAGATCTGTAGAACCAATGCAACACAGCGTACCACAGTTCAACAAACTGCATCTCTCAAGCCAAGCTGCTCCTTGGAACAAGCACGTTCTCTGGTCTTGAAGTGGATCCTTGAACACTGCCTTCGCGGCCCATCAAAGGGACCTTTGCCTGTGTATAGTGTCTCTCATGCAGACATTTTACTGTAATTGATAAAACTGAGGTCAGAGTTCCCAGAATGAAACACTGCAACTTGCAGGAGAATACTTTCTGGTGCAATATTGAAGCACAGCAGTGTTATGCAAGAGAACAGGATTTGAAAGCAAGTTTTGGTCTGACACTGTTTATTGTACTGGTGCCTGCATAAGAGGTACTTGAGCCCTAAAGAAAGAGAGACAAGCTCTTCCCATTTAGGATCCTCATCTTCCCCACTTTTAAAAATAAAATAAATAAATAAATCAATAACCATGAACTGGAAACTGCAAGTTGTATCAAATTGCTTTTCTGATGTCTTCTAAGATTGAAGAAACAGATCTAGGCAGTACATTGAGAATAAGAGTTGGATTTAAGTATACACATTTTTTTCCATTTCAAAAAAGGTCCCTCAATTAAATATAAATGCATGTGCACACAAACACTTATGCAGCTTCTCTCTTGCATAGTACCTTGCATTGAATTCAATATGATAACCTCCAAAACCATGTTTCCATTAGCTGCTTTGATACCACAGCTTTGAAAATACTCTCAGCACTCCAACATTTAGGACATACAAGACTCAAAAGCGGACACATACAACTCTTCAGCATCATCTCACAAGGGGAACATTTAATTCCTTTCTCTCTCTCTCTCTTTTTTTTTTTTTTTTTTTTTTAATACTTTATTAAAACTACTGAAACCATTTTCTGGTCAATTTTCTTCCTCACCATGGGAAGCATCAATATCTTTGAATCTTCTGATTATTTGCTTGACCCACAGCTCAGTTCATTCCCTAAAGACCATCTTCCATATGATAATATCCCATGTTGATGGAGGAATGGCAGTCAGGAAAAAAAAAAAGAAAAAGGGGAAAAAAAAGGCTCGATAATATGTTTTTAATCACATCTCTTAGAAAGAGAGCCCCTAAAAACTAAATGCTTCCCTAATAAGAATTGGAAACAACTGACTCTGAACGTGCTTTCAGAAAAGGAAGTCTTCATTCATAGTAAGAAAAACTAGGAGAATGTCAATAAATTATGAAGAGTTTACAACAAAGTCAGAAGTGTTCTCCCTCCCCCATAATGCATAACTGAACTGTGAACCTTCTTGCCTTGGCTGTTAGAGGTGGCGTAAGTAGACTGAAAAGAGAGGAACTGGAATTATTAATGAAATGGAAATTAGGAGGATATGACAGAGCAAATACCACAGTCACTGTGTTGAGTGTATATTCTTTTGTAAGGCATCAATTATAAGCCAGACTACAATTATAAAACAGACTACTGACCTAGATGGACCAATGACAGACAGAGTCTCTCTCTTTTCAAGACTGAAATCAGACTTCTGCAGCAAAGTATTTAATTTTCCATTGCAACTTGCAACGAAACCCTTCATTTTTGAGCTTCTCTGTCAGATGGGGAACAGATAAGCAAGAATGAAGTGGATGAATTTATCTGTGACTGCCAAGTTCTCTGTTCACTCACTGAGAGAGAGCTTGAGCACCAGCAAAAGACCAGTTACATCTAACCCTGCCCACAGCCTTCTGTGGAGCCAGGGCTCTGATGGAAAAACATCCTCCAGCAGGTTCAGCTGTGGCAGCCTAAAACATTGCTGCCCCCTCTTGTCCATCCCAGCCTCTGCTAGGGATCACTGCTTCATAGCTAGAACACCTTCACAGCCTGCACCTTAGTTGCTCCAATTCTCAACTCAATGTGTTAGTTTAAACCCCTGATGAAGGTGGGTTCTTGCCAGGACTTTTTTTTTTTTTCTTTTTTTTTTAAAGGCAGAAAACTCCACCAGAATTTTCCAGCTGTGAACTGCTGGGGCTGAAGCACCTGCACATGGCCCTTTCTGCGGTGCCAACGGTTGGTAACATGCAGAGGAGCAAGCAATGTCCGAGATCACTGCAGCAAGATTTGCTAAACAATCCTGATCCAAGTTGAAGAGGTTGAATTACTCTTGGTTAAAGAGGCTATAATTCTACTTGAGACCAGAAACAGGGTAAGTCCTCAGCAAGTTAACTCAGATGTCTGTATAGCACTGTAGTGCTTAGCTAGAAAGCTGTCATCTCACTCGTAGCTTAAAATGTGACATACAGCAAAGTAATCCATCGCCATATAAAATTACATAAGCTGGGAAAGCCACGGTTGCCCTAAACATCTGGGTGGAACATCTTGGAACCAAGATAAGTGTGCCCTGTCCTGGGAAATATTACCCAAGTTACAGTCCAGACAGGTTTACCCCCAAGAAATCTAGTAACTTATCTGCAATTTCTTAGAGACTAGTTACTTCTCAGGTTTTGCCATGACCTACCCCTGATTAAAGGCCTAAATAAAAACCAGCATAAAAGAATAAGTGTACAAGGGGAATTTGAGTAGGCTCAGGCACAGTTTCCGTATTTCCCTGTGTTCGGGAGTGCTTGGGGTTTAGTTGGGTTTATTAATGAAATTTAAATTGTGAATAAATCTTGAATGTTGATGCAAGCTCATCCGTGCTTTACAAAAGAATTGCCTAAACTGGCTTCTAGGAAGAAGCAGGCTCTGAAAAAAGGACCTAAATTATTTTTCTAAATGGCTATTAATTGTAAACATAATATTTTTCTTACCACAATATATAATGGAAGTCTGTCATGTTCAGAGTCATTTCAGCGATTTTTTTTTTTTCTTTTAAACACTGGAATATTCTTTTGCTTAGAATATGCCCATTATAGAAAATATTTATGGCAACAGCAGAACACAGTTCCACACATAGCTACATAAAGGACTGCCTTCACAGAAACAAGGATAGTGAGGTGCTGTATTCAGCACCTAAATACTATAGAGAGAGACCTGCTGTGGAGCATGGAAAACATAGACAGGAATGACCTGCAGAGTAAGGAGTAAGCTTAATTTCCTACTTTCCCTCCTTCTTTCACTTTCCAAGTCTTAGAAAACCCCCAAACAGTTGCAAACACCCTCCACTGATTTCCTCTGGCTGACCTTCGTAATGGCATGTTCCTTTCACTACAGTGGTCCTCCACCACCTTCATTTTGTGCCCTGCCCCAAACCCTGGGGCCGTGGGTCCCCGCACTGCACGCCGGGGGAAGCCTCCATTGCACAGCTGGGGCTGAGGCTGCGCAAGCTTTTCTCCCATTGCTCTGACTTTTTCTTTGGTGTGCAATAGATTTATAGCTAGCTTTTAGAGCTGTAGGTCTTTAAATGGCCTTCAATCAGGAAAAAAAAAAAATCCCAAAACACAATTCTTCATAATTACCCACTAACGAGAAGCAATTGATCATTAACTTTCATGCTCTGATCTTCCACAAGCAGACTTTCCAGATACTCCAAATTAATAATTTTCTTAGCAATTCACAGATAAAGTTAATAGGAAGGAGTTACCTTGTGGGATTTGAGAACTGCAGCAAGCCTTTGGCTGAAATACCCTTCCTTTGCCTGCCTCAAATCTGTACGGTTCCAAAATGAAAACTTGTAGGTGAAGCATTAGTCACATCAGAATTAAAACTCCCAGCAACCTGTATGCGCCCAGCATGCCAGACTCGCGTCATCTCCTTGAGCTCACTCACACACCCCTTCCCTGACCACATTAAGTCCCTTTTAGCAAGAGACTCCCACCAGGGTCGAGTCAAGCAGGCTTGGCTAAAAATATTCTCCAACACTGTCCCTCATCTGCCTCACTGTTGTACACCTCACCCTCTGCCTTGATGCTGGATATCCTTCAAGTTTCCAAGTTGTTTGCAAAGCGCCTAGTGCTACCAGTGCTAGCACCAGCAAACTCCAGGAGACAGCGACATCCTAGCACAGGGCACAAACCTGCATGGCAGCTGTTTCTAGCTGAGGGATCCTCCTCCTTAGTAGTTATTTTACACCCCTGGTTAGACTAAACTAACTACAGGTACTTCTGTTTATTCACTATTCATAATTCAAATACAAGTGAAATTAGAAGGATCTAGAACAGCAATCTAGTTAAGAACTTTAATGAACATGAATAGCGTTTTAGAAATAAAGTCTACTATAAAGCACTTGAACTAATTAAAAGTTTATTCCCTGCCCAAAACCCTTAGCATTCTGCATTAAGAAAGTAAAAGCCTTTTAAAGAAAGCCTTAAAATTCTAAACTGCTGCAGGTAAGATCTGAACAGGCACCAGTGAAACTAGCCACATGTGCTATCATATCTCATTTAGTAGCACAAACAAGGAAAGAACAGTTAAAGACACCTATATCCTGACAAAAAAATATTCTTCTTTATTATGGGTGAAGCCATTTCACAGTGAACAAGGTGAAAATTTTGGATGCATCAGCTCTTCAAGATCTCAGAAAAACTACAGATGTTCCACGTACTTCTTTCCAAGCAACACTGGCCAACAATTAAAATAATAGTTAAAAAAAACCAAACCAACCCCAATCTTCAGAACTAACTGCTGAGGCAGAGAAGGCCTAGCTTATCTTCTCCAGGAGAACCTGTGCACTGGACTTTGAACTAATGTCTTTTTTCCCCTTGTTTGCACAAGGAAAGTTTTTTTTAATACCTTCTTAATAGCATTTTTAATTACTCAGAAATATACATAAATAATAGATTTCCAGAAGCCTGATGGAGCCTGAGCTAATTATAATCTAAAATAACAATGTAATTCCTAAGGGGATGCATTATCTTTACATGGTCCTAGCTTGGTCCCTGTCAAACACAGCAAAAGAGTGAACTGCTACGTCAGAGGTTAAAACCAGAGAAAAACACCCAAATCAAATAGAAGAGCACGCTGCTGAGGAGACAGAAAATACTTGCAATCAGAGGGTGACACAGCACGCGTGTTTTATCAGTCTTGCAGGAGTCCAGCCAGTGACCCTGCCAAGGGGTTCTCCACGCTCCTCCCCGCGGCCGGGGCTGCTCCACCTGTGACCGGCGGAGAAAGACTCACCAGACCGTCCTCACCAGACCATCCTCGCTCACGCCAGCCCCGGCGCTGGCACGGGCGGCAGCAGGGCCCCAGCTCACCCCAGCCCAGCGTGATTGAAGCAGGTGCCAGCTATTTTTATGTCTAAACTGCCATATACATCTGACCTGCTATTAAGTTCAAAGGGAGAAGCAGCCGGAGCAACGCCGCCGGGAAGGCAAAGCGATGCGCTCCCAGGTCGTCGGTGGAGAAGGGGAGGCTACGGCTGGGATGGGGGGGATGTGGTCGTGGCCCCGAAACGCCTGGTGGGCTGCAGGAACGGTCTGCTCCAACGGCCATGGACCAGCGGCTGCCTGATGCTGCACAGCCTGCGAGATGCCAAAAAGCCCTGACCCCTTCCTCCCCACGCACCACACAGCCCACTTCTGACGGGCAGCACACGCTTGCTTGGGCTGATCTCAACATTTCTGGACACTGAAACGTGTGCACGGTTTGTAAATAAAGGAGCGTGGCACTGAATTGATAAATTTTGAAGTTCTACAGGACAGGGCACTGAAGTAATAGTCTAATCTCAAACTGATTTAAACGTGCTAACTGATTCACCAGTTCATTCTCACACCACAGATCTCAAAGGACTATTTGGAGCATAATCAAGTGGCTAACTATGTGCAATGAATCGTGTCCACAGCAGATCATCAGCAAATTGAGAATTACTTCAAAATCCATTTCAAGTAAATCATTCTCCCGCTACAAAAATCTCATCTTCTAAGATTAGAGATCTTTTGGAAGATTATTCATTCCCTCATCTCACACTTAAAAGGATGCCAGAATTACTATATCCTGGACTGTAACTGAAGCCATTCAGTGCAAGCAGCTTTCCTATCAAGGGACCATCTTTTCAGTGAGATCCATTATATATCCTAGGGTTTGATTGAGGTGTTTAGTATCTTTTTTTTCTCCCATAAACACAAGAGCTGAGCAGTTTTCTAATCTCTAAGATTGTAAATGCCCAGCTTCTACAGCTGCAGTAATTAAACCAACTTCTCATTCCATTACCCACATAAAGTCTCTTCCTCGGCATCTGCTCTATTCCCACATTGCACTCTTAAATCAAACCAAGACAAGCTATTTTCTAAGATCAGCTGACTTGTCTCTCCTTCAAAATCACTGCAGCCAAAATGACTCTGAGCAGATATGAAGCATCTTGCTAAATATCCAAAAGGTCTCTTTTTAAAAAAAAAAAAAAGTAGACGTCAATGCAAGTGGTTATTTTTAGCACCTGAGTTGTTCTATATTTATTCCTTTATGTCTATCTAAAAAAAAAGCATGATCTCTGATGAAGCATTACCAGAAAATAAATTCTACTGGGAAGTCTGCTTTACGAATCCTAGCTACACGAGCTCTGCAACAAGTACATCACACCACCCGTTCAACCATACAAGTCTAAGGGTTATGAGTGTACACAAGAAGAATGTTTCCTCCGTTTCAAAGAGGTCTTAAAAAAAACCCAAACCAAACCAAAACGCAAACAAACCAACCAACCCAGAAAGCAAATTTCTCAGCATAATCTTTTTGTAATTCTGCTTAGATGCAAAACTTCAGACTCATGCTTAAAAATTGCCACCTTTAACTGCCACCCACCTCCCCCAAAAATCAAGACACCTTGTGGGTAAGCTGTTAAAACAAACCCACCACCTCCAACTCCAGGACACACCATACTTCAACAAAACCTCAAGTCAGCAGCAAAAGCAATAGCTCAGGTCATACAAATATTCAGGCAATAAAAGACTATTTATCTCTTATTCTCTTTCCTCAGGACTTCTTGACCCATTATCTCCAACCTATTTACCCCAATAACCTTGTGCCTCTGATCTTATGCAAATTATCTGAAGACTTATTTTCAAGGACAGGATACAGATTATCAAAGGTGTGGGTTATTTGTGTGGGAAGAGATAACGTCAGACAGAAAAAGCAGAGCTGTGTCAAGGAAGCTTCTCCTAGTTGTAGTAAACTTTCATTAAAAGAGAAAGAGAAAGTAGTTTAAGACAGGGTCTTATATCCACAAAATTGGGAAGAAAACTTGTATTTTGAAGCTAAACTTATTTCAGTTTCCTGCTCTAGAAAGATACCTGTTATCTACCCACAGTTATTTTAGATTTTTGCATTAGATTTTTTTGCATTTGCATTTGCTAGATCTCTTGACGTACTCATCAAAAGAGCAAAAGTTGGGGTAGGAATGGGGAAAGATAATACGTACCTCTGTATATAAACTTGAAACTTCTCTCTCCTCTGACCTTGAAGGACTCAGTCTTCCTTCCAGGTATTCCCTACCTACAAGACAGACATGTCTCATCACTCAGCCATACCCTCCAAGTATTTTTCCAACTGGCATTACCTACACATTGACAGCTCTCCAATCCCAGGGTAAACAACAGACAGTTGAGGGACTCGAGAGTATGAAACTATACCAGAAACATCTCAGCACACGCACTGATTATCAGATGAGTAAGTTTGGTCAGTGGCAGGTTGTTATTACTTTCATACAGTGCAAATCACCCGAGTCTGCAACTTGCCACAAGGTAAAAGTATGGATTTTCAAAAAATTATAGGCTTTCCCAGTTAAAAATACATGTGCCTCAATTACCTCAGACTGATCCTTGTATATTTGTCTTTGAAGACCTTGCACTGCATCACTATTGCACTATGGAAGCCAACAAGACTTCAGGTTAATTTTACGCCATTTTAAAACAAGCTGCTCTGAAGGCTTTTAACTGAGCAAACCCACCTAACTCTCCTATCCAGTTTTGAAATATTTTTTCCCTACTGATTAAAATGTTTCCCATGCAGCTGTGATTTCATTTTAGTTTTCTGTAGAAAACTAAAGACAAAGAAATAGCTAGTTTGAATTCAAGAATCCTCTCCTCGTAGCCACATAAAATTCACAAAAAAGGGAAATTCTCTCACTGTTGCCAGCTCCTCCTTTACTACCAAAAATAGTTTCTTTATCATTGTAAAGTACCCCAAAGCAAGGCAACAGAAGCATCCAAAACCTTAGAAAGAGAGAAATCAAATGCTGTATATCCTCTCTGGTTATTAAAAACAAAACAAAAACTACATACACTAACCAAAAGAAAGTCAGTGTTTGCTTAAGAGAAGTATATCTGTGGGAAAAGGGACAGCATATCCAATTTACTCTTATTTCCTAGATTAAAAGCCATTGAGTTCACATGACAATTCTTTCAGACAATTTATCTACCTTTTATGAATTGGATAATACCTTTTTCAAAATGGATTAGATTCCAGAATAAGCATGTCAAGAAAAGTTTGTCCAGAAACATACACTGTGAATGAAATGGGTTTTGCCTCTGGCAATCTTCCCTTCTACTATATTACTTAATGCCCCAATTAAGCTGTTTTATGGTTTTTGTAAGTGCTTGGGTGTCAAGCTGAACACATACAACCTGTGCACCAAAAGGCCAATGTGCAGCTAGGTATAACCCATTTGTAATTACAGACACAGAGCTGCTCACATACCTTCTCAGCACTAGAGCTGTCTGATGTGCTTCTCTGAGCAGACCCATGCAGATATCCTGCAAATATGAGCTAGTTCCTTAACACGGGCCACGAACACAAAACTCACAAGGACACATCCAGCCAGCAACCTACTGCATTAACACCTCTGATTCCAACCCAGGTAAGTGCATTGCTTTTCTATACCCGTTGCTAGGGAAGGAGGATGTATGCGCATGAGTCTTCAAGCTGAATTACAGAGCACTGATTTTGGGTCTGTCTGCAGAGAGACAAACAAACAACAGCGGTCTGACTGGGAAGGCTGTCATGCCTTTAAAAGCCATTCCACAAGGGCAGAAGATTGCTGTTGCTCATACCACAGCAAGCAGCTAAACTAGAAAGCATCTCTCCACTCCTTGCCCTGTACAAAAGCCTTGCTCAGTCCTGCTGACCAAGCACACCTGCACACAGAATATTCTGCTAACACAGCCCACAAAGGCCCTGACTATGTCTCCCTCCTTCCCCAGCATAGCAGCACAACCCCAAAGCACACGAGCCTAGGTGACCCCTTGATCCAGGTGGGCTGTTGTGTGGCATAGAGCAGATTCACAACAGTTACTGATGGGATGCCCTAAAAGGCCACCAGATATTCCCAACTAGTTCTTCCTTCAAC
The DNA here is from genome assembly GCF_947461875.1 of Haliaeetus albicilla. Lineage (NCBI taxonomy): Eukaryota > Metazoa > Chordata > Aves > Accipitriformes > Accipitridae > Haliaeetus > Haliaeetus albicilla. Next base: position 11,457,209 of record NC_091488.1, read on the forward strand.
ACAGGCCAGAAAACAAAACAAAACAAAACAAACCCCAAGGGATCAACATTTTGGGCAGAGCCCTTTTCCTTCCTTTTCACTCTCTGGTTCTCCCCTTCCCCCTGCACTTCTCTGCCTTCCTCCGCTGCAAATGTGAGCAGGTCGCAGGACAGATTCCTGCACTACAGCACTGGCGACAGCAAAGAGGTAATTACCATGCATGGTAGGATACGCTATTCAGAGTTCAACTTCACCCATCCCTTACAGGAGGAGCAAAAGTGGGTCCATCGGCTTATACTGCCTTCCATCTCCTGCTGCTGCTCCCACTACGCTGCAGAAATCTGTCTTCACAAACCTGAGGAAACTAGTCGGAGCCCTGCATTATATGCATACAGCAAGGACCAAACAGCTTGTTTTCCTCTCCTCCATAAGGTCCTCTGATGTAGAGGAGGTCTCAGAGGCAAAGACAGCCCCTCTTTACCAACCCCCAGCATCTTATCCTGAAGTTTCTGAAGGCGGGGGGGAACGTACGCAGTAGCAGGACAACCCACTGCAGCACCTCTAGTCTGAGGGGGTACTTAAGAGGGGAGGAGGAGAGAAGAGAGGAGGGAGACCCTGGGCTGGCACAAGGACTCAAAGCAGGCCCAACAAAGGGTTTTGGTTCAGCTCAATGCCAGATGGGCAGAGAGCTGTGCGAGGTGGCAGCTCCTGCAGAGTCCTTCATCTCCATCCAGGGTCCCCACCTCATGATCACAGACACCAGCGGGTACAGCAGTGCAGGAGTGAGGGGAAGGCTGTCAGCCCACTGACAGATGACACATCCCCCCCAGTCCACAGAGCTTCTGCCTAAGTATTTAAGTTGGGCCAAGAAGACACAGCATAACAACAGGCTCCATATACCGATGGCTGACAAGACTCCTTCCGTTATCACAACTCTAGAAGAGGTCTCTGCCCTTCTGGTTAACATTAATAAAAATAATCCTGGGCTAATCCCTCAAAAGCACACTTGGGATACAGGACACCTGTGTGGTTTGTTATATTCCTTGGCTATTCTCATCCTAAAAATTCTAGGCACCGCTGCCTTCCCTCACCAACCTCTTCCCCTGAGATGGCAGCAGCTAATACAGATATTAACCAAACCTGCCTTGCCTTCCCTTCCCCACCCCAGCAAAGCAAAGTGACTCTGCCCCTCAAGCCCAGTCCCCCTCCTCTGAATGGCAAATCACTCTGTCCCATGAGGTGTCCTCAAAGGAACGTGACAGCGGTCACAGGCACAAACCTGGACACGAGGAAGCCTCTAAAGGTTGGAGGCCCAGCAAAAATGCTGTCAAGACTAATCAAAAGGGACAAAAAGGGGTGGTTGATTTGAGTGCCACCAGGAACAGAGTGCACAGAGTGCTTTTTATTCAGCACAGACATGTTCACACACTAATAAGTCATGGCACGTAGTTTTGTTCCCCCATTCTGCTCTGTCTGCTCCCAGCCACTGATCACAGTGGTTTTCCTCGGTGATAAGCGTCCTAGATGAGTGCCATGCTGGGCGCTCCAACCTTCTGAAGCAGATGTGGGAGGCTGAAATTACAGCCTCAGAAAAGGTTCACCCACATGCTTAGTGTCCACAGCAGCCACCTGTGACTCAGAGGGCTCCAGGTATATTTATGCGTCACCTCTTGTGCAGGCAGAACCAGGCAGCACATTCCACCTTAGTAAGGCAAGATAGGAGGCCATGGCCTGGAAATACCCTTTCATGGTCTGAAGCCAGCAGGACTAACAAAGGGCTGCCCCCACCGTTTACTTAACACCAGTCCTGGGCCAGGCACCAGGCTGAAATCAATACTGCTCACACTGCCTGGAGATCCGCAGAACGCAAAGGCCCAGGTTATCTTGTTGATAACTCTCACTACACAAAGGTAAAAGGTTTGGAAGATAGCCTTGGAAACCTTGATCATAACTATACCCACACTGGACTTGCTCACCCCACATCAGCTCACCACTAGTGGTAGGAACTGAGGGTCATGAGACTTTACAGATGACAGTCACTCTTTTGCGCAAGGTCTGGGCTGCTAAAATTTCATTCGGTGGCAGCAGAGATGCTGTACCATCTGATGGCAGAAGGCCTTGACCCTGCCTCTTCACACACGAACGCTCTGTGCCCACTGCTGGTCATTTCATGTCTCCAGAACAATGGCATCCTCCTGGACCAGGCTTCACCACCAAGGCCAGAGAAAAAGCAACTGCAAAACTTCAGAGAAAGCTCTTACTTCTGCCTTCTTCCCCAAACAACAGGATGTCCAGGAAGGTGAGAGTCTGGTCTTTTGGGTGTGCTCCTGGAGCAGCTGATGGTGAAAAACATCCATCTCCCGACATCACTAATCTCAAGAGTCAAAAGGGGATCCAGGCAGCAGGTTGCATAGGTCACTCAAGCGAGCAGGAAGAGAAATAAAGTTTGTTCCCACAAGAGGCTTACACAGACGCTACTGAGGGCAGCAAAACAGGGGAGAGGACAGTTTGACACTTCCTGGAGCAACAGTCCAAAGAGCAGGGGTTAGTGGAACAGCTTTCCTTCGGAGAGCTCTGCAGCACATGCAGAGGGAGGACGGTCAGTCTAGGGAGCAGGCTCACTCAAATTCAAAGAACGTTAAGCGGACAAAGCAAGTAAAACTGAAATCACATCTCCTGCCCTGCTCCTACTGCACTGCACGCGCGGTTAATGCGGACATGGCCAGCCACGACTCCCCTGGCAAAGAGATTCTCTCCCCCCTAGAGAAGAATCCACAGAGCGCAGCTCCAAAATCCCAGCCAAAGCCCAGCATTGGCACCGTGGGGAAGAGACGACTTCTGCTAAAAAACATTATGAGTATTACGTGCCATACTGCAGTACAGTTCTGTTGCTTGCGGTTTTTGTTTGTCTTAATAAATTTTTGCTTCAGGTATCTGATGGACAGATGCCGTTTCAATCTCCCCTTCCCTACAATATGTACCTTTGTTATTGTGGTTATAATCACCACAACTACTAGAAAAAACAGGGATTAGCACATTTATTTGAACAACTGATAAGGACAGAAAAGCATACCATATAGTCCTTTGATTTCCAGTTTGAGCAATATCCTGAGTCTGAACATTTCACATGGGTGTATTTTCCCCCTTTCTCCTCCAAACATGACATTCAAAAACCCAGAGGTTATCAAACACAGAGCTAGTATTAATCAGCCTCTCAGGATCTGAATCCCATGGGCTCAGGGCAAATTGCTGTAGAAGCCTATTTCTTCTTCAGTGGACTTTGTGCTGATTCACAAGCCACAAGAAGAGTTTAAGGCAAGGGTAGGACTCCATTTTGGCACATACCCTGCCGGCAATGCAGCCACTGCTACTTGAGGCACTACTCTACAACTAGACCAATGCTGCTAGAAGAAAGGCCAGAAGGCCAAGCTTGGTCCAAAACAAGTCAGGGGGCAAGCCAACAGCTAAGCAGGGTGGATGACAAGGGCTTCAGTCCTTATAATAATTTTTTTGGACCTTTCTTACAGAATTGTCCTCTTGAGTCCCACAGCAGTCAGAGCACTCCAGCAGATAACCCCACGAGTGCTTTGCTGATCGACCCGCTAATTCCCAAACATGGTCCCTTTCTGCCTTGCTCTGAACCATCACCAGCCTCCCACACAAGGACTCAGCTACAGACGTGCACAGAAAATGTCTACTGCCCTGACCCTTCCCGTTCTCCATGATTCTGGATGGGTACCTAAATCCTACATAAAGGAGATATTAAGGTATGGAGGGAATGTTTGCTCACATCCAGGCTCACCCTGATATTAGGAGATTGTAAGGGCTCTCCAAAACCAAGGGAGGTGAGGAACAATATTTTAACTGGGGGGTGGGGGACGGACCCCAAATCTTTATCATTATTTCTAGAGACTGGAATAATTTTTCAGTAATTTCTTGTTCTATTTCTGTGCTTTCCCAGCTCCCACACTAGATGTGCATGCTGACCAAGAGCATTTATCAGTCACTGAAATCTGAGAGATACCAGATCTCACACACACTCACATTATCCCCACCTATATATAAATCCTCTGGTGGACCTCAGTGTTTGCTCCCCAAAGAGGGAAGAAACAGCTGCAGACCAAAAGGAAAAAATCTCTTTATCAGGCAGTTCACTTCTCCTCTAGGGGGTTCAAGTAGCAGACAACAGGGAACAGCCAAATTGGGGGGCAGGGACGAAAGGAATCAAAAAGGTCAGTGTAGGGAATGGACTAAGCAGATCTGGCAGCTGCCTGCAAAAGGGGACAGAAATGGCTCCACCTCCAAATGGGATAACAGGACCCTCAGAAACACTGAGGATAAAACCTGACCAGAGATGTACACTAATACCTTAGTACCATTCATTCCTGTTCATGTTTGGACAATACTCTGAAGCCTGGGGAAGGGACTAATTTGAGCAGAGCTAATCACTGGGCTGATGAAATCAGCTCACCAGTGTGCATTCTCCTTAGGGAGAGAAGAGAGAATTGGCAGAGGACAGCGCTGCAGAAGATAGCAACGTGAGGAAACAGCTGCTGAGTTTGATGCAGGAGCAGCCCATAGTGTGGAAAACATTTTGGTGCAGTGTTCTTGGCCAAAATCATCATCCCCAGCCAAGCACATCCTACAGCACATAAGGAACAAGCACATTCCCTTCAGAAATCCAGAGGATTTCCAACTCCAAAATGCTGGAACAGCAAAACCCAAGGCTTTTGCTACTGCACGTGCAAGTAACAGCAAGACAGAAAACACTCTCTATCACATGGCAAAGATCAAGGGAAACCTATATCAATGCAGTCCTCTTAAGGATAGTGTCAATCATGTGCATGCAAAAGCAATGACCTTGTGACATATCTACATCTGTATTTTATGAAACCTGTTCTAATTTGAGTATAGTTTTTACAGCAGCTTGAGGTCCACTGGCTTAAGGTTTGCATTGTTAACTTCACTCAGTAACCTTTCATAAGATTAAATGCAAAATGAACTCTAAGTGTTTTCTATATTATTTTATAAAAACTTTAAAAACCCTCAGACTAGAACAGGAGTGCAAAGCCCCAGGCAGAGCCACCATACAGTCCAATGGATTCCTGCCTCTTCAGTGTGTTGCAGAGGTTACTGCACCTCTTCTGCTAAATGAGGCTGCCACCTTTCCCCCTTCCCACTCCCCTCACTGACAAGCTCAAGCACTCAAAAAGCAGCCCTCAAGACTGCAGCGCCAAGCCTTGCCACAAACGCTCTCCCTACAATCCTCCAGGCTGCCAGTCTGCCTTAGAAAAACACTGCTTGGGGAACGCTGAAGTCACGGGAATGGCAAGCAAGCCATTGCCCAGAGCAACCATCGGAAAAAATGTCTTTCTATAGAAGTAGTTCTCTTCTCGTTGACAAAGATGCTGGAATGAGTTTAAGGATCCTGACATCATGGGCCTCTGCTAGGTAGTGAATTTCCAAAAAGATTAAGGGCAATTCTCTACTGGCACACCAGGAAGCCTGGTTGGGAAAGGGAAGGCTCAACTACCAGTGACCCCAAGACACTCTTGGAGCTGCTGTTACACTAATGCCCTTCAGCCTACTGCCAAGCAGCTCTTTACATGAAAAGCAGATGCTGTACTGGGAAGCAACGGATCAGGAGCAGTGATACACAGCAATTTCCCAGGCAGCTGTGGCTGCACAGCCAGCCAGGCAGAGGGCAACCATCACAGCCGTGTGCTCCCACGCAGAGCTCTGGACCAGCACCAGTGCTGCCAAGCTGACCTTCAGCACGCAGAGGCTGTGCCCCCGCCGGCAGCTGCCCTTGTCCTGGGCAGCTATCTCCACCGATCACGCCAATGCTCATTTCCATATGCAAAAACATCTCCAGGAGAGGCTGCTGCAGGGTAAGGGCATCCAAAAGCAGCAGTTCGATTTCTTCCTCCACCCAGATCAGCCGAGCAGGCACAGCAGCTGAACAGCCTGAGCAACCAGGCTGCGCAATCACACACACGCGTGCTGCGGGTTAAACATCTTAATGATTCTCAGGATCATGCCACCAAGCAATGGTTCCACCTTGCTGTCTGACAGCAACCCAAAAATGGAAATGGAAAGGATAGAAGAATCACAGGAACCAGTATCTGAGCTCACATTTGCAGAAATCTGGTATCCTTAGAAAAGCTTCCTACAACACACTGGAAAGTGAATCGCAGGGCACAGAGACCAAACAGCAGGTAAGAGAAGTGCCCACAGTTTGCTAATCTTGCAAAGCCAAGCTGCCATGCAAGTGTATTGATTCAAAGAGAGGTAGGTCAAAGCCATCACGTGGTCATGTTCTGGATTATTTCACTTTTATGAAAAACTTTATGCAAATATATGCCTGCACAGGAGTATTTATGTGGAACAAGCCCTTATCTAAAATGTATTATCAGTACTTCATATGAAAATCTAGCACCACTATTAAAAAACAACCTGCACAAGCTGAATTTTTTACTCATCACACACAGTAAAGCTCCCAGGTACTCTTGCCTGGAAGAGGAAGTTTGATAAACAAGCACTGTTCTCTAACTGGCTTTTTTCGGTTACGAAGATTTGATCAGCATCCTCCTGCCCCTCCAGCCAGGTCACAGATCAGTTACATTAGACTCATAATAAAAGGTACAAGCCAGCTTCAGCTTGATGGCCTTCATTTCCAAGCTGCCTTAATGGGACAGAGAAATCTTATGGAACAAAACTGCATTTCACATTTTTGTTCAATGAATCACTAGCTTACTGCTGGACTACTACAGTCTTCCCACCTGCAACATTTTCAATGACTGGTAATAACCCACCTCCAGGACTGATGTACTTTCCATGCAAAGGCAAAGAACCACATAATGAAAAATTACAACCACAAACGTACATATGCTCCAAGGGATTTTCACATAATACAATCTATTTCACCACGCAATTTTAGACTTTGAGGAACAAAAGTGGGTTTGTATTCCTATGCCAGACTGGCAGATCCTCTCCTTTCTTTGAAAAGTAAATAAAACCTGCTCTCAATTCTGTCAGCATAAAGATAAGTATCTAACTTCAGCAAGAACTGCAAGTAACCCGATCTTTTAATTTTTCCTAATGCTTCACATGTGTCCCACCAGTGGCATACTAAAGTTTTACTTATTTATTCTTTTTTCTGCACAGCAGAAAAGAGCTTTCAGTCTGTGTGAAAGATAATGCCTCAGGTGCTCCCTGTGGGCTTCTTATTTATTGTTCGCTGTAACTTCTTTCTCCTGCTGGCAACTGGAGACTCGTTCACCAGATTTCTGTGATGACAGGTATAGTAAGAGACAAGCAGGTATCTCCTATTGCATCTCTGGACACCTGCTCTGAAAGAGTTTTCTGTTCTTGCGTACTGTTATTTGAATACAGGAATGACCTTTCCAAGGCAAGTGACAGTCTTCCCCAGAAAAGGCTTAGTCCAACTGTCAAATTGAAGGGTGGAAAAAACCCCCCACTTGCTCTCCTCAAATATCTTCCAGTGTTACCTTTGTGAATTGAGAAATCAACAGCCTCCAAGACATATTTCAAGTCCTGCAAATTATAAGGCTTAAAGCAAATGGGGCCTTACTGTTGTAGTACAAATAAAACTATTACACTCTGCCTATCAAGCTTTTAATAATATTGATTCCTGTGTACAAGCCGTGTTGGTTTTTTTCCACTGTTTTTCTTCCAAGTGACCAAAAGGTCTACTTTCCCTGCAAAAGCCTTGACAGGCACCTGGAAAAGCAAAGAGGTAGCTTTTTAAAATTCTAAATACTGAGCCACTGAAAACAAAAGGGAGTGTCTACGTACATAACTCATTCCCAAGCCTGGTGAGGCTCGTGACTCAGGATCATTGCTTCCTCCGAAGCCAGCCTGAAGAGTAGAACCATACTAACAGTCTTCCAGTATTTGCTCAATGGCTTTCAAACCAGTCAGTCCCTCTACTCAAAGGTATAAAAGTTAGGTCCTCGGGAAATGGTGAAGAGGAAAATACGCACATCATCAGAAGCTGGGACAGTCCTTGAGCAATGGGAAGCAGAGCAGGTAAAGGGAATTCCATAGGAGAGGCAGGAGAAGAAATGAGAGCGAACAAAGATGTTGAAGATGCAGGGAGGTGCTCGAGAAGCAATGGGGTGAAAAGGGAGAAAGAAACAGGGTAGTTGCTGTAGTGAGGGGCTGATACAAACAGGAGACAGGCTTGTCATGCATCCACATACCCGTATCCAGTTCTGCCTTTGGTAGTTCAAGGATTATGTACACAGACTGAAAAGTGTGCACGGAAGAGCTTCACAAACAATTTTAACCACCAGAAGACAAGTCTTCAGCAGGAGACTCAACAAGGACAGCTGTTTCCAGTTTAAAGGAAAAAAAATAAAACCACAAACTTGATCACAGTCTAAGTCCCTGCATGGAAGAAAGTTTTACGGCAGATTAAACCTCAGCTGCTGGAACTAAAGTTTGGTAAACGAGAGCCATCAGCTTCTGGATGAAACTAAAAAAATTAAGGCCACAAGCCATGTACTTCAGCAAAGATCACCGGCCACTAGAACAACTTACCAAGGGCCAGGATAGTGTTCATGACCAACTATTTTTTAAATCAAGTCTGGAAGTTTTTAGTGGAGGCAAGTTATAGTTTGCATACAGATTTACGAGACACAGGGTTAACCCTGGGATAATTCCTACACCCTCTACCTTTGGCTTGTGACCCAACAACCCAAGGAGTGGGTGTGTGAAGGGCCTTGGGGACAAAAAAGGAGCACGAAAAGAAAGTAGGATAAAGTACAGAAAAAGACATAGAGGGAAACAAAGAAAACATACTGATAATGAAGTAGAATGAGTAAAAACAGCCTAAAAAGAGAAAGCAAAAGTATGTACATAATCATTTTATTTCTTTTAGTTGAAGATACATGGGAGGAAGATAAGAAACAGAACAAGAGAAACCAATTCCATGCAGGAGACCAGGGCTGGAGAGGGGGCAAGGAGGGGCCATGAGGCAAGCTGGTTTGTTTGTTTCCTCAGATCACTATTTCAAGGGTGAGTTTTCCAAGCGCAAAATCCCCCGTACCAGAGAACCTGGGTCCAGCTTGCCACGAGGTACTCCAACCAGCCTTGCATTGTGTAGGCAGTACACAATGCCACGTGACAATAAGGCAGAAAAACGCTAACCCAAAACATGCCCCCAGTCACACTCACACATAGCCTGATTCTTCCAGGTGACAAATCCTTACGCTTAGTGATCCCCTGTCCTAAAGTCACTGTTTTCCTTTGCATGCTGCCTCGATCAATACAGCCGTTGTTTATTCACTTCACTGTTTTGAGCTCCGTGACAAGGTACGGCAGCGAAACTTTACCTGGACACCAGTTCTATGGGGGATCAGATGTGTGCAGACGTTGTGATCTATGCAAAAGGAAAGGAGACACCAGGACAGCAGGTATAGATACACAAAAGCACAGAAAGAAAGGGACTACCTAGCTGGGCTCCTTCTGTTGGCTTCTTTAAGTAACAACTACAGGATCAAATAACAATAACCAAATTAAAAGCGTTTGCCACATAATGGTGTAAGTTCAGATCTTTATAGTCAAGAGTAGCTGAAGTGGTAAACTATATAGGACAGATCAAAACATACTGACTGATTCATTAGCCACAGAGGCTTTAAAGCAGGCTGGTTTGTCTCATTTACGGCTCTATCAATGAAAGCAATCAGCCTCTCTGAACACAGCAAGAAAGTTTATTTAGGACAGCACAGCATGCTTCTCTCACCTCTGCTAGGCATGGGGTGGTAACTTGCTGGGGGACACGGACAGAGGGCTCAATTCCCCATCAGATCCGAGTTTACTCCTATCTTTGCTCCAAAAAATCACATCCAGCAAAACACACACAAACAGAAACTTCTAAGTGGATAAACACTGCATAAAAGCTTACACTTCCTGCAACTGAGCACTACCACAGGCAGAAAAAGGCAGAAAATACACACAGCATCATACATATACACAAAAAGTCATGGGCAAAACTCAAACTCAGGGAAAATAAGCCTCCTAAAAGTCTTAGGGGAGTAAAAAAGGGGTTTTGGTACGTTCCCTTTCGCTTCCACCTACATGTATGTTTCACCCACACAGCTTCTACCACTCAAGATTTAAAAAACAAAACACAAAAAACAAAGACAAAAAAACCCCACAATAACCACAGACATTCAAAGACATGTTTTCCCCCAGCCCCAGTCCCAAACAGTCTCTTTACAACTAGCGTAACACTACTCTGGATCAGCACAGTGATCCCCACACTGCATGAAGTGGTCCTAAGCAGTGTTCACTTTGGAG